>NW_026988507.1:4190000-4850000 GCF_030222135.1 Aotus nancymaae | reverse complement strand
CAGAGAAAGGAAGGAACCTCTAAGAGAATGAAACCAAGAGGAGAGAGTCTTCAAAAGAAGTCAGGGCCAACCTTGTCAAAGCTCACTGAGATGTCAAAGTAAGGCAAAAATGTAAAATGGGCATTAGATTTAGCAGCATGCAAGTCACTATGGACCTTGGAGCTGGCTGGTGACTGGTGGAGGCTGAGTCCATGGTGGAGGAGTCCCAGCGTACTTAGATTTTATCAGTAGTAGTAGGGACTATGTTACAGTGCAGTAGAAAGGCTGATTAAAGTTGTTTCAACTGTTTTGGTAACGTTTTATCTTTGTTGTTTTATTCTGATTACAAAGCAGTATATTTTACAGTGAATCATTGTAAAAGTTTAAACATTAAAAAGTACAACTGAGAATAATCTCCATAATTGCATTCTCTCATATATAGCTGCTGTGAATAGTTTGAGGTGTATCCTTCAAGATTTTTCTGTGCATGTGCTATCACTCACTCTCATATATACATTACAGAAGTTGACTTTATTGCTATGTAGTCTACTAAAGTTTGTATTTTTGTTTTGTACATTATAGACATGTCACTCCCTAAAGTAGATGCATACTATTCTACTGTGCTGTAGTATTGTCTGGATATTTTAGTTTTACTTAGAAATTTTGGTGTCTCATAATGTTACACTGAACATCTTAATGTACTTATGCATATTTGTGTCTTTCCAAATGTGTACAAGAATTAAGTAGAATGTGTGGGGTCAAAGTGTATGCACATTTAACATTTTGATAGTGCTACATTTCCTAAGGAGGGACTTTTTACTTTCTTAAGATGGAATAAATCTGAGCATGAAAAATGTTGACAAAGTTGAAAATGAAGCATAGGTTGAAGTCACAGTAAAAGGTGCTGCATAATCTATAGCAAGAAGGCCAGTGGGAATGGGAGCCATGGCATAGGAGGAGGCTTTGGGCAACAATCAGAGGGAGTATGCCACCTTCCTCTGAGGAGGACTGGGTAGATAGGACAGGGTGGGGAAAGGCGAGATCCTCAGTTACTGCTGTATTTCCAGAGCTTGTCCAGTGCTAACGTCTAGCAAGAGTGCAACAAACATTTGCTGGTTGGAGGAATAAATATAATTTGGTTGATTGAATTATAGAATTTAATGTTTCCAGGTAATGGCATCTATTTTTTCTGCTTTCTCTATATAATAATGGGAGCTAACATTTCCTACTGAAACTGGTAAAGGAGGAGTTAGATTTGAAAGGCCCTTCTTACTTTGTGAACCCAGTTGGTAAGGTCAGTCAGGACTCATAGTCTAAGCATTTCTCATCTTCGTTTCCAATCAGCCTGCAGGGTCCGTTGATTCTAATACCTTAATGTCACTGGACTCCATCTGTTTCTGTTTATCCCCACTACCACCATCACTGTTATTCCAGCCTGGGTTTTCCTATCACAACAACCTCTTAGATGGTCTCTTGCTTCTTCTTGTGTATCCATCAGGACGTGGTTTAGGGGTGTCAAGGCCGAAGGAAAACTTCCCCTTTGCCTTCTGAAGGTTTGCTGAAAATCACTGACAAGAGGCAGATTAATAGGAGAAAAGGCATACAAATTTATTTAGTCATATTTTTAGATGATATGGAAACCTTCAGAATGAAGACCCAAAGATAACAGGGGAAATTGTCCATTTCTATGCTTAGATTCAACGAAGTATAGACAGCCATGTAGAAACACAAAGGCAAAAAGGGATCTGATCTAATGCTAATAGACGAGTGGGAAACCCAGCAAGGCCTGTCTATCCAGACCCTTCTTGGCCTTTCTGAGCAGAATTCTTTCCTTCTGGGTATGGGGCAAGACTCTCTGGAATGCGGATTTTATGACATACAGTCAAACGATGTAGATCAGATAATTACTTTATGGCCAGAATCTTATGACCAGAATTTCTTTATCTCCACCTTTCTTTCTTTTTTTTTTTTTTTTTTTTTTTTGAAAGAGAGAGAGAGAATAGGAAGGAGAAAAAAGGAAGAGAAAGAGAGAGAGAGAATGGGGAGGAGGGAGAAGGAAAAGAAAGAGGGAGAGAGAATGGGAGTATTGCTTTCTTGCCCAGGCTAGAATGCAATTTAGTAATGGGTATTGAAAACCTCTTTTATACTGATAATTATACTTAATGATGTAGTCAGGAAGGAATAAGGGAAGAAGAAAACAAACAAACAGCCAACCAATATTTAATTTAAACCTATGAAATGCTATGCGATTACTGAGGAGTGATTTACTTCCAATTATATAGTCACCTTTGGAATAGGTGTGAGGTGGTAATGTATGTTTTGTGTATTTGAAGTGGAGAGTACTATAAATATTTATTAAGTTTACTTGTTCCGGGTCTGAGTTCAAGTTCTGAATATCCTTGTTAATTTTCTATCTCGTTGATCTATAGAATCGTTAGCTCTTCTTGTTGCATTGATCCTTTTGCCATTATGTAATGTCATTCCTCGCCTCTTTTGATCTTTGTTGCTTTAAAGTCTACTTTATCAGAGGTGAGAATTGCATCTCCTGCTTTTTGTTTATTAGTTTATTTTTACTCTCTGTTCAATTGGTAAATCTTCCTCCTTCTCTCTGAGTCTTTGTGTATTGTTTCATGTAAGATGGGCCCGGATGCAGCATACCGATGGGTTTTGGCTTTTTATCCAATTAAAATATATATAAGTTTAATACCAGCATTTGATACTAGCTGGCTGTTTTGCCCATTAGTTGATGTGAATTTTTTATTGTGTTAAAGTTCTTTGCTTTTTGATATATTTTTGGAAAGGCTGATATTGGTTGTTCCTTTATATGTATAGTGCTTCTTTCAGAAGCTCTTGTAAAGCAGGCCTGGTGGTGGTGAACTCTCTAAGTACTTGTTTGTTCGCAAAAGATTTAATTTTTCCTTCGCACATAAAGCTTAGTTTGGCTGGATAGGAAATTCTGGGTTGAAAGTTCTTTTCTTTAAGGATGTTAAATATTGGTCCCCACTCTTTTCTGACTTGTAGGGTTTCTGCTGAGAGATCAGCTGTAAGTCTGATAGGTTTCCCTTTATGGGTAACCTGACCTTTCTCTCTAGCTGCCCTTAGTATTTTCTCCTTCATTTCAACCCTAATAAATCTGGCAATTATGTGCCTTGGGGTTGGTCTTCTTGAAGAATATCTTTGTGGTGTTCTCTGTATTACCTGGAGTTGAATATTACCCTGCCTTGCCAGGTTGGGAAAATTTTCCTGAATGATATCCTGAAGAGTATTTTCCAACTTGGATTCATTCTCTTCATCACATTCAGGTACACCTATCAAACGTAAATTAGGTCTTTTCACATAGTCCCATATTTCCTGGAGACTTTGCTCATTCCTTTTCATCCTTTTTTCTGCATTCTTGTCTTCTCGTTTCATTTCACTGAGCTGGTCCTCGACTTCTGATATCCTTCCTTCTGCTTGATCAATTCGACTGTTTAAACTTGTGCATGCTTCGCGAAGTTCTCGTGCTGTGTTTTTCAGCTCCATCAATTCACTTATATTCTTCTCTAAATTGTCCATTCTCATTAACATTTCGTCAAACCTTTTTTCAAGGTTCTTAGTTTCTTTGCATTGGGTTAGAATAAGTTCTTTTAATTCACAGAAGTTTCTTATCACCCACGTTTGGAAACCTGCTTCTGTTATTGGAACACCCGTGTAATCTATTAAGCCTTGTTCCGTTACTGATGAGGAATTGCAATCCCCTGTAGAGAGAGAGGCATTCTGATTTTGAGTATTCTCTACCTTTTTACGCTGGTTTCTTCCCTTCATTATATATTTGTCCGTCTGTCGTCTTTATAATTACCAACTTTCTAACTGGGTCTCTGACGTCCAACTTGTTGATTCCCTGCGCCGAAATCTGAGCAATCCACTGAGCCGGCCAAAACAGCGGTGTTAAGATTGATGGTGCTTTTCTGCCCGGGAATATCCGGACTCTGCACCAAGAACTGGCGTGCTAAGGCACCAGCAAAACCGCCACGCCGGCCACAAGAGTCGCCCTGGCGACCCGTGGAGCTCCTCCACTGGGAATCTCGTGGTCCGTGAGCAACTAATATTCGTCTGAAAGTGTGGCGTCCTCTCGTTCTTTGCGCTTTCACTGGGAGGTACGTGCCCGAGCTGCTAATCATCAGCCATCTTGGATCTCTCTCCAATCTCCACCTTTCTGTATAATCTTGTAAAAAAAAAATCCCTCAAAAGGGATTCTGGTTTCTAGACTCACCTTTTAATTTCTGTGGCCAGCCTCAGGGGGAGAATGGGATTGAGAGAGGAGGGCAGGAGGAGGTCATAGAGAAACTTTTGCTTTTGAGGCTGCTGCTAAGGCCTTTATTTTAAAAGGGGTATTGTTTGCTGATGCCCAACAGGGGCTACCTCTTTCAACCCTCAGCCACGCTGCTTTAGGAGTCTCTTCTTGGGCTACCCTAGTCCCTGTGCAGGCATCTGTTCTCCCCAGATGGCCACTGGTATGTTTTATTTACCCAAAGCCTTCACACGTAAATACCTTAGTGGCTGTTTGTATCTCTAAGAATTACTGTAATGTTTAGTTCATGCTGCATGCTAAGTAAATGATAGTTGTTATGTGTGAAAATCTGATGCCTGTATAAATTTGGCACATAAAGGACAAGGACAAAAGCAGTCCTCATATGAAACCACAAAGGATCAGTAATTTAAGACATTTAATCCTGGAACAAGCCTCAGGATTATTACTCCCTAGGGAGGAGCAATCTGATTTATATGTCATTTCTATTATTTCTATAATTAACATGTTAAGTGCATATTTAAGACATTTTAAATAGCTTGAATCTCTAAGATAATTTAGCTGTATTCAGATAATCTGTTGGTAAGATCTCAACTAAACTAAATTGTGATATTTTCTAGGGTAAAAATGCTTGAATTTCCTTAGCTACGTCTGGCCACCTGGAGAATATAATCACATGATTGAAGTCCAGGCTGGGATTCTAGAAGAAATGGCCTTCAGACCTATTAAATAAAGAGCTTCCCAATTTGGGGGCAGTGTTCCTGCCTCATGGCCACACCCCACCCCATCTACTGGGGAGAGTAGTAGGAGGTAGTTACCAACTAGCACCTGAATATAATTTCAAGTTACACAATCAACTATCAAAATATAATGAAAGAAGAGACACGAGAAGTTGATTATTTGTGGAGAAAACAGCGTAGATTCAAGCCCCTTCTAAAAGTTTTATATTCAGAATTGAATATAAAATTCTGTAAAAAGGCTACCGAGGCCCAGGTGCAGTGTCTCACACCTTTAAGTAATCCCAGCATTTTGGGAGGCCAAGGTGGGTGGATTACAAGGTCAAGTGATCGAGACCATCTTGGCCAACATGGTGACACCTCATTTCTACTAAAATACAAAAAATTAGACTGGCGTGGTGGCACGTGCCTGTAGTTCCAGCTGCTCGGGAGGGTGAGGCAGGGGAATTGCTTGAATCCGGGATGGGGAGGTTGCAGTGAGCCGAGATTGCACCACTGCACTCCAGCCTGGGTGACAGAGCAAGACTCTATCTCAAAAAAAAAAAAGCTACCAGGTAATTGTGTGGAGCACCTGCATCACTGGGATGGTCTGGAGAGGAGGTAGTTGTGAGTGTTGCAGGCTGAAAGAGATTAGCAACCTGTGGCACAGGGGCAGATGCTTCTTGTTGAGACTCCTTCTCCCAGGCCGAGGTCTGAGTTTCCCTCAGAAAGCTGCCTTATTCAGAGCACTTGGTGATGGCCTTAGTTAAGATAGCTATCTCTGCTGCTACCCCTCAGGAAAAGAGAATGGCTGGGGACTGATCTAGATGTCCTGTTTCTGAAGTCACCAGAGGCTCCTGAGCTGTGGAAGGCTTAACAAGAATAAGACTTCTACTGATAGGGTTGCACTTTACTCCTTCCATCGTTTACCTCTGAGCAGTGACAGCATGATGGGAAGTGGCCGAATATGAATTTATTTATAATTTTTTTAGGAGATATAGATCTCACTGTGTTGCCCAGGCTGGACTTGAACTCCTGAGCTCAAGCAATCCTCCTGTCTCAGCCTCATGAGTAGCTGAGACTGTAGGTGCCTATCACTACACTTAACTTGAATTTGAATTTAATCTTAACTGTAAAAGCATTTAATTATATTTGGCCTAAAATAATATCCTGAACTAACAAAACATCCATCCAGAAGGAATTTTTATTGTTTCAGTCCGTTATTTGACTGATGACTTAAAAAATATCCATACATTCAAGATTTAAGTAGAGGGCATGATTTAGAAATACAACATAGAATGCTTAAAAGTGGAATTTAGATAGAGGTAATATGTTTGAGTTCTTCTCGCTTTCAGTATTAGACCAGATTTGCATACAGTTTTCCTAATCTTCAATGTGCTGTAACATTTAATAAACTATCATTAGCAACTTTTATTTCTCAACAGCTATCTTCTAAAAGCTGTATAGCCCTCTTTTAAAAATGAAAAGAACTTTAGGCAGGCTTAAGCATAGTATTTTTTTTTCCCCTCTCATTTGCAATACAAGGAGCTAATGTTTGTGGAGTGTTTACTATGGGTAAGTAACTAAACACTTCACATGCCACAATTCATTTAATCCTCAAGACAACCCTGAGGGGGAAGCACTATTTCCATTTTCCAGGTGCAGACACTGAGGGGAATAGGAAGATTGAATGATCTGCCTAAGTTCATGTGTTTACGAAGTCGTAGGTCTGGGATTTGCATCTAGGCCTGTCTTACTCCAGCAGTCAGCCTTATGTTAGTTATGCATTCGTTTGGTCAGTCATTCAACAGATTAACGATGGAGCACCTAACATGGTCCAGGAACTATCCTAGGTGGCTGGGATTCAGCCATGAACAAGGTGAGATGTCTGCTGTCATGAAACTTACATTCTTAATATGTAATTATTAAGTGCTAAAGGAAAGCACAGCAGGGCAAGATAACAGAATGGTGGCTCTACTCTGGGGTTGCCTAAATGAGGGTTTCAGGGACAACCTCTCTGAGACAGGGATATTGAACAGAGAGCTGAATAATGTGAGAGAGAGAGCTTCTTAAGACCAAATGGGCAGTGTAATATAGTGGTTAAAAGCATAACCTGTAAGCTCCTGGGTTCAAATTTTGATTCCACTGCTCATTAGCTGTGTAATCTTGGGCAAAATACCTGACTTCTCCATGCCTCTTCATCAGTAATAAGAAGGTAACTGTAGTACTTATGTTACCTTGTAGAAATGTTGTGAGAATGAAAGGCGTTCATATATGAACATTAAGTGTTAAGATAATAAAGATCACCTGACATCCCACTACTCCTTATCCTTTTGCTTACATTTGCTTTTACCCCAATATAAGTCTTAGATCATATAGTATGTAATAGTTTTACATTTACATTGTTGTGTAATCATCACCACCATCCATCTTCACAATCTTTTTCATCTTGCAAAAGGCTGGTACTGAAACTACCAATTAACAAATAACTTCCCATTCCCCCTTCTCCTGGCAACCTCCATTCTACTTTGTCTCTGTGAATATGACTATTCTAAGTACCTCATATACGTGGAATCCTACATTCTTTGTCCTTTTGTGACTGGTTTATATTACTTACTATGATGTCCTCAAGATTAATCTGTGTTGTAGTGTATGTTAGAATTTTGTTCCATTTTAAAGCTGAATAATACACCAATGTATGGACACTTGAATTGCTGTTGTAAATGGTGCTGTCAACGTCGATGTCCAAATATCTGTTTGAGCTCCTACTTTTAATTCTTTTGGGTGTATATTACAATATATCATGTTTTATAATCTTTTTCACATTGAGATATATTGCTGAAATTTTCTGTCATGAATAATCTAAATTATTTTAAACAATTGCATTATATACAATCATATAGCTGTATCCTAATTTATTTAAGCAATCAAGTATTATTTCCTAGAAGTAGAATTATAAGATCAAAGGGTATGAATTATTTTATTTTATTTATTTTTATGTTTTTTTTTGATACATGGTCTCACTCTGTCTCCCAGGCTGGAGTGCAGTAGCACAGTTTCGGCCCACTGCAACCTCTACCTCTCAGGTTCTAAGCGATTCTCCTGCCTCACCTTCCCGAGTAGCTGGGATTACAGGTGCCCGCCACCACACCCTGCTAATTTTTGTACTTTTTCATTAGAGGTGGGGTTTCACCATGTTGGCCAGGCTGGTCTCAGGTGATCCACCCGCCTCGGCCTCCCAAAGTGCTGGGACTATGGGGGTGAGTCACTATACCCAGCTGGGTATGTATAATTTTAAAGCTTTTGGTATACTCACCAAATAGCTACCCAGAAAGCTTATACCACTCACACCGCCAGTATGTGTTTATTCCCAGCACCTTTGCTGATATTAGATATTAATGACTACTTTCTGTTCATTTGGATAATTAAAAGTGGTATGTCAATTCTGATTTTCCTTTTATCCAAATTTAGGATTTACTTTCTGGGTTAGAGTTTATTTGTAGCTGATCACTGGGGGAAATACTGATTTGGTAAGTACTCAATTTGTGAGATGATCAGAGGAAAGTAAACCCTATAGGGTCCTTCCCTTTTCCAGTCAATTAGTTTTTCATTCAAAGGTAATTGGCCAACCTTTTGCTCTGTGTGTATATGACAAGCTGCTATACTGAGATTTTGTGTAATCTGTTATTGGGTGCTGAATACATTCTTAGTTATTACAGGTTCATAATTGCTTAGAATACATCCATAAAGTGCTGAAAAAATTTTTGGTAATTCATTTGGTTATAAAACCTGAGAGAGTTGAACTCATTTGATGAAGACATCTGACCTCAACCAACACAAGACTATTTACCTTTTTTAGTAGCTCACCCTCAAATGAATATTTATATTATCTGGCTGCAAAATAATGAATGTGTTTGGGTAACGTGTGCTGTTCCAGACTTTACTGGGGATGCATTAGTAATAGAAACAATATATACATGTAAAAAATTTTTTTAATTCTGAAAAATTCTGAAACACTAGGTTTTGAAATCAAAGGTTTTGGATAAGGGAATGTGAACTTATAGTGTTTTTTTGTTTCCCCCTTTCATTTTTATGTTCTCATTCCTTCTAAGCTGCAAAAACTGGTTTTGAAATCAGGCCTACTCTGGTAAGTTAAGCGTGAAGTTATGACTCAAATGTGCTTTGAGCTGAAAGACAATAGGAATTTAAAGGTGGTGTCTTCTTTTCATCCCCAAGACATGTGCAATCACTATAATCTGGGAACTGACAGGTCAATGACTAGAACCAAGTTTCAGCTAAGCCATAACCAGTTGCAAACCCAGGATAATGTTCAACTTCAAGCCCTGAGGGTCTTGGGAGACCTGAACCAGTTAGACTGTGAAGCAATAGTAGTAGCATTCCAAGATATAATTGGAACATATTTCTACAGTTAATACTGTTTGTCCTTTATAGAATATCAGCTGTCTAAGCCAGGCTTTTAAAATCAATACCAAATTGGCAAAATTAAATAATATTTCTCTTCAGCTATATGATTATTTTTAATGCTAAATCTAAGTTTTTAAAAATCTGTTTATTAAATGATAAAAGTTGCAAAAATGAAAAAGTGGATCCACAATTTCATATGAGATTGCAAGTGGTCCAAATAGCTGAAACAATTCTGAAAAAGAATAAAGTCAGAGGATTCATGCGTTCTGACTTAAAAAGTGAATGACAAAGCTACAGTAATCAAAATAGTGTGGTCTTGAGTGCAGATATATAGACCAATGGAATAAAATCAAGAGTCCGGAAATAAACCCACATTTTTATGGCCCAACTGGCTTTTGAAAAGGATGCCAAATATACTTAATGAGGAAAGAAAAGTCTTTGACAACTGGATTTCCACGTGCAAAAAGGACAAAGTTCAATCCCACCTCACATTATAGACAAAAATTAACTCAAAATACGTTAACCTAAATGCAAGAGCTTAATTTATAAACAAAACATAAAGGAAAATCTTCATGACCTTGGATTTGGCAGTGGATTCTTAGAACATCAAAAATGTGAACAAAAAAATTAAAAATAGTTAACAGGACTTGACAAAATTAAAAATTTTTGTGCATCAAGGGATATTAAGACAGTGAAGACAACTTACAGAATGGGAGAAATACTGGAAATCATATCTCTAATAAGTCTTTAATATTCAGAATATATAGGTAACTCCTGAACTCAACAAAAAGACAAAGACTCAGTTGGAAAATGGGCAAAGGATTGAGTAGATGTTTTTCCAAAGAAGATTTACAAGGAATGCTCAACATCATTCACCATTAGGGAAGTGAGAATCAAAGCCACAATACCACTTTACACCTAC
The DNA here is from genome assembly GCF_030222135.1 of Aotus nancymaae. Classification (NCBI taxonomy): domain Eukaryota; kingdom Metazoa; phylum Chordata; class Mammalia; order Primates; family Aotidae; genus Aotus; species Aotus nancymaae. Next base: position 4,839,670 of record NW_026988507.1, on the reverse strand, counting down.
CAGGATGGCTACTATTTTTTTTTTTAAATCAAATAACACACAAAATAATAAGTGTTGGTGTATATGTGGAGAAATTGGAACCTTCATACGTTGCTGATGGGAATGTAAAATGGGGCAGGCATTGTGAAAACAATTTGGCAATTCCTTAAAAAGCAAACATAATTATCATATGACCCACAGTTCCAGATCCTAGCTATACACCCAAAAGAATTGAAAACAGGGACTTAGATACTTGTATAACAGTGTGCATTGCAACATTATTCACAATAGCCAAAAAGTAGAAACAACCCCAGTGTCCATCAACAGATGAATGGGTAAACACAGTATAGTGTATCTATACAATGAAATATTATTCAGTCATAAAAAGTAACAAAGTTCTGATATATGCTACAACTTGGATATACCTTGAAAACATTATACAAGTCCAGTAAGCTAGAAACAAAAGGACAAATACTGTGTGACTCTATTTATATGAAATATATTAAATAGGCAAGTTCACAGGTAGAAAAAAGATTACAGATTGCTAGGGACTAGGGAGAAAGGGAAGGGGAAATAGGGAATTCATGCATGATGGTTAGTTTCTGGGGTGATCAGAAATGTTTTGGAAATGGTGGTGATAGCTGTGCAACATTGTGAATGTGATTATTGCCACTGAATTATACACTTAAAATGGCTAAAGTGGCAAATTTTTTGCTTATATATTAATATATTACTGCAATAAGTATTTTATAAGATGGTAAGAGAACTCATGAATTAATGGTGAGTCTCATAGGTTTGCAGTGTACATTGGGTTTTTCTATAAAAGCATTAGGTAATCCAGTTGTGTGTGAGAATGAATAACGTGATAGTTGTTTCCAGCTCTTCGAAAGGACATGTTTAACTTCTAGAGGTATTTTTAGAGCTGAACTATTGGGGCTGAGGAGGCTTGTGGGAATAGGGAAAGAGTTTATAAGTGGAGCCGAAACAACACCAAACATGGAAATGTTACAAGGTGGAGAAGATTGTGCTTACTGAAACTCTTCTCAGGAATACTGCTATTCGTAGATGATAGAAATCCTCAGAGTTGTCACTTACGGTAGAGCTAGGCCTGAGGGTGAGAAGCGTAAAGGATTTACCAAATTGTCTGTTTCCCTTTTTTTGCTGTGGAATGTTTCGTGCTGCTGGTAAGAGCATGTTCCTATTTGGTGAGTTGCTGAAACAGTGAGCAGTGGGCAGAGTACAGCAGAGGCTCCTTTTTGGTAAATATTGTCCAAATATTTGATAAGTATTTGGTCTTGAAGGGACAGTGTATTATTAGTCTGCTTTGTGTGTGTATCACAGTGTAGTGCAATGCAATATGGTTCTGGAAATAGAAGCACTCTCAAGCAATTCATTTTGAGGAATTGAAAAGCACTAGTAACTGTCCTGGAGTGACGACAAATTTATAATTCCATCATTTGTTCATTTTCTCATATTCAGTATCTGTAACATGCAAGGTATTGTTTCAGGTTCTCAGAATACAGAGTTGAACAAGACAGTAGTTTGCCCTCTAGGAGCTCATGGACTAGTGGACAAGAGAAACAATGACCATACAGTGTGATGAAAAGGATCAACACATATCTTTTCCCCAGATTTTATCTTCTATAGTGGTGAGCGGTTGTCAAAAAGTAACCATGTGATAGTTTGGAATTCTGTTCAATGTGAGCTGCCAATTTTGCTTATAAAAATCACTCTTTTTGGCTGGTCTGAGTACAGTGGTGTTTACGACTAATTGATCACAACCAGTTACAGATTTCTTTGTTCCTTCTCCCACTGCTTCACTTAACTAGCTTTAAAAAATAAATAAATAAAAATTAAAAATCACTCTTTAAAAAAAAATTTTTTTTTCAGTAACTGGATGCCCAACTGGAAAAATACTGTATTTTAATAGATAATAATGCAATGATTGAGTTTTTGGCTCTACCTATAATGATATGGCAGGTTTTACTGGACATACAAATTAGTGCTACTGGAGCATGAAGTGGAGACAAGTAACTTAACCTGGCACATAAGCAGTGCCATTGAAATACACATGTGAAGAAAGAGTAGCACAGGGGCTATAGGAGTGTACATTCCAGATAGGTAAAAGATACTTAGGATAGGTTGAAAACAAAAAGGATATAATTAGTGACTTACCAAAATATTGATAATGAAGGAAAGAGAAAGGTAAAGAATGGCTTCCCCTTTTGGCTTGGGGAATTGAACTCATGATAATACATCATTCAAGAAGGGTGGCACAGCAAAGGGGAACCTTTGAGGAAAAGCATTTTTTACTGGAATGCAGAGAGAATATTTATTAATTTTCTGAGTCACCAAATGTATAGTACTGGGCCCTGGCTATGAGTCAAAAATGTTCTTACCCTGACAAAGTTTACATCTTCATGAATGATTCTTTTCTTTCCTTCTTTTTTTTTAGAAACAGTAGCTGAAGTGGGAATGATAATTGCAAAAATATCTTTGTTGAGAAGGGGGCCAGCTGCAGGGAGGGAGAAAAATCTCCTGACTTCCTATGGGAACTACAAAGAGCTGTGATGAAAACTGTCAATTTGAATTTGGAATTTGCATCCTAGAAATGATTAGAAGAGAATGCCACTTTTTTTTTTTAATGTAAATTTTAAGTCATTGAGTTTACTTGCCAGTAACAAACTGGGGTAAGAGACTGATCCATCCAGATTCAGACAAGCAAGGAAAGACATTCCTGATTGACATTTCTATTCATTAGAAACAAGTAACCAACATTGCCCCGAGTGTTGTAGTTATCCAGAAATATTTGCTGAATTAATGTTATCCCTTTCTATGCTTAAATTTATTTTAATATTTAAAAAGGGAATGAAGGACAGGGATTGTCAAGGTAGAAGTCAGAAGGAAAAATTGGTGCCTAATGAGGCAAAGGATGATAAAACATATTAAAAAATGAAGTTAAAATAATGATGGTTGTACGTACTATATAATGTTTACATAGTACTTAAGAGTCTTCAAGCCACTTTCCTATGTATATGTCATTTAGCTTATTCTCCACAGTGATCTTCTAATGTAGGCATTATAATCTGCATTTTATCGATGAGGAAACTGAGACTTAGCGTTAAGGGCTGTGCCTGAGCCGCAGGCTAGACCATGTAGCGCTCTCATGATTCACGTCTGTTGTCTTGTGTAGCAATTCACAGCCATCATGCTTTTGAAAGCAACGCTTCTGTCTTCATATTTTATGTTTTGTGTTTTATTATTAACATTTCTTTGCATTAATAAGGACTGGCTCTATTTAAAAATCTAATTGTAGTATCACAAGGCCTGTACTCTGCAAGCCTACAACCTCTTGCTAATATGGGAAGTAGAATTTCTCTCACTTCGTTGTTCACCAAAATATAGCAAGTCCTGTTAAACTGAGGCCAGAGAAGGAGATATTGGATCCCAGAGAACAATTATGACTACCAATGATTCAGGAGCAGGGGGGTGGGGATAGACTGAGCTGAAGTGATGTGGGGAGTGAGACTGGGCAGGCCCAGCAATCTGGAAAGCATGAAGTGACAGGAGATGGTGGGCCCCATATGTGGTTGCTTTTATTCTCTCTGTATTTTTCTTTTTTTTCTTTTTTGAGACGGACTGTCATTCTGTTGCCCAGGCTGGAGTGCAATGGTGCAATCTTGGCTTGTTGCAACCTCCACCTCCCGGGTTCAAGTGATTCTCCTGCCTCAGCCTCCAGAGTAGCTAGGATTATAGGCATGCACCCCCACGCCTAGCTAATTTTTGTATTTTTAGTAGAGACAGGGTTTCACCATCTTAGCCAGGCTGGTCTTGAACTCCTAACCTCAAGTAATCCGTCCACCCAGCCTCCCAAAGTGCTGAGATTTCAGACGCTTAAGGCTGGAGGGCAGTGGCGCGGTCTCAGCTCACTGCACTTCTGCCTCCCAGGTTCAAGCAATTCTTGTGCCTCAGCCTCCTGAGTAGCTGGGACTACAAGCCTATGCCACCACCCCTGGATAATTTTTGTATTTTTAATAGAGACAGGGTTTTACTACATTGTCCAGGATGGTCTCAAACTCCTGGTATCAGGTGATCCACCCGTGTGGTTGCTTTTAGAATAACAACTGGTGAATACTGGCATTCGGGTCAAATGTCAGAGTATGCTGAGATTTCAGTTTTCAAAGACTTCTATCAAATAGATGAAGAGTTTTAGGTAGAAGACAGCATGGCAGATCTCTAGACATCCTGCTCAATTTGAATATGTGAACATATCCTCATTGACAAGGTGATACAGGCCATTCCTTTGACATTTCTTGACTTGTACATTGACTAGATCACAGAATTCCTGAGGGTAGTTTCTGTACCTTTCTCATCTTGGTATCTGTACTTAATATCATCTAGCACATGAATCCCTGGCACACAAATGTCTTCAGCCACTTGCCAGAATATTGTATCTGTTTATCCTGTGGATCTTTCCCATTAGTTCTAATTGTGAATGTTACATAAATAAGTTTCACCACATTGTTTTTTTATTCTTTTTATCCAAATTGTGTAAGTCTGTTATATCTCTGGCTATATTGAAGCAGTTATTTGCTGATTTTAAAAATTTATGCATACAGTGCTATTTTAATTTCTTATCAACTTATATCTAACATCAGGAGTTCCCTGGATTATTCACAGCAACTTAGGAGACAAATTAATGTATTTAAAAAGATGTGCAGTTTTGGGATCAGACAGGTTTAGGTTCCCATTGTGTCACTTTGTGTGGTTAACTTCATGCAACTAATAACCTTGAATTATTCCTCATCTGTGAAAACAGGGACAAAAATAGGATTAAATAAGATAAGACATTTAGAAGTGCCAGGCAGAAAATACTAAGTACATTTTTATTTACGTTTCTTCACATCATTGAGTCTATTACATGAACTTTATTTATTTTTATATAGTGCTTTATTTCTTTTTACAACATGCTTGTAAATTGTCATTTGTATCTTTGCCCAACTTTGTGAGATAACCAGGGAAAGTAATATTATCACTAGCTTTAGATAAATTTGAGAATAAGCATTGCTGAGGATCATGCAGCTAGGAAATGACAGAATCAGAACTTGAACCCAATCAGTCCCTTTAGTCTATACCCAGTGCCCTTTGTACCAGGCCCTGGTATATTTTTACTTGCTCTCTCTCTATATATTCACTATCTCTCTGATAATTTTAATGGCAACCAATCCCCATAACAGATGAGTTGTTGGACCCAGCCACCTGCCATGCTAGTAGTGCTAAGTTGGATTACATGTGGATGTCTAATTCTGATTATCTTTATTCCTAGGGCACTACATGTTAAGTATATAGGGTTATAACCTTGAATTTCCTGTGAGATCATTTTGTGTTTTCTAAGTTATAAAATTGTAGAAAATGGCTCTTTTTATTGGTCAGTTTATATAAGTCTCCAACAACTTTGCTGTATGGATTTTCTCTTTATTTTATAATTGGGACAATGAATGTTAGTTACTCCATTTCTAATTGGTAGATAAGTAATCATGTGAACTGCAACTTTCTACTGAGGCTTCCAGTGTGGCGTTTAATATGACTGGGCCTCTAGAAATTTCTTATGGGGCCTTTCATTTTGGACTATCAAAGAAGTAAGTCAGAAGTGGTACCACCAAGGACTTTTTTGCTTCAATTTCACTGTGCTAATTGCATTGATAAAATTTTTTAAGTATGCTCTTTTATTTTCCACTAAGTGTCATATAATTAATTCCATTAAATTTAGGAAAAGAAGCTATTTAGTGGGTTTCTTTTGACCCAAATCATCAATTATTCAATGTTTATCTATAGTAATCCAATTGATAGTATTCTTACAGTACTCCATAAATCTGTCTAGTGTGCCACTTAGAAATGACACTTAAATTAACATTAATTATGTCTTGGGTTTCTTTCTTCAAGAAGAGGGAACCTTGTCTGGTTCTTCTTGGCCTCCCTAGGGCCTTACAACACAATATCTGTCCAAAATATAAAGTAGATTTTGAGTGTTCATTGAACCTGATTTTCAACTGCACTTTCATTGTGCATCCATACAAAATCCCATTGACATATCAAGACCAAGGGTTTTTTCATCACATTAGAATAACTAGTTTTTAGTTTTCTAGTCAGCCTTTTAATGAGCAGGTGACATAGAGGTTCCAAATACTGTTGTTCCAGGTGCTGAAATTAAATGAACTCATCATGATGCCTCTGAAGACAGTACTTTTGCTGTATAAGGCTGAGGCATAGTGACAGTACTAAAAATACATTTCAAAATATTATCTTAAGAAAAACATGATTTAAAAAAGGAAATTAACATATTTGCCTTTTCAGAATTTTTTCTTGATTCTGCTCATTTTAATAGAAAGCCCTCAGAGTCACCTTGATTTTGATTATTTTTACTGAGAAATGAACTTTTTCAGTTGTGTTAGATTACCATAAATGAGAATATCAAACAGTAAGTAGAGCACCTTAGTAGTGGGAGTATAATTATCATGTTGGCCTCATAAATCATTTGCTTCCCAGCACTGTATCAGGTCATGAGAGCAACAGCTGTGGCTTTGTTCCACCTAGATGATGATTTAATAAAGCCATTTCTGTTTTTATTCACTCCGATTTACAGTTTCTTCTCTGTACTGACATTAACCAGTGAATCTATTAGTTTCCATACCAGCAGAATAACTAAAACTATAAATAGTTCTAATTTCTTTCACAAATCCATTCAAGCTACATAGATACCGTTTATTTGATAGAACATCTGGGTAATCTTGTTTCTCCTGTCTTTAGGCACAATGCATACTTTCTTAAGCCTGTCCTCATTTTTAAAAAAGAAAAATCAACTTTAGCAGCTCTGTTGCATCTGTTGACCTCAGATAGATAACAGATAAATTAGGCATCTAATCATCTAGGAATCTAAATAAAATGTCAAGTCACTGCATTGGATTTATAATACTGGTGTACAAAAAAAAAATCTACAGTATTATAGTTTGTTGTTGGCTAGTTCTGCCAAAAACCAAAATATCATGAATACCATAGATGTAATTTCGTTTAACATCTGTCATAATTCTATAAAAAGATTAGGTCTTCCAAATGTAAAGCAAGCTGCACAACACCAACATAGAACACACTTATCCTGGCCTAGCATATAAGCACATTTTAGCAAGTTTTAAAGATGGTCTGTAGGAGTGTAATTATCTTGGACCGCTGTTGTACTGGAATAACCGGTTTAGTATGTTACAACTCTCTCAGTATAACAGACTATGCGGTGATTACTGTAGCCCTCCAGGAGTTCTCAGAGGCAAGCACCTTAATTTTGGCAGTGGTTGCAGCTCTTCAAGCCTTTGCTCATCTCATCTGTTTCCTGTTGCTGCTTTGGTTCACACATAGGGGGTCCTCTAATGAACTCAGTTTTTCATAAGAGTTAGAATCACTTGATTGCACTGTCATTTCTACTGACACTTCTTTTCAGGTCCTAAGTGTACAAATATGTGAGGCATTTTTTCCCCAGATTCTGTGTGAACCTGAAATTGAATCCAGATATTAGGAGATTTTTTAGTGAGGTGCCAAACCTGAGTATTTGGTAGCTGAATTGGCTGAATTGTTGGTTGATTTTGGTTTTGTAAACAATCACATAGAGATCTCTTATAATTCTGCTCCATATGTATGTTGAGGTTTCTTTTTTTGGGTCACTGAAAGGAATTGTTCTAGATCGATAAGAACACAGCCTTCTCTTCTACAAAAGTTTTTAATGGATTAAAGAAAAAATAGTATGCATTTTTAAAAGTATGCATTTTATCTTTGCAAAGCCAAGATAAATCACACAAAATAAAATTAAAAGAATTATTTTTATTTTTGAGATAGAATCTCTCTCTGTCACCCAGGCTAAAGTGCAGTAGCGTAATCACAGCTCACTGCAGCTTCAACCTCCCAGGCTCAAGCAATCTTCCCGCCTCAGCCTCCCAAGTAGCTGGGACTACAGGTGCACACCACCATGCCCGGATAATTAACAAAGAGATGTGGTCTCACAGTGTTGCTCAGGCTGGTTTCAAACTGCTGGGCTCAAGCAGTCCTTCTGCCTTGGCCTCACAAAGTGCTAGGATTACAAGTGTGAGCCATCATGCCCAGCCAAAAGTAATTTTTAATAGTTTTATACTCAGACTCTCCAGTGTTGAAGAATAAGTCCTTTAGAGCTGGTTTGTCCAAGTTAGTATCCAGTCGAAGACCCTATATTGCTAGTGGTTACGTCCCTTAGGGATCTTTAAATCTGATCTCCCTTTTTAATGTCATTGACTTGTTGAAGAAGCTAGACCTATTGATAAATGAGAATATTTATTTTAACTTATTTAAATATTTTTATTTAAGCTTACTTAAATATTTAAGAATATCTCTTTATATTTATTTAATTCAAAACATTTTCTTACATAGCAAAAATTCTATTCAAATTTTTCCAAGTTAAAAAAGAAAAGTTCTTTACATCTCATTTGTTTACACCAGGATCCAATCCAGAATCACATGCTGTAAATGATTGTTTTGCTCTCAGTGTCTTTTAACATGGAACAGCTCGTTTTATTCATGTCAATAACTTGTTGACAAGATAGAACTATAGCATCTTGCAGAATGACCTACTTTCTGGATTTGGTTTCCCTATCTCTCTAACACTGCACTTGTCCAATATGGTAGCCCCTAGTCACAGAGGGCTATTGAGCTTTTGAAATGTGGCTAGTCTGAATTGAGATGTACTGTGAGTATAAAATATACACTGGATATCTGAGACTGAATACAAAAAAAGGTAAAAATTTCACAAAGAGTTTTTACACTGATTACAAGTTCAAATGATATTAGAGTAGTATGGGTTAAATAAATTATGTTATTAAAATTAATTTTACCTGTTTCTTTTTTAAAAAATTATCTATTAGTAAACTCTTTCTGGCTCCCATTATATTTCTATCAGATACTGCTATTCTAACAGACTAAAATTAGCCAGGCGTGGTAGCTCATGCCTGTAATCTCAGTACTTTGGGAGGCTGAGACAGGAGGATCACTGGAGGCCAGGAGTTTGAGACTGATTAGCCTGGGCAACATAGGGAAACCCAGTCTCTACAAAAAAAAAAAAAGTGTTTTTCAATTAGCCAGGCATGGTAACATGCACCTGTGGTCTCAGCTACTTGGGAGACTGAGATGGGAGGATCACTTGAGCCCAGGTGGTCGAGGCTGCAGTGAGCTGTGATTGCACCACTGCACTCGAGCCCGGGTGGCAGAGTGAGACCCTGTCTCAAGGGAAAAAAAGAAAAAGAAAATTGTTACCTGCAAAAGGCCTCCACAGCGGTACCCTGAGATGTAGTAGAAAAAAGAACATCAGTAGGCCAAAGTGTTCCTTAGCTAGACTTTTGTAACATTTGGTTGCTGTGTACCAGCTAAATGATTTTCAGTGGTAGACCTCACCTAGAGAATTTGAAGACCTAGTGTCCTACAGCCCTGGCATTGTCTAGTAGATCCAATAGACGAAACAGCTGCTACAGATATTTTAATATCCCTGATAGCTGAAAGCATTAAATAATATTAACCTGTCAATGTGCTACAAATGCTAATAACCTAGTGCTGCTGATTTAAAAGTAAAGGAGTATGTGAGCCAATGCAAGTTTGTGCTTCATTTGTTTATATATTCATTTATTTTTAGTGTTGGAAAACCTTGGACAGACAATTATCTCCGATTTGGGATCACTGGAAAGTCAGCAAGATTTTCGAACCCCGGAGTTTGTGAGTACTACTACTTTATCTTAAATTTGTGTTGGTTGGCTATGAGATTTTTCACAAAATGAGAAAAAAGTTTTTTTATGAATTGATTCCTTCGGTGGCTACAGCTCTGATGCCAGCGACTGTGCGTTCAAAGCTCTCGTGTCTCTGCGGAATAAGTTGCTGAACTTGATTGCCTCAGCATCATGCTCTATATGTTTGTTCTTCATATTGTTCTTGTAATTGCAAATGGGAATTCATTTTGCAATAAAATAGCATCTTGTTTCTGAAACTCCTGTTTCATTCATTGATACCATTGCTATCAGTATCTGCTGTTAGTACCTCTGGAAAGCAGTCTTTAAGCATATACAGGTACACTGACCAGTGCCAGTCATTGGTAACGAACATATTCTACTTTCCCTTTCATCCTGGAGCTTTCAGTTATACAACCTACATGTATCTTGTAGGGCTAGGAATATTCTCTTGGTTGTTACTACCAAGAAGGGAGCTAAATGCTCCCACTAAATTGGACTCATTAAAGATTAGCCATGGTTCCTACCCTTAAGGAATTAAAAATCTTATTAGATGCTACTGTGATTTTATTAATGCCTTGTTTAAAGAAAACTAAGCACATAGGATGCCTTATGCAAAATGTCCTTACCAAATAGATTTTTACATTAGGCTCATTTCGGGGGGTGGGGTTGGAAAGAAGTGTTTCTGTGACTCATGTACCACATTATTGCACCAGATGTGTAGGAAAAACATGCCAGGATCCACTTACATTTCCTGATTTTTGTCCCTGTTGCAAATGGCCTACCACTTTAGGAATGCAGAAATCTTTTTTGATTTATTTTCGAAGTGTGATACAATTACTACTCCGGTAATTGGCAGAGCATGATTGTATTATTGATGAAGACAAAAAAAAAAAACAAAACCTCATTATGTGCTTTTTCTGTTCTTGCTCACTCTTTATGGAATGCCTGGTCAATTCAACCAAGAGTAAAGAAACTAGAGAGTGCTCTGGACTGAAGAGGGATGGCACATAAAACTGTATCCACAATGCCATTTTATTTCAAAGCGTGGGACTCCTGTGGTGTTCTAGCAGATTGCCGACTGTGAAAATCACCTGGATATAATAGAAAGGCATAGTATTCAGTGACTTCCCTATTATATTCAGTAAGATTTCTGGTAAAGGGAAATTGTGAATGCCCGCCAATAGTCCTGCATCTTAAAGCATCAGAACAGTTTTATGGTTTTTCTAACTTTTGCAGTTAGAGACCAAAAGCAGAATTGACACAGATATTTTACATTTGAGTGTGATACTGGTAGACACTCATGGAGCTGCTGCTTTTTTTGTTGTTTTATTTTTAGCTGCTTTTGTCCATACTTTTAAAGCAACATATCTAATCTAAAGAGAGGTGTATGCAACAAGGTATTGATGCGCCTGGTAAACCTATGCATAGTTCACACCAATTGCCTGTGTGAAAATAAAAGTCTTTTCCTCAAGAACAGCCTTGAGTGTGTTGCAGTGCTGGAGACCGACAAGTCTCGGCAGTGTTGTTGCCACAGATAAGGCAGATACGCCGATAATCTTCCTGTACCTTCAGCATTAACTTCTCGACTACCACATTTTCATTTTCAAAGTGGAAGACAGCTAGTCTAAGCTAGAATGACCAGGGGTAGAACTCCAGGCTCACAGAGTACATTTACCTTATTGAAAGACTTATTTTCACAGTGAATCTCAGAACATCCAAGCTGGAAGGAGATTCTTAGGCTAAATCCCCACTTTCTAATTTTTCACTCATGTTTACAGAATTATTGAGAGTCTTCCTATTGCTAAACTGCATTGATGGCACTGAAAACTGTTAATATCCTGATGTCTGTGGTTGATATCAGATTTCTGTATCCTATTATCTTTCTCTAGTTATGGGTTCATAACATGTTCAGAAGGGAATCTGAGATTTTCTTGTGCTTCATAGATTTTCACACATCTCATGTTCATTAAGGCCACTTCTTTGTGTAGCATGTAAATAGCTGCTTGTGTTTTCTCCTTAGCATCAGCCTAGCCAGTGTACTCCCAGTTCCACAGTAAACATGCATTACCTAAACTGCTGTCTCCATGGTAAACAAACAGAAGGTGTAGAAGTGGTGCCTTGAGAATAGGGTGCCCATGGGAATCAAGCATTATATTTAAAATCAGCTCTTTTTTGTAGGCAGAAGCTTACAGCATCAGTGAAAATGGGTGGCTCCCGTTGTATAGGCAGGCAAATGCCACGACAAAATCACGTAAGTTGATTCAAGCCACATTTTAAAATAAGAAATGAAATGGGTGTAACACTACAAAACGGGGCAGAAAGAACCCAAAGGCAAAGCACAATTGAAAAAGAAGACTGAAAAGAGGAATAAAAGGAGCTGAAAAATCAATATTCTATTTTTCTCCATTTGGCATTTTGGAAAGTCCAACTGCAGTTTGTGGAGTTAAACCAAAATAAAGCAAAGCCTAGTTCATGTTTACTCAGGCCTTATCCTCAAATAGTTCAGATTTTCGAAGGATTAAGAGCCTAGTGTTTTTAGACAATGGGGTGTATTTATAGAGTTTGGCTAACAGGAAGACTAAAATGCTTATCATTATTAGTTCATTTCCTTCAGAATTTCTGTTTTTCTTTGAAACAAGGCCTAAGAGAACACTGCTAGTTGAATAGTGTTGGCTGCCAGCATCATAAGCACGTTAAAGTTTTCCGTCACAGCTCAGGTGTCTCTAATGTGACTAGTTGGGTAAAGCCAGCACTGCTGTATAGTGTGCGTAAATCACAGTGAAATAAATGCTGCTGTGAACTTCCCACATGGCCTGGAGACCACAGCCTACCTTGCTCTTGGCAGCATCCCCAGTGGCTGCTTTTCTCGCTCACTGCAGAGTTTGTTCATTGATTACCTGTCACCTGCATATCTGTGTTGCTCTTCTCCAGCTCCTGCCCCACTTTTCAGACTGAGGCAAGTAAGTTTAGCCAAACTATGCAAAAGTGGTAAGTGGTGAACAGAGATGTGAACATAAGGTGCATGTGTTCTTGCTACACTAAAGCTTATAAGGAGCTGGGAACATGTTGAAACTAGAAACTGTGACATAGACACACTCCCAGGTAAGGTGGGTGTGTGGGTGAGAGTCAAGGTGAAAGGAAACTGGCAAATACTGGCATGAGAAAGTCACTTGATGATCTTGCTGTGGTGGAAAAATGTCTCAATCCTGATTCAATTTTTGTTTAAGCACAATGAAATCTGTTTTATAACTTGTTTCATTAACATTTGGTCATGAACATTTTCCCATGCTGTTTCGTTTTCTCCAGCATTGTCTCTGACATTATTTGTTCAATATATTGATAAGCATAACTTACCCATTGTTACTTTGAAAGTAGTTCAAGGAGGATATAGTCAGGAAAGTGGTGGCATAGCCAGATGCTCTGAAACTGTGTGAATGGTGCCTATCATTTGGAAACATGGATGAAAATAGATTAGGTGCATGATGATTCTGGGGAAGGGAATTGGTTACAGGAAGGCTGGAAACTGAGTACCAGAGACTCAGATAACTTTGTAGAGTTGAGTCTTAAAAGTAGAGACTGCAGAAATAGCCCATGTGATTCAAACTTAGGATGGGGAGCCGTCCACATGGTGATAGAGCAGATAAATGTTGTTCTGCAACATGGTTGCATGCAGGATATCCCACGCTTCCCCCTGATTTGCCCAATCCTAGGTCTGGTTAAGAGCAAGGGAGATAGATATAAAGGGCAGTTATGGCTGGCCCAGCAGACCCCAGGTTGATTCCAAGCCCTAAGGAGTTGAAAAAAAAAATCAACAACTGGAGATGCAGGGGGCGCAGTAATGGTCAAGGCTGTTTCTAGAAACTCTGACTGTGTTGACACCCAGGAACTCAGATGGGCCAGTTGCCTGAGTACACATAGGGTGAGGGATGGGGCGTGGGAAAGGATTCTGATCTAACAGTGGTCAATCTGCTTACAGCAAAGGGGAAGATACTGCCATGGCTAGAAATCAGTCCCTGGTCAACATGAAAACACAAGGAAGGAAAGAGAAGGCCAAGGAATTATGTTTTATGATGTGAGACTGACTAGTAATACCCTATTTTCCAGCCATTCTAGAACTCAGGGTTTATATATAAAACCCTACTGACTTTTGAGAAGCAGGAAGATTCTTTTTTTTTTTTTTAATTGCATTTTAGGTTTTGGGGTACATGTGAAAAACATGCAAGGTTGTTGCATAGGTACACACGTGGCAGTGTGATTTGCTGCCTTCCTCCCCTTCACCTATATCTGGCATTTCTCCCCATGCTATCTCCCCAACTCCCCACCCCTCCGCTGTCCCTCCCCTATTTCCCCCTGACAGACCCCAGTGTGTAATGCTCCCCTCCCTGTGTCCGTGTGTTCTCATTGTTCAACACCCGCCTATGAGTGAGAACATGCGGTGTTTGATTTTGTGTTCTTGTGTCAGTTTGCTGAGAGTGATGGTTTCCAGGTTCATCCATGTCCCTACAAAGGACATGAACTCATAGTTTTTTATGGCTGCATAATATTCCATGGTGTATATGTGCCACATTTTCCCTGTCCAGTCTATCATCGATGGGCATTTGGGTTGGTTCCAGGTCTTTGCTATTGTAAACAGTGCTGCAGTGAACATTCGTGTGCATGTGTCCTTATAGTAGAACGATTTATAATCCTTTGGATATATACCCAGTAATGGGATTGCTGGGTCAAATGGAATTTCTATTTCTAGGTCCTTGAGGAATCGCTACATTGTCTTCCACAATGTTTGAACTAATTTACATTCCCATCAACAGCATAAAAGTGTTCCTATTTCTCCACATCCTCTCCAGCATCTGTTGTCTCTAGATTTTGTTAATGATCACTATTCTAACTGATGTGAGATGGTATCTCAATGTAGTTTTGATTTGCATTTCTCTAATGACCAGTGATGATGAGCATTTTTTCATATGTTTGTTGGCCTCATGTATGTCTTCTTTTGTAAAGTGTCTGTTCATATCCTTTGCCCACTTTTGAATGGGCTTGTTTGTTTTTTTCTTGTAAATCTGTTTAAGTTCTTTGTAAATTATGGATATCAGCCCTTTGTCAGATGGATAGACTGCAAAAATTTTTTCCCATTCTGTTGGTTGCCGATTCACTCTAATGACTGTTTCTTTTGCCATGCAGAAGCTGTGAAGTTTGATTAGATCCCATTTGTCTGTTTTGGCTTTTGTTGCCAATGCTTTTGGTATTTTGGTCATGAAGTCCTTGCCTACGCCTATGTCCTGAATGGTTTTGCCTAGATTTTCTTCTAGGGTTTTTATGGTGTTAGGTCTTATGTTTAAGTCTTTAATCCATCTGGAGTTAATTTTAGTGTAAGGTGTCAGGAAGGGGTCCAGTTTCTGCTTTCTGCACATGGCTAGCCAGTTTTCCCAACACCACTTATTAAACAGGGAATCCTTTCCCCATTGCTTGTTTTTGTCAGGTTTGTCAAAGATCGGATGGTTGTAGATATGTTGTGTTGCCTCCAAGGCCTCTGTTCTGCTCCATTGGTCTATATCTCTTGTTTTGGCACAAGTACCATGCTGTTTTGATTACTGTAGCCTTGTAGTAGAGTTTGATGTCCGGTAGTGTGATGCCTCCCGCTTTGTTCTTTTTGCTTAGAATTGACTTGGCTATGTGGGCTCTCTTTTGGTTCCATATGAAGTTTAAGGTGTTTTTTTCCAGTTCTGTGAAGAAGGTCATTGGTAGCTTGATGGGGATAGCGTTGAATCTGTAAATTACTTTGGGCAGTATGGCCATTTTTACAATATTGATTCTTCCTAACTATGAACATGGAACGTTTCTCCATCTGTTTGTGTTCTCTCTTATTTCGTTGAACAGTGGCTTGTAGTTCTCCTTGAAGAGGTCCTTTACGTTCCTTGTTAGTTGTATTCCTAGGTATTTTATTCTCTTTGTAGCAATTGTGAATGGCAGTTCATTCTTGATTTGGCTCTCTTTAAGTCTATTATTGGTGTATAGGAATGCTTGTGATTTTTGCACATTGATTTTGTATCCTGAGACTTTGCTCAAGTTGCTTATCAGTTTCAGGAGATTTTGGGCTGAGACGATGGGGTCTTCTAGATATACAATCATGTCGTCTGCAAATAGAGACAATTTGACTTCCTCCTTTCCTAATCAAATACCCTTTATTTCTTTTTCTTGCCTGATTGCTCTGGCTGGAACTTCCAGTACTATATTGAATAGGAGTGGTGAGAGAGGGCATCCTTGTCTAGTGCCAGATTTCAAAGGGAATGCTTCCAGTTTTTGCCCATTCAGTATGATATTGGCTGTTGGTTTGTCGTAAATAGCTTTTATTATTTTGAGATATGTTCCGTCAATACCTAGTTTATTGAGGGTTTTTAGCATAAAGCACTGTTGAATTTTGTCAAAGGCCTTCTCTGCATCAATTGAGATAATCATGTGGTTTTTGTCTTTGGTTCTGTTTATGTGGTGAATTACGTTTATAGACTTGCGTATGTTGAACCAGCCTTGCATCCCCAGGATGAATCCTACTTGATCATGGTGGATAAGCTTTTTGATGTGCTGTTGCAATCATCTTGCCAGTATTTTATTGAAGATTTTTGCATCTATGTTCATCATGGATATTGGCCTGAAGTTTTCTTTTCTTGCTGACTCTCTGCCGGGTTTTGGTATCAGGTTAATGTTGGTCTCATAAAATGATTTGGGAAGGAGTCCCTCTTTTTGGATTAATTGGAATAGTTTCAGAAGGAATGGTACCAGCTCTTCTTTGTACGTCTGGTAGAATTCGGCTGTGAACCCATCTGGACCTGGGCTTTTTTTGGGTGGTAGGCTCTTAATTGCTGCCTCACCTTCAGACCTTGTTATTGGTCTATTCAGGGTTTCGACTTCTTCCTGGTTTAAGCTTGGGAGGATGCAAGTGTCGAGGAATTTATCCATTTCTTCCAGGTTTCCTAGTTTATGTGCATAGAGTTGTTTGTAATAATCTCTGATGATGGTTTGAATTTCTGTGGAATCTGTGGTGATATCCCCGTTATCTTTTTTTTTTTTTTTTTTTTGAGACGGAGTTTCACTCTTGTTACCCAGGCTGGAGTGCAATGGGGCGATCTTGGCTCACCACAACCTCCACCTCCTGGGTTCAAGCAGTTCTCCTGCCTCAGCCTCCCAAGTAGCTGGAACTACAGGCATGCGCCACCATGCCCAGCTAATTTTTTTGTATTTTTAGTTGAGACAGGGTTTCACCATTTTGACCAGGATGGTCTCGATCTCTTGACCTTGTGATCCACCCGCCTCGGCCTCCCAAAGTGCTGGGATTATAGGCGTGAGCCACCATGCCCGACCCCCTTTATCGTTTTTTATTGAATCTATTTGATTATTCTCTCTCTTCTTTTTGGTTAATCTGGCTAGTGGTCTATTTTGTTGATCTTTTCAAAAAACCATCTCCTGGATTTATTGATTTTTTGAAGGTTTTTTTGTGTCTCTGTCTCCTTCAGTTCTGCTCTGATCTTGGTTATTTCTTGTCTTCTGCTAGCTTTTGAGTTTTTTTGGTCTTGCTCCTCTAGCTCTTTCAATTTTGACGATAGGGTGTCAATTTTAGATCTCTCCTTGCTTCTCATGTGGGCACTTATTGCTTTATATTTTCCTCTAGAGACTGCTTTACATGTGTCCCAGAGATTCTGGTATGTTGTGTCTTTGTTCTCGTTGGTTTCGAAGAACATCTTTATTTCTGCCTTCATTTCATTGTTTATCCAGTCAACATTCAAGAGCCAGTTCAGTTTCCATGAAGCTGTGCGGTTCTGAGTTAGTTTCTGAATTCTAAGTTCTAACTTGATTGCACTGTGGTCTGAGAGACTGTTTGTTATGATTTCCGTTCTTTTGCATTTGCTGAGGAATGATTTACTTCCAGTTATGTGGTCAGTTTTAGAGCAGGTGTGATGTGGTGCTGAGAAGAATGTATATTCTGTGGATTTGGGGTGGAGAGTTCTGTAAATGTCTATTAGGTTTGCTTGGTCCAGATCGGAGTTCCAAGTCCTGGATATCCTTGTGAATTTTCCATCTTGTTGATCTGTCTAATATTGACAATGGGGTGTTAAAGTCTCTCACTATTAATGTCTAATAGTGGGAGAGTCTAAGTCTCTTTGTAAGTCATTAAGAACTTGCCTTGTGTATCTGGGTCCTCCTGTATTGGGTGCATATATATTTAGGATTGTTAGCTCTTCTTGTTGCATTGATCCTTTTACCATTATGTAATGTCCTTCTTTGTCTCTTTTGATCTTTGTTGGTTTAAAGTCTATTTTATCAGAGACGAGAATTGCAACTCCTGCTTTTTGTTTGCTGTCCATTTGTTTGGTAAATCTTCCTCCATGAAGCTGGAAGATACTTATCACCTCTGATCTTGTGCCAACCAAGGATGTTTTTCATTGTTTAGCCTCTACTAAATTTGAAATAAATAATAAGAAAGGATTTGGGATGGGAAAAGAGTATTGGGATTGTAATAGGATAAAATAGGGAAGATGATGAAACCACAGGATTTAAAAAGGCTAAATAGAAAAATAGACCCAGGAAGATGAAGATTAAAGTGGAACAAATATATGTCCTATTAATTAAGCATCATAGATACACAGAAGGAAGTCTAAAGAGTACCCTTTGAGAGTTTGTGTAACTGACTCCCTTTTTGAGGGAAGATACTACTTTATAGAAAATACTTTTGATTCCCTGAATTTCAAATTTAATTATCTTCAACCATATGAAAACACATGTGATCCCAAGGAAGAGTTAAAATATTAACTCACTAAAATATTCATTTCATATCTACTATTTTAGGTGAAGAAACAGAGAAAAATAATCCTGCACTTGTGGAACTAACATTTTGGTGTGGGAGACATAAAACACAAAATAAACATCAGATAATACATCCTTTAGAGAAAAAGTAGGGCTTATGTGTGTGTATGTGTGGTGGGGGGATGACAGTTTTAAATAGGGCATTTAGGGACTATCTCACTGAGAAGTTGCCAAGTGAAAAAAACCTCAAGGTGCTTCTCGAGCAAGCTCTTTGGAAATCTGGAGAAAGAGCATTCCCGGAAGAAGGAGGAGCACAGAGGTCTGGAGGTAGAAGAGTTTGTTAGGTATGTTTAAGGAAATGGAAGACCACTGTCGCTGAAGTAGAATGGTAGATCAAGAGAGCAATAGATATGAGAACTTCATGGGCCATTGTAAAGACTTTGGTTTTGCTCTGAGTTGTGAAGTCATTTGAAGGTGAGCCTTTGGGAGGGTAAACTGGCAGATTTTGAGCTGAGAAGCAACCTGAACTGACCTGTTTTCATAGGATCCCTTGGGCTGTGCTGAGAATAGATTACGGAGGAGCAGAGCAGAGGCAAAGAGACCTATTAGACATTCTCAGGAATCCAAGTGAGAGATGGTGGTGGGTTGGTTCTGAGTATTAGTTATGGTGGTAGAGAGACATACTCAAATTATGAATACTTTCAGAGGGTAGAAGCAATAGAGTTTGTTGACAGATCAAATGTGAGCTGTGCAGGAAAACGCAGTCAAGGAATGACTCCAAGTTTTTGACCCAGAAGACTATGGAAGGAGCAGTTTAGGGAGAGGATATGCAGGAGAGAAATCAAACTTCTGTTTTGGATATGTAAAGTTTGAGACATTCACGTGGAGATGTCAGTATGCAGTGGCATATATGAATCTGGTGTAAGAATTAAAGAGAGGGGCCCAACTACAGATCTGGGAGTTGTCAGCACACAGATGATGTTTAAAGCCATGGGACTAAATGAGAGCAGCAAGTAAAGAAGTGAGATAGAATGGAGAGGAGATGCTGGACTGAGCTCTGGGGCGCCAGTGTTTACAGGTCAGGGAGATGAGGAAAAATCAGCAGGACAGGCTGAGCCAGGAGGAGCCAGTGAGTTGGGAGCAAAGTGAAGAATCTTGGAAGCCAGGTGAAGAAAATATAAAGTAGGAAGGAATGATCAAATTCTGATGATGATGGAGAATTGACTGTTGGATTTAACAATAGGGAAAAGACCATGACAGGAGGGGTTTGGGTTGAGTAGTAGAATCCAAACCTTATTGGAAAGGATTCAAAACAGAACAGGAGAAAAGGAACTGGATACAGAGAATATAGGTAACACCAATTTTTTTGGGGGGGGTTTGCCAAACAAGAATATAGAGAAAGGGGGTAGTATCTGGAAGGGTGATTACCATGAAGAGAGTTTTAGGATGGCAGGAATTACTGTTTGTCAGGTAGTGGGAGCAGTTCAGTAGGGAGAGAAAATCTGATGATGCAAGAGTGAGAGGGAAGGATTACTGGAATAATGTGTCTGAGAGGGTAAGAAGGGAATCTCATCTGTAAGTGAAGGGATTGGCCATAGCTGTAGGGACTGTTCATTAGAAGTATGAGGGAAGCCAGCATATTGGGACACAGGTGAAATTCGTTTAATAGATTTGATGGTAGGAGATTGCTAAAGCTTTTTCTTGGTTGGTTTTCATTTACCAATGAAATTGAAAGCAAGGCATTAGCTAAGATTGTGGAGGGAAAAGAGATCTGAAGAGAGGAGAAGGGGCGAGACCCTCATCTGGAAGAGTGGGAGAGTGAATGCACTGAGGAAATGGAATGTGTTCGCTGGCAGCGATGAGAACCTGCTCAAGGGTAGTGGTCATGGTCAAGGTTGGGTGCTTGTGTGTTTTTCCCATTCAAGTCCAGCTTGAAGGAGCAGGTGTGGAATAGGCAAATCGTTTGACTTAACCAATTTGGAGAGTGAGAGAGCAGGCTAACTGGAGAAACCGGGAAAAAGTTCTGGGGTTTCTGGGCTGTGGCAAGGGCCTATGTGGGACTGATGATCCTGAATGAATTTACAGTGCTACACACTTCCCTGCTTTGTGGCTTTCTCCAGTATCACTCAGACAGCGAGAAAGCAGATAGCAGGCTTCAGCCAGAGTTGGGGCTTTGTAGATGAGCATTATGGAGAGTACAGTATTGGCAAGGGTGTCACTGAAACAGTGAGCTCTGGAATGTGGCCCTAAAGTTAGAAGGAAGGGAAGAAAGAAAAGGGTCAGCAGATTGATTAGAAAAAGTCAAGGGGCCTCTGGGGTCTTGTGAAATGAGCAGGTGATGTTGTGGTAAGAAAGAGGGATTCCAAAATAAATGCTTTTTGAATATTTCTTAAATAAATGCTTTTTGAATTTTTCGGAATGGCAAGGGTTGGGGTGGGACTACGGCATTAGTGCATGAAAGGGAGAAAGTGATTGGCAGTGAGAAGTGAAGCTGCTGAGGGGCCAGAGTGCGTTGGTCATGTGCTGTCTGTGGATGTGATGAAGGACACACAGTGGAGAGGAACATAGGAGCCTGGCATCAGCATTTCAGCAAACCAGGAGCAGCAGGTGGGAATTTGGAAATGATAGACTTTAGGAAGCTTTGGAGTTGTATTCTATTCACATGGACCTAAAACGAATATTCTTCCGATAACATTGAGGAGTAATGGTCTGGAAGTGGCACTTGGGAAAAGAACATTAATCTTACTTCTTCACCCTGAGGTGTGAAAGGTATGAGAATCAGAGCCAGCTGCCCACAGGTCTACCAATTTTTGCTTGAAGGTTTTATTAAAGTGAGTTCAAAGATCTATTTTCACTTTTTTTTTTTCCTGAGTAGTCCAGATTATGTTTTGGTTATTTCTGAAGCAAGTGAATTGGTGTTGGGGCTATTGAAAAATATTTTGGTTTATTTTATGGTCAATCCAAGACCTTTCTGACTAATCCCAGAAACCCAACTTAAGTCCCAAGGTCTGCTCACAGACTCCCAGATCTTCAGGATCAGAAAGTTTGGGAATAAGATAGTACCCTCTCAGTCAAGCATTTTTTTCACTTGGACTTACACTCTTTTTTGCCTTCTATAAACAAAGAAATATGGTGACTTTGCCTGGTGTCTTTGGTCCTGTTTGCCAAACTAAAAAGAAAAAGCAACCAAAAAAAGAAAACCAAACAAAGGAAAATTAATTTGGCAAAAGGACTCTGAAAAGGGGGAAATGAGATCAGAGATAAACTGGCTAGTAAGAATTGCTAAATTGGCCTATTTGCTCTGGTAGGAATTCACATGGCATTTCAAGGTTGAAAGCTTTTTGTGCATTCAAGAACAGAAGGTGATGGAATGTGCATTTTTGTCTGAATATGGAAGAATATTTGCTGTATGTGGCTGATTCAAAAGCTAAATCATAGATTTGTTACAATTGGGAGTATGAGCAAAAGTGAAGCAGTTCAACATGCAAATATGTCATTTAGAAATTGTTTTCTGAGTCACTTCCTTGGAATGCAGAATGTTATTTTCCCAGAGAAGCAGTCGTAAGTGGTGATTAGGTTGCTGGGCCCTGCCAGGCCAGACCTGCTGAAGCCCATTAAACTCAAAAGGCTAACAAATGATCATTCTGTACTAATAATCCTCTTGAATACTCTAATCTTTTATTTTTTTCCATTCTTAGCCTAAAAATGTGAGTGTAAAATGAAAGTCTTGAGCGACTGAGTCGAGGCTTGTGAAAAAAATGCTTAGCATGATCAGAGAGAGATTGATTGATTTTTGAGTTATGTGAGATGATGAAGAAGCAGTGGTCGGCCCACAGTTTAAGGAGTCAGTTTAATTGTGTGAGATGAACAAGAAAACAGCTTACCAGCCTCTATATTACTTTTGTCTTTTCTGCTAATGAAAGTGAACTTTAGATTGAAATGATTAAAGGTTTGTGAAGGCTACAGAAGCTCCTGCTGCTCAAGAATATTTTAGAAAGGAATATAATTGTTCCAAATGGGTTTAAATTTCCTGTCTAGAAAATTATACATCGGCCAGGGTATTAAAAGAGCTTGTAGATTTGCTTGTGGAAGTGCAACCGGTCATGTCAAAGTGATATAGGGACTGGGACAGGTGCCAGAACCTAGTGGGGTAAATGTGACAGTTCTCAAAAAGGGGTGAAGTTAAGGTAGAAGTTGGGCATAGGCTAAATTCTCATAAATGGAGACACTGGAGCTGGAGCACGAATCTCCATATCCCAGAACAAGATGTTTAAGCAGATGGTTTGTGAATATTAGAAAAAAGATCATTAGGAGCCAACATAATGAGTTTAATAAAATAAGTCAACCCAAACTGAATACATTCCTTTTTTAAAATGGAGGTTATTAGACTGGCAGAATAGGAGAGAGCCACAGACATTTTTGTGTGTTTTGATTTTAGCAAGATGTGTGGGGAAAAAAAATTGTATTTAAATACAAAATGAAGAAATGTGTGCCTGGTGACAGCATGCTTATCTGGGCAATTGTTCTTAAAACTGTGGAATAATGGATGAAAATCAATTTCTGGAGGAGACAAAAATCAATATGAATTAAAGTAAATTTCTGCCCCTAATTCATAAATATCAGCTGTTTAAGTAAAGAGCGTAAGAGCAGAGAGTAATGGCGGATCACATGAAATGGCTGGGTATTTGGTCAATGAAGCTCCATGTGAATTGAACATGTGATAACAGTGTCAAAAGGTTAATGAAAATCTAGGTTGCATTTGTACCTGTGTCCAGAATAAAGGAAATACTAGGCTTCTCCTGCTCAGTATTGGTAAAGCTACCTCCTGTTCTGAGTGCTGACTTTAAAGGGGGAGCATATTGAGAGGGAATGATCAGCATGGTGGAAGATCCCAGTATTTAGGCACGAATGCGAAAGTAAAATTTAAATATTTGTCAAGAGTAAATGGTGGATGGCGTTGCAAAATACAGCATTAAGACCCACAAATAGAAGGTATATATGAGCAACTAGATTTCATTTCAGTGGAAAGACGTTCTCATAATTAAAATACCTCACCCTTGGAGGAGTTGAAATACAGATGAAACTGATACAATCTAGGATGGAGATAACGAATGCCTGAACCAGGGCACGTCAGTGGGACATGGCAATTGGCAATTTCTAGTTGATAATTGATGGTAACTTACAGAAAGTGGGGAAAGAGGGAAAAGGAGGTTTCTGTGACTATCTCACCCCAGTGAGTTTTATGCAGTTCATTGATGTATCTTGCTCCCTTTTATGTTTTTTCCTCATTTAACAAATTAGCAGCAGCCAAATGATGTAATTGATTAAAACCCTTTCTCCATATAACAGTGTTCATTCTACTATTCCACTATTTCCAGAAATCCTTAGCTATAAAATGCCTTGTGATTTCCTGCCCCACAAAGTATTACATTAGAAATTCAGCAAGCTATCTGTTACCTGGGGAATGTCAAAATTAATTTGACAAAAACATGGGTGAGGAAAGCAGGGAGCCCTGGGCACCCTGAACAAAGATGTGATATCAGTATTTACCATGGAACTCATTTGATTATGAGTCATCTAGAAGCATAATTACAATAATGGCCAGGAAAGCCACAGAAGCAAAATAATTGAGTTAAAGTTGAGAGTTTGCTGATAAATAACCTCATTGTGCCATGACCTAAAAAGCAGCATGGATGTAAAATGTTATAATAAAAGTTTAAAGAGAAAGACAGAACTTGGTGGGAACATACACACAATGTGAATTCACAAGATTCCTAGAAAATTGGAAAGGAGAAACCAGTGGGATTTCAACTGCTGCCATCCCTCCTGTATTTTGAACTCTTAATTAATTGGGAAGACTGAAGGGCTTTGAAAAGATGATTTGAAATTTTTTTATTTCTGAAGTCCCATTAGTTAACTGTAGCTTTCTTTATTTTAACAAATAATAATATAAAGTGCCTCTTCACTCTAAGTCTCAAATGTATTCCTCAAGTCTGTCTCTGGTAAAAAACTATAAATATGCTTTTACCCAGAAAACTCTTAATGGCTTCTTCAAAAGGAAAATGCATTTATAGCTCCCTTCTCCCAAGTCACTCTTTGAAATGTAGAATAATGTGACCTGACAGATTGTAATGACTACCAAACAGCATCTTCATTAATTATAATGGGAAAACCAATAATATGGATCTTTATGATGTTAGCATATATTAGAATATGTCAAGTCAAGACCATACTTGTAGCTGGAATAAAATTTGATCACAAATTAGTGTGTTTTGATTTTAGCAGGATGCATGGAAAAAATTGTAGATTTTTTTCCTACTTCCTTAAAATAAAAACAAATAATGAAAAATTTGACAGATCATTCAGTGATGCTAATGGTGTCACTATCATTTCATGTACTTTTGTCCACTTTGTTTTAAAAGCAAATACACTATCTTGTGAAATATAAAGGAAGAAGATTAAAAAGAGAAGAGACTTAGATGAGGTACTTCTGAGACTTTGAAAAGTGTTTTTACTTTAATTTTTCTTTTTTGTAGGTGAAAGCCATTCTAAGATTCCCCTAGGAAGTTGAACATAAGATGGGCTCGAGGGAATTAGAAGCCCTATCTTTCCATGCAGCTCTGCTCTCAGGTCCCTGTGGACAAGTCGCTTTTCCTTTTAGAACCTCAGTTTCCTCATATATAAAAAGGAGAAAAATCATCAGTAGATATCCTCAGTGGGGTGGCGTGTTGTTCAGTGACTGCATGGTGACTGAGAAACATTTTAGCTCTCTTAAAAGGATGTTAATAAAATAATAATATAGTGAATAGTCTTATCTAACATTTATGAATGGTTGTAGTTGGCTAAGCACATTACAAGGAAAGGGCTAGCTAGCATTGAAATGGCCATGTCCGTACATTGCTCAGCCCTGCCGTACCCCATATCATTCCCTTTCAAATGAAATCAGAGTGTGTTGGTATCAGGAATTTGTTCTATTCTTCTTAGAAGAGTAGGCAAGAGCCTTGATGATTTGTGCCCCTGAGAAAGTACAGTTACATTTAAGTATCTACCACATTATCAAAAGGTTGAAAATTAATCATACCCAGCAATATTATAAAATACCAGCAGCATAACCTATCAATTAATAAATATGTTGAGCCCTTACTAACACTTGCTAATATAATTTTCAGTGAACTAGAAATAGGCTATTTAAGTTATGTGCTATTTTCAATAAGCCACTATTAGCTTCACTAACTTTTGCAGTAAAATTTTCATTCAGTATTTATTAATCAATATGCTTAGAGAAATACAAAGCAGTCTATCTTAACATTTACCCAAAGGGCCAAGAGTGGGCATGCTGTTCACCTCAGTCTCCTGCCTTGTCTTATGGTCTGACAAATGTTAGTCGCACAGTTGACACTGGTTGGCTGGTTGATTGAATGAAAGACTATAAGGCAGCGTGTACTGTTTGATGAGTTCTGTTAGGTGCTTAGGAAGTGCTAGAGGAGTTCAGTTAGGGTTGTAGTTCTCAACTCTGGCTGTGCATCAGAATTACCTAGAGTGTGCTTTTGAAATTTGAAGGCCCAAGCTCCACTTCCATATGCATATCTTGGTCTTAGTAGAATGTGAATGTGTTTATATAACATTTAAAAGATGACTGTAATGTACACCCAGGTTTAACAATCATTAGAAAAATCAGGTTTGAGCTACATGCCTATAATCCTAGCATTTTGGAAGGCCAAGACAAGAGAACTGCTTGAGCTCAGCTATATATATATATATAAATTGCTTTATATGTGTGTGTGTATATGTTTGTATATACACAGCTATATACCATTTTCTTCAAAAATACAAACCTGATTTTTTATACATATATATGTGTGTATATACATATACACATACACATACATATATACACACATATATATGTGTAAAAAATGAGGTTTGTATTTTTGAAGAAAATGGTATATAGCTCAACCTTGAGGACTGCATTTTGACAGGTACTGAAATCTATGCCAAAATCTATATCAATCAGAATTTTACCAGCTCTTTTGGCTGACCTCTGGATAACTCCCACACAGATAATGGAGAATTGTCTCCTCTACTTGAAAATCACCTGATTGTGGATGTTAACCACATCTACACAATACCTTTACAGCAACACCTCGGTTAGTGTTTGATTGCATAATAAATGAGTACCATGGCCTAGCCAAGCTGATACATTACTGTCACAGTGGATGTATTACAGGAGGGTCCAAATGGCATTACATGAACATATCAATGAAGGTGGCAGTGAGTGGAGTGTGCCCAGTTTGCATTGAGCCTAGAGTTGATCTTGAGAAGGGAGAGGAGATGGTGTTGGAAAGATAATGTGGAATGCAGAAATGTTGGACTAAAGAGTTTGAGCCTTTGAGCTGAAGAGAGAAAGCAACGCTGTAGCAGCACCGTCCCACAGAACTTTATGTCATAGTGGAAATGTTCTGTCTGTGTGCTAACACGATAGCCACTGACCACACATGGGTATGGAAACAACTTGTGATGCAGCTATTGAGGCTGAAGAACTGAATTCTTAACTAGTTCTTATTCATGTAATTTCAGTAGCCTTGTGTGGCTCATGGCTGCTCGTGTTGGAAAACACCACGATAGAAAGAGTATTCTGGTGGGAGGATGCATGATGAACTGTGGGAGAAGCAATGTGCAGGCAGTCCAGTTAGCAGATGACCATAATATTCCCAGTGGGGACTGGGTAGAAGCAGGGAACATGGAAAGGAGAGTTGAAGGCGAGGGAGAAATGAATCAAAGATAATCTTACATTGACCATTTCTCTATCTCTCTGGCCACTTCCCTACTGTTTTGCTTCCCACCCTTTGTCACTCACGTACTTCCTATCAGTTAGATTCCTTAGAGCCCAACCCAATTCATCTTTTCTCAGTCTCTCTCTCTCTCCTGGCACTCACTTCCTCAGCTTCCATGACTAGCTCTATGTTGACAACTCCCAGATTTATTTTCTTAAATCTTTCCTCTGAGCCCCACATGCTGATACTGCCACATAGAAACCTCAGGGACTTAATCTTTCCCTCCTAATCTTCTTTCTCTTCCAGTTCTCTGAATGTTGATAAATGTAATCATCATCCTCTCAGCTGCTCAAGCCAGAAACCCAAGGCTCTTTGACCCCCATCCAGTTAATTACCAGGGTCTGCTGAAAGTATAAATTATAGTCAGTCTGTCCCTTTCTTCTCATCTCCAGTGCTAACTCCCTCAGGTAGGCTCCATCCTTCTTCCCTGTGCTCAGTTTTCCCATTGCCACTTTTGCCACCCACTGAGCTGTTCTCTAAATAATTCCTTTAAAAATAGAGATCAGATTTCTTTATTTCTTCTGTGATGTGTAATGGAATTTTCCCGTTAATTTATCTGCCATATTATAGAATATCACAGGATAAAAGGTAAATTTACTTAATAATATTTATCCATTTAATGTTTTTGTAGCCCTGTTGAGCAAGTACTGTTGGGAAGTATCACTGAAGAGATGGCACAGTCTATATCCCTTTGAGGCATATAGTCCGGTGAGAGACAGACATTAATCAAATAATTACACAGATAAGTCGACAAAGTTGTGAGAAGTGACATTTAAGGAGAAGTATACGGTGTGCTGTGAGCATATAAGGACATTAATCCAATAATTAATCAAATAATTACACAGATAAGTCGACAAAGTTGTGAGAAGTGACATTTAAGGAGAAGTATACGGTGTGCTGTGAGCATATAAGGAGTAAACCCAAGCTGGCTGGGGGACCAGGGAAAATCTCCACGAAGAGGAAAGGGAGCAAAGGAGATTCTAGGAAGAGGGAACTACATGTGCAAAGATAGGAGGGAAATACTTTTCTTCCATAGAATATAATTAAAAATGTTAATAGAATATAGAAACTGACAACTGCATTTGGTTGGAGTGCAGTCTTGAATTTTCTGGAATGGACTTAGTCTGTTGCAACCTAATTATAAAACTTAAATAAAATTGTTATGTTAAATACTTTGACATGTTACCTCAAGTCACTTCAGTAGGTATATGTCGGCTCGCTTTCTTAGCTGTTACAGATTAAAAACAAAAAAATATTTTTTCCTTCAATGTTATATTCCTGTTAAGGTGATGGTATATGTACATACAAATACATGACTTACATATGTATTATACTGTTATAACATATGATGTAATATTAAGAGCCAAAATAAATGGTATAAAAATCAGTTCTAAATTTTTAATATTCTTACACTTCACAGTCTAAATAGAAAAGTATCAACTTCAAAGAGGTTTTTTTTTAATATGGATATATCTACTGATATCTACTATATTAGAACTTAAAACTGAGAAATTTAAAAAATATGTATTAATTCATGTAAATATAACCAATAATAAAATAATAAAATACACATTAATATAAATATTTATGTATAATAAGTGTCTTCTAAAATAGTAGGAAGGGTATCATTTTTAATATACTTTTGCAAATCTCTTTAAGAAGAGACAGCTGAATGCTTATATATGATTCTGCACCTAAGAGTTGCAATATGTTGTTTTGGTTGAAGTACATGAAGATGATTCAGTCTTACATAGACAGGTAGTCAGAAAGAGAGGCATATTTTAAAGCCTTTTCAGATAATTGTGGATGTTCTTCTTGGATTTCACAATAAAACTCAACAAGTGGTAGTTTTTAAAGATTGGTTGCAATGTGGAATGTGAAACTGTATTAATGAATTTTCCCTGCATGAAAAACTTGCCTTGTGTTTTGAAAGGATCTTTACCCAAGCATGATTTTTACCACCATGCTTAGGTCAGTTGGAAAGTATCGATTCACTAAGTTAAGTAGATTTTACAAATGTTTACTCGTTTCATCATATAAAAAAAAAATTACATTTGTTAACACTACCTTCAGTCTTCACAGAAAAGTCATTGACTATTAGGAAGCTGTCAGATTCACAGTGGTTAATTCAATTGTCCTAAATTCTGATATTTGGTTGAAAGCTTCTATTTTGTCACTAACAGTAAATGTTGTCAGTTGTTTTCCTTGAAATGACAGTTGCATGTTGTTCATTTTTGAGAAAGTATCTGCTTAAATACTCGTCTGTGTAACCAAATTTTGTGTCCGTCATCTGTCAAGTAAAAATGGTATTCTTTGAAAAAAAAAAAGCAGTTTTAACACACAACTCAAAAATCCTGCCATCCTTTTCCCTTGAGACAATCCTCATACTTCTGTGTGCAACAGAAGTGTTTAATGGGTACTTCCATTTCTTCCCACAGAATATTAAGATGTGTACTCAAGGTTTGAGATTTAGTAAAGTTAGTACTTTACTGCTCTGTCAAGAACATTCTTAAGGGAAGTGACTACTTGTTTTTTTCATTGTGAGCATGTGGTGGTAAAGAATGCCTACTAGTTTAGTCTGGTGCCAATGTGGAATTGTGCTAAGATGCTGGCCATTTTACACGCCATGACTTTTGCACCATCACTGAAGATGGTAATGCAGTTAGAAAAGCAAATACCACCTTGAATTATTATAAAAGTGGTTTTAACCTTGCAGGTCCCCCAAAAGGGTCAGGAACCCCCAGAGGTCTATGGAGCACACATCGATTGGCACAGAGGGTGGTACGACAAGAGAAAAACGTGAACCCCAGTTGGTAGGAAGGCTTCCAAGGAGGAATTGAGCTAGACCTTAAAGGAGAGTTAAGATTTGGATAGGTGGTAAGGAGTAGGTAATTAGGAGAGGGGGAGGGGATTCCAGAAACCATGTGAGCAAAGGAGTAGAGAGAGGAAGGACCATGACATAGTCAAAAGACTGATGAGAACGGTGGTTGGGCTGGAAGGTTAGGAATGGGGAGTAATAGTTTATAAAATATGACATAGAATCATATTATAAGGCATCCGAAATACTCATCTGAAAAGTTCAGACTTCCTCTAGATGTGGCTGGGAGTAACTAAAGGTTTTTGGACCCTTCTGTGACTTGCTGAGCATATTGGTTTAGGAACGTCCTTTTGGTGGCAATGTAAAAGGTAAATTGGTGAACAGGAGAACCAGATGCAAGGAGACCAATGGGGTGTTAGTTGTAATCTCATTAGTAAGGGCCAAGAGCACAGACTAGAATGATGTCAATAGGTGGAACAGATTGAAAGTTAGACTAACTGCCTCAGAGGTGGAGGCAATATGAGAATTAAAAATGAAAAAGTCAAGGGTCACCTATACTTGATATTACATAACCCCAATTGCTTGCCAAGGACATTGTCTATTGGAGAAATGCAAAAAAAAAAAATGGGTGCTTTTTTATATGGTCCCACATAAGACTTTATCCTCCCCCAAAAAATCAGAATGCTTCCTTTTTTTCTGATAGCAGGACTGTATCATTGAACATATTTTCCTTTTGCCCTTTTGCCAGGAGGCTTTGTGCCAGTTTTCATGTTAAGATCACAACAACTACAATTGTGCCAATGGTTAGTACATTTTCTTCCTCCTACCTTCTCTGACTCTGATTCTGTTTATAATTCTTTAGTGGTATTGTATTCATTCTTCTTGACGCCAAATGTCTTAAACCTCCTTTTGAAAGAGGCTAGGAGAAGGTGTAGGATAAAATTTAATGATAGTATTAGTGGCCCTTACCATATTTTATTCTTTTGTGGAATAAGGCACTTGTGTTTATCACACTTTACTCAGAATCTGAAGAAAGACTAAAAGCCTCTGATGTCCAAAACCAAAGCACTACTCCTTTATTTGAGAGAATGTCAACAAATTCAGTTAATCTGGTTGCACAATTCAAAGCATGCTGGAAGCAGCAAGTAATAGGGTAATACAACACCTATTAAAGACAGGTAAATTGATGGCTAAAAGAAGTAATCCCTGATAATCGGAGTAACAATAGAGAGAAGAAACAAGATGCAGGTGGAAGTTTCTGATGATTAAAAGGAATGTGAATGCACCCAACACAGCTAGTAATCAATAAAGAACTGTTACCTGTTAAGGTAGAGAACACCATTTTGAAAGCTCACATTTATTGAGCTTTTACTGAGTTCCAGGTTTTGTGCCATTGCCTTGCATACATCATCTCACTTAATCTTCACAATAACCCTGCCTTTCTATGATTTTCCCTTTTTACAAATGAGTAAATTTAGTTTTAAAGAGATACAGTATAAACACAAAGGCATGTGGCTAGTTGTATGTGGCACAGTTAAGATTTGAACTTAGTAGTTCTGCCAGATACTGAAGTCTGTGTCCTTTATTTTCATTTTAGACTCTTCATTTTTCAAGCTACTCTGAAATAATAGTAGCTTGAGTTACACTCAATATCCTCTTTTAAGAGTTAAAAATTATTTTATTGGTATAAAGTTTAATTATCTAAAACGTCATTTCCTCAGTGCAATTTATTTCTTAAATTCTCAATAATTGAGTTTTTTAAGGTTTTGTTTATTTACTATCTATAGTCAGCTTAAGACGTTTTTGTACAACTGTTTTAAATGAGTCATTCATTTTTTAAAATTGTGTTTTAGAAACATCTGTGCATCCCCATTTCCACACCATGAAGAACAGCCATTCTTGTAAACTGCTTTTTGAGTTAAAGGAAGAAAAGTAGTATCTACATAAAACATGAACCAACTGGTAGGATTTGTCACAATCCTTTGCTTTCCTGGGCACTAGGTACTCTATTTGTTTTTATTCCTTTGGCTTTGAATGAAGTTGCAAACATTGATCCCCAGAGCAGCTGTCTGAGATCACGGCCCAGGGATACACGTGACATAACCGTTTTTCTAGGGAGTTGCAGATGATGACAGCATTCTTGTGCAGCTGAAAAGCTAAAAATAGCCCAGGGCAGTACTAAGACTGAAAATGGAAACCTGTAAAAGATGAGTTCACCAAAGAAATTGTACCAGGAAAAACCCTTAGATGACTTTCAAACACATGTCACTGTGGGAGTGATGGATTGTAACATTAAGGGAAGCTGCAGAAAAACTATCTGAGAACCTAGTTAAGAGCCCAAGACTTCCTACTTGGTTACACCCCCAGTTACACCTTATTTATCATCCTCAGCTCAAACTAAGTATGAATAGCTATAGCTTAAAATTTGAGGACTGCTAACCTGACACAGGTGTCTACTAACATAACACAGTCACATGTAACACAGGTGACTTAGGAAAGGGGGCAATTCACAGCTATTGATTTGGTAACTGGGAACCACTGGTATTTATGAGGACCAAACATAGATAAGCTAAAGACAGTTGAAGTATAGTTAATTAAGAAGAATCAGAGGAGGGGTGGAGGGGAATGTGCAGGTACAACGTCAAGCTACATTTGTTGTTCCATGAAACTAAGGATCTTAAAGTTTGTGGGTAGAATATTGTGAAAGTTCACTAAATTATAAAGAATCTGGTTGTGGCAATATTATTTTGATTCTAACTGATTCCAGAATATAACATTGGAGCTATTTCTTTAAAAGTTTAGAAATGTAATCTAGGACAACTATTTTGTCTAAGTGGAAAAACTACAGATGATTCTTCCTCGGGATATGGTACAAACTGAAAATGCTTCTAGGGTCAGAAAAGCTTGAAGTAAACATGGCTGGATATTAAATCCACGATGGATATTAGAGCAAGATGCCTTGAGGATATTGGAACCTTAAGAGGTTAGCCTCTAGGAGGATAGTCATTCACTCTCACAAATGTCCTCTTTTACCACTTGTCTTGTTTTATTATATCTATCTTTTGTAATGCTTTATTGGGATATCTTGCAGTTTGATCTCTCCTACAT
This sequence comes from Aotus nancymaae, assembly GCF_030222135.1. Classification (NCBI taxonomy): domain Eukaryota; kingdom Metazoa; phylum Chordata; class Mammalia; order Primates; family Aotidae; genus Aotus; species Aotus nancymaae. Next base: position 4,806,350 of record NW_026988507.1, on the reverse strand, counting down.
TTCTTTTACCAACATTACCGCTTCCAGATAAGAACAGTCCAAATGGACGATGATTTCGTCCGGAAAGGGAGAGTACAAAAACAAAACTATAGGCATTTTCACATTTTTTTCTTTTCATTTATTGACTATTGTTCCCCTTTTCTGCAGATCACCTTTAAAGAAGGCTAAATTGAGATATTAAAATGGTCAAAAGTCTGTGGGAAAACAGGAAAGCCAAAAATACATATATTTAGTCAGGCTAATGAAAATTACAATTATAACTGTGGGTTTAAGAAAAAGATTCAGTAAGAGTCTCCTACCCCATAAGAAGGCTCCTAACTCAGCTTCTTCCACCCTTGTTAATTAATGCCATTTAAGGAAGTTTTATTTTAAATGTCATTTCAAAGGCCAGTTTTCATATTTCCTCTCCCCTTTTTCAGAAATTTTAAGAATACTTAAAGTCCTATGAGAACTCTATTTGATAAAAGTACTGCTTCCTTGGCATGAACTAGAGGGAAATATTTGATGATCATTAAGCTCAAAGCATTGCACCTTCATCCTCAGCAGGGTCTAAAATGTGGTATTCTAATGATAGAACTCTAGAGTTTAACATAGGCAAAGGGAAACAAAGGTGAAATCAGGAAGCCATTAATATGTGAGCATTCCCTTGTATACAACAACAAGGCATTTCATGGCATAATCTAATGATATTATTTGTAAGTGAACTACATCTATTCTTGAGAAGTGACTGAAAATAACAAGTTCAGCTCTTTGAGAACTGGTTATAGCCATTTAGTTTATAAAACACCAGACTATTTTTAGAGAATTTGCATATCAGTTTTAATTTGCAACAGAAATTATTTGTATTCCAGATAAATAGTATGTTCTGAATCTAAAGGAATTTCGGAGTCAAAATACACAATTGATAACTTGGTAGTTATGCAGGTGGCACGTAAGTTATAATGGAAAGTCGGTCAACAGGTTGGTGCCCTTCTGCAGTTAGCATGCCGCATTCCAGTTGAGTGTCCACATTACAGAAAACATGTTCACCTTGCTAACCCCAGGGCTGCCTCACAGTTCCCTGGAATATTTCTCTCTTTTCCTTTTGGGACTAATTTAGTAAAAATGAACTCTTTTAAGGTCACTATACACATCATTCCCTATCTTCTTTTTCATGACCACAACCCCAGTAGATTGTGCTGGGACACCATCTACTCCCAGCAGCTGCTACTCCTTCTGATGTTGTATTATCCAGCCGCCTGTTCAAATGGATACCAGGGTTCACAGTGGCTATAAATCACACCATTTCTGTGTTTGGATTACTTGGTGCAAGCACCATCCAGGGATCCATAGGAACTTCTCATAACCAGTCTCTCCATAACTCATGTTGAGTGCTTACCTTTGAAGAGGTATTTGGTGCCCTCCCCCACTTAGCAGTCTTCTCTTAGCAGACAGGGGTCCCAGACTGAACCACATAGAATCATGTAGGCCTAGTTTGTATTGCCCTTTACCTACTTGCTCAGTTACCTGTATGGTTTTTACAATTTCAAAAGTAAGGAGACCCAAGACAATCTACTGAAAAGTGTTTAATAAGACTGTTCAATTAAGTGAAAGATAGTAATAAGCACTCCACACACACAAAAAAAACAGTATTTATTTGGGCAGTACCCATAACAAAGTTAGAACTCTCTAGTTAAAAGGTATACATGAAAAAAACAAAATACGTATTTTTGACTGTCACATTGGGAGAAGTGGAAAACACTGAAGTCTAATGAGGGTGGAGCAAAGCACTCATACCCTGCTGGTGGATATATTGATTTTATAAATATTTTGGATGACAGTTTAGCAACCTATGTATCAAAAGCTTTTAAAAAGGCTGTAACATTTAAAATCTGCTTCTGGAATTTAGCCTAAGGAAATAGTGATTGAACATGTGCACAGATACATATGTACAAAGATGCTCACTGCAGTAGTGTTTATAAAAGCAGAAAATTGGAAACCACTTCTGTGCTCATCAGTGGAGGAACTGTTTTACTAAATTATATTGCAGCTATTATACATGTTGTAGAGCTTTCAGTAAAGCTAGCAAGTGTCTATAATAGACGTTTACAAAACAGTATGCATAATATGGTACCATTTTGTTTAGTGTGTTTGTGTGCTCTCGTGTGCATGTATGTATATCTAAGCCTGAAAGGATGTACTCTAAAATTTTAAGAAACTTAGCTCATGTCTAGGAGATGGGATTACATATGACTTTTATTTTTTTCTGTATACTTTTTTGTGTCTTCAGAATTTTTTTTGTGTTGAGTATATATTTTATCATCAGAAAAACATTTTTTTTTTTAATTCTAAGAAAAAAGTAAACCTGAGCTCCTGAGTTCTCAGCAGAGAACTCAAGGTGAACAAGCAAGACCTGGCCACAAACCTTCAAAAGCTAATAGTATGGTTAACAGGGCAGGAAGCAGACAGTGTGATTTGTACAGACATCATTCTGGGCCACTCCTGAGTACACCTTGATCGTCATAGAGTCACCACTAAGGGATGTTCTTGGAACATCCTGACACACTTGACTCTAAAACAGACTTGGAGTCTGAGCTTCAGGATGTATTTTCCTCATTGAATGGGCTCCTTTTCCACCTTGCTTCTTTGCTGTCAACACATTCCTGAATGCCTGCTCTGGTCAAAAACAAGCTCACTTACTCCCTACAGCACACACCATTTACTGAGCTGACTTCCTGTGTGGCTCCCCTGTGTGTTCAGTGTTACTAATATGTTACTTCCTTTCCTCCCCATCCTGGCTTCCACAGTACTTGTCTTTCCACTATCAGAAGTCAGCCTTCCATACCTGCAGTTCTTGGCGCTTTTTTGGCTCCGTTATTGGTATTTTTCTTGAACTTCGCATTTTGCATTTTGGTCAAAATAAAAGGAATAACTTTTGACCTGGTCTCTTCTATCTCTGTAATTTTTGCACCATTTTGTTTAGGGGGAGAAAACATTCTACTTATTACTCATGCCTTGACTCTGATGCCTGAACACTGCTATAGTTAGGAAAAACACTTAGGAATATGTGTGATTCGTAACTAAATGCCATGTAAATAAAATTTTATTATGTTTTGTATTTTGTGAAATCTAAATATTTACATAAAGGCTTTTGCTTCTAAACATGGATTCACAATTCACTGAAAAATAGAAGATTCCATATTTTTACTTCAGTAGTTTTCTGTTGTTATTACAGTTTTTTCCTTTTGTGTTCTTCTTGGAATTAGCTACTTTGTCTTACTAGTCTTAAAAGCTGGAGAGAGCCACATGATTTTTTCCATATTTGCACATCAATTGCACTTCAAATTAATTATGTGAATATTTTGATACTGTTTATTTTTCATAGTGTAATTCTTCAACTTTATTGTTAGACAGTAAACCTTTCTTGCATCCTGCTGTGTGTAAAGATTGAGACCCAAGTGAGCCTGGAATACTCTCCAATCTCATAGTAAATGACAACCATATCAGGGGAGGAATAGGCTATTTGGAAATTCCGATACAGTAAGACAGTCTTACTTGCTGTCCAGGGAAAGTTTCAGACACCCTTACACATAAACAAGAATTTGAGCAAAGATCCTAATCTGACTGCTTTTATTCAGATCTTGAACAAATAATTTAACTTCAGCATTTTAACTATCTGTTTTTATTTAGGCCAGTTCCCTTGTTACATATTCTTTCCAGGCTAGTGTTTAGTTTCTCCCTTTTTCCCCGTTGTGTAGTAGTGTCTTCTGCCAAGAGATAGAAAACCTGGATTTCACAGCAGTAGAGACTGGCACTCTTCTCTGGTATTGCATTTTAATAGTACCATATTGGAGTTTGACCTACTTATTTCACACAGGCAAATGTGACCAAGTCAGTGGAGTTTTCCTTCAAATAAAGGGTCATGGTCTTCATCACACATGGGAGGTATGTATGCAGACCAGATTATCTGGGAGCTAACTGCCAACCTGTGCCAGTGTGCAAGGGAAGAGTGCCTGGAGCCATGTACTGATGTGGTTCTCATTCCAGGCCTAATTCTTCAGAACTTCAGTGAGCTCCTGCTGGGCTTCACCAAAGGAAACAATGTGAGCTACAGAGAACAAGTTGCTTTTTGTACACTTTTCAGATGTTTGCACCAGGTTTTCCTGACTGTATTCCACTGGAACCCCCTTCCCCTTTGTTATTCTGAGAAATTATATATATATATATATTTTTTTTTTTTTCCCTCCATGCACAATGTTCGTCTAGGAATAGCCCTGATTGTTACCAATAGTATAGGCCTCATTAAAAGGAAGATAAATTGAATGGACCTAAAGGTTCTTTTGGTTTTTTAAAATTTGTGTGCTAGTTATGAGGGGCATCATTTGTAGATTTGGAGACAATACTAATGACTAGTGTAGCTTTTGCATATAAGGAAGTATATTTGGCATTTGTTTGAAGTTATTCCATGATATCTTCTATAAAGTGGTGAGGTAGGTCCAAAAGGAAGTCATGAAAAATGGTAAAAAGTTAGAAAATAAGACAGAAGAAGGATGAGATTTTCATCAACAGTGTTTTGTCTTAGATTTTTCTTCTTGTTAAATAACCTTGGACAGGCAGTTTTGTTGACTGTGTTCGTACTCGACCTTGATAAGCCTTTGCTATTTGAGGTGGAAATAATTCTGGGATGATTGTGTTACATATGTAATATTGATATGTTCTCGTGAGTTTATAGAATAATGCTGTACTGTTCAATTCAAAGACTTCCTCTCACCAAGAATAGACCATGTTTGCCATGTCATAGTCATAGTAGCCATGACTGGTTGGTAAGCTAATAGTGGATGTGTATTTCTCTTTCACAATAAACCTATTAAAGCTAGAAAATTTAACACTTACAAATCAGCACTTTTCCAAGAAATTATATATTACAATTTGTTTTTCTGTGTTACACAGGAAGAATTTAATGGAAAATCTGACTCCCTCTTCTTTAATGATGGCCAGCGAAGAATTGACTTTGTGCTAGTGTATGAGGATGAGAGCAGAAAAGAGACCAATAAAAAGGGTACAAATGAAAAACAAAGGGTAAGTTTTTATGCTATTTTCCTTTCTTTTTATTTCTTATATTGTAAAATGAAAAAGCTGCTATTTTGTATAAGTAATAAAGTGAAACTGGTGTTGAAATATCATACACAAAACATACTTTCATATTTTCTCTGCTCATGTTCTCGCAAGGCATGTTAACAAAACATTTTGTAAATTTGAATCAGAAACTTCCTCGGTCTCTTAACCTCATTTGATTTCACAGCTGAAAGCAGACTTTCTTTCAAGGAATTGGATTTTGTATTGTACAGAAGAGATTTACCTTAAAAGCATGCCTGGCTATTTAACTAGATGGGATGGGAAGCTAATGATTAATAATGACAAGTATAATAACAACTAGCTTTCAATGTGTGCCCACTCAGGTTTTGTACATGCATTTTGCATACATTTTCTCCTTTTATACAATATGAAGTGGATTCTATAATCACACCATTTTTTGGATGATAGAGATGACCCTTAGAGAGATTAGATGAGTATACAAGGTCATGGACTCTAGTCTGGCAAGTGATCAAGCCATGGTTCAAACCCTAACCAGTTAGAGTTAGGGTTAGAGCACAGTTTTTATTTCCACCTCAAACTGTGCTCTTGACCTCGTGTGTTTTCTGTCACCTCCCTTCCCTTCCTTTCATTCATTGCCATTGCCAGTCAGGCTGCTCTCTCTTCCCTTTCCTTTGCACCAAGCTTTTTTTAGGTAAAGGGCCATCTTTATCTCAGGATATTAAAACAGGGCAGGGTCATGAACAACTCCCTGGAATTTTTTCACTTGTACCCAAACTGCATTAAACTAAAACAGACCAAAAAGAATGCAAATGTGTGTTACTTTGACCCACTTTAGAAATCATCTCTCATCCTTTCTTCCTCCCCTGTTCACATACATGCGCGCGCGCACACACACACACACGCACAGCTTCTGTCTGGACTGTCTCCTTGAAATATACCAACTTTAAATCTGTTGATTTCTGCCCATTCTTTCAAACCAAGTGATAAAACCTTTTAAAAATGAAGTAATCAATACTGCTTTATTCATCTGTTTGTTTCAGAGGGGGTTAAGTTTAGCATTTTATATTTGCATGGTGAAATATGAGCTCAAACTTTGGAACCTGACCTTCAGGTTCTAATTCTGCCACTCTATTGGAGTAATTCTGGTTGTAACAAACAAGCCCCCAGGTGACAGAGGCTTAACACGATAACAGAGCGTGTATTGTTCACATCAGAGTCAAATGTAGCATCCCTGTTTGGCACATGGTTTGGGGTTGGGCCTCTGTTCTTTGCAGTTATCAAGAAACCCAAGCCTCACAGAGGCTCTGCCATATTCCACAGGTAGACTTCCGGGTCATCCTGAGCATCAACATAGATAAATGGTAAATAGGTTGAAGAAAGTACTCATGCTTCTTTACCACTTTGGTCTCAAAGTAACTACATCACTTGTGCTCACATGCTACTGATCAGAACGCAGAAGAGTGGAAAGTATCATTTCTGGCTGGTTAGCTATTTCTAAGCAGGAGCTCCACCGTATGAAAAGGGAGCACGGTATTATTTGGTGGACAGCTAGCTTGTGTTTGTTACAGCTACCAACTGGCTGTGTGACTTAGGCAAATTTTCTTATCAATGTTTTTTTCTTTTTCTTTTTTACATTTGACATCTCTAAAATCAGTTGGCTCTTACAAATGCTGTGTCATAATTTCATTGTTGAATTTTTTCTTGTTAATAGATAAAATATATTGGGCCACCATACAATCAGTGGCATCTTAGATTCAGGAAAGTGGGATCCTAATACCTAGTCCATATAATTATGGCTAAGATTAAATTAAATAACATATATAGATGTTACATAATTTTTTAGTATTATTAGATTATAAATGTTAATTCTCGTATCTTCCCTTTTTATTTGGGATTTTTCTTAAAATAATGCCCTGATATGAAAAGGCATGACTCTCCTGTTATACAATTTTATCACTAGAGTAAAATAGCTTAGGATACTTTCATTTTCCTGTGGACACTAAGATATATTCTATGCAGTCGTAGTCACCGTCATCAAATATTCATTAAGCATCCATATGCCAATGGATCTGGATTGAGCACTATATAAAGTAAGTTAAACAGATCTAATCCATTAAAGTATAAAAGAAACAGTTCTGGTTTTAGACAAGAGCTTTACTGCCATGGTGAAGGGCCCTAGAGCTGCTTACATTATTAATCAGTTCTGCATTTGCTTCAGACAAAACATAGGTCCCAAGGTAACTCTCATAAATCAGGAGGAAAAAAGTCATCATTAATTTTGGCAATCCTTGAACTCATAGATTGATATACCTTGATGTTCGTTTTTATAAGCTGTGCTTTGAAGTGTTTTCAGACTGTATTTCCACGTATTACTTAATTTATATTTTACCAAAATGCAAAGCTTAGCTTTGGAATCACATTTTTCTTAATTGGAAAAACATTCGTGAGCTCCATCATACTCCTTGTCAGGCCTTATTGAGGATTTAGGACAATACCAAGAAAAGGCAATTCAAAATCCTATTTTCTTTGAAAGAAAAATCTTATTTTAAACCATATTGATTTCCTAAAGCAACACCAAGGTTGACTCTGCCAGGGTTTATCTAAAGGATATTGTTAAACACTTTTTAGGGCTGGAGAAAGATAGACGTGATAGGGCTACAAACACCAAAAACATAGAATATTAAAAAGGATATATCATCCCTTAAGCAAAAAGAAAGTAATTTTCTAGCCAAATTTCCAAATATCATGTAACTTGGGTCACTCATATCAAAAACACTTAAGAAATGCAGTGCCTTCCTTTAAAAAGAATAAACCATTTACATTTAGATTTTACGTGAGGATGATTATCAGTTGCTTCAGCAACAAACACTCATTTATCCTGTACTGGGCTTGACACAGAATGTTTGAATGTTTAAATCACAAATAACAGGAAAATCAAACTCAAAATGACTTAATTGCTAAAAGGAAAATTATTTTCTCATGTAAGTAGTCTGGAGACAGCCGTTTCTGGGTGAGTTTATTGGCTTAACGAAGACATTCCATCCTCCTGCTCTGTCATCCTCAATATGTTGGCTCTTAAATTGTCTTCTCTTGATTTTAAGATGGCTGCTGCAACTCCAGGTAGCCAGAGGCAGAAAGAAGGAATGCCCTTTCTCAGGGCTGTTTTTTTAAGAGGAAAGAAATCTCCTTTAGAAGTTCGCTTTGTAGATTTCCTTTCACAATTCATTATCTGTTACATTGTCTCTTCCTAAATCAACTACTGGCAACGTGAATGGAATTATCATCATTAGCATAGACTAAATAAGATTGGTCTTTCATCTCTTGAATCACCTGGTCACAGAACACCAAAAGAACAGGCAGACTTTTCTTAGTAATAAAGAGGGGAGAATGGCTCTTCTGCAGGCAGCCAGCAGTATCTGGCACAGTACATGATTAAATATATCTAAATATGTTTGATCCATATTGTAAAGAGCAAAGATGTTAAATTCCCATATAGTTCTCCAATTCCTCTTGCTCAGTTTTCTTAGTAATTGCTGCTTTCTTCCAGAACTGCTAACAATTGGCAGAACTGATCTTTTGAATTTTGTTTTGTCTGACACTTGCCTGCCTTCAAACGGATGTGTTAGTGACCAAGTAATGGTACAGTTCAGATGAGGGTGAAGATGGGGAAGAGGTCTCGGTACCACAAAAACAGTGGAATCAATCCTGAATATGATTTATTTATTTATGTACTTTTAAAAATTTAGTTATCCATTCCTAAAAGTTAATGGAAAATTCATGTCCTGGAAGTTGAAAAGTTTATATATGGAAGTATATATTTGTGTTTCATATCTGACCTTAAGAATTCTTTAGTGTGCGGCAAAAGGATCTGGCCAGTGGAGACTGTAGGATAAATAATTTTTTAAAAATGAGTGATCAAGCTTAAATTTATATAATTATAATTTAATTCAATCTTTCAAATACTGTAAGACAGCTGACTAATTGGTTATAGAGCATGTGAGCTTCTAAACACCGTTATTCATTGTTTTGGATGAGTCATCATGAGACTAGAACAGTTTTCTTAGCGTCTGGATGAGATCTCTTGGGAAATGTTTAAAAGCTTACCAAAAAGTTTTACTATCATGAACATGATACATCACTCCTTTTATTGAGATCTACCATCCTTTAAGTAAAGCCTTATAATACAGGTTGAGCATTCCAAATCCAAAATGCACCAAAACGCAAAACTTTTTGAGTGCTGACTTGACGTTCTAAAGAAATGCTCAGTGGATCATTTTGGATTTTCAGATGTTGATGCTCAGCTGGTAAGTATAATGCAAATATCCTAATTTCTGAAAGTCCAAAATTAGAAATACTTATAGTTCCAAGCATTTTGGATAAGAGATATTCAACCTGTAATGTCCATGGAGATCTTAGACATTTTTATTAACTTTTCTCAGGTATTTAAAATGTTTGTTGCTATTGCCAGAGGCATTTTAAATGCAGTTATGACTTATTGTGTGTAAAATAAGTCTATTGATTTTTTTAAGTGCTAAGAACGTTGATAAGTTTTTAGTTCTAGTAGTTTCTAATGCTGTTTTCTCAATTGAAGACCATATTGTCTACAAATGATGACAGTTTTGCTCTTTCTTTGCCATATTTATACTTTTTTTCTTGTCTGAGTGCAATGGCTATAGCCTCTTGAACAAAACCAATACACATAGTAGTCACCATTGTATTGTTCTCGATTTTAATGGGAATGTTTCTAAAATTTCACTATTAAATATTACACTTGCCATATGTTTTTGATAGATTTATTTTAGAAAGAGGAGTTCCCTTTTAGTCCTAGATTTCTAAGCATTTTTATAATAACTGGGTTTTAAACTTTATCAAATGCTTTTTCTTGTATCTGTTGAGGTGATCATATGGCTTGATTCCTCATTAAGTCATGCATATTAAGTATTGGTTATTTTTGCCGAATAAGATAGTGTCATAACTGATAGTATAATTCAAAGCATTCATTTATTAACTTTAATAAGCAGTGTTTACTTTTTATAGTTATTTACACCCTACTTATGTTAATACTACATTAAATTATTTATTTATGGTCACAGGTTGCTTAATGATGTTTCAGTCAGCAGTGTACCACATATACCATGATGTCCCTTAAGATTATAACACAGCTGAAAAATTCCTGTTGCTTAGTGACATCATAGCTGTCTTAACATCATAGAGCAATGCATTACTCACATGTGTGTGGTGATGCTGGTGTAAACAAACCTACTGAGCTGGACTGCTAGTCATATAAAAGTATAGCGCATACAATTATGTATAGTACACAATACTTGTTAATGGTAATAAACGACTATGTTACTGGTTTATGTGTTTATTATACTATAAGTATATTTTAAAAGTATGCTTTTTTATCATTATTTTAGAGTATACTCCTTCTACTTACAAAAAAAAAAAAGAAAGTTAACTGTAAAATAGCCTCAGGCAGTTACTTCAGGAGGTATTCCAGAAGAAGGCACTGTTACCACAGGAGATGATAACATTTCTGTTATTGCCCCTGAAGGCCTTCCAGTGAAACAAGATGTGGAGGTGGAAGACAGTGATACTGATGATCCTGACCCTGTGGAGGCCTAGGCTAATGTGTATATTTGTGTCTTAGTTTTCAACAAAAAGATTTAAAAAGTTAAAAAAAGAGAGAAAAATACTTAAGATAGAATAAGGTTATAAAGAAAGAATTTTTGTACAGCTATAGAGTGTGCTTGTGTTTTAAGCTAAGTGAGCAGTGTTACAAAGTCTACAGTAGTGCACATAATGTCTTAACTCTTCACATTCAGTTACCACTCACTCACTGACTCACCCACAGCAACTTCCAGGCCTGCAAGCTCCATTCATGATAAATGCCCCAAACTGGTATACCGTCTTTAAAATGTTTTATACAGTATTTTTACTGTACCGTTTCTAGATTTAGATACACAAATACTTACCATGGTGTTACAGCTGCCTACAGTATTCAGCACAGTCACATGCTGTACAGGTTTGTAGCCTAAGAGTGGCAGGCTATTCCATACACCCTAGGTGTGTGGTAGGCTACACCTTCTAGGTTTGTGTATGTCCATATGTACACTCTGTGGTGTTCACACAGAGATGAAATTGTATTCTCAGAACTTATCCCTGTTGTTAAGCAATGCGTGAATGAATTTATGATTTATTAAATAGTATTCGATGCTTACATATTGAGTGTAAAAAAAAAAAAAAGTGTTCTTTATAGAAGTAGATAGGAGAATAGTGATTACCAGGAGCTGGAGGTGCACGGATGTTGGGGAGATGTTGGTCAAAGGATACAAAATTTTAGTTAGATAAGAGGGATAACATTAAGAGAACTATTATACAGCTGACTATAGTTAATAATATATTCTTGAAAATTGCTAAGGAGTAGATTTTAAGTGTTTTCACCACAAAAGTTTATGACCTGTAAATGCATATGTTAATCAGCTTGTTTTTGGCTTCCATTATATATTCCTACTTTAAAACAACATGTTGTACGTAATATATAGTTCTTATTTATCAATTAAATATAAATGTTAGGAGGAAAGCGAAAAAGTATTTAAGGTCACCTATGGAAATATATCAAGAATGAAAGTAACTAAAGACTAAATCAGGGTAAAAGAAATATAAAATCCAGAAAAATAAAATGAAGCCATGCGTCACAGTAATAAAATGATTTATTATCAACCATAGGTCTTGTTCAGAAGTTAGAGATCAGCCGCAAATTTGCCTCTCAACTTCCTAGTTGCCAAAGAAAATAAGAGGGTTTTATTAATAACATAATTTAAAGCTTCAACACAATAAAAACAAAACTGGTTGTTCCAAAGCAACACAGTGGCCTTCTCAGGATCCTCCTGAGAAGAATTTGTCTCATGGATTCTCATAAAGAGGAAGGCATGCTTGCATAGACTAAAAATTGGCTTACCTTCTTCAAATTGAAGAAATAAAGAGATAGCACAAGGTTGGAGGTGGGGGTGGGCCATGAGGAATCAGAACAGCATGGAAGGTTTTCCGGGGAATGACATTTGCAATAGATAGTTCATGAATTGGAAACTTGAGGCTCGTGTTAGGATAGGTTCAGTAAGGGATGTGGCAGCCAGTGTTGGGTGGTTTTACTTCCCAGCTAACTTTTGGCAGGTGTTCGGTGTTTTGTTTTAGGGAGTGAAGTCAAATCTATCTTTAGTTCCTAAATATTTTAGCCTAAAGCAGGGAGGTCTTTATATTTTTATCTTTTCCTTTGCTTTACAGCCTACTTGTTTATACTAAGATTGTAGGTAAAAAGAAAGAAATTAAATTAGAATCAGCAGTTTCAAATTACAGCTATGAAATGTGTTGCTGGTATAAGCACATTTGGTTTTATTTTTGAGTATCATCACTAAGAGCAGTGAATCCAGTTCTTGCTTCTTACTTCAAAAATGGGAAGTATCTTTGGGCTGAAACCTTAAAAATAGCGAGGACAATGAAATTCTGAAAAGTAAGACCTGATTTTTATATTTTATCCTACTGAGGGCCTTAACAAGACGTTCAAAAAGACATGGAGAAGAGAAAAGCCTTTTCTGATTGCTCCTTCTGAGATCTGGCCATAGGTTTGAATGAAGAGGCTGTCATTTGCCTGGTACCAACAGGGCAAATGTGTCACCTTAAGATCATCTGTAAAGGGCTACAGGACTGGTAAAATCAGCTATACCAAATTCTCTTACAAAACAGGCTTGATGGGGATAAACACAAAGGAATAGCTGCTAGTGTGCACCTGTGCAAGCATATATGCACAGAAAAGGTGTGTCCTAGAAAATGGATTTCCTAAACTTGTCCTATGAGTAGAGTCACTTGTTAAAAATAGATTGTCCCGGCCCATCCCATACATGCTGAGTCAGTATCTCCAGAAGAGGGGCTCAAGAATCTACATTTTAAATAAGCTCTCCAAAGTTGTTCCTATAAGCAGATAAGTTTGGAAAACACTTTACTAAAAAACTTTATAGTACACTTAACTAATATAATAGTTACCTTGGCAGTGAATTATGGGTGTTTATTTTTTCTTCTCTGAATTTGTTTTCTGTGTTACCCAGCATGAGCATTTCTTTCTTTTGTGATATTAATTTAAAAGGCATATTTGGAAGTGAACTTCAGCTAAATATTCACTCCATTCTATGTTTATCATTTAAAATGCTCATCTGTTTTTTGTTCCCTAATGAACAGACATTACTAACTTGAGTAAATTCCTTATCAGATCAGTCCACTAACATTAAATGTTTTATTGCAAACAGTTGAATTTAAATTAAGTTCCAATTAAATAATGTATTCTGCTTACCAAACCTTCTGGAGAACATGACATATAACTAATACATAGCACTTAGAGTAATTAGACTATAATTTTTTCACAAATTAAGTACCTATGACTTATTTCTCTTGCGTCTTTGTAGGTTAAAAAAAGATTGGCAAGTTGAAAATACAGTGACAGCACCATCAATACTTTACTTAACAAAGCTGTAAGAATATTTGAAATCAATCTATTCATATATTTCATTAATCCCAACTGATTTCTACTTTATCATCATAGTATATTCATTAATTTTACTACTTAGACATTGCAGTCCCTGCTTTTTACACTGAAAAAGTTGGGTAATAGAAAAAAAATGGTAGATATTTGTGTTTACAATCAGTATTATTACTGTGCAATTCACAAGTAAGTCCTTCACAACAATGACTTTACTAAGCTGAATGAGATGTGTAATGTGTAATCCAGGGTGCATAGGGACAGAAAGCTTCCTTAATTATGCCAGTCTGTCCTTTGTAATTCTGATTGCTTTATTCTTTATTTCTCTGACAGCTTTATTAACCTTTCAAAAGAGGTATGAATAAGATACTGGTTTCTGCAGTGTGGTAGGTGCTTTTGTCCTTTTTCACCTTGAACCTCTAGTACCATTCTCCACCAGCAGTAATAGAATCACATGCATCTTTTTGTGACGTACATAGGTCCTCAGTGATTACAGTCACTTTGGCTTTCCTAGAATTCTAGTAGGTTAAAAAATAAAATTTGATTGCAATGCAGATGAATTGCTCCCCTAGAGATATAGGAATTTACAACACAGTTTAATTTATGACGAGCCTTTTTTTTTTTTGTAGAATCAGCGAGCCTAGTTTAAACATTTTGTACTGCCAAATAGAGACCATAGACTATCAGTTTAGATTCTTATGTATAAGATTTCCAGTAAGACACATAGATAATTTTTACTTTAAAATTGTGTAGCCTCAGATATTCATTTATTCAGCAAATATTTATTGAGCAATGGCTATGTCAGCCAATATGCAATATTAATTATCTTTCATTTTTAACATGGAAGACAACGCTACCCTAATTTTTAAAAGTCAAGAACACTGTTACTTATCTAAGTGTAAATTCTACGGTAAAGTAAAGATGATGATTTCATACTAAAGAGACTTAAGTAATCTTTTTCTTAAGCAGTCTTTTGTTATGTACCTGTTTGACAAATATAACACATATGCTAATTTACTTTAGCTACCTGACAAACCAAGAAACTGGTTTGATCAATTTTTTAAATATGCCACTGGTTCTTTGTGAATTGCCATGCCAGAGGAAAATAACAAGAACTGTCTTATTAAAGTGACATCAAGGTGATATATTAATGTGTTTAAGCAAATAAAAATGTCCTATCCTTGATTCAACTGTTTAAGTATTTATAGTTGGTGGTAAAATAGAGGGCATTATAAACTAACTCCAAGGTCTACCAATTATCCTGAGAGAAATCAGGTAAATATCTCAGGAGTTCTTTGTAAAGAACTAAAATAGAATAAATTAGTACAACCTTTCTGGAGGGCAGTACAGCAATACATATTAAAGAACTTAAAATTGAATACACTCTTTGATTTAACAATTTTACTTTTAGGACTTTATCCTGAGGAAATAATAATGGATGCACAAAGATTTTTCATAATAGCAAAAAGGTAAAAACCACCTAAATAGCCATTCGAGATTGGTTAAATAAATAATGGTACATCTCTCTGAGAGAGTATCAAGCTCTTAAAATGAGATTGAAGAGAAGTATTTCTAATGTTTTCTGCATCTATGATATTAATATATACTATAGATTCTCATCAGCGACCTACCTTATTATATATAGAAATGAGGCAAAAGAGAAGATAAAAAGATATATTCACATCCTTCAGCGAATGAAAAGATAAACATCCATCAGATATCAAAGAAGGTAGCCTGGGACCAGGATGGCCAAGTGGTGTAGAAGAGTCAAGAAGGGGACTAGAGTCTAGGTGACTCTCAGGGTTCCAGTAAAATGGTATAGTGGTGTCCCACTGCAGAGATGAGAGGGTCACTGGGTTCATGGCGTAGAGCCAGAGTGCATGGGGTTGCCTGTTTTATTAGACGTTTGGTATTTAAAACAGAGATAAGCCTCTAAGCCCTGCAGAGTAGAGAGAATTGTTTTTTAAAGGAGTAAGGGAAGTTGAGCATGTTGAAAGGTAGTGAGAAGGTAATGGCAATGGCTGACATATGTACAGTGCTTATTATATGCCAGGCATCATGCTGAGTGCTTTATGCCCATGATAACACTTAATCCTTAAAACAATCCCAAAGTAAAGCTATTTCTTCCCTCTATTTTTTCAGATGAAACCGCTGATGCTTATAGAGTTGATTATTTGCTCAAACATCACAGGGTTAGTAAATGGCAGAGCCAGGATTTCAGTTTTGATTCTGAATCTAACCACTATGCCCAGGAGTAAGAGGAAAGCCAAAACTGCAAGCTACAGGGGCTATCTGTTAGAACAAAATCTGAGAAGAGAGTCCCATGAAGGTGATGAATCATAGCCTCAGTTTAGAAACTCCACCAAGAAGGTACATGTTTGACTTGCACTATTCAGCATGTTGCATTCATAGCTGATACAGCTGATACAACCAAGACAGAAATATTTTGTGTTTGGTGTGTTTGACAGAACTGCCCTCATATGGGGCTGGCTCATTCTAAGACTCTTTCATTTTGTAATTACCAGTTTCATCTGGTAATTCAAACTCTAAAGTATCCAGGAATCACTTCATGCTGAGGATGCCCTTGTGCTATCTATCTGTTGCTAGTACACATCAGAATTAAACTGTATCTCTCTTTCTACACCATGTCCTATAATACCCATAAGTAAAAGCACATGGAAGATTTGAGGGGCTCAGAACAAGGGAGCCCAGTTGCTGCACTGCAGCCATTTAAACTCCCTAGTTCATTCCTGCATAACAGGCAGTCATCGATCCACCATTCACTCAGTTTATTCACTCATCAGACATTTATTGCATGCTTACTCTGTTATAGGCTTGTTCTAAGTGCTAATGATATCAAGATTAAAAGACATCTCTGAAGTGAGGGCAGTAATTGAACAGCAGGCTGGGCCATGGGAGGACTTAATATTCTTAAGAATGGGAAACACTTGAGGTGTTTTTTGGCAGAGGAGTAAAAGCAATGAAGAGAAAAACAGGAAGTATTGCCAAAGTAAGTTCAAGAAGAGATGAAAAGGATGGACTTCTGATACCAAGAAGAGAGGTGGTGCCCAGCTATTGATAGGTAGAAAGAGACCGGCAGGAGTTTCCGGTGAGTGGCTGCCCTTTTCTCTGTAAGCAAGGAGGCGGGGTCATCTGCAGAGCATGCTGGGCTGAAAGTTAGGTATTGAGTGAAGGAGTACCTGAAAAGTTTGGAACAGCTCCCTGGTGGATAGCTAGGGGCCAGGAAGGAGACAGCCCAACTGTTATGGGAACCTTGAATTCGTAATAAGGCCATTGAACAGAGTTACATGATTTTTTCCCTACCAGCACTTAATTGTTAAAGTACCCATCAAGCCACTGGAGAAGACCCTCTTCTGACTGATTCTCCTACTCTTTTAAGGAGAAGGACATTTATCTCCAAGATCTAAAATCCTTGGGTCTGAGCTTTCACGTGCTAAGTGAAATTCATGGCTGAATTTTAGAGGATACCAAAGACACAGGCACGGATCCTGCTATGGCCTGCTAGTGAGACTATCTGGGTTGCCCTTTGTACAGCCTCAGGGAAAGTCATCTCCCCTGAAGGAAAGAATGTCACAGTGTCTGGTCCTTTCAGAATACTCCCTCTCTCTGCTGTACCATGTTTTAGGTTTGGGGCTAACATGTTTTCCCTAGTTTGTGGCCACTTGGTTAGTCAGGATTCTTGCTTACCACTATCAGCAATGAGCTGTAATTTAAGCAGATCAGGAGTTTATCAAAAAAATGTTAGAGAATCCACAGATTCTCCTGAAGGGTTAGATAAATAAGCTTAGAGATAGGCAGCCAGAAGCAGTACCCCAAATCCTGTTGTAGGAGAAAAAGCACGGTTGCTGTCCTGGGCACAGGGCTGCTGCCAGCACCGCTGGCACCAATGACTAGCAGTAGCTATGGAAAGCTCCTGCCGTAACCTCTGCCGTCTTTGGAACTGACATTGGCTCCCTCAGCCACCCTAGAATGTATTCTGCTTGGCCTGGCTTTTTTTGCATCGCTAGCATTCAATTTGGAGTCTGGAGCCAGGTAATCTGGTTGACAGGGCCTAGCTCAAGTGCCAGTAGCTAAGTTTCATGGGAGACCAGGAAAAGGAGTGTCTGTGTTTTTGTCTGCTGTAGTGGATGTGGGCTCTGGTAGGAGTTTAAAACGGGAGGCCATAAAGAATGGCAGATGTCCATTACAGTGCCAGAAAGCACATGAATAAATGTTTGAGTAATTCTGTATCGGGAGAAAGTCTTAGGTCACTGGACCCTAAGTTTCTCTATAATTCCTCTGTAGCAGACTATTTTAAATTCTTCTTTCAGCAATCAGCACTTTGCAGGATGCCTACAAAATGGAAGACACTCAAGAAATGTTTGTAAATGAACTAATGCTAGCTGAGAATATTCTTTCAACAAATATGTATTAGGCATTGTATTAATTTTCACATTGCTATAAAGAACTACCCGAGACTGGGTAATTTATAAAGAAAAGAGGTTTAATTGGCTCACAGTTCTGCAGGCTGTATAGAAAGCATGACTGGGGAGGCCTCAGGAACTTTCCAATCATGGCAGAGGCAGAGAGAAAGAAGACACATCTTACATGTCTGGAGCAGGAGGATGAGAGCAAAGGGGAGATGCTACACGCTTTTAAACAACCAGATCTCATGAGAACTCACTATCACCAGAACAGGAAGTGGGGAAATCCCCTACCCTGCCATGATCCAGTCATCTCCCATCAAGCCCCTCCCCCAACATTGGGGATTACATTTTGACATGAGATTTGGGCAAAGACAAATCAAAACCATGTCAGGCATATACTGATGAGCACTGTCTGTGAGATCAGTGCTTTACCTAATATAAAGAAAAAGGTTGGGCTCCTATGTAAGAATCAAAATGTGAGGATTAGGATTTAGAGGGAAGAAGTACTGCTTAGATAAGAAATAGAATGAATCTGAGTCAACTTCCCAAGTTCAAGTTGCGAATATGGTGGGTCAGGGGTCGACCTGATGGGTTAGTCCATTTTGTGCTGCTAACAGAACTAATTTCAGTTGTTTATAAATTAGTCTGTGGAATTAGAATTCATAGTTCTGTAGGCTGGGAAGTCTGAGATCAAGGGGACTGGCATCTGTTGAGGACTTTCTTGCTGTGTCATCCCATGGTGAGGGGGAGAAAGAGAGAGGGGTGCCAGGGAGGAGGAATGGGAAGAAACAAAAACAGGGTTAGTTAGAAACAAAAGGGGGCCACAGTTTTATAAGGAGCCCATTCCATGGTAATGAACCCCATCCTGTGATAATGTCATTACTTTGTTAAGTCTGCCCTTGTGGCCTCATCACTCCTCAGTAGGCCCCACCTCCCAACACTGTTGCATTGGGGATTCAGTTTCTAACATGATTTTGGGGGATATATTTAAACCATAGCAGTTTCTCGCATGATTTTGGGGGGATATATGTAAACCATAACCTCTGTGTCTACTGATTTTCTTCAGTATAAACTGTTTTGTCACGAAAAGCATTCTTTTTAAAATGTCAAACAAGTCTCCATCTTTACATGCTTCCCTTACAACTTTGGGCACAGCTTGGCAAAAGCCTAGGCATCTAGAATTTAATAGTATAGTTTATTCTGTATCTTTTGAAATGCCCATATAATATAAATATATTACCAATTATTTAGTCCCCTATTTTTATAGATTTAGACATTTATTGCTTCACAAACATTTCAGTCTTGCAGAGAGAAAAAAATTACCTGAATTTTGCCAAAATTGCCTACGTTGTTTTATTGAATTTGGTCAAGGTATGCAGGGATGGCACATACACATCCAGTATTTGAACCATTTGAATGTCTGCCATGGAAACCAAAATTTTAAAATGTAGGATCTTCAGCTCTGAAAACTCTTATCAGTGAATTGGACTCAGAAAGCTCCATTTGTATGTTTTTGTGAGCCAAAAAGTCCCTGGGTTTGTGTCAAAGCAGGATACTATGATTTACCTCAGATGATTGAAGCCCCACCAGGACAGCCAAGGGCCTTCCAGGTGCCCAGGGCATCAAAGTACCCTCCACGTTATTCTCTTGGGGATCCAACACTTACAGGTCACCAGCAGCAAGAGCCACTTCATTGCTTCTGTTCCATTTGGGGCTGATGCATTTCTTTTTCAGGTCCACACTAGTTTGGTTTTGTTATTAATTTTTTTTAAAAAAAACGCCTTTGGTAAACTAAAGGTCTAACATATATTCCAATTTCTTTTGACAGAGAAAAAGACAAGCATACGAATCTAACCTTATCTGTCATGGCCTGCAGTTAGAAGCAACAAGATCAGTAAGTACTGGTCCCTTTTCAGCCCTTGACTGACCACTGTTGTTGGGCACCTTCCATTTGTAGTACTGGGATGACGTTGGAAACACACAGCCCTGGCCACATTTTAGTCATAGACTGGGAGAGGAATCAATCAAAATCTGCATTGTATAGAATATATCGTTTTTTTCTGATCAAAACCAGCAGATCTTTTTTAATAGCCAACAAATTTTACAATGAATGCATGTATGAATGATTATTTTCTTCCTTAAGAAACTTTTAAAAGCTTTTTCGTTAGACAAAAAATAGTTTATGATAAAAAAATTAGAAAATGTAAGAATAAGGAAAATAAATCTGTATCTTAATTGTCCATAAATAATTTTGCAGTCCTTCTGAGCTGTTTTCCTCAAAAATATATATATACATTTTTTTCTCTTTCAAAAAGAATGACCACTTCACAGTTTTATAATTTGCTTTTTCCCTTTAATATATGGCAAATGCATTTATGTCAATAAATATAATTCCTTGACATTTTTAACAGCCACATAACATATTGAACAGATAGTAAACAGTTCGAGGTTTAGAAAATTAAAAATTTTTCATATGGTAGCACTACAATGAATATTCTAGTTTTTTACTGTAATTTTTCAATAATTTTTTACTGTAATTTTTCAATAATTTGGGTATAGTGATAAGTTTGGTTTTATTCATTTTATAAATTATTTTCATAGTTTTATGAAAGAACTATGATATTTGAATTACTTAATGATTCAAACTAAGAAATTGTCTTTAAGGCAAAAATTTATGATGGTTTGCAAATCTGTTTTTATTGTTATCTTCGCTTTTACTGGTGTTCTCTATGTATTTTTAAAAAGTTACCAACAACATAAGAAAAATCTACGTGTTTTAAAATTGTGAAAATATTTGGTTTGGTTTCTTGTTATGTGTGTTTATTTTTCCAATATAGGTTTTGGATGACAAGCTTGTATTTGTAAAAGTACATGCACCATGGGAGGTGTTATGTACATATGCTGAGGTAATGCACATCAAATTGCCTCTGAAACCCAACGATCTGAAAAACCGTTCCTCAGCCTTTGGTACGCTCAACTGGTTTACCAAAGTCCTCAGTGTAGATGAAAGCATCATCAAGCCAGAGCAAGAGTTTTTCACTGCCCCATTTGAGAAGAACCGGATGAATGATTTTTACATTGTTGATAGAGATGCTTTCTTCAATCCAGCCACCAGAAGCCGCATTGTAAGTCTAAACCAAATTTAGTTGCTGTCTTGAGGTAATTTGGAGCCTGCTGTTTTGTGGTTTAGTTGGTTTAGTTTTATTTTTAAAAACTGCACAGAAAGAAAAGAAATGTGCCAGCAGATTCGTGTTACAGTAGTAAACAATGATTGGATTGGTTAGTTACACTGTGTAACCACATACTCTATTTTGGAATCTTTTTAGGTTTACTTCATCCTCTCTCGGGTCAAGTATCAAGTGATGAACAATGTTAGCAAGTTTGGGATCAACAGACTTGTAAACTCTGGGATCTACAAGGCAGCTTTCCCACTCCATGATGTAAGTTAAAAGACAAAAATAAACTGAAAGGCCTTCTGAATACTCTGATGTTGACAATAGCAAAGGGCTGACTTCCCTGACTGTAAGTTTCTTCCTTAGTAAAATTAAGGGAAAATACTGCAAGATTACAAGCTCATTTAGGGTAAGAACCAGGTCTTCCATTCACAGATGGATCCCAGTCATAAAGATACTCATTTTTAAAGGAGGGAATAAATGAATGGACAGTATCTCTCTTACCGTTAATGTGTAAAGCAGTATAGATTAGCAGTTAATCTGTGTTAGCATTTCTGGGACCAAAATGCCTGCTCTGCCACTTCCTAGCTGGATGATCTTATGAAAGTCATTTAGTCTTTCTTCCTCCATTTCCTCGTCAATAAGCTGGGGATAAATTATTACCTACCTCATAGAGTTGTTAAGAGGATTAAATTAATCCATGTCAAATGTTAGTCCTTAACATATAATAAATACTATTATAAGTATTAGCTATTTTCATAATTACTGACAAGTGTTATTATCAACCAAAAAAGATTAATTCTTTGTCAGCAAAATACACGTTAGACCTTCTCACTTATCATTTTCTGTAACATAGACTTTTCTTCCTCATCTGAACTACCGTTTTTAGACTGTCCCCTGGAATATCCCTGGGCTTTTAAAAAGGCATCTGTCAGGGTTGTGGTGACAATGGCAGTATCTCAGATTGTTGACATTTTTTTAAGGATTACATTCTGAGACTTACAGCAACTCCTCAAATTCAAGAGTACTTCTCTAGCAGAGAGCATCTTTTATGAAATGAAATTTTTAAAATGTGACCACTGTAAATGCAGGGACATTATAACTAAAGCTGTTTAAACTCTGTCATTGAAATAAGCTAAATACTGTATTATATTGTATTTGTCAGTCAGATAAACATTCACTATCAGTTTATCTGACTGTAAGACCAAAGAAAGCAAAAACTGAGATTGATAATTGCTTCTGTGTAGTACATTTATTTGTGGATAGAGACAATATTGAAATATACAAAATAACATATTAAAACTAGGACTAAACAGTAGCTTGACACACATGAAAAACTAGAGAACAGGGAGCTGGGTGAAGTAAATGCTGACCCTAAAAGACCCAATGTAGCCATCCAGCCTGAGAGTCCATGTGTTTTACTTTTGTGCCTCACTGAATTTAGCTAATTGTGAATAGCAGGACATGAATTTTGAGACCGCTTGCAAATAGCTGTCATGAATATTAATTTGGGATGCCAAGGTTCTATAGCAGTTGACATTTGCTCATGGCCAGGTCTTTTCCACTAAAGCCTCTTCTAATTGCAGTGGTCCTGTATATTCAGGCTAACAAATGGTCCCATGTAGTATTTTAGAGGGAGGTGGGTGAAGGTCAGGGCCTATGCTAAGATTTAGCTGGGTGGTAATCTGGTTCTAGTGCCAGAAGAAGAAAAACGAGTCAGGAAAAAAGGCAACTGAATTTAAGCAGGAAGTTGTACACTTAGCTTATTCAAGAAACAAAACTTGATCCCTGTCCACATTCACAAATGACCACCAAGGAGGGCAGTACCATGCCGGCTTCAGAATCACTAAACATTAGATGGTATTTCCACCCCTTCCAGCAGATGAGGACCCCTTATTCACAATTGACTATCAAGTATTTGTATCACGTTTAAGAAACAGATTTGTGAAAACATGATGATTATGGTGTTCACATTTCCTTTCTGTTTCACAGTGCAAATTCCGCCGTCAGTCAGAGGATCCCAGCTGCCCTAATGAACGGTACCTTCTGTACAGAGAATGGGCTCATCCTCGAAGCATATACAAAAAGCAGCCCCTGGATCTTATCAGGTGAGGGATTGTATCAGGGTGTTACCCCCACAGCAGCTGAGTGTGACAGTACTCAAAGACTCTTGCCAGCTAGGGAAGCTAACCCAGAGTGCCGAGCTTCATTGACCAGGGTTTTTATTGAGGCTTAATTATGTTGGCATGATTAATTGAATCACTGCTTATGTGGCTCAATCTCCAGTATCAACCTCTCCCTGGAAGATGGACAGTAACATCTGGCTCAAAGCTCCAGTTCTCCAATCACATGGTTGATCTTTCTGGCATGGCCAGCCCCCATCCTGAGTCATCTTATTAGCACAAACTCTCTAGGGGCCCATCATGAGTCACTTCACTGGCATAAACTATCAGGCATAGTCCAAGGGCCCCACCATGAATAAAAAGGCACTGTTAACTCAGGAAGTTCCAAGGGTTTAGAGGTCACCCCTCCTCTCCCCCACCCATCCCAGGAACTGGGATGCAGACCCACCAAATTCTGTATTGCACAGAAGTAAATGTTAGATGTAGCTTCTATTGTATGGTAAGACATATACATTTTTACTTTTTTCCTATATCTGCTACTAGGTTCTATTTCATTGTATCTAACAAGATACAATGACTATCTCAAGAGTTTTTCTTCCCAGGATACCCTGTTGGTTTTCCTCTAGAAGCTTACATTGTTTGGGCAGGGCCAAAGATACCACTGGCTTGTGGGAGATAGGCCAAGAACACACAAATAAGCCAACAGAATTTCTGACTGAAGTGAAGAAAATAACAGACTGATAGGATGGGAAGACAGAGTGGAAAGTAAGTTGAGGGAATTATATTTGAGGAGATGTTTAAGCTGAGACCATATAGTGAAGAGGAGCCAGTACTTTGAGGACTTGGGAGAAGTCCTTCTAGGAATAGGGGCAGCTTGTACTGTGGCCCTAAGATGCACACACATTTGGCAAGTTTGAGGAAACATCAAAGACCAGTGCTAGTGAGAAAGAGAATGTTAAGACATGAAGTTAGAGGGGTAGCAAGAGCACCGAAAAGAATTTAGATTTTAATTGCAGTGAGAAGCAGTTGTAATATTTTAAATGTTTAAGTCATTGTATCCTGTTCACATTTTGCAAAGATAATGTGGAGAATGGATTATAAGGGGCACAGGAAGCAAGGAGACCACTAGGTAGGAGGCTGTTTGAGTAAGCCAGGAAAGAGCCTGTGGGAGCAGATTTGGGATGTCTTTGGGGAGTCGAGTCAATATGACTTGTTTATGGATTGGATGTGGAGAGTGAAGAGGAGAGGAGAGTTAACTTCCTGTCTGCCTGGAGCCACGTACCTGTTCTTCTGTGGTGTCTCAGTGCCTCATGCATTTCACATCTACTTGGGAAAACTACTAGATCTTAAAAGTGAGAGTTTTAAACAAATGAATAGTTTGTTTTGTTTTATATTTACCATGGGAAATTTCAGACATATACAGAAATAGAGTATCATAGCAAGCCTGCATTCATCTGTCACCCAGCTCCAAAAATTATAAACTCATAGCTAATCTTGTTTCACTTTTACTCCCACTTCTTTCCATCCCCACTCCCTACTCCACTGGATCATTTTGAAGCAAATTCCAAATTTCATGGCATTTAAACCTAACCAGACTACCCACTTTTGAAAAGGAAGGCGGCTGAGGTGGCTCAGTCCTCTAATCCCAGCATTTTAAGAAGCCAAAGCAGGAGGATCGCTTGAGGCCAGGAGTTCAAGGCCAGCCTCAGCAAAATAGTAAGACCTAGTCTTTAAAAAGAAAAAATAATTAGCCAGGCATAGTGGCTCACACCTGTAGTCCCAGCTACTCAGGAGACTGAGACGGGAGGATTGCTTGAGCCCACGAGTTTGAGGCTGCAGTGAGCTGTGATTGTGCCACTGCACTCAAAGGCAACAGAGTAAGACCCTGTCTCAAAAAAAAAAAAAAAATTGTTTTATTTAATATCATCAAATAATCAGGATTCAGATTTCCCTTATTGCTGAAAAAACACTTAATGGTTTTGTAGTTCAAAGCAGGATCCAAATGTGGTCCAGAGGTTGCAGTTAATACAATCTCTCAAATTTCTTCTGGTCTCAGTTTCACTGTTTATTCTTGTTTTCCTTGCCATTGTTGCAGGAATGTCTTGCATTCCCTATTTTGCTGATTTCATTCTCTCCTGTGGTGGTGTTGAACATGTTCCTCTGTATTTGCTTTAACTAAGTAATTTGTGTATTTGCATTAGCTAAGTAATTGGATCCTCATCTAGAAGCTTAATCTGATTAAGGTTAGATTTTATATAAGAATACTTGATAGATGGAGTTGGGTACTTATATCAGAAGGTATATAATTTCCAGTTGTCTCTTTTTTTTGTGATGATAGCAGCTATTAACGATTATTGCTTAGATTCATTATTTCCTAAGGGATTTCATACTCGGAATCCCTTCTCATTCATTTTTATCACCGGGATTATAGTCATGAAGAGGCACTTTCATTAACTCTGTTTACCCTGTAGAATAAGATTTTAAAAGGTGTTTGTACATATGCAGATATTTTAGGTTGACATTCATGTGAAGTTTCCATTTTATTAATTTCCTTTTATGTTAAACTATTAGCATCTGATGGCAGGGTTATGGGTTCTTAATCATTATGTGCTTTTTGGTGTTTTTTTTTTTTTTTTTTGGCTCCTGACTATTTTAAATATATTTTGCTAGGGGAAATGCGTTAAACTATTCCCTGTCCCTGGTCCATGTGTTCTTTCCCTTCATCGCTTTCCACTGGTAACCCCTTGAGTATTCAGGCTATTAAACTTCATCTGTGGTTCCGAGGGAGTACAGACGGAAAATGGGCTCTTTCCCAAAAAGTAAACCAAACTGGAAACAGCAACCTATGGGAACAGACTTTGCACAGGTAAAAAGGTTGCCCTCCAAATTCCCATTTTTACCCCCAGAGTGATAAAAGAAAATAGGATATTCACAAGACAAGGGCAGGATCCTATAAAAAAGGATCATTGTGAGAATAAAATCTAGCTCTTGGAAACCAAAAATGTGTTAAGACAGAAAAACACCAATAGAAGGCATTAGAAAATGAAGTTGAAGGAATTATGTAGAGCATAGAGCAAAACTTATATAGAGGTAGAAAAGGGGGAAAAGATTAAAAATTAGATCAGTCCAGGAGGTATAACGTATAAATAATAGAGTATCAGAAACCAGAGGAGAAATAATGTAGGGAAGAAATCTGAGAAGTACTTCCAGAGAAGTATCTGAAGAACTAAGCATCATGAGTCTCTAGGTGGAAAGAGCCTGCTGAGTGCCCAGCCCAGAAGATGAAAATAGAGCCACTGAGTCACTCCACCACGACAGCTCAGAATGCTGTGGACAAAGAGATCCTGCTAGCCTTTAGAAAGCAAAATGAAAAGAAAATCCTACAAAGGATCAAGACTCAATAGCACTGTACTTCTCAATAACACTACACAAAGACAGCGGTAACTTCACATGTCTAAGGAAAGTTTAACCACACACACACACACACACACACACACACACACACACACACACACACATATATAACTGTATATGCTCAAACTGTTAAATATGAAGAATTTTCACAGGTTAGATGTGCAAGGTAATGGAGAAGGTGCTCCACCAAGAAGGAAGACAGAAGATTTAGTAAACAGGAAATGCTAGCACAAGAGAGAGGGACATAGATTCCAGGTGATACAGTTCGGCAGCGGGGCTTGGAGAGTCATTAGTTAGGGTTGGAGGAGGTCTGAGGGCATTTATTCAAGGAGTTGAAACTGATAGATGATCTCATGTGTTTTAACCTACTGAGAAAGTTACACATTAGGTGAGAGTCTGGGCTTGAATTGTTGAGAGTACACAGAAAACTAAGCAATGAACCATCAAGACAATTATTAACTCTAGGGAAAACAAGACATTGGGCAGGGAGGAAAAAGTAATTATAGCAGTGACTTGATTCAGCTGTGATCAGTGTTTATAGAATCATAATAATGTAAAGCAAGAATATTGATCTAACCAAAAATTATAATGTAACTATGTCAAGATGATGGGAATAGAGATGTGGATGTGTAGATGAGGCAGGGGGTTGAAAGAGAGCTTAATCCTCATCTTCCAGAATAGAAAGTCAATAGGTGATACACAAAACTGAAAAGTCAATAAGCAGCACTTCTTGCATGTTCTTTAGAGATAGGGAAGAATATTGTAAGCATCAGCTATAAGAGTTTAAAGTGACTGCTTCCTGACAGCAGGAAGTAGGGGAGGGGGCAGGGGACTGCTCCTTTTTATAACCAGCCTTCTAGAGCTATTAGACTATTTAATGACTGTATACTTGTAACTTTGGTTTTAAAAATCAAAGCTGATTTTGTTAAATTGATTTTAAGAGTTGGGAGGTGTTTGGCAGAGAGGGACAGTGATCAGAAAATATTGCATTTGAAGGAATCCTCATTATTTCTAGCTTTTCAGCAAGAACTGAGAGACAGATTTCCTTTTAAGATTTGAAGAAAATCTTTCTGGCCTTGCCTGCAATGTAACAGGGATGCCATAGAAAGTATTGAACTCCTTGTCACAGTAAATAACCAAGCAGAGACTGCCTGACTAGCTCTCTAAATACCGCAGGATATTTTTATTATTGGAAGGTTGGACCAGGCAACTTCTAAGATTCTTTCCAGTTTAAATATGGCATTTCCAGGATGGATGGCTGATGAAAACTTATTATAGAAAGCATAACCAAAAAGAGGCCAAAGTGTCTCAAACCCATGTGCAGACTTCTCTACCAGGCTCTATGCTGAACCTGCCATTTGCCTGCCTTCCGTGAGCCAGACAGCAAAGCTCCAGGCATATGAAGATCAGCACACTGTTTTCCTCCCATCTCCCAGTTCCATTTCAGGTCTGTCTCAGCTCTTTCTTTTTCCCTGTGGATGTGACACATACCCAGGCCTGTGACCCATGGAGCTGGTCTCAGACCTGCTTTGTGAGTGCTGGTCCAGCCCGGGGATGTTCCTGTCCAAAGTCTCCCAGGACTTCAGGTCTTGCTCAGAGCTAAGTCCCCACGAGGATAAGACCAAGGAGTTCAGCCCAGCTCCATACTGAGTCTGAAGTTTCACGTAGGCCTCAGAGCTATGTAAACCTCCTTGTTCTGCAGATCAAGATGAAGGCAGAAATGAGTTAGTCTTGGGGCATATCAGCAACAGCAGCAGTCACCTGAACCATCTCTTCATTCCTAAACCCTCTTTCTGCCTAACTGTACTTGACCTCCCTTTCAGGAACAATTCTGGAACTGCTTCTTGGTCAACCTCCTTTCTTCTAGTCTTGCCTACCTGGCCTCTTCAGTTTTACCCCAGAGTATGCCATTAATCGTTTTTTTTAAACTTAAGAAAAAATAGAAGTGCTAGATATAAGAAATACAGGGTGATGGATTCCTCAATCATATGCATCCTCCCTTCTTTCACTCTCACATAAGTTTTGCAAAAAGTTTGGTCAGAGAGACATTCCACTACAGATTAGTATTATTTTTTTCTTATTAGTACAGTTGCCCCTTGAACGACGCAGGGGTAGGGCACTGACACCCCACACACATACAGTTGAAAACCTGCATATAAATTTTGACTCCCCTTAAACTTAACAGTCTGCTGTTGACTGGAAACCTTATCAATAATATGAGCAGTCAATTAACACATATTTTGAATGTTATATGTATTATATACTATATTCTTACAACAAAGTTAAGCTAGAGAAAAGAAAATGTTATTAAGAAAATCATAAGAAAATAAGTGTACTACTCATTAAATGGAAATGAATCATCATAAAGGTCTTCATCCTTGTCTTCGCGTTGAGTAGGCTGAGGAGGAGGAAAAAGAGGAGAGGTTATTCTTGCTGTTTCGGGGTTGACACGGGGAAGAGGTGGAGGAAGTGGAAGGGAGGCAAGAGAGGCAGGCACACTAGGTGTATCTTTTATTGAAAAAAAAAAACCACATTTAAGTGGACCTGTGCAGTTCAAACCTGTGTTGTTTAAGGGTCAACTGTATTTGTGATTTACATTACATTTCCTCCAAGGAACTTCCCTAGTTAAGTAAAAGCAAATAACTGAGCAGATTGGTCATGTTCATTTGTCTCATGCATATAAAGAACAGTCATTTGGAGAATGTGTAAAATAGTGCTGGTCTTTACAAAGAATGATAGTTATACTCTGTATTTATTCCATAATCAGCATTTTTCTCTCCCTTGCTGTATTTTAATATACTTTCCACAGGCAAACCAGCGATAGTGATCGGTTCTTCTATGATGTGTAATACACTTTTTGTTTCATAGTAGAATTCAGGGTCTGCTATGAAAATGAATGTTTTAAGGGTGAATGGAGTCAGGTTTAAGCTTAAAGCCTCCTTTATTTAAAATCAGAAATTAATATTAGGATGAAGCTGCAGAGTAATTATTTGTATCTTCTAAAAATAATTTCTGTCTTTCTTCAGGAAATATTATGGAGAGAAGATTGGCATCTACTTTGCTTGGCTGGGCTATTACACTCAGATGCTTCTCCTGGCAGCAGTCGTAGGAGTGGCTTGCTTTCTCTACGGATATCTTAATCAAGATAACTGTACATGGAGGTAACCTCTGTTTATTCCTTGTTCCCACGCTGAAAACTTTATTAGACATAAAATTACTTTGATGGTCTTAAACTGTTTTGGTAAGACAAGACTGATTGCAGAACACGAATTGCTTGAGATGATATATCCCTTTTGTTCTGAGCATAACTACTAAGTGAAATGGAAAAATTTTTTTCTTAGATAATCCAACCCAGTTTCTGACAGGAATATTACCCCTAGGAAACACTCCAATATTTTAAGACAGTATTTTGTTTGAAAAAGAAAAGAGGACTGGAGGCGGGAGGATTGCCCTTGAACTTTTGGCCCCAGAGGAATGTACACTCGGCCCTGCAGATGTGAGCCAAAGGCAGCTCTGATTTCTTCAGGGTTTCACTAGGAAAATTGATGGGGGTTTTTGTTTTTTGTTTCATTTCGTTTTACTTTTAGAAATGATTTCTTAGTATATACTAAAAAGTGCTTGTTTAGAAACTCAAAGAAATAGTCCATACAGTGTTTAACAAAATGTAATAAAATATTAGTCTGTGCTGAGGTTGAAATTCAAACACCAGGTTGAAATTCAAGCACTGTCTAAAGGGACATACGTGGGTGCCAGAGCACTCTGAATTTCACCATCACTATTCTGAATAGTGTTATTAGACCTCTGCTTTTGGTGGTCTCAACTTCCACTGGGGATGCAGCACGGAAACAGGCATTTTCTCTTGATCATCTGGCCCCTATCCAGGTGTGACAGTTAGATCAAAATTACTGGGCACCAGCAATGAGCTGATGACCAAAATTTTCAAGCCCCAAGCGTGTCAGCCTACTCCTGAGGCAGGGTGCTTACATGGCAGCCCTGATGGATAGACATAATTAATTACCCTTTGATTTTTTAACAGAGGATTCTAAGCATGTTGTACCCATTCTGGCTTCTTAGCTTGAAAGCTGCAGATGGTTTTTGAAGTACTCTTTCCCACCTCACTGAAAAAGAGTTTTGGACCAACGGCCGAATGTTGTTACCTTTTCTCTAAATTTGTCTTTGGCTTCTCTGTTGGTTTGTATATTGTTCTAGCAAAAAAAAAAAAAAAAAAAAAAATCAAAAATAAATTTCAAAATGCAAAAGTTGCATTTTTATAAGGTCCTCATGGGTTGTTTTGTTATCTCATTTTACGAAGTCACCATTATAGTTACATCACATATTTCCTAGCATTTCACACAGATTAACTTGCAGAAAATTGAGGGAAATTCTTGGGGATATACTCCCTGTGCTCAAAACTATTTGGCTTTAATTATTTATGAGATATCTTAAAAATATGTAAATTATAAACATTTTCAGTTAGCCTTATAGTTTCTATCAAATGCTTATTTAAAGCTTCTGCCCCTCTTTTTTCTTTTTATTTTTTTGAGATACAGTTTTGCTCTGTCACCTGGGCTGGCGTGTGGTGGCATAATCTCGGCTCACTGCAACCTCTGCCTCCTGGATTTAAGCGATTCTCCTGCCTCAGCCTCCCGAGTAGCTGGGATTACAGGCGCCAACCACCACACCCAGCTAATTTTTGCATTTTTAGTAGAGGCAGGGTTTCACTATATTGGCCAGGCTTGTCTCGAACTCCTGACCTTGTGATCCACCCACCTAGACTTCCCGAAATGCTGGGATTACAGGCATGAGCCACAGTGGCCGGCCCTTATGCCCCTTTTTAAATATAACAGCTATATATAGATATTTATATACCATAAAATGCCCTTTTTAAAGTGTACAATTGAGGTGTACCCCTTTCCCTTAGCCCTTGGTAACCACTAATCTATTTGCTTTCTGTTTCTGGGGATTTTCCTATTCTGCACATTCAAGTATTTAAAATATTTTAAATGTTTTCTTGTGAATCTATTCAGTATGTAATAAAACCGAAAATATTAAAAATATGTAAACAATTCAGGTGTTTTAAGTGCATTCACCAAGTTGTGATCACCACCATCTAATTCTAGAACATTTTTATTGTCTTCAAAAGAAACTAGTGCCCATTAGCACTCACTCCCTAATCTATCTTTCCCTTGTCCCCTGGCAACCACCAATCTAATGCCTGTTTCTAGAGATTTTCTATGGGCATTTCATAAAACTGGAGCTGTACAGTGTAAAGCCTTCTGTGACTGTCTTCTTTCACTTCATTTCCTGTTTTTGAGGTTCATTCATGTTGTAGCATGTATCAGTACTTCATTGCTTTTTGTGGCCAAATAATATTCCATTATATGAATAAACTGCATTGTTTATTCATTAATTGATAGACAGTTGGGTGTTTCTCCTCTGGCTATTGTGAATAATTCTGCTATGAACATTCACGGACAAGTTTTTGTGGTGACACATGGTGTCACATCTCTTGAGAATATAACAAAGAATGGAATTGCTGGGATATACAGTAACTGTAGGTTTAACATTTTGAGGAACTGCCATAGTATTTTCCAAAGTGACTGCATATCCACCTGCAATATATGAGGACTCTAATGTCTTCACATCCCCATCAGCATTTTAAAAAAAATAGCCATTCTAGCTGGTATGAAGTGGTACATCATTGCAGTTTTGACTGCTTCCTCCAATGCCTACTGATGGTGAGCATCTTCTCATGTGTTTTTCATTTGAATAGCTTCTTTGGAGAAACCTGTTCGTTCAAATCCTTTGCCTATTATAATTGTTTTTTCATTTTATTGTTGAGTTGTAAGCATTTTTTATATATTTGGGATAGAAGTCCCTTATTGGATATTGTCTCAGTCTCTTTGTGCTGCTATAACACAGTACCACAGACCAGGTAATTTGTAAAGAATAGAAATTTATTTTTCATAGTTACAGAGGCTGGAAATTCCAAGATCGAGTTTCTGGCATTTGGTGTCTGGTGAGGGTTGCATCCTCTGGAGGAGAGGAATGCTGTGTCTTCACATAGCAGAAGACAGAAGGGCAAGTGGGGAGAACTCCCTTTATCAACTGCTTTTGTAAGAGCACCTAATCCCATTCATGAGGGAAGAGCCCTCTTAGCCTAATCACCTATTAAAGTCTCCACCTCTTTAATACCACCACACTGGCAATACCTAAATTGGAAGAGACATTCAAACCATAGCAGATACATTGAAAATATTTTCTCCCATTCTATGGATTGTGTTTTCACTTTCTTAATAGTATCCTTTGAAGCAAAATTATTTTTAATTTTGATGACGTCTGGTTTACCTTTTATTCTGTTATTTGTGTTTTTGGTGTCATATCTTAGAAAACATTCATAATCCAAAGTCATGAAGTATTTTTCAACATTAATCTTTGAAGAGTTTTATGGATATAGGTCTATGATTTATTTTTAGTTAATTTTTGTAAATGTTATGAGATAGGGTCTTACTCTGCCATTTTCCATGTGTATATCTGGGTGTACCAGCACCATTTTTGAAAAGACTATCTTGGCACCCTTGTTAAAAAGCACTTAGCCAAAAATTAAGGAGTTTGTTTGTAGACTCTCACTTGTTTTCCAT
Organism: Aotus nancymaae; assembly: GCF_030222135.1. Taxonomy (NCBI): domain Eukaryota; kingdom Metazoa; phylum Chordata; class Mammalia; order Primates; family Aotidae; genus Aotus; species Aotus nancymaae. The sequence goes on along the minus strand of NW_026988507.1, from coordinate 4,772,966 downwards.
TGATCTACATGTCTGCATTTTTTACAGGTACCACACTTTATTGATCATTGTAACTTTGTAGTCAGTTTTGAAATTAGAAACTTCAAAATTTCGTTTTTCTTTTTCAGGATTGTTTTGGCTATTCTGGGTCTTTTGCATTTTCATGAGAATTTTAGGATCAGCTCATCTACTTTGGCAAAAAAAAATCCAGCTGGGATTTTGATAAGAATAATGTTGTTTCCATAGGTCAGTTTGGAGAGTATTGCCATCTTAACAATATTAAGTCTTTTAATCTGTGAACACAAGATGTCTTTTCATTTATATAGGTCTTTCATTTCTATCAACAATATTTTATAGTTTCAATGTATAAGTCTCGTACTTCTTTTTCCTCTTAAATTTATTCTAAGTACATTGTTCTTTTGATGCTATTATAAATTGTTTCCTTAATTTAATTTTTGGATTACCTATTGCTAGTGTATAGAAATGTAATTGTTTTTTGTATATTGATTTTTTTCTGTATGTGCTGCAACCTTGCTAAACTGGCTTATTTGCTCTAATTGTATTTTGGGTGGATTCCTTAGGATTTTTGTAAACAATGTCATGCCATCTGTGAACAGAAGTAATTTTACTTCTTCCTTTCCAATTTGGAGACCTTTATTTTTTCTTACCTAGTTGTCTTGACTAGAACCTCCAATATAACGATCTTAGGAGGAAAGCATTCAGTCTTTCACCATTAAGTATGAGTGAGTTTTTCACTGATACTCTTTATCAGGTTGGGAAAGTTCTATTCCTAGTTTTTGAGTGTTTTTAATCATGAAGGGTGTTGGATTTTGCCAGATGCTCCTTTTGTATCTGTTGACACTATCTTGTATGTGGTTTTTGTTTGTTATTCTATTAATATGGGATATTACAAGGATTGCTGATTTTTGTACGTTGAATCATCCTTGCATTCCTGGATAGATCCCACTTGGTCATGGTATGTGGTACTTTTTATATGTTGCAGGATTTGGTTTTCTAGTATTTTCTTGAAGAATTTTGCATCTGTATTTGCAAGAGATATTAGGTATCTAGTTTTCTTATGTTGTCTTTGTCTGGTTTTGGTATCAGCATAATACTATTGCATAGAATAAGTTGAGAAGTATTCTCTCTTCTTTGTTTTTAAAAGAGTTTATGAAACATTGGTGTTAATTTTTCTTTAAATCGTAGATAGAATTCATCAGTGAAGCCATCTGACCCTGGGCTTTTCTTTAAAGAAATTTTTTTCTGTCAGTCCAATCTCTTTATTTGTTATAGGTCTATTCAAGTTTTCTATTTTTTTTTTTAAGTTAGCTTAAGTAGTCCATATTTGTCTAGGAATTCATCCATTTTATCTAGGTTGTCTAATTTGTTGGCTTATAATTATGCATAGTAATTCCTTATAATTCTTTTTATTTTTGCAAGAGTAACAGAAATGTTCCCCTTTTGTTTCTGATTTTAGCCCATTGAGTCTTCTCTCCTTTTTTCTTGATCAGCCTAAGTTTGCCAATTTTGTTATTTTTTCAAAGAACCAACTTTTGTTGATTTTTTGTTACTTTAATGTCCTCTGTTTCATTTATTTCTGCTTGTTGCCTTTTGATCTTAATATTTAGTTCATTTATATTTAATGTAATTACTCATGAAGTAGCAGTTACGTCTGCCATTTTGCTGTTTGTTTAATATATGTCTTTTTGTCTCTTATTTTTCTGTTCCTTCATTGCTACTTTTTTTGTGTGTTAAATAGATATTTCTAGTATGCCATTTTAATTCCATTGTTGTTTCTTGATCTTTATTTCGTAGCTTCCTTAGGGATTATAATTAACAACTTACTTTAAAATAATATATTTTGAATTAATGGCAATTTTAATTCCAAATAGTATATAAAAAATTCACCTTGGTATTAATCTCTTTCTTCTCTACTCCTTTGTGGTATTATCATCATGCAAATTACAACTTAATGCATTATAAGCTCACCAACAGTTTCATAATTGTCGCTTTGTGTCTTTTAAATAAAATAGAAGAAAATAGTGACATACAAAAATATACTACTTTTCATATTTATATATGTAGTTAGCTCTATTACTGCTTTTTATTTCTTTAGGGGAATTAGAGTTACTGTCAAGTGTCTATTTATTACTGAAGGACACTCTTAGTATGGGTTAAGCATTCCTTGTCCACAATGCTTGGGACCAGAAGCATTGCAGATTTCAGATTATTTTCAGATTTTGGAAAATTTGCATTATACTTACCATTTGAGCATCTCAAATCCAAAATGTTTCAGTGAGCATTTTCCTTGAGTGTTATGTCAACACTTGAAAAGTTTTAGATTTTGGAGCATTTCAGATTCAGGTTTTTGGATTAAAGGTGTTCAATCTGTGTTTCTAGTAGGGCAAGTAATATGGTTTGGCTATGTCCTCACCCAAATCTCATCTCGAATTGTAGCCCCCGTAATTCCCACATGTTATGGGAGGGACCTGGTGGGAGATAATTGAGTCAGGGGGGCAGTTCCCCCATATTGTTCTCAAGGTAGTGAATAAGTCCCACAAGATCTGATGGTTTTATAAGGGGGAACCTCTTTCACTTTGCTCTCATTATCTCTTGCCTGCCGCCATGTAAGACATGCCTTTTGCCTTCTGCCATGATTGTGAGCCCTTCCCAGACATGTGGAACTGTGAGTCCATTAAACCTTTTTTTCTTTATAAATGAACCAGTCTCAGGAATATCTTTATCAGTAGCATGAAAACAGACTAATAACAGCAGGTCTTTGCCAACAACAGATTCTTTTAGATTTTCTTTATCTGGGGATGTCCTAATTTCTCCATTTTTGAAGGATAGGTTTGCTAGATATAGAATATGTGGTTGACAGTCTTTCTTTCAGCACTTTCAATATATCATCCCATTGCCCCTGGCCTCCATGGTTTCTGTGAAAAGCTAGCTGTTAATCTTACTGAGGACCCTTTGTATGTGATGAATCACTTTTCTCTTTCTACTGTCATTATTCTTTGCCATGACTCCTTTGTCTTTGTCTTTTGACACTTTGAATATGATACTACTAGGTTTAGATCTCTTTGCGTTTATCCTACATGGAATTTGTTGAGTTTCCTGGATGTGCAAAATAGTGTTTTTATTAAATGTGGGAAGTTTTCAGCCATTGATTTTTCAAATATTATTTCTGTTTCTTTCTCTCCTTTTTTATCTGGGACTTCTATAATGTATGTGTTGGTATATTTGATGGTGCCCCCACTAATTTCTGAGACTGTGTTCCTTCATCCTCATCCCTTTGTCTTTCAATTTCTGACTGGATAATCTTTTTCTTTTTTCTTTTGAGATGGAGTTTCACTCTTGTTGCCCATGCTGGAGTGCAATGGCATGATCTCAGCTCACTGCAACCTCTGCCTCCCAGGTTCAAGCAATTCTTCTGCCTCAGCCTCCTGAGAAGCTGGGATTACAGGCATGCACCACCATGCCTGGTCAATTTTTGGTATTTTTAGTAGAGACGGGGTTCATCATGTTGGTCAACCTGGTCTCAAACCCCTGACCTCATGATCTGCCTACCTTGGCCTCCCAAAGTGCTGGGATTACAGGTTTGAGCCACTGTGCCTGGCCAGACTGGATAATCTTAATAGACCTAGCTTTCAATTTGCTGATTCTTCTATTTCATATCTGCTGAAGAGCCCATCTCATGAGTTTATTTTAGTTATTGTACTTTGCTAATTGGTTCTTTTTAATAATTCCAATCTCTATTGATATTTTCTTTCTTATGCTTACTTAAATTCTTTAGGCAAGATTTCCTTTAGTTCTTCAAATATGTGTAATTGCTAAATACAAAATGTCTTCATCTAATAAATGCAGTCTCTGTGTGTCCACAGGGACAGTTTTACCGACTGCTTTTTCCTCTCTGTGTTAGGACCATACTTTTCTTTTTCTTGATGTATCTAGAGATTTTACACTGAGAACTGGACATTTTAAGTATTATAATATAGCAAATCTGGAAATCAGTTACTTCCCTTCTTCAGGGTTTGTTGCTTGTTTATTATTATCTTTTTTTTTTTTTTTTTTTTTTAAAGCGGGGGTGGGTGTTGTTGCTTTGAGGGAAGTTACGCTTATTTTTTTTTTTGTCTTTTTGTTTTTTTCCTTTTTGTGGAGAACGGGGTCTCACTATATTGCCCAGGCAGGTCTCGAACTCCTGGGCTCAAGCTATCCTCCCGCCTCTGCCTCCCTAAGAGCTGGGATTACAGGCGTGAGCCACAGCGCCTGGCCTATTATTATCACTGCTACTTCTTCTTCCCTTCGTTCAGTTACTTTCTTGAACTACTTCTGTAAATTTTGTCTTTGTCATGTGTGGCCACTAAAGTCTGTGTTCAATAAGTTTTGTTGTTAGCTAATGATTGGATTAGCTGGTGACAGCATTAAATGCCTAGTACCAGTAATTGTCATTTATCTGCCTTTGTCTCATGGCTCTATTTGAGTAAACACATCAGGGAATGTGTTTAATGCTCCAGGAGGCAGTTTTCAGCTCTTCCTTAGCTTTTCCTTCTTGCCAGTGCAGAACATCAAAGTCAGCCAGAGGTGAGCAATTAGTTTTCTCAGGTCTTTCTTGGCCATGTGCACTTCCTACACATGCATATGGCCTTCTGCAATCTCAGGAATATGTTGGAGCTTTTATTTTATTTTATTTATTTATTTATTTAGAGATGGCGTCTCACTCTGTCACCCAGGCTGGAGTGCAGTGGTGCGATCTTGGCTGAATACAACCTCCACCTCCCAGGTTTAAGCAGTTCCCTGCCTCAGCCTCCCAAGTAGCTGGGATTACAGGTGCCCACCACCACGCCAGGCTAATTTTTGTATTTTTAGTAGAGATGGGTTTCACCATCTTGGCCAGGCTGGTCTGGAACTCCTGACCTAGTTGTCCACCCGCCTCGGCCTCCCAAAGTGCTGGGATTACAGGCGTGAGCCACCATGCCTAGCCTATGTTGGAGCTTTTTAGAGCCCCCTGTGCACATCTTATTTCCTGATTTTTCCTTTTAAGTTCTTTGGTTAACCTCTTGTTAACCTCTACTGGTATCACTGCCTCAGGGAGCTACAATATAAAATAATTCTTTCCAATTGCTTTCAACAGACACTTTGGTGGTAGTGCTGTTTGCACAGTATGAGCTCTGAGTATAAGGTTTAAAAACAGTGACAAACCCTGAACATGGAGCTTTTCGGGGGAGCTGCTAGACAGGTCAAATAGTTAAGACTTCTCTGAGGATGGGGTTTTTGGGTAGCTTTAGACTACTTCCCCCTTCAGTGGCTGCTAGGCTGCTATTTTTCACAGCTTCTATAGTTATAAGCCTGTTGGTTTTTAAGGCTACCATGAAGCTAGGGAGATGGGGATGGAAATCAGTCAGGTTAAAATGCCACAGGGCTCAGCATTCTTATAGAGATTTAGCCAGTTTTCCTCAAATAATGCTCCTCAGATGACATTAAGCACTTGGTTAATTTCCAGAGTTCTGCAAAGGCTGACTTTGACAATTTTTGCTGGTGTTCTCATTGCTTTTATGGAGGGAGAGCGTTTTCCAAGATCTTTATTCAGCTATTCTAAGAATGTTTCCCATGCCTATTTGTTTTTACTTAGTTATTTGCAAGACCACCTAACTGCACAACTCCTGTTCTAGCCACATACAAGTCTATCTGAATGGCTTCTCCTAGAGGGAGCAGCGTGCAACGTTACTTGGGGTTTTTTTTTTTTTTTTGCTATTAACTTTAGGAGTTCTTTAAATACTCTAACAAATAATCCTTTGTCATTTTTATGTCTGCAAAACTTTTACCAATTTGTGGCTTGTATTTTTCTCCCTTTAATGTTATTTTTTAATGGCATTCTTTTAAAATATCTTGAATGTATCAATATTTTTCTTTGTGGTTTATGCTTTTTGGTTTTTTGTTTATGAGATTCTCCTTAGTCTAAGGTTATCTACATTTTTTTTTCTAACAAGTTGGTAACGTTGGCATTCTCATTTTCTACCTGGAATTGATTTGTATAAAATATGATCAGGGGTTCAATTTCATGTTTGTTCATATGGATATCCTGTTGTACCAGACCCATTGTATTGAAATGTTAGTTCTCATTTTACTAATTTGCTTAGCCAGCTCTGGTATAAGTCAGTTTTTATATAGGCAAGAGGTCTGTTTCTGACCTCTTTATTTTCTTCTGTTGATCAATTTTTCTTAACCTCTCCCATAATGCCTTTGTCTTCAGAAATATTTTGACTGTTCTGAGCCTTTGCTCTTCCACTGAATTTATAGATTAAATGGAAGAGAACGATATCTTTAAATATTGATAATTATAAACTGTGAATATGACAGTGTAGGTCTTCCTCACTGCCTTTCAGAGAAATTCTGTTTTCTCCATATAAATCTTAACATATTTTGAATTAGATTTATTCCTGTACACTTTATATTTTTTACACTATTGAAATGGTATTTTTTGAATTATATCCTGGCAGGGTGCAGTGGTTCACACCTGTAATCCCACCACTTTGGGAGGCCAAGGCAGGTGGATCACGAGGTCAAAAGATCGAGACCATCCGGGCCAACATAGTGAAACCTTTCTCTACAAAAAATACAAAAATTAGCTGGGCGTGATGGTGCATGCCTGTAATCTCAGCTACTCAGGAGGCTGAGGCAGGAGAATCGTTTGAAACAGGGAGTCAGAGGTTGCAGTGAGCTGACATCACGCCACTGCACTCCAGCCTGGCAACAGGGCAAGACTCTGTCTCAAAACAAATCCAAAAACCAAACAAACAAAAAAAGTATTATTCCCTAATGATTGCAGGTATATGGGGACATAATCCTTTTTGTGTCCCTATATATATTTTGTATACTGATTTTGCGTCCAGAAAACTTTACTCAATTTATTTTTGTTTTGGTTTTTGAGACAGTGTCTTACTCTGTCATCCAGGCTAGAGTGCAGTGGCATGATCTCAGCTCACTGCAATCTCTACCTCTCAGGTTCAAGTGATTCTCTTGCCCCAGCCTCCTGAATAGCTGGGATTTCAGGAGTGCACCACCATGCTCAGCTAAAATTTTTTTTTTTTTTCAGTAGAGGAAGGGTTTGCCATGTTGGCCAGGCTGGTCTTGAACTCTTGACCTCAAGTGATCCACCCACCTCAAACTCCCAAAGTGCTGGGATTTGCTTAGACAGCTCTTGGTATAAGTCAATTTTTATATAGGTGTCAGCCACTGCGCCTGGCCTTTACTCAACTTATTAATTCTAATAATTTATCTTTAGGCTCTATTGAGTCATCTGTATAGATAATCATGTAATGTGTTAGTAATAACAGTTCTGTTTTTCCTGGCCTATCCTTATGGCCTTATTTTACTTGACATACGACGCTGGCGGAGACCTCCAGCTGAACAGAAACAGTGATAGCAGAATCTTTTGCTTTATTCCTGATCTAAAGAAAATGCTTTCAACATTTTACCATTTAGTACGATTTTTAATGAGTTTTATGTAACAAGCCTTTATCAGGTTAATGAAGTTTACTTCTGTTTCTAGTTTTACAAGATTAGTTTTGTTTCTTATTATGAATGGATATTGGATTTTATCACGCTGCTTTGAACTGATCAAATGTTTTTAAATTAAGTTTTATTTCTCTCTTTTTAGCAAAGAAGTTTGTCATCCTGATATTGGCGGCAAGATCATAATGTGTCCTCAGTGTGATAAGCATTGTCCATTCTGGAAACTCAATATTACTTGCGAGTCTTCAAAGGTAATTTTTGCTATTCCCAATATTTATACCTAATGAAAGATTTTTTTCTCCTAATGATAATTTAGATATAACATAGATAGTGTATATTTTTTCCTCTGAGCAATTCAAACATATTTTTCAACTAACTTTCCAAACATTCTGGACATTAATATACAATGTTTTATTCCTCTTTTACAAATAATAAAATTGTGATTTAAGACCTTAGATAAAATCTCATGGAGTGTCAGTGAGGTAATAGTGGAATCTAAACTATTTGAGTATTTCAAGTAATCAAAGCAGAAATCTCAAACCCGTTTTATCTTATAAATAAATACTTTTTAATGGATTTACTACTACAGGTTGAGTATTCTTTATGTGAAATGCTTGGGATCCAAAGTGTTTTGGATTTTGGAGTTTGGAGTATTTGCCTTAGCCTTACTGGTTGAGCATACTTAATCCAAAAATCCAAAATCTGAAATGCTGCCTTGGGTGTTTCCTTTGAACATTATGTCAGTACTTAAAAAGCTTTGGATTTGGGATACTCAACCTATGTAAGTATTTTTCTTAATTCAAATAAGAGGAAACCTGAAATCTGTACTTCTGTTTTTCCCCTTTCAACATATGCCAAAACTATGTTAGATTTTAAAGACCCTGACAGTCAGATTTAGACTATAACTACGCATGAGAAGGGTTTTATGTATGTGATAAAAGGTATTTGCCTTAAAACATTGCCTGAAAACACATTTGACTCTCCTTATACATGCAGATTGTCCTGAGCTCTATGACTTCTTAAAATTTGGGAGGTTTAGGATGAGCATCAAGAATGGAGGGAGCTTACTGAAAGCAGACTAGAAACTCTGGACAGAAAGAAAGATGGTCAGCTTACTTCAGAGCATTTTTCTTACAGTTCTGACATAAACTTTCCCCCAGTGATCTTCTCTCTATCCCCTTGTTCTGCCATGAGAGTTTAGGAATCATTAGTGGCTCTAGAACATTGTAGCCTACTCCATGTAAGTCCGATTTTAACAGAATGTATTACTATTATACTGATGACACTTTCTATTTCATACTTTGCATAGTTCTTGTGGTTATCACTTTTGACACATACAACAACCCTATGAGATAGGCAGAACAGGCATTATCTCCATTTTACAGAGTAAAATACTGGAGATCTGGGAGATCACATAATCTGCCCAAAGTCACCCACCTAGTAACTGGAAAAGTCAGAAATTTATAACAAATCTGCATGTCTCTCCATTAACATATTCTTTGCCAGCTGACGGTGCAGGCACATTACTCAGATCCAGCTCTGTGTTTGAAAAATTGTTTCACTACTTAGTTAAGCTGATTGCTGAGTGTTGTCAACAGATGGATTTTTACACTTAATTTAGAAATTAAGCCCCCTCTCCCAAACCAACACAAATTCTATAAATATCTGTTGTAGATCACATAGCGTAAAAGACTTGAAGCTAGTAAGAGGGAAGCTGCTTCTAGTAATGCTGACTCATGGACTAAAGGGCACTAGTTAGCTGCATCCCAAAGCACTGGCTTTAAGGCAGATGCATCTACAGAGGTGCAAGTGGAAGTTTCATTTTCCTTAAAAAGTTCTCTCCTTCACACTCCCCACACCCACCTCTTCTTTCTTCTGCTCCACCTACTCATCCTTAAGCACATGACTTTCAAATATGCCCCTATGTGCATTTTTTCATTGTTTTGAGAAAAAAATGAAACTTTAATTCTATTCCAGTTTTCTGAAGGATCCCTTGAGTCTTTTCAGAGTGATTTATAAAGGGAAGGAAACATAAAAGAATGTGAGTAAGAGGCTGAAATGGAAAAGAAAAAGAGCGCTTTTTCTGGCTTTTCTGTTTGCAAATTATTTTTCTCCTTCATACATTTATTTATATATTCATGTATAAGTCTTTCTTTTGGAAAGAGAGTACTCACTAGTTTACAGATATGCTTACCTTTTGAAAAATTAAAAATAGAAATATAAAACCAAGAGCAAGGAAATTAGGAAACAATTATGAAAATAAGCGTTCATACTGTTTTTGTGATTATTGAATAAGATTCTTAGCTTTCTAGCTGGCAGGATAAAAGGTAAATATGGTAAGTGCTAATATTTTGTTCATAGAAACACAGTTATAAAATTTTGATTTTGCCTCTTTGCAGGAAGAAAGCATAACAAATTGTCATTTTCCCCCCAACATTCTAATTGGTTTATCTGCTTAAAATCATCATGCCTACATATGCAGCTCTTTTTTTTCTTTCCTGCTCTATGTGACTAAAGCAGTATGCTATTCAGACTGCTCTTAACACAGCTGTCTTGCCCTCTCTGTGCCATTCTGCCAAGCAAGCTAAGCTAGGCTTCACCAAGTAAGCTCCTTGCTTCCTTTTTCCCTTACTTCCTGTTTTTACATAGTTCATGGAACAAAGCAAAGAAGTCAGCCATCTTATTCTTTCTCAGGGGTCCAGGATTCTCACAATGTGGCAAGAATACAAACTTCATCCAGGCCTAACTCCCCCTCATAGGAGTGCCAGGCATGTCCCTCGCCTTGAGGAAGGCAGCTGGGGTGATCTTGACATTGGCAATACACTTGCTCTTTCTTAATGCTCCCATTCTTTCCTCTAGCACTGACAGATGCATTCCCGTTGACTTTTTCTCAACAGAGTAGAGCTAAGAATTCACAGGTGGGATTTTCTTTTTGGAGTAGGTGGGCAGAAGTGTCAAAGCAAGCAGAGTGTTGTCAAATACTGAGAAGGTTACATTGATTCCTAAAATGGAAGTGGCATTGGACAGAATCTTCAATAATAGCATTAAAACATGCAGTACTGTTTTTTATGAGACCTTTTTTTTAATCATAATTTTACAATAAAGGATAAGGCATAACATTAAAAGTTAACTTGGAGAAGACGGTTCCATAAGATTCAAAGCTGAAAGATTTGAAATATGTGATCTGTAGAATCCCTGGACTGGAGCAGTAGGTGGAAAGCCTTGTTCCCCAGAGCTGTCATGCATTTATTCTGTTTTCTTTGAGATGTCTGAGAAGAATAATTGGATGACAGACAATTTAGGATTGTGCCTGCTTTCTCATCACGATCAATATGGATGATTGGGGGGCCTTGAAAATCAGATGGATGAGAAATGTAGTTATTCTTTTATGAAAATAACTAATGTCTTTACATAGATGAAGCTTTATCCACTTTACATGAGTATAAAGAGCAACCCAAAAAATCACCTAAAACAAAGTAGATTTTCTACTTCAAACCAGCTCTGAATTTTCTTTAACATTTGAAGAGGGTATTTTTGTTGTTGGTGGTGGTGGTTGTTTTTTTGTTTGTTTTTAACCTATAGCTTCTTTTTCTACCCAGTTCCTGTCTTTACTGTCATAGAGTAGATATAATATGCTTGTCACTTTTTTCATTATCTTTATAGTATTTTTTTTTTTTAGAAAATGTAAAAATGCTCACTAATGAAAAATTAGTAACTAATTGAAATATTTTCCAGGAACTCATGAGGGAGATAGGCTACTTTCATACTAGCAAAGAGATAAAACTTAGCAGAACTAGTGAATAAAGCCTCCTTTGGCCAGATATGTTATTTATCATTCATGATCATTATATTCATTGTAATGTTAGCAAAAGTACCTGTGCATCCTATTCCAATAGAAGCATCTGTCAGTGATACTAGAAAAGCCATCACTGGGTTTGGAAAACAGAGCTCTCCTGGAGGAGAGCCACCTCAAGATAAACCTCAGCTTTGTATGTCTCTTAACAGGAAAAACAGGAATCCTGAAACTTACTGTCTGACCAGGGTGAGAAGATGATAAAATGTAAATCATATATCTAAAAGTTGCTTAGGGGTCATTGTATTCCTAGAGCAATACTACTTCCTCAAATCCAATATGACAGCTCATAAGAGGCTGTTATTCAAGCTCAATAGAGGCTTTAAACTCAGTGGAATTCCAAGACGCATACCTGTTTCCTTATTGGGATATGCAAAGCTCCATTGGAAAATACACTGGTTAATACAGCAAAGACTGTTTCCTGTTAAAAGAATCAAATTTCATCTGTAAGTATATAGTAGATATGTTTATTAAACTAGGCATCAGCTTCAAAAAGATCTTCAGCCTGTAGAATAGACAAAGCATTTCATATTTACTGAATCCTAATAAGTGGAGGATATGACTCATTTATATGTCATTTATATTTTCCAGAAATTGTGCATCTTTGACAGTTTTGGAACCCTCGTCTTTGCAGTATTTATGGGGATATGGGGTAAGTTGTTTTTTATTTTTTTCATGCACTCAATATGATAGTATTACACAGTTTTATGTAGGCTATCAACTCCCCTAGAATTGCATTTATAAATGAGGACATTGTATCACTTAGCTTTTACTATATTAAAATCTGCATCAAAATATAGTGGCTTAAAACAACAAACCTTATTTCTCATATTGATTATTTCTCATCATTCTCTGGGTCATCTGAGAGGTTCTTCAGGCTGGGCTGGCTCAGCTGACTCTAGTAAGCTGGCAGCTCCACTGGGGATAGGTGATCTGGCAACTAGAAACCTGGTTTGGTCTGTGGGGCTCAGCTGGGAAGGCTTCTCTGTCCCACATGGTCTCATCTTCAAATAGGCTAGCCCGGGATTGTTGGTTTCAGAGTTCCAAAGAGAAGAAAGGACAAGCCCCAGTGCATATGCATTTTTAAGGCTATGGTTGCATCACGTTAGCTAATGTCCCATCAGCCGAAGTAAGTCATATGGCCTAACCAGAATCAATGTGGGCAGATGGGAGCACTACTCAGTGGCTTGGATGTAGGAGGCATGATTCGTTGGAAGCCATTATTGCAACAGCCCCCACAGTGTGATACAATCTAACTTTTATGGGGGTGGGGGTCAGGAGGAAGCAGCAACACAGTGATTATGGGTGAGCTTTCTTCCTCATACACTTCTATATGAGTGGATATTTAATAAGTATCTGCTACTCATAATAATAAACTATTTACTATCTAGAACAGATATGTTCCTACAGGATATAATTAATTCCCATATGGGAACTTTAACACTATATTATTTGCTTTGGATAGCATCATTAATACAATGAGGCAATTATCATTTTCTTTAAATGCAAACTTTAAATGTTTAACTGATCTGAATGTTCTAACATAGAAGAAAAATTTCTATTTTCAAAATTAATGCATGTCCAATTTCATTGTATAAGTGTGAAGAACAACAGAATTCAGGTTATAGGAAGGCGGAGGAAAAGACTGAACCAGGTCTCTTATTCTTGAAAGGATGACACATCAACGTATATAACTCACAGAATCAGTTATTTACGGTGTCCTCAGCAGTATTTCTTTTTGGTAGTGATTGTGCCTATGAAAAATTACCAAATGTATCACAGAACAGACAATCTGATTATTTTGTTCACTTTTTAGAGATATTAGTTGCTGCTCAGTAGATAAAGTGCACTGTAAGGTGGCCAAACATCCCAATCAGTTACATTGGCATTCAGCCGTTTAGCATGTTTTGGCTGGAGACCAAACTCTGGCTAATATTTGACACATAGAAGAATAAAGGTTGAATTTATGTATTAAGATCCTCTGTGCTCCTCCATCATAAAATACATCATTTTTTTTTAAAGTAAGAGCTTAGGTGCTGAACACATGGGTCAGCACTTTTTTTTTTTTTTTGAGATGGAGTCTTACACTGCCTTCCGGGCTGGAGTGTAATGATGCAGTCTTGGCTCACTGCAACCTCTGCCTCCTGGGTTCAAGGAATTCTCCTACCTTAGCCTCCTGAGTAAGTGGGATTACAGGCGCCCGTCCCCAGGCCCGGCTAATTTTTTCTATTTTTGGTAGAGGCGGGGTTTCACTATGTTGGCCAGGATGGTCTTGAACTCCTGACCTTGTGATCCGCCTGCCTTGGCCTCCTAAAGTGTTAGGATTACAGGCGTGAGCCACTGCGCCCGGCCAGGTCAGCACTCTTAACTATTATCCTAACTGTACTCTCAGCATTGAATCATAATGTATAGCATTCTAACACATCTACTGAACTCCATATACTAATGGATGTTAAAGAAGACATCTGAAATAAAGCAAAAAAAAAAAAATGTTAATTTTCACACTAGAAAGACAAGCCTCAAATTTCCTAGCTAACCTTCCCTTGTCTGATCATTACACCATGGTTATAGAACTGACTTACACATTGGCTGCTGATTTTTTTCTGACTTTAGAATGCAGAAAATATTTTAGCATTGCCTACAGCATCATATGTATATCTTTAAGGATATATATGACAAACATTTTAGGTGCTTTGTGTGGCTTTCCTTGTTACTTCTGCTTTGAGAACCACTGCTGTGAACCGCTTTATAGAAAGTCTGGAATTGCAGAACCAACAGGTGACAGCCTCATGTGAAGTTACTTATATCACCACCATCATGTTCCTGCGGCATCTCATTTGTGCTCAGATGCATATGGGACTTAGAGTATTTTTCTGCTCCCTAGAAATTATAAAAGTTGAGAGTAGAAAACCTTTTATAATCAATATAATACAAATCACATACTTACTTTAAAAATGCCCATCCTTTTACGATAAAGCAGGCCACCTGTTCATACTGATTCATAGAGCCCTAAACACCAACCCGTGGTTGAAGTAAAAGTTCTAAACACATCCTGCCCACTCCCTTCCTTGTTGCATCTTGCCTACTTACACCTGATTCTCCCTGAATCAGACTCTTGGCTGCATGACTACAAAGTTTAATTTTCACCTTTGGGGGTGAGTTCTAAACTAGGCCTAGTTATTTCCACCAGTCATCTGGCTCACTAAGGACCTGGGGAATCAGGAAGCCTAACTAGCTGCAGTTGGGGATCAGAAAACAGCTGTTGTGACACCAGCAAAATAATGCAGCTCCTCCTACCACCACCCCGACTCCATTCATCGCAGTTTCTGACTTAAGTGACATACAAATGCCTCTGACAGACATTTAAAAAAATCAGATCTGGAACCCTAGAAACCCGAGAGAGTTTCTAGCCCTTGAGTTAGGAAGTTGCAATGAACAGGTAGGCACAGTGGCTCATGCCTGTAATCCCCGCACTTTGGGAGCCTGAGGCAGGTGGATCACTTGAGGTCAGGAGTTTGAGAGGAGCCTGGCCAACATGGTGAAACCCTACCTCTACTAAAAATACAAAAATTAGCCAGGTGTGATGGTGCACACCTGGAATCCCAACTACTTGGGAGGCTAAGGCACGAGAATCACTTGAATCCGGGAGGCAGAGATTGCAGTGAGCTGAGATCACATCACTGCACTCCAGCCTGGGCAACAGAGCCACACTCTGTCTCAAAAAAAAAAAAAAAAAAAAGAATAAAGGCCAAGCAAGTTAATCTAACATCTCTGCCTCTGTGGGTTAAGAGGCCTGAATAGTTTTGAGGCCTGTTAAAACATCCTAGACCTTCAGCAGCAAACTCTTACAGCAACCAGAACATTCCTGTCTACCACAGTGGGTCTTGTCTTTAGACACTGCAGGATATAACACCACCACCACTTTACTGCTCTGAAACCTTTTTATGTATATGGGCATCTTCATCTGATGCATATTTTGTTTAGATATAATAATATCCTGATTAAGAGGAAGAGCTATTAATGATCCCCAAGTTCCAGACAACCTTTTTTTCTCATTATATGTTGATATAAGATTTTTAACCGTGTCTAATCAAGTAGCACCTCTGGTTTGCCAGAGAACAGAAATGCAGTGCTTCCTGCTGGAGTTCTGTCAGTCGTCTTATTGCAGGTGTAGAGAGCAAAAGATACAGAACAGGAATTCCCGTCTGTGATCATGCACAGTCACCCAGGGCCTGGTGCCCTCAATCTAGGACACACAGCATTGTGAGTCAGCACTGATATGGTACAGGAGTACTCCAAAACACAGGGTGACTACTAGGTTAGCAGTGCCTTCCATAGACCCTGCAGAATCTGTGGCTGAGTGAAACAAGAAACTAAAACACTTGCTCATTGCTCCATCTCCCAGGTGTTTCCCTTCAAGAATTTGCTATCAGCTCATTATTTCTCACCAGGCCATGTCTTGCTTGCATTGCAGTCCTATCACTTTCTAGGCGGAACTGCTTCCTATAGTTCAGGATTTGGTAGCCAGAAGCATTTTTACTCCTAATGTTCAAGTTCAGGGAGAAGGGAAGAGGGCATCCACTGTTCTTCCCTTAAAGCACCAACTAGAATTCTTATGTTGCTCTTTGTGAGAAAAGTTAAGAATATTTTCATGAATTATCTCCTGTTGATACTGGATAGACACTAGATAGTTACTGAGTAAATGAATGGCTGTCACACTCCAATTTTAAAGATGAAGAAGATGACACTCAGGGAGATTAAGCCAACTACCTAAAGCCCCATAGGCAGAAAGTGACAAGCATAGAATAAGAATTCTGTCATAATTTGGCTATTATCAGTCTTTAGATTGATGGCAAAATACAGTATATATTAATGAAGTTGCAGCAAGCTTTTAGAAAGATGCAGAAATATTTGGTTTTTACTGATATAATTGCATTATTTTGTTTGGCGCTGTGAAAAAAAGAGAATGGGTTAGAAAATGTAAGCTTAGTCTCTGGTTCTACCTCATGTGACACAGGTGCAGACTCTTCTTTCTATTGCAGGAATAAGAAACCACCAGTCTTCTAGCCTAATTTTAACAGGCTTATAAGCACTAGTTTGTTTTATTTATAAGTGTCAAAGTGCAACAAGATTTTAATGTGCTTAGTCACAACATCCTTTAAAAAATGGTTATTCTGGAAGAGTATGTTTGCAGTCTGTGAGGTAGAAGAGTACACGTGATAATTCCTTCAGCATGTTGACCCTGGACTCCTCCCTGCAGTAATGCTAAAGGCTGATCTCACCAGTAAACTGTCAATGCTTCATGGTATATTCTCCATCTGGGGTTATCCTGGCCTCTTGCTGGGTACAGAAATACCTCAGAGACACTGTGGGTTAGGTTCCAGACCACCCCAAGAAAGCAAATATCGCAGTAAAGGGAACCTTACAAATTTTTTGTTTCCTAGTGCAAACTTATGGTTATCCTATACTGTAGTCCAGTGAGGGTGCATAGCATTGTCAAAAAAAGTTCATACCTTAATTAATACTTTATTACTAAAAATGCTGAAGTCATCTGAGCCTTTAGAGAGTGTTAACCTTTTAGCTAGGGAGGGTCTTGCCTCGATGATGATGGCTGCTGACTGATTAGGAGGGTGGTTGCTGAAGGTTTGGGTGGCTATGCAAATTTCTTAAAATAAGACAATGAAGTTTGCCACATCAGTGGACTCTTTTCACAAAAGATTTCTCTGTAGCATGTGATGCTGTGTGATAGCATTTTACCCACAGTAGAACTTCTTTGACAATCGGAGTCAATCCTCTGAAACTCTGCTACAGCTTTATCAACTAAGTTTGTATACTATCCTAAATCTTTTGTTGTCATTTCAATAATGACAGCGTCTTCACCAGGAGTAGATTCCATCTCAAGAAACCACTTTGCAGATCCATAAAAAGCAACTTCTCATTCCTTCAAGTTTCATCATGACACTACAGCAGTTCAGTCACATCTTCAGGCTTCATTTCTAGTTCCTCTTGCTCTTTCAACCACATCTGCAGTGACTTCCTCCAATGAAGTCTTGAACCTCTCAGAGTCATCCATGAGGGCTAGAATCAACTTCTCCTGAACTCCTGTTAATGTTGACATCTTGACCTCCTACCATGCATTATAAATGTTCTTAATGGCATCTAGAATGGTGAATCTTTACCAGAAGATTTCTGGTTATTTTGCCAATATCTAGCCAAATAATTACTATCTATGGCAGCTGTAGCCTTACGAAATGTATTTCTTAAATAATAAAATGTGAGAGTTGAAATGGCTCCTTGATCTATGGGCTACAGAATGGATATTGTGTTCATAGTCATGAAAACGATATTAATCTCTGTACATCTCCATCAGAGTTCTTGGGTTACCAGATGCATTGCCAATGAGTAGTAATTTTTTAAAAGAATAATTTTTTTTCTGAATAGTGGGCTTAAAATTATTCAGTACACCATGTTATAAACCGATGTGCTGTCATCTAGGCTCTGTTGTTCCATTTAGAGTACAGGCAGAGTAGATTTCACATAATTCTTAAAGGCCCTGGGGTTTTTAAAATATATTATGAGCATTGGATTCAACGTGAAGTCACCAGCTGCATTAGCCCCTAACAAGAGAGCGAGCCTGTCCTTGGAAGTTTTGAAGCCAGGAGTTGACTTCTCCTCTCTAGCTGTGAAAGTCCCAGGTGGCATCTTCTTCCAGTGGGAGGCTGTTTCATCTATCTTGAAAGTCTGTTGTGCATCTATGATCTTAGCTAGATCTTCTGGGTAACTTGCTGCCGCTTCCACATTAGCACTTGCTGCTTCTCCTTGCACTTCTATGCCGTGGAGATGATTTATTTCCTTAAACCTCATGAGCCAACCTCTGCTAGTGTCAAACTTTTCTTCTGCATCTTCCTCACCTCTCTCAGCCTTCATAGAATTGAAGAGAGTTCTGACCTTGCTCTGAATTAGGCTTTGGTTTAAGGGAATATTGTGGCTGGTTTGGTCTTCTATCCAGATCATTAAAACTTTCTCCATATCAGCAATAGGGTTGTTTCACCTTTTTATCTCTTGTGTGTTTACTGGAGTAGCACTTTTAATATCCTTCAATAACTTTTCCTTTGCACTCACAGCTTGGCAAACTGTTTGGCACAAGAGGCCTAGCTTTCAATGCACCTTCCTTGCCAAACTTAATAATTTCTAGTTTTCATTTGAAGTGAGGGATGTGTGCGTCTTGCTTTCACTTGAACACCTTGAAGCCATTGTAGGGTTATTAATTGGCCTAATTTTACTATTGTTGTATCTCAGGGAATAGAGGGCAGAGGAGAGGCAGAGAGATGGGGGGAATAGCCAATCAGTGGAATGGTCAGAACACACACATTTGTTAATTTTGCTGTTTTTGTTTTTGTTTTGAGAGATGGAGTTTTGCTTTTGTTGCCCAGGCTGGAGTGCAGTGGTGCATTCTCGGCTCACCACAGCCTCTGCCTCCTGGGTTCAAGTGATTCTCTTGCCTCAGCCTGCCGGGTAGCTGGTATTACAGGCATCCACTACCACGCCCGGCTAATTTTGTATTTTTTAGTAGAGACTGGGTACTGGGTTTCTCCATGTTGGTCAGGCTGGTCTCTGGTCTTGAACTCCTGACCTCAGGTGATCCGCCCGCCTTGGCCTCCCAACATGTTGGGATTATAGGCGTGAGCCACCGCACCCAGTCAATTTTGCTGTCTTATATGGGCGCACTTCATGTTGCCCCAAAGCAATTACAATAGTAACATCAAAGATCACTTATCACAGACCACTATAATAGATACAGTAATGATGAAAAATTTGAAATATGAGAATTACTAAAATGTGGCACAGACACAGAGTGGGTACATGTTGTTGGAAAAATGCATTGATAAAGGCTCAATGTGGGGTTGCCACAAACCTTCAATTTATAAAAAGACAAAAACAAAAACACTATCTGTAAAGCACGATAAATCATGGTACGTCTGTACAGGAGGTACTGAAGGCCCAAGTAGACTAGCATAGCTGGAAGTAAGGAGAGTGGATGGTTATGTGTAGAGGTGAGCAGTCGGAGTCAGCTGGGACCTCTGAGTGGATGATTCCCCAGGTGGTGGGGATCCTCCAGCTTCTGGCTGGTTTCCTTCAGTTTGTTCATTCAATGCATTCATTCATTAAGTGCCTGCTATGTGCTAGTGCGTCTGCTATGAACAAAATCAAATCCCTGCACATGCCCACTGACATTTCAGTGGGCATGATAGACAGTAGACCTAGAAGCAGATATAGGTCAGGATGCATGAGTGCTATGTATTAATATTTTGAAGGGCAGAAGAAGGGTTGACATAGGGAATAAAGTGGGCACTTTCTGAGAGAATGCACATGACCACTGGAATGATTTCATAGTTACAGAGTGGGAGACAGAGCTGAGGGAGCTGAGGGAGTCGGGGCATATGCAATACTGGCAGTAGGATTCTTGGTAGATTAAAAAGTAGGGTCTTCTGTTGATGGAGGTATACAGGGGTTTATCAAGGAGATCTGGAGCCTTGGGGGGCTTTAGTAAAGGGATGGTGTATATGATGCTGCTTCATATGCAGCCTAAGGAGGGTTGGCTCATGAGTGCCTCATTCCTCCCAATAGGGTCTCTTTGGGGAGTATCTGCCACCTGAGGCCAGCATGACTCAGCTGGGCAGCAAGACCATCCAGTCACAGCTCAGTCCACAAAAGGACCTAGTGCCCTTTAGATTTCCATCCCATTGACAAAGAAGCCAATACTCATTTCATTTCCCCATGGGCAGGGACAGGAGCACAAATGTCTGGTCATTTCTCAGTGGCCATCACCTGCTATATAAAACACTCAACAATTTGATCCTGATTCCAATATCAAGGTTATTTCTACTCTTACTGTTCCTGGAAAAGTAGTAGTCAAAACAAACATTACTAGGAAGTAAGTTCTTTTAAACATGTTCAGTTGTCTTTGCCATTGGGGACTGTTGGATTCATGCTCCTTACAGGTGCATCCCTCAGGCTGCCTGCTGCAGGGTTTGCGGGATCTGCAGGATTTCATTCTGGCTCTCTTTCATTCACTCTCTACTCCAGTGAGCCTCCACCCTCACTGTTTATTAAACCTTAAAAAAAACAAAAACAAAAACAAAAACAAAAAACTATGCTCAGGCCCCATTCCAGACCAAAAAATCATAATTTCTAGGGTGGCGCCTGGGTTCAGTATTTTGTAAAAGCTCCCTGATCCTTCTTACATGCAGTCAGGGTTGAACTACTACCCTACACCACATTCAGTGATCTTATTCTCTTATTGCCCCAGTTGCCACTTAAAACAATGAAAATCTAGCTCAGCCCAGATCTTCCTCCTATGTTGTAGACTTGTACCTGTCTACTGGACATTTCTTCCTGATCATAACCAAACCAGTTGTCTCCTCTCACACACTTGACCTTCTTAACACACTTTCTATTTCCAAGGAATGCCACTAGAATTTAGGATATTGCCTGAGCCAGAAACCTGGCTAGCATCCTTCTGTCATACCTGCATCCATCTGTGTACCTGCTCAGTATCCCCCAAGGATCCTACCACATCATGTACCCGCCAGTAGGTCTCCCTGGCCCTAGTCTCACTCTAGACTACCTTCAAAGTCTCCTCCAGCTGTACGTCAAACTCTCTAAACTCCTTTCAAAGCATACAAAACCCTTTGTGATGTGCTCCTGCAGAGCTCTTACCTGGCTGCCCCACCTCCATCCCACCTTTCATTTGCTACCAGATTATTTGCAGCTTGGGGGAAATATCTGGCTTTCTGGCCTCGTTGCCTTTGCATGTGCAGCTCCCTGGAGGCAAGTGGCCTTAGTGTTCCACCCACCACCACCTTCACCTGATCAGCTCTGAGGCATCTCAGGACTCATCACGATGGTCCCCACCTCTGGGATGGCCTTCCCCAAAACACCCAGTTAGATGTTCTTACTCTGTGTGCCCAGAGCAACCTGTGCTTACCTTTATCATAGCCCTCTTAATAATCGACTATACCTGTCACTTCAAAGATAGTATAATTCCCATAAATCTAGGAGCTCCTTGAAACAGGTACTGTGTCTTGTTTTCTCTTTATTCCCAGCTAATAGTAAACACTCTTACAGAATTTCTTTATAGGAAGAACTTAGGGTTAGCAGTCTGATTAGAAGGGCATAGGGGATTTACCCTGAAACTGCAGTTTTCAATTAACATTTAATGTATTTATTTAGTATTTGAAGTTAAAAATTATGAAAAATGATTCCTAAAAAATCATTTTAGTCATACTTTACATAAGATTGAGGAAAAATACCAGTTTTCCATATGAATGAATATTAATTTATTTGGGACATCCTAAAGTGTTCCTCTTCCCCTTTAGGCCCTTAGGAAGAAAGGCAGGGCACAAGGAGAAGGATGTGGCAAAAAGCAGATGAAGGATGGACCGTGAGCTGCTTTGGAACTATGATGATTATTTGTGTTTTGGTTGGCCATAAAGTGCTAGAACATATGCTTCAGTGTCAGACATACTCACATGTCTTCTGACCATCACATTATTGCCTTTCCCAGAATCTATAGTCTATATCATAATGTTGTAAATTACCAACATTTTCTTTAAAATCATATTTTTCCCTTTTTATAATTTGATTTGATTTGCCACATACAGTATATCATGGATGATACGGCTTGACTCTGTGTCCCCACCCAAATCTCATGTTGAATTATAATCCCCATGTGTCAGGGAGGGGCCTAGTGGGAGGTGATTGGATCATGGGATTTCCCCCTTGCTCACTCTCACCTGTCGCCACATAACACATGCCTTGCTTCCCCTTCAACTTCCACCATGACTGGTGAGTAACTTTCCTGAGGCTTCCCAGCCATGCAGCACTGTGAGTCAATTAAACCTCTTTCCTTTATAAATTACCCAGTCCAGGTAGTTCTTTATAGCAGTGTGAAAACAGGCTAATACAATGGATAATTAATATTATTCAGTACAGATTTCTGAAACATCGGTCATCATCGAAGATCCACACAATCTGTTCTCTCTCTTTGTTAGTTACCTTGTTTTTGGAGTTTTGGAAGCGACGCCAAGCAGAACTTGAGTATGAATGGGACACTGTTGAGTTACAGCAGGAAGAACAAGCCCGGCCAGAATATGAAGCACGATGTACTCATGTAGTGATAAATGAGATTACTCAGGTAAGGAGGGTCGTATTTAGATGCAGTTTAGTCTACTTACTGCCGTGGTTCTCCTCCTTGGCTGCACATTAGAATCACTTGGGGAAGCTTAAAAAATATTGATGCCTTAGTTCCATCACTACATATTCTGATACTTAGTAACCTGTAGGTGTTCGGAGCACCTCCTTTAAAAAAAAAAAAAAGCTTTTTTAAAGCTCCTTTGGTGATTCTAATGTGCAGCCAAGGTAAAGAAGCACTGCTTAGAATAGTAGACACAGGAGATAAACGGGGTCCCTTCTTTCATAAAAACAGGAAAAATTCAAAAAAATACTTTTTACTGTGACAGATGTATAAGGAAAGAGGCATTAGATTTTATAGTTGATTCTCAGTGTTTCACATATACTTTAATTATTCTGGCCCCTTCATCCTAGACCGGCTGCCCTTTTATCTTGCAGTAAGCCTCAGTCACTGCTCCACCTTCTGGTTGGGATGTGGAGAAAGTAGTGTGGCTTTTATCCTAAAGTTGGAGAAAGGAAGAAGGGAAATATTTTTTGAGGTCCAACTACATTCAGGTACTGTGCTAGGTATTTTCTGTGATTGGAAAGGTAGATTTGTTGCTGCTACCACTGCTCCAAAAATAAAATTATATTCTCTCTGTATAAATAGTCTAAAGTCCCTGAAAGATGATTTTTAAATCATCTGCATTCTTGTTCCTATCAACACAGAAAACTTTGAGCTGATTGGAGTCATCAGCCTAAGAACAGTAGGTTCTGAATACAAATAGCTCTTGGAAAGAAAATGCTTTTACCAAGAACATCTGAAAATGTTCCCAACTACAGGTTTTATAAATTGAATCACAGATTTACAAAATGTTGGCACTAAAAGGAACTGGAGGGAACAGTTCAACCTCTTCCTTGTACAGATGGGAGAAAATGAGGTTCGCTTACCAGTAAAAAGTGACATTTGTCTTTCACAATGTAACAAGCTTCAAATAATCCCCATTATGAATAGTTCCTGCTGTTTACTAGGGAGGACAGGGTCAAAGCATATGTTGTTGAAAGACTGTATATTCAGAAATGAAAGCTGAAACTTAAACAAAATTACATGTTTATAAAGTTGTTTGAGCACTAAAAACATTTTATAATATCAGCAACATGGGCAAAATACTGAAGAAAAGACAATTTGGTCATTTAAACCTGCCAATTTTATAGTGAAAGTTGCCAGCTTATAAGTTAAATTTCCTTTGAAATGTTCCTTGTTAAAGCATTGCAAGTGAAGCTTCCTTTTTCTTTATGGTTGTTCGCCTTTCACTTTTGATGCCCACATCCCCTCCCTTTGATAAGTCTCTGATGCCAGAGTTCCTGTCTGAACACAGCAACTTACTAGTTGGGTGATCTTGGACAAATTAGTTAACTTCTCTGTGCCTTAGTTTCCTCATCTCTAAAACAGGAATAATAGAGTTGTTTCCTCGTGATTGAAGCTAAGGATTGAGTTAATGTATAAAAGCAATGTAGAATAGTGTCTGGCATAGGGTTAAATACTATGTGAGTATTTGCAGCTATTATTAGGCTGCTCTTATAATCCAGGAAAATCATGTAGAGTATTGATTTCTACTCTTAAGAACTTAAATATATTTTTATAAACTATAAAATTGAAATCCTCGAAAAATGTATTATCATTCAAAGTTAATATATAAAGCTCAACCAAGAAACTCATAGTGGAGACCTAGTATTGGCAGACATCTGTGAAACTTTTTGCCCTGCCTGGGCTCTGTGCTATTATCACAGCAATTTCTAAAACCTAAGACAAGCTCAGGAGTATAGCTTTACAGCTTGGCACCATCAGACACTCAGATTCCTGAGCTTGGGTCATGACCGATAAACAGCTTATTCATGCTTGCTTTTTCCAAAAATGTACTAAAATGAACACTGCACATGTTTTGTGATGTGTGACTTTGAAGTTGTTACAAAAAAATGCAATTATGAGTAATGAGACTGTGCTTGCAAACTAATTTTTTTTACATTAAGTCTAAGATTTATTGGCCAGGCAGGAGAAAAATAATTTTATTACAGTAATCCCTTGACTGACTGAACTTTTTTTGTTTTTGTAATTAGGAAGAAGAACGCATTCCCTTTACTGCCTGGGGAAAATGTCTACGGATAACCCTCTGTGCGAGTGCTGTCTTTTTCTGGGTAATTCTATCACAAAAATGTTTTTAATGATTAAAACTGTTTTTATTATGTAACAAATTTTTTAATATCTAATTTTAAATGTTGAGGAAACTAAATGCTGAGCTTGGAAACTATATGGTCTCAGAGAGAGAGAGAGACAGACAGGCAGATATTTCCAGAGAACTATTTTAGCCACTACATGAAGCAACTCGCAAGGTTCAAAATATCTTACCTGTTCACAGTGGATCTTCTAGTTCTTTTCACCTCGTCTGTTTAAATCAGTGATTCAGGATTTTCCAGTTCCTGAAGATCAAATGGAAGGCATTAAGAATTCTAAAATTTTCCAACAGCAACAATCAAAATAAAATATCAGCCAGGCATGGTGGCTCACGTCTGTAATCTCAGCACTTTGGGAGGCTGAGACGGGCAGGTATCCTAAGGTCAGGAGTCAAGACCAGCCTCGCCAACATGGTGAAACCCCATCACTACTAAAAATACAAAAATTAGCCAGGCGTGGTGGCGCACGCCTGTAGTCTCAGCTATTCAGGAGGCTGAGGCATGAGAATCACTTGAACCCAGGAGATGGAGGTTATAGTGAACCGAGACCGTGCCACTGCACTTGTCTGGGCAACAGAGCAAGACTCCATCTCAAAAATAAATAAACAAAATGTCTAGTAATACCCTTAACAAAAAGATAGTGGGAACTATCAAAGAAAACATAAAAACTATTGAAAGATGTAAAGGAATCCTTAAATGAATGATTCTAGATAGAGATACATTTTTTCTAAAATATCAGTACTTGTTAAGTTAGTTTTGGGTTTATTGGTAGAATCATTAGCAGTGTAATAATTTAGTGAGAGTTTTATTGGCTCAAGAATAGCCAGATTCTAGAATAGCACATGAAGCCCAGAAATAGCCCAATATCAATAAAAATGTAATATGTCAGAAGAGAGGCATTATAAATCCATCAGACAAGTGGAGATTATTCATTAAATAGTAATGGAATACCTGTTAGCTATTTGAGAAAAAAATAAAGGTTAAAATCTTACTTTAAACAACATACTATAATAGATTTCAAAAGTATGTAAATGTATACAAAATACCAGAAGATATATTTGTTAACAATAGGGCAAACAAGAGGTCAGTACCTTTAAGGGAAGGATAAAATATGTACAGTGGTTTTAAATATGCATGCAATGCATACATTACAAAAAATTAAAGGCCAGGCACGGTGGCTCACACCTGTACAGCACTTTGGGAATCTGAGGTGGCAGATCACCTAAGGTTGGGAGTTCGAGATCAGCCCGGCCAACATGGCACAACCCAGTCTTTACTAAAAATATAAAAATTAGCCGGGTGTCCACCTGTAATCTCAGCTACTTGGGAGGCTGAGGCAGGAGAATTGCTTGAGTCCAGGAGGCAGAGTTGCAGTGAGCCGAGATCACACTACTGCACTCCAGCCTGGGTGACAAAGTGAAACTCCGTCTCAAAAAAAAAAAAATTGGGCCTGGCGCGGTGGGCTCACGCCTGTAATCCCAGCACTTTGGGAGGCCGAGGCGGGTGGATCACCAGGTCAAGAGATCGAGACCATCCTGGTCAACAAGGTGAAACCCCGTCTCTACTAAAAGAATACAAAAATTAGCTGGGCATGGTGGCGCACGCCTGTAGTCCCAGCTACTCGGGAGGCTGAGGCAGGAGAATTGCTTCAACCCAGGAGGCGGAGGTTGCGGTGAGCTGAGATCGCGCCATTGCACTCCAGCCTGGGTAACAAGAGCAAAACTCCGTCTAAAAAAAAAAAAAATTAAAAACTACAAATAAATATTGATGAATATATGATCTCTAGATGTAAAAAGATTTTCTCAACTTACTAGCAATAGAACAAATTTCAGAGGAAAACATTTAAATATTTCCAAACATCAAAAGTATCCTAAGTGTAAACAAAATACCAGAAGATGTATTTGTTAACAATAGAGCAAACAAGAGGTCAACACCTTTAAACATAGAGTCCAGATAACCTAGAAGATCACACCAAAGATCTCAATGGCTAAAGAGACAACATAAATATGTATTTACAAAAGAAAGAATGTAACGACCAATAAGCATTACAAAATGCCAAATCTCAATAGTGATTAAATCCATTCACATTTAAAATGAGATATGATTTTTCACTTCTTGGATGATAAGACTCAGTGTTTGTGAGGGTGAAGTACAACAGTCAGCTACTCTGATACAAGACTATTGTAACTCTGCACTGCTCCAGCTTCCTAGAAGGCAGTTGGGCAATTGTGTATCAAGTCTCAAAAAATATTCATATGCTTTAATCCACTAATTTAGCTCTCAGGACTTTCAATCAGGAAATAGTTGAAAATGGTAAATAAATGTCAGTAATACTTACATACTTATCACAACATTTTATTTATTTGTGTGTGTGTGTGTGTATACATACACACACACACACACACACATATGTTTATACGTATATGTAAATATCAACCAAACTATTCTACTTCTCACTCTTCAAACAGTGGAATATTATGCAGCCATGAGAAAGTATGGTCATGAAAATATTTTAAGTCATATAAATATGCTTATGGTTTATGATAGGTTTAAGGGAAGGATAAAATATGTAAAGTGGTTTTAAATATGCATATCATGCATACATAATCCTGAAGAAATTGTGCCTACATGTAGATAGTAGATAATTTTTTTCCTATTTAATGCTATTTTTGTTAAGAGTCTTTCAGTTATGGTTGGCAGAAAATCGGTCTTCAGTTGGTTTAAACAACAGCAAAAGAGGGGAAGGTGGGATTTATTCTTTTCACCTATTTTTTCTCTGAAACTGAAAATTCCAGGCCTGAGGTATGGCTTTAGTCAAAGCTAGATACTGCAGACCAGATATTATCAAGGGCTGTGTTTGTTCCCTTCATCCTATGTCAGGTGGCCTCCTGGGCGTGGGGGGTCTAGACACTTCCTCATGGTAGCAGAATGGCTGCAGCATTCCAGATGTCACATCTTCCAAGCAAAGAGAGGTCTTTTTTTTTAGCAGCTTTCTCTATTGACAGGGGAAGCTTCTCTTTCCCATGGGCACTAACAGATGTCTCCTCACGTTCTCAGTGGCTGTTACTGGATCAGTTGCTGAGGCCGGTGGGATGTTACCTGTTGTTTGTCTCAAACCAATCGTGTACCTCAGGAGCACATCAGGGCAATCCCACCCAAACTCCAGGGCTAAAAACAAGAGGAGTTATTTCCCCTGAAGCAAAATCTGGGTTCTCTTCTAGGATGGGCAACAGGCCCAAGCTAGCAAAAGCAATCAGTGTGACTACAAGGTACTTTAAAATTGTCCACAGTGACCGTATTCTAAAGTTACGATCAGAAAAGTATTAAAGTTAGAATCAGTTATAAGTTATAAACTTGAAGGAAAAGAATAAAAAGCTTCCTGTCCCTATGAAGAAATATTGAAGTATGGGAAGAACCCCAAAGAAATATGGGAACTTAAGAAGTTTGAAAAAGCTCTGGAAGGAATTAAAATTTATTTTGTAAACCATGTGGGAGGAAGTGTCGTGGAGAGACGAGTGTGTCTTCAGAATCTTAAGAGACCCAAGTTCTTTTACTTACTACTTATCTAATCTTGGACAAATTGCTTAATGTCTTTGAGCCTCTATGTTTGCATCAGCGAAAGAGAGATAATGTTAGACTACCTTCCTCACAAGCTTGTTACGAGAGTAAACAAATATACATGTGCTAAGGTGAACAGAAAGCATTTAAAGAATGTTATCTTTATCATTACTTAATAGAAATTATTGAGATAATTTTTTAAATACATAATATTTAAACAGCCTATATATATTGTGCTGAGAGGATGACTTGATTCATCTTTTGTAATTTTTCTCAGCCTTAACTAATTTTTACATTTACACACACAAATCTTACTCATTTCACAAGTGCTGAGACTTAACTGTGAAGGAAAGGAAATAATGAGAAAGATACAGGGGAAATGTAATGCCTTCTCTACAAGCAGATTGCTTAAAGAGCAAGAAAAACATCTTTTTAACACTTTACTTTGGTTGCCATAATCATAGCTAATACTTATGTAGTGCTTTTCATGTACTTGAGCTTAATATTCTGTTTTTACCTAAAGTAACTCATTGAATTCTCAACAATTCCGTAAGTGTTAGGTACCATAGTATTCCTAGTATATAGGAGAGGATATTGAAGCCCCAGTGGAGCTAGTATTCAAATAGAAGAGTCTAGCCCCAGGACCGTCCTGTGATCACTCCCTTTACTGCTCTCCACAGGTGACAACTGGCCTCTCTGTTACTATCAACAAGATATGGTTTGCTTTAACCTCAGTTTCCCTTCTCTGAAACATTTCTGTCATCACAAGCAGTCGCACACCTTGAGTGCATGGTCCTGGAGAAAGTAGATTTAGGGAAAACAGTTTAAAGATGCCTCTCCAACAGTGTCTAGTACTGTATATCAAGTAAGGAAAATTCATGGGCCTTTAATTTGCATCATTCAGTGGTGAGAAATCTGTTTACTGAGAAAATGAAAATCTCTCTTACTGGGGATTATGCAGTCAAAAATACAGTGGACTACTGGTGTCAATCTTGTGGAAATGCAGGTACAAATGACTGCCAGTTTAAGGTTATAAGAACTGAGTGTGAAAAGTGTGTGAAGCTTTTATCAAAGCACACACACATCAGAGACCTGCTGCTGGTACCAACAGTTAGCTCAGGGCACCTCTGTGCGAGCTCCACTGGCTGTGCTCAGACTCTCCCCTGCTACAGTGATTAAAACAAAAGCTAGCACCTGCTGACACTTGAATTGGTGATAGCTTCTCTGTTGCAAGGAAATGTATCTCCTTAATGGAGTATGAATGAGCAAAAAACATTAACTCATAACTTAAATAATTTAGTAATTGTAGAAGTGATGATTTCTTTAGTCCTGTACTCAGGTATTTTTTCCTTCTACCAGAGTATGCTACTAGTTGTTCTATTTTTATGCTGTCTGAAGATACTCTTTTTTAATAGACTTTTTTTTTAGAGTGATTTTAGGTTTACAAAAAAAATGCACAGAAATTAGTTTCCAATTCCCTCTCACCACCCCCTGCACCCAGTTTCTCCTCTTGTTAACATCTTACATATGTGGATGTGCCTTCTTTTCACATCCATCATTCCTTTTCCTTTTTAAAAAATTTTTAACATCCCAGAATTTCTACTTCCCTGGTATCACTTATGTGAGATTTACATCATTTTACACACCCCCTTGTTAAGTGTGGGGTCAGTTTTTAACAGTGCAAATGCAGTTATTGGTGTGTCTCATGCTACTGTGTTTATTGTGCTTTCAGATCCTATTGATCATCGCTTCAGTTATTGGGATCATTGTCTATAGGCTCTCAGTGTTTATTGTATTTTCTACACAACTTAAGAACCTTAATGGAACAGACCCAATCCAGAAGTACCTGACTCCACAGACAGCCACGTCCATCACGGCCTCCATCATCAGCTTTATCATTATCATGATTCTGAACACCATATATGAAAGAGTGGCAATTATGATTACTAACTTTGGTAAGGTCCTACTATAGCTTAGGTAACTTCTGACATATTTTTTAGAACCTGGCAAAAATAGAGACTGTTATCTTTTAGGCTTTTCAGTTCCAATAGGTTACAATTTTTAAACATACTTTCTCTAGCATGTATGGAAATAAATTATCTACAGCTTTGCATTAGTAAAAGGGACAAAGCAAAGACAATCATTATAATGTCCAAGCTCTGTGTAAACAGATCAGTGTTGAATAATATTTTCAATTACATTAGATCATGTACTCTATTGTTGAAAGTAAATAGTCTCTTTATTGCAAATAAGTGGAATAGGGTCATGGTTCCAGTGGCAAATAGGTTCCTCTGTTGCTGAGAGGAAAGCTGTCTCACTGCTACGTGTCTTCCCCCGTGCTGTTCATATTAATATAATTCTCATCAGCCCTGGATTTTGTAATGTGTTTCTTCTCTCTGGCTTGTATCCCAGGCAGCTGCTTAGTGGCCAAGTTAAGTGCTTCCCACGTTGCATTCGTCTGAGTCGTTCTCTGAATGGCCTACTCAGTAGTCATCTAAAATGATCAAACTGATTCAAATTCCACACTAGGAGGATGACCTATTTTGTCTTTCCCAAATGCCTCTACCAAGTTGCACCTTGTTTTGCTTGTTTTCTTCAACAGACTCACCTTACTGCAATTCAGGAAAACGAGAATATCATTTAGCAGGCAGTTCAAAAATAATTTTCTGTCAATTATACCTATAGCAGTTCTTGCTTATTTGATAACACTGTCTTGTAAATTTTAAGGAACAGTTGATTTTTTGTGGGGGCAGGGAAACGTGGGCTATTGTATTACTCCAGTAAAGGAGAACTCTGATAACAATGTGCAGACTTGGAATTAACACAGTGGCTATATTAAGGAATTCAAAACAGCTTAAATGGAAACGGTGTGAACTGTATTTTTTTAACGTGTTAACTCATGTATCAGTATTTTTGATTAGAGTCTCAAAGCTGTTCACAATCTTAAAATCTTGTTTGTCTTTCTTTTAACTACAGAACTCCCAAGGACCCAGACTGATTATGAGAACAGCCTCACCATGAAGATGTTCTTATTCCAGTTTGTCAACTACTACTCTTCATGCTTCTACATAGCATTCTTTAAGGGCAAATTTGTAGGCTATCCAGGAGACCCAGTTTATTGGTTGGGAAAATACAGGAATGAAGAGGTGTGAATGTAGAATTGTATTCTCTTGCCAATTTAAGCTGGATTTTCTCTCAGTTACCAAAATGAATAGTTATTTATTGTGAATTCCTTAGATTTATTTTTTTTAGCCTAAACAGAACAAATACCGGAAAAATAGAATAATGCCTATATTTCAACTTAGATCCATTGAATATTTAAATGAGATTTTCTTTTTAACCTTCCAGTGTGACCCAGGTGGCTGTCTTCTTGAACTGACAACTCAGCTGACAATAATCATGGGAGGAAAAGCAATCTGGAATAACATACAAGAAGTATTATTGCCGTGAGTGTTAAATTGTGTAACCATGGGTAACAGGACAAGGGATAGAACAGCCCACCCACCCAAATCATTTGTCTTCATATCCACATAGCTGCATGTTCACCTCTAAATGGATCAGAATCTATTATTATTAAAGGTCTCCAGACAACATAGTCCAACCAACAGTGTAAATGTAGTCAGGATCTACTAATTGTATTTTAAAACCTTCTTTATTTGATGTAAATCCCCATCTGCTGTAGTTTATACCTAGGCTATAGTTATTGTTTATGACTAGGCTATTGCTGGTGACTGACTCATCACAGCGCTCTGAGAGACAGCACAGGTTAGAGCTGTGAACTGTGTAATTCCACAATTTCTCACATCCTTCTTCTCTCTTCCCTATATATTATGCATTTAAAAGTCAGTATGAATTTTAGTCACTGTATTAAGTTTAATCTACCAAACTATTCTTGTGTGTATCTCCTTTTTGCTAGTGAAGAGCTGTGGTTTAAAGAGGTTAAATTATTTACCCAATTTCACATTAGCATTAAAAGGCTACTGTGGGATTCAAATCCAGTATCCCATGAGTCCCAACTTTTAAGAATAGAGGTTCTCTTAGGATCCTAAGGCACTGGGATACATAATGTTTTAAGAAATAATTGTCTAAAATAACTGCAAAGGTTTTGACTTACTGTTGGTTTCCTAAAAATTAAGAACAACAAAATAGTTGTACTTCAGATGTTAACTAAGATTTCATTGCCTGTTACAATTTTCACTTAAGCCCCCTCCCCTATCAAAGAGTAAAGTCTAACACCATCTGCAATTTCTGCAAATTTCAGAGAGCTTTTTGTTTTGGTTTTCTGTTGCTGCTGTAACAAATTACTGCAAGATTAATGATGTAAAAACAACACAAATGTAATATTTTATGGTCCTGGGGGTCAGAAGTCTCAGTAGACTAAAATCAAGGTGTTGGTGGCTGTGTTCCTTTCCAAGGGCTCTAGGGTGCATCTCTTTGCCTTGCTTAGCTTCTGGAGGCCACCAGCTATGTTCCCTGCTTTGTGACCTCCTCCATCTCAAAGCTAGCAAAGTTTCGTTTTCGTGACTGTCTTCTGTAGTCACCTCTCTCGCCTTCTGTTGTCTTCCCCCTGTTCTCCTTCCCTTGTCTCTCTCATCACCTCTCCCCTTCTTTTGTTCGGAAGCAAAAAACCTCCACCTTTATAAAAAGTCTTTTATCCCACTATATAGCTGGGAAGTTTTTAAAATTTATCACCCTTCTTTACAGACTCCCGCCTCCTGCCATGTTGCCCTCTTCCCTTGATCACATACAGCTTCTCTCTCCTTTCTCCTCCCACTCCTGGCTTTTCTTTTTTCTCTTCCCTAGTCACGAAGTTTCTGTTCATTCTCTTTGTTGAGCCGTTAACTCACTCTGGGTTTCAGTGCATCCTTCCAGATTTCTTTACCAGGTCTATTCTCCATCTTCAATGGAAACTTTCAGGGTCTTTCTCTAAACAAAAGTCTCCTTCCTTCCTCTTCCTCCACCCAAAAAGGGATTCTGGCCTTAGCGTGAAATTCATTTTTTTAATCCTATTCTACAGAAAATACCCTCACTTTCATTGAGCTCATATTCAGATTTTTCCAGATAAGTAAAAGTAGGTCATGCATAAATAGTACTGTGTTTGTTTCTAAATGAAAACAAATATATAAAATAGAGGAAAGTCTTAATCCATTCTTAGATTAAAAAGTGTTTTCTGAAAAAGTAGGTTAATTATTTAACGCTTTGTTTCAGTAACATTGGTTTTAGCAGCTGTTTCCTAAACTGGTATTGAGAAATTCTTACGAAATGAAATTTGTTCACATGAAATATTTTAAAGTAAAGGATGAATTATACTATCCGTGGCTTATACTTTCACTTCAAGTAAGCTCATTCTTGAAAATTACAGTGATATAAACTTTGCCTTCAAATTTCTTCTATGTTTTCTTGTCTGAAAACTGGGAATGCTGAGTGTTAGCCAAATTAGAGTGACTGTTGTATAGGTGCCAGTTTGTTACCTTTTTTCATTAAATTCATAAATTAGGATTTCACAAAATCCTGATTTATCAAAGATATATCAGTTATCCTTGCTGTCCAAAACTATACCCACCCCCAAAACTAGATAGACAGAGAGAGAAAAGCCTTCTAAGTCAGCAGTTGCTTTCACATCATGTAAGTATGTCAAGAGAAACATGGAGAAGTGTATTTCACCACACATGTACCTTCCTCTCTCCTCCTTCCTTCCTTCCCCTCCCTGCCTTTGGGTCCATACCCCTTGACTAGTAGTATTCTTGGAACAAGGAAAGGAGCATATCTGGCTCAGGGATCCAGGTTTCTTTTAGGGTCTCCCCAGTACCTGGCATATGACAGGAACTTAGTAGGAAGCAGCTGAGTGAATGAATGAGTGCCTTGTATGCTTCAGATACATCACATCAGTAAATTACAGCATTGTCAGTGGGACTCGGAGAGCAAGCCGAGAGCCCTTTTGCCTTCCCAGTTCCACTTAGTATTTTGATACTTAAGGCATTCCTGGGGATTTTATTCTGTTCTTGATAAAAGGCTAGTATAATTCCTATGTTAAATAACTCACTCCGGAGAAATTTTTATAATAACATGTCAGGGATAATAATGAGAATTAAGTATCCAAAATGCCTATAGCATCATTTTTTGGTATTTAAATAGTAGATGGCTATATTTTTCCATTATATATGTTTATACATGTATATTATAACACAAATACTCTTCTTATATAAATAAGTGTACTTATTTGTATAATAAGAAAAAAGAACTGTTTTAGGAGAAAATGTCCCTTATCAAGATAGGATTTGGAGAGAGAATAAGCTATAGGCAGAGTCCTAAATATAGGTGTCTTCACTATTCACACTCAAAGTTTAGAAACAGTAAACCCACGCATAAAGTAGATTGAGCTAGTCAAGTACGCTTGTATTTCAAAATTAGCAAGTGGGAATACTGTAGAATGTCCTAAACAGAAATGATGATTATCTCCAGTATGTGGATTAAATGTGATAATGCAGGTGAAGAGAAAGTGAAATGTAAAATGCTTCTCACCTTGTTTTGTACAAAATAAGGACTTAATAAAGCACAACTTATTATGATGTGGCTATGATAATACACCTGGTAAATTCCTATGGAAATTATTTTGTAACTCCTGCTTCTAGCCTTGGCCAAGGAAAAGATATCTGGTGTATATATGTTTCTAAAAGTTCTGTGGGTGATTCTCATGTGCCGTCAAGATTGAGGTCCCTGCACTAGAAGCACAGACCAATAGAAAACCCAAAAGACCAAAGGCAAGAATGGATGGACTACAACCCAGGATTTCCTAGTATACATGAGTGGTTCAACTCAGGAAAACCAAACGAGGCTCAGCATCTGTAACTCAGAAAAGAAAGCTAGTAAGAAGGACTTTTAAGATGATCTGATATGAGAGGGAAGCCTCAGATGACACAGGTAGTTGCCAGGACAGAAGTGTCATCCTGAATTTGAATTCTGATGTGATTTGGAGCCCAGATAGAAAAAGATCTGCTTCTGGAAAGGATTCAGCAAGAGGCTGAGGCTGGAAGTGTGGGAGGCAGAGCAAAGGAGAAACCAATAGAAACCACACCCAGTGACCTTAGAGTTAGGTGTCATGAAGGGTGATGGACTTGTGCGATCCTTGGTGCCACCTAAGTCACAGTCTCCCTGGAATAGCTACAAAACTACAGATTCTAGAACTTATCTCAGACATTTGCATTGGGAGCAGAGAAAACTGCACTACTTACAAGCATTCCATGTCATGCTTGTATGTGCTGAAGTGAGAACCACTGATCCAGGTGGCCTGGATCACTGAGCCAAGATTCTACATAACATAGACCATATTTACACTTGGCCTCAGCCAGTGCAGCCTGTTTGCGCAACAGAAAATCCCATACAGGGGGTTTTATGTGTTAGGAAACATGCTACATCCATTACCTATTTTGAATCATTTAATCCTGACAGCAGCCCTGGACAATGTAGGTTTTATCACCCCATTTTATTTTTAAATTTTTATTTTTTATTTATTTTGAGACAAAGTCTTGCTCTGTCTCCAGTCTAAAGTGCAGTGGCACAATCTTGGCTCACTGCAACCTCCGCCTCCCAGGTTCAAGCAATTCCCCTGCCTCAGCTTCCCGAGTAACTGGTACTACAGGCGCATGCCACCACACCCAGTTAATTTTTGTACCACACCCAGTTAATTTTTGTTTTTTTGGTAGAGACAGACAGGGTTCCACCATGTTGGCCAGGTTGGTCTCGATCTCTTGACCTCGTGATCCGCCTGTCTCAGCCTCCCAAAGTTCTGGGATTACAGGAGTGAGCCACCACACCTGACCCCCATTTTATTTTTTTACCAAAGTTAACCAGCTAAGCAATGGAGTGTGGATTCAGATTCATGGGTGTCTGAGATCATATCCCCTCCACTTTCCACAGCCTCCTGCTGCCTCTCTAACATCATCGATGAGAAAGAAGTGGGGAAAGATTGTGAGGCCAGAGATGTCTCCTGTAGTAGAATTTCCCGAGTAAAACTTTAGTAGCAATCAATCAGTGAAAAGTGAGCCCTGAGATCAGTAGCAGTGGGAAACCCAGCAGAGTGAGCCATTTGTACTGCCTGTCTTATGCCGGCTGAGTGTGCACGTGTGCACATGTGATGGAGAGGATGAGGGTCTGCCTGGTTTTCTTGCAGTAACTGTCCTTAACCACTGTGCAATACCTTCTCATTGTCAAGAGTTTGAAGGCCACACCCACGTTTAATCAGCCAGTGTATCCAGATGTTAGATCTGTATTTGGAGTTGTTGTGCCTCTTCTGATGACTCCACAGGTAACCACAAGCCGGCAGTTGCTTGAGGGGACAACGTTCTTTATGTCACAGGTGCACACCTCATTTTACTGCCAACTCAGATTTTTACCAAATTGCCATAAAAAAGGAGGAAGCATTTATCTCAGCCACAAGGCTTTTGAGAGAGGGAAAAAACACGACATAAAAAAGGGACAGTGGGCAGCTCAGTGGGGCACTATCCAGGGGTGGACGGAGCGCTGGGACACGGTCCAGGCTGTTGTGTCCTAGCTCTTGCACTATAACCTGGAGGAGGCGTTTCACTCATCTGGTCCTTAAATGATTCAGCTTAACATACGGACTTGGACCTATTTTATCTAAAGTCAGATTCTGTCACTTTCCTGCTCAGTGCCCTCCAATGGCTCCTCACTTCCCTCAGTGTAAAAAATGCCCAGAGTCCTCACAGTGGTCCCTTAGCCCTACCCTGCATGGTGTCTGTGAACCATGGAGGCCTGCTCCTGCCACCGGATCTGTGTCATCACCGTTCCCTCTACCTGGGACTTTTTCCCCCAGGTTTCTCGCTCTTTTGTCTCCTTCACATCCTTAATCAGCATCGCTCTGAATGAGGCCTTCGCCGGCCACCATCCCCACTCCTCCCTAGACACAAATGCAAGCACTCCCTGCCCTACTTAGTTTTCTCCACAGCACTTACCACCAGCTAGCATACTATATCTTGTTTTCTCTGGTGATTTTCATACTGGCAAGACCATTTTGATTGATGGGGGGAAATGAAAAAACAAATAACTGAAGTTAATCAAATGAAGGAAACTGCCTTTTAAAAATTAAGCCGCCCATAGGAAAAAGGTAGGAGAAAAAAACAGCAGCTGCAGCTTTGATAAACCCAGGTACATAGTCCTATTTTTCAAAATATTTTCGA
Organism: Aotus nancymaae; assembly: GCF_030222135.1. Lineage (NCBI taxonomy): Eukaryota > Metazoa > Chordata > Mammalia > Primates > Aotidae > Aotus > Aotus nancymaae. Next base: position 4,735,460 of record NW_026988507.1, on the reverse strand, counting down.
ATAAGGCAGAAATAAAAATAAATTTAGCATGCAAACAAAAAAATTAGTTTATTCGGAAGATTACATGTGCAGCTTTGAGATAGCAGCAAAATATTTTTATGACCTTGGCCTGATAATACTCATTCTAATTTATAAAACTGATCTTTTTGGCAGCTGGATCATGAATCTAATTGGACGGTTTCACAGAGTTTCTGGATCAGAAAAGATAACCCCACGATGGGAACAGGACTACCATCTCCAACCTATGGGAAAACTGGGATTATTTTATGAATATCTTGAAATGAGTAAGTTGTTAGTGAAGTTTTTAGTGATATAAAACACATTGCAGCGTGTTGTGGATCCCAAAAGCATCTGTTATTGAGTCAAATTAACATGTAGTATATTGAAATGAAGAAGAGTATGTTTTTCTCCATTAGATAAAATTATACAATCAGACTTTCAGTTAAGGTGGCCATGTGTGTCTTTGTTAATATTTATGTTGTACAAAGCTAGAAATGTATTACTGTGGAATGAAATGGAATATTCACTGAGGTACATCTTTACCTTAATTCTTTTTGTTTGTTTTTTGAGACAGAGTCTCACTCTATAGCCCAGGCTGGAATGTAGTGGTACAGTCACAGTTCACTGCAACTCCCACCTCCAACTCCGGGGTTCAATCGATTCTCCTGCCTCCACCTCCTGAGTAGCTGGGCTTGCAGGCATGCACCACCACGCCCAGCTAATTTTTGGACTTTTAGTACCGACAGGGTTTCACCATGTTGGCCAGGCTGGTCTCGAACTCCTGGGCTCAAATGATCCACCCACCTCAGCCTCTCCAAGTGCTGGGATTACAGGCATGAGCCACGTGGCCCAGCCATCTTTACCATGAATTTTTTTTTTTTTTTTGAGATGGAGTCTTGCTCTGTCACCCAGGCTGGAGTGCAATGGCATGGTCTCAGCTCACTACAACTTCCACATCCTGGGTTCAAGCAATTCTCCTGCTTCAACCTCCCAAGTAACTGGGATTACAGCTGCTTGCCACCATGCCTGGCTAATTTTTTGTATTTTTAGTAGAGACGAAGTTTCACTATGTTGGCCAGGCTAGTCTTGAACTCCTGAACTCGTGATCCACCCGCCACGGCTCCCCAAGTGCTGGGATTACAGGCATAAACCACTGGGCTCAGCCATCTTTACCATGAATTCTTAAAGCATTCTAATCATGTTGTCTGAGAATGAACTCAGCAAATATAATTAGGTGTGATTCAGCTTGGCCTGGAGTCCATGCAGGCACAGCTGTTGGCTGGGACACTTCTGAACTGAGTCATTTAAGCAGGCCCGCAGGAGCATGCTTCTTCATGGCAGGAATAGTCCCGAGATGCTGCTCACTTTCACATCTCCTGCCTGCCTTCGACAGCCTATCTGTTTCTTCTGGCCAGTGGTTTCTGCCTGGTTCCTTGAGTGACTTCATGGCTCATAACTGGCTTGAATTTCAAACCATTGTGCTGGTCTGTAATTAAGATTTAGCACAGGTCCTCTCTTTCCTAAATGTCTTGGTCCATTTTTATATTATTTGCTTGGGCTCTTACTCTTTTCAGTGGGACTTGATTTTGAGCTCTCAGTTGCTTTTAAATGGAAGCATCTCAAAATAGATTTCCATAGGAAACACCATCTTTTGTATTATGCATGACATGCTTATATCTAATAGACGGCTAACAATTTACATGTTTCGCGTCTGTGCCCTTTCAGCTAACCATTGCATTGAATTACAGTTTTTTTAAGCTTAGAAGAATAGAAAAAGAAACGCATCATTTTCGTTGACAGGCCTTGCATTTATGCATAGGGCGCTTTGCATGTTGGCAAAGACACCCCTTTGTGGTTCCTGTTTACAAGTCTGCAGTTAGAAGGTGGTTTTTATTAAATCACATTCTATATATAAAATAATTGCTTTTAAAAATATACATTATACATGGAAACACATCTGCTTCCTTCAGTGAGTAGAAGGTTCATCTTGTGGCTTCTTTGGTCAACAATACTTTGCAGCAGCCCAGAACCTGATTTGAATTTCATTTTTGCTTTGTTATGTTTCATGACCAGGTTTCATTAAGGGTGTAGCTGCAGTACATATATAGAAGCTATCTTTATTTATTATTCTGCTTATTTTCAGAAGGACTGTAAGATAATTACCTGTTATTCAAAAATAAGTCATAATTGTAAATATTTCTTACTGGAACTATTAACAGCATAAAAAAAACATCCTGGGGCAGAATGTCATTTGTTAATTTAAAAAAGTTATTTTTCTGTAGTAGATTAGTCAAATAAATGACATCAAAAGGGAAAGTTATGGTCATGTGGTTTGGGGAGAAGCTGATATGACTTGTAGAGTTTTCATAGGCTCTTTAAAATAATTATCAACTAAATAATGCTGCCTCTTCCTGCCCTACAAGAAAGGATACAATAATAGCTTTTATAGACAGATTTTTAGGCTTATTAGGTTGTTTTTCTGTTATCATCTAAATAATACCCAACGACTGAGAAAACTTGATTTCTGAATTTCTGGGAGTAGGCAGTCTGTTACTGTGTGGTCAACAGGAGAATGAAATCTGTGTTTTGTCTTTCTAGTCTGTGAGAGACAGAATTTGTAAGTGCCTTTTGAATTGTTTTCATTTCCCTAAAAATAAACATTGAGTGCCTTTGGTATTGGTCTCACCACCACACAATCCCCTCCTTTCCATTTCCCCATGTTCCTTGACAACACCGCCATCTCCCTTTTAAATTGTGGCTCTTACTGCTTAAGGGAAACATCTTTCAGAAAGCAAGACTGGAGCCTCCACCCTTGCTTGGCCTTGCACCCAGCCTCAACTCTCTTTCCTTCTTTCCTACCTGACGAGTCCTGCTGAGTCTCAGCAAGGCCTCTGAACTTTTCGGGCAGCTTCGCTGCTCTTTTTCTCTAGGCATTAGCAGCACCTGCTCCCTGTCGTGGTGGTATGTGCTTTGTGCCTGCCTCTCTCCCCACTGCACTGAGCCTGATGGAGGCGGCTGCCAAGTCCTCTGCTGGAGCGCCAGTACCTGGAAGCTCAAACTCATAAACATTTTGGCAACTTGAACTTGGAGCTCCAACACATATATAACTGTTAGTTGATTTTACATTAACATGCCTCACCCACTTCTCACCAAGTTCTGTATGACCTGTTTGAGTGAAATGTTTTTTATTTAGTGAATTTTACACCATGCTTTGAGATTATTGGAGTAATTCTGAGATGTTAACCCAAATTGCTTCTCAGAGTGTTCCTGACTCCAAGTACTGAGACACAGAACTTAATAGTAGTCTGTCTGTATTTAAACCTGGAAGCCATAAATAGTTTTGTACTCAGTAATGTACTGCACAGACACAGGTGTCCTGAGAACTTGGTGAGGCCTTCCTGGTGGGCAGGTGCCCCTAAACGGAGTACATTGATGTGATGAATGGGCCCCATTTGTCTCTGGCACTGCCTCTTCCACCCTTGCTATGGTACCTTGATCTTACCTTCATCTATCTCCAAGTGAGTTTTTTTAAATCTGCTACAACAATGACCTTCATATATGATATTTTTCCATGTAATGTACTGTAATGAATATCAGCTATTCTTCAGCAGCTCCTTGTACCCCTTTATTTTTCTCCCTCCTATGCTCAACCCACCGATGCCTCCGCTGCACTCTCCAGGATTCAGGCCTTCTTCCCTTCATGCTCTCATCTCTGCTCAGTTCAAGCCCATCACCTGCCATGAAGTCTTCTAACCTTTGCAGGATGAGCTTTCCAAAAGGGCAACTAGGTAATTGGGAGGATTTGCAGGCCTCCATCTCTTCATTTGTCCATTCACTCATTCATTTATTTAAACATTTATTGAGCACCTGCTGTGTCAAACACTCAGTTGCTGGGGATACCAGTGCCCTTGGTCCTTGCCTTCATGGAGCTTGGCATTCAGTGGGTGGTTAAGGTGAATGCTAATTGGCCTTCCTTAAGCAGATGATATTTGAGCTGGATTTTGAAGGGTGAATGAAAGTTACCTAAAGTATGGTGAAGAGAAGTACAACAGCTTGGTCAGTTCAAAGAATGGCAAGTGAACAGAGGATCCACAGGTGGGAATATCAGGTCAGCAGGGACCATATGATGATGGGTCTAGTGTGCTTAGCCAGGGGACTTGAACTTTATTCTTAAAAAAATTGAGATCCACTGGAATATTTGTAAACAAGAGAATTGCATAATGTTTATGTGGAAGAAGATCAATCAAGCAGCAGAATGGAAAATAGTATTTTGGATGGAACTCATATGTGGAGGGAGGGAGATGATTTAGGAGGCTACAGCAGGTAACCCAGACAACAAGTGTTAGGTACCCACTATTTAGTGGCATGGGAGTAAAGAGAGGGAGATGGATTTGGTAAGTAAGTGTTAAAGGGGTGAATTGCATAGCAGATGAGGAACAAAATTAAGAGAACTTCCAGGAGACCGAATATGCAGGGCAAAACGTAAGGAGAGGAGCTGGTCTCTAGGAAATGGCTCAGTGTTGGATATTTTTAGCGTGAAACATCTGAAAGGCAGTGTCCCATTAGGAAGTTGGACACACCAGTCAGAAGCTCAGAGGAGCCATGGGTGAGGCCATAAGGGTGAATCAGGCATGCCTAGCAGAAATATCGAGAGAGATGGACAGAGAACTGATGATGAGGCCCTGGGGAAAAGGGACATTTGAAGAGTGAAAAGGGAGGGAGGCCCCCACAAAGAAAAAGAAGAACAGAGCAATGGGAAGAAATCCAGCAGCGTTGTGTCAACACAGAGAAGGCTTGGGAGATGATAATGTTGCTTTAGAGGAATTTGAACATGACGGAAAAGGAGCATAATGGAAAATACAGATGGGGGAAGAAAGGGAGAGCCAGCGCCCACACACTCCTAATTGCTAGACCTGGGGCGGGAAGTGGAAGCAGTGCTATAGCTGGGTAGGGCTTTTTAGTTTGTTTTTCAGTATATCTTTTGAATTCTTAAAATTTCTGAAGTAAAAAAGAAATCAAGTGGAAATAAATATTCCACAGCAGGGGGACTGTTTGGCCGTGTCACAAGAAATCACCTAAATCAGAACTGAGAAGGAGCATCAGCTTTGTGAACATGCAGCCACCGGCAGAGTTAGCAAGAGTAGCTCCAGTGTGAGGGCCTCAGGACTAGTTACTCTCCCACTTGTGAAGGTGGATACTTCCTTCAGAAAACTCAACTGTAACGTGTAGAAGAAAGAAGAGACGCCATAGAGAGCAGTATAGGATTATGAAAATGTTTCAGGCAAAGGTCGTTTTTGTTTTCACAGTGGGTGTTTCGTATTGACTTTTTGTTGTTATTCTTGGTTTCAAAAGTTGCTTATAAAGTTTTTTCTCACTTGAATATCAGAACAAATTATATGGCCTTTTTCTGGTGCTTTATTTTTAATATAATATTTTTAATCCATCTGGAATTTATTTTGGTGTCAAAAGTGATGGCTCCATACCAGTTTTTCCCACGACTTAGCTAGCTGTGCCAATACTTGCATCCACTGCTTTAAAGTATTGCTTTATACGGATATACACTAAAACCCCATGAATATTTGCATCTGCTCTTAAAATTCACCCTGTTTAATTCATACTGTCTATTCATGTACTAGTTCTAAACTGTTTCAATTACCGTAGCATTATAATATACTTTAATATCTCCCAGAGCTGTCCCATTTTATTATTTTTTCAGAATGTTCCTAATACTGTCTATGCAAACATCCCGTTTATATTTCTTGAAGAACTTTAATATCACTTTTCACTTTTTAGCTTTTTTCTTATCTTTGAAAGACAGGGTCTCACTCTGTCGCCCAGGCTGGACTGCAGTGGCGCAGTCCTGGCTCACTCCCACCTCCACCTCCTCAACTAAAGCAATCCTCCCACCTCAGCCTCCTGGGTAGCTGAGACTACAGGCTCTCGTACCACCAAACCCAACTAATTTTTGTATTTTTTGTAGAGACAGGGTCTTGCTATGTTTCCTAGGCTAGTCTCAAACTCCTGGGCTCAAATGATCCTCCCGCCTCAGCCTCCCAAAGTACTGGGATTATAGGGATTAGCTGCCACACCTGGCTGACCTGTCAGCTTTAGGATCATTAAGAGAATTTACAGTAGAATTCTAAATTATTTTGTGGAAAAAATTTGATATGTTCCTGAGTTCAAGTTTGCCCTGTCAAGAGTATGGCACATCCTACCATTCATTCATTCATCATTATTTGTTTTTTCTTAAGTCAGTTATCATAGTGGTCTTACATTTCTCATTAATTTATTTCTAAATAGCCTATGCTTTTGTTGTCATTATACATGGTGTCTTTTCCCTTTTGGATTTTTAACTATGTTTACTGCTAACATAATCCTAATCTCTGACTTCTCTTGAACAATCAGGAGATCTGGCAACATGGAGCCCTCAGTCCGACCTGGCAACTATGAGCTGTCTCTCGCCGTAGGACGCACGCTTGCCAGTTTACCACAGTTGACTGGCTGACTCCACACATTGCTATTACTTGCATGCCCTGGGGCTGATAAGTTATTTAGGGTTGGGTGAGTCATAGACAGGGACGTAGACATCACTGCTTGTTGCTGCTGCTCATGACTCTGTAGCATCCCCAACTCTGGTCCTTGCCTGGCTGACTTCTCTGCATGAGTGCTCCTGCCTGGCCTGTGGGACTTACCGGATCCTTCTAGCTGTCTGCTCTTCTGCAACATGCCCTTTGCCTCTCACACCAAAAGCAAATGCCAGCTCTGCCTGCCTCACCACACCCTCCACAGCCTTGTCCTTTCTGGTCAGAGTTGTCCCTGTTCCTTGTCTGAGCATGAGGCCTAGTGGGGCTTCACGTTTTCCTCCCATCCACAGTCTTAGTTACATATCTATGTATGTTTCTTCTTAGCCCTGCCCTTCTAACTGGCAGACTTCAAACTGATTTTCCCTTTTTTGGATATTTTCTTACTTCTTCCCCTCCATGGTATCACTTACCCCAAAATCTTTGCTGCCCCATTTATAATAAGGCTGTGTCAATTACAAACAAGGAGAAAAGGACTTCTAAGCCATCACTCAAATTTTGACTTATGACCACAAGGACTGCAACCAACTTCAAGATTCTTAAGGATTATAACTTAAGATACTTTTATCAGATATATTTCTGTGATTTGTAATGTCAGATTCTCTGAATGCACTGCACTTGCATTTGCAGACTCAGGGGAGCTCACTTATTTGCTTGTTCCCAGCATATTTCTTCCAACATTCTCTAAGCATAGCCTTCCCATGGGTCCATTTCTTTTTCTCTTTAACTTGTTAGATAATGCCACAATATTTTACTTTTAAAAAAATTTCCTAAACCACAAATCATCTTCCGACATACTATTTCAACACTGAGAATGAATAATATGCTTATGATGTCTCAAGTTTATTACCAGCGAATAATTCTGCTTGACTAAAGATGTCTAAATATATTGCTCCTATTAAGTGTATACATGTGAAAGAAACAGGCTATAATTATTCTTTCCAGAGGTTTCATATTTGTGTTTTGTTTGAATTCTTTCACTGTTGAACACTAAATAATTATTTACCACAGATGTGTTTTCTCTCTGGGATTTAGTTCATTTGCCTTTCTTTTTCAAGAGTAAAGGAAAATATGTTGTCCTTCCATCCACCACCACTCCATGATGTGTGTCCATTCCATTGACAGTTATTCAGTTTGGGTTCGTCACCTTATTTGTGGCCTCTTTTCCACTGGCCCCTCTGTTGGCTCTCGTGAACAATATATTGGAAATAAGAGTGGACGCGTGGAAACTGACCACCCAGTTTAGACGCCTGGTACCAGAGAAAGCCCAAGACATCGGAGCATGGCAGCCCATCATGCAAGGAATAGCAATTCTGGCTGTGGTGACCAATGTGAGTAGAGCTAAGTTTTACAGGGTAAAGACCTTGAAAGCCCTGAGATGCATTAGAGTTGCTATCTAAGAAATCAAATGTTGGGTGTTTTTTAAAACAGCAAGAAGATGCTAAGTCTGTCATCCACATAAACAACATAGTTATATGATATATAACCACTTGTTAAATGTATTTTCATTTTGTGTATAATTATTTTTAACTGTCAAGACCTCCTACACAGGTACTGTTATTGCTCATTTGCTAAAGTTTTTATTCAATATGAAATATGGTAATGATAATAAGTACTAACACTTTTAATCCTCACATAACTATAAAAGGAGTAATCAGAAAGTGCTTTTTTATAATGTGGATAGAAATCTGTTCATTTAGAGTTTGAGGGCCCTAAAATAAGACCATTCTACCAGGTTTTACTACATATTCCAAAGTATCAACCTAAAATACTAACTCTGATGGTGAAGTGTAAACAATTTGTGTGCTTCTAATTGTGCACTCCTAACTACCTTCCTTGTCTCCACAGCAGCAGTTCTTAAAGGAGGGAGCTGAGGTCTTTGCTCACCATGCTCTGGTCATTGGCTAAAGCAGCCTCATGCCCTGTATATTATGTCCCAACTATGAAGGGACAGAACTCAGTTGTTTATAGCCTGTATTCATTGGTGATGGACCATCTGAACAGTGTCATTTTTATGTACAGGCCCACAGGGATTCCTGAGGCAATGCAATTACCATGCCAGCCCATTAGAGGACTACCTTCCCAAGAAGCATCCTAAAACTAGGGTCATTTCCTCCCTCCCATATTTCACTGACAGTCTCACTCCCAGGTGAGCACCACCCCCTAAGTGATCTCCCAGTTTTGATTTCTTAAGCCACATCTTCCCTGAGTCCCCAGCCAAAACAACAGAAGTCGACAGTACCTGCAGATTAGGCTCTGGATGAGGAAGTTACTGAGCACCGTAGGCTCTAGAGTCAGGGAGACTGAGCTCCAGTTCCCAGCACTGTAGCTTTGAGCTGCATGATCTTGAGCCAGGCCTTACCTCTCCAGAGCCCCATATTATTTGTAAAATGATTATTTCCCTACCACATACTATAAGAATAGTACATGCCAACCACAAAGAGTTGTTAGGGAATTCATTGAGTTAATGCCTGAAGCCTTGTTTCTATTGAATGTTAGCTGCTTTTATTTTATCATCTTCATTACTCATCATCATTAACAGTGACTCTGTGAGGACTCTGACAGGTCCCCCAACTGGAGACACAAGAATTCCAAAAGTGCCAGGCATGGTAGCTCACGCCTGTAATCCCAGCACTTTGGGAGGCTGAGGCAGGTGGATCACCTGAGGTTGGGAGTTTGAGACCAGCCTGACCAACATGGAGAAACCTCATCTCTACTAAAAATACAAAATTAGCTTGACATGGTGGCCTGTAACCCCAGCTACTTGGGAGGCTGAGGCAGGAGAATCGCTTGAACCTGAGAGGCAGTGGTTGCAGTGAGCCGAGAGGACGCCATTGCACTCCAGCCTGGGCAACAAGAGCGAAACTCTGTCTCAAAAAAAAAAAAAAAAATTGCAAAAGCAGTCACTGTCTGGACTATGGCTTCAGTTTTATACAATAAAACAAGTTAGTTATCTGTCATCCATACAGTCCAGAACCTTATATTTATCTGAATTGCATGCTATCTGTACTCTTTGGAGAAAGCTACAAATCTCACACAAAAAACAACTGCTAGGCAATGTCAGTTTCCTTTCCCCCAGATAGATACCCCACACCTTCCACGTCTACTGTGCTGCAAAATGAAGACTGATGATGTTCAGAAAAATGGCAGTGAGGCCTTTCAACTTCCTCAGTCACAATGAATGTGTCATGTTCAATATGCTCATATACACTAAACTGGGCAAGAACGTGGACATGTGTGCTTTAAGAAAATTTTCAGCAACAGGGTTTGCAACTAAAAGGGTTTCTATTTGACCTTCAACTAACCAGAAAATTCAGTTGACTCAACCTCTCCCCATTCCTCAAGCATTCTTGTTTGATTGTATTAGGTACCTTTTCCCAGTATCTATGCCATGGCTCCACTCCATGAGCACAGATGGAGGATTGGCTGTTTCCAAGGCGACTCTGTGTGTATGTGTACAGACACACATGCCGGCTAATTGGTGCTATTGGTTCTTATCCAATAATGGCTTTTTCTTATAACTTAACCTAGGAAAACGGCTTATTAGATTTGTGACATTGATTAAACTACGGGCAATCCTCTTTTCCATGTTAGGATTTGTTACACTTCCAAGATGCAGTTATACAGCCGCATACATAGGCATCATAGGCATCTATGTTTATGTGTGTGCCAGCATTAAATGCATGTCTTACTCCCTCAAACACCCAGTCTGTATCTCACAACCTACCCTCTACAAAAAGAAGAGAATAGCCACCAGGGTGAAAGTGGGCATCAAGCAGGAATTTGTTATAAAATCATTCATTTTAAAGCTGCTGGTTCAATAAATAAGCTGAATTGACATTGTTGTATCATGCCAGAGCATCTGTTATTGAAGACCAATTTTAATTTATTTTATATAAATGGAAAATTGTGTGCAGAACAGCATGGGAAATGAAGCACACTGCATTTATTCGTACTCCTGCAGCATGTCTCAGAGCAGCTCGATTCAGGAAGAAAAGTATCTTATCAAAAGACAATGGAATTATCTTCCTTGTTGGAATTTTTTGTAGCTTCCTGATGCACATCTGCCAGTGATTCTATAAAAAGATATAGTTGAGTTAAATGATAACAGCAAAATTTAATCTATTGAAATCTGAGAGAAAAAAGGTAAAATATTCTGTGGCACCCCAGTACTGACAGGCAGAAACACGTGCATATGTATACACACAGATTTTTTCACATCAGAGGAAATGATAAAGCTGGTTCTAGTGAGGGAAATTTTGCTATAGAAAAGCCCCTTGTTTTTTCTTGCCTTGCCTCAGTTTTGGTTTGTGGTCTTGCTGTGTCTAAACCATATGTTCAGATGAATACTATTAAAAATCATGTTAAGCCAAAAACATTTCTGCTTCAGTCAGTGACAGAATCATTTAGCTGGTTTAGTCACATAGAATTTGGTTTAAAGTAAAAATTCTTTCTCCTTCCTTCAAACCAGTTTTATGCACTGGAGAGTTTAAAGCCCAAATTAAAGAATTTCAGAGAAAATTCATGTCATTCACAATAGCTTTACATCCTAATAGATGTCTCTCTGACACAGACACAGGTTTGTGATTGGTCCATATTTACTCCTTTTATCTAGGAACATACTAAATTTTCTGTATGTTGTTTGATAATTTATAACTTTCATAACTTTGTCCACTTAATCTTTTGGAAGTTTAGAGACTTAGGGACAACCCCAGTATAGTTTTTTCTGCTACCCAAATTTTGTTAAAATAAATGCTAACACTCTAATGAAGCAACAAATATAACTATGTACTGAGAGTTTAAAACAAATCAGGTCACAGTTTCACTTGTCTAAACAAGTCAAAATACTATACAGGAAAAAAGTGAACTTAGAGGTCATTATTTAAATTTAGATCAAGAAAAACATGCAGTTTACATTCTGTATTTATGAAAAGCAAGTGCTAAATCAATTATATAAAGCTGAATTATTTTCATAACATTGACCTTAATTACGTATGCAAGAGTCTTCTAGGCTGAGGTCAGTGGCTCTTGCCTATAATCCCAGCACTTTCTTTGAGAGGCTGAGAGAATTGCTTGAGGCCAGGAGTTCCAGACCAGGCTAGACAACAGAGTAAGACCCTATTGCTACAAAATATGTTTAAAAATTAGCCAGGCATGGTGGAATGCACCTGTAATTCTAGCTACTCAGGAGGATCACTTGAACCAAGGAGTTCAAGGTTACAGTGAGCTATGATCATGCCAGTGCACTCCAGCCTGGGCAACAGAGCAAGATCCTATCTCACTGTCTGCATATATTTTGCAGTTAAGAAAGAATTAAGACTTCTGAATCTTTAAAAAAAAAAAATCGACATGATGAAATTGGTAATTCTGGCATAGCATATTTGTTAACCATACCTATAAAAACTATACATTCATTTTCTCTGTTTTCTCCCAAAATAGGCCATGATCATTGCTTTCACATCAGACATGATCCCCCGCCTGGTGTACTATTGGTCCTTCTCCGTCCCTCCCTACGGAAACCACACTTCCTACACCATGGATGGGTACATCAACAACACTCTCTCCATCTTCAAAGTTGCAGACTTCAAAAACAAAAGCCAGGGAAACCCATACTCTGAGCAGGGTAACCATACCACATGCAGGCAAGTTCTGCTTTACTTGTTTAAAAATAGACTTCATCTTTAAAAGGGTTTTTCTTGTGACTTAATTCTGTTTGGTGTTATTTTTTAAAATTTTTAAATTTTTATTTCTTTAAAACTTCAGGATCAACCAGATGCATTTGGCGTCATTTGAATCGAGCTGCCAGAGACATTTTTTCCCCATGGCTTTCTCTTCAGTGAAACTCAGAAAATATATATGCATATTTATTAAAAAGTTAATGAAGACTAGGGTTAGAAATTTCAGACCAAACCATAAAGCAAGATTTAAAGATGAGAGTTTCAAACAATTACAGGGAGAATGATTCCAAAGAAAAGTCATAGAAATAGAGAAACTTCAAGAGGACCAAAAACCAAGATAATTCAGTTGTTAAGACTATTGTGTTATTCAAGCACAATCTGAAGATATTGAATGAACTACATGCTGACAAACTAGCACCTCACATAACAGGGACATACAAAGATAAGAGATATAAATACCTCAGCTGAACAGTATTATCTAAAAATATCCCATAGCTCTCTGCATTGATGTTAACGGCTGGTGAGTTCAACTGTGGACAGTATGCACCAGCTAAATTACCAATTGATAAAGTTGGTGGATTGTAGGTCATTAACTTTCTTTCCTGGATCACAGAGTTTTACCTAAAATAGGAGCCTTTAAAGTTTCTTTTTAGTCCAACTCCTCAAAGCCTTCGCTAACTCAAATTCTCAATAATACAACCAGAAACCAGAAGTAAGCCCAAAATAAATGTTTGTGTTATACCTAGTGGAGCCTCTTTACAATTCTCTATCAAATCTGCTTATTCTTACTTTCCATAATTCTAATCAGAAATTAAACTCTTCTAGGTTTGATAGCTTACAGGCATAAAATTAGAGATGTACTACCCAGGGAAGATACACTAATGGCAGTTAACACTTGATTGTCTGACAACAAGAAATTAGTTAAGAAATTTTAACAAGTAGATAGTACTCTATATGAGAAGAGAGAGCCCCATAGCTGAGTGAACCCCGATCATACCATTATACATAAATTTATAAACATGATCCCCAAAACAGGAATTGTTTTAGTTATACTCTTGAGAAAACAGGGATAAATGTTTGTTTGGAGAAAACATTTACAACTTTAGTTTATAAAGATGGGTTCTTTTCTACAAAGATGGACTATGTCATTACCATCGTTCTCTGATTACATATGACATGTTACTGTAGTTATTTTGGGGCTTTGCTATCAAATTGAGCTTTAAGAGAAAACGTATATGTGATGTCCAGTTTAAAAGAGCATTGAATCAAATATGACCTCTATTTTTTTATTTTTATTTTTTGAGACAGAGTCCTGCACTGTTGCCCAGACAGGAGTGCAGTGATGCCATATCAGTTCCCTGCAACCTCCACCTCCTGAGCTCAAGCAATTGTCGTGCCTCAGCCATGTGAATAGCTGGGATTACAGACACGTGCCACCATACCCGGCTTAATTTTTGTATTTTTAGTAGAGACGGGGTTTCACCATATTGGCCAGGTTGGTCTCGAACTCCTGACCTCAAGTGATCCATGTGCCTTGGCCACCCAAAGTGTTAGGATTACAGGCATGAGCCACCACACCCAGCCATGACCTCTTTTTAAATGGGACCTTTATTTACAGTATAATCAAAAAAATTTGTCTTCCAATATGTCTTCATTTTGTTTTCAGGTATCGTGATTTCCGATACCCACCTGGACACCCCCAGGAGTATAAACACAATATCTACTATTGGCACGTGATCGCAGCCAAGCTGTCTTTTATCATTGTCATGGAGGTAGGAAAAGTATGCTTTGAAACAGTTTATAAGGCTCTGTATTTGCAGATGTTCTGTTAAGTATTGCCAACTCCATACTTGACATGTATGATACCTTCTTCTTATCACTTGCTAATAACTAATTTAGGAAATACGTCAATCAGTTTTGACCTGAAGATACTCATAAACAACTTCATTAATGAGGGCATCATCTGCTATAAAAGTTTAAAAGCGTATGATGCACAAAGGGGGTTCGATTTCATTCATTACTAACTAACTTTTTAAAATTTAGGGCACTGGGCAGCATGTTGGGCTGTGAAAGGGCTTATTCAAGAGGAGTACGATGATGAGGAACTTTCATTGTTGGGAGAGTTTGAAATTGACCATCTCTGAAAAATGACTAAGGCAACTATAAATTTGTAATTGATCTAGCCAACTATGCTTCCTATGCAGACTGAATAACTATTGCTGAATTACAAAGTATCAGAGGTTGCTTAATTGGTATGGTAGATCATGATTGTATTAAGCTGCAGAAAACCCAGTCTATCGTGGCTTAAATAAGGTTGATTCCCCTCTCCCCAACCCACATAACAGTTTATGAATTTCCTATGTGATTGCTCCTCAATCAATCAATACCATTTCACTGATGGGAGCAACATATCTGATTCTCTGGGTTTGCTCTGTGTCCCCTTATGGCTGCTGAAATTCCAGATAACATATTATATGCAAGGCAGGAAGAAGGTCGATGCTAACCATATCCAGTCCTTTCTGTCAGGAAAGAATGCTTTGCCAAAAGCCCCTATGGTGGACTTCACCTACATCTCATTGGCCAGAACTGTAGCACGTGGTTTTCCTAGCAGCAAGAGGGACTGAGGCAGGTCGATTCCATTTGCTCTGAATAAAACCAGTCAGCAGACAAGAAGTGGGGTATACTACGTGACTTTTTGGTACTTATACTAGTTCAGGGAAGAAAAGTAACTCATGATTAGTTCACCATTGTAAGCGGCTTTCTGAAGTACACTATCTGATATATCAGCAAGAGTCACAAGTTTCTATTCAAACATGTAGTTGATGAAGTGATTGGCTTTCTGTGTTTTTTTCTTTTTGTTTTTGTTTTTTTGTTTTTTGAAACCGTGTTGCTCTGTCACCCAGGCTAGAGTGCAATGGCACAATCTTGGCTCACTGCAACCTCCGCCTCCCAGGTTCAAGTGATTCTCCTGCCTCAGCCTCCTGAGTAGCTGGGACTACAGGTGTGCGCCACCATGCTTGGCTAATTTTTTATTTGTAGTAGAGATGGGGTTTCACCATGTTGGTCAGGCTGGTCTCAAACTCCTGATCTTGTGATCCACCCACCTGGACCTCCGAAAGTGCTGAGATTACAGGCATGAGCCACCACGCCTGGCCAACCTTTTGCTTTTGATATTGTGGTGGACCATATGTTGTAAGGGACCATCCCCACTGCAAAACTTCTAGAGCCAGCTTGATAATTCCTTTGCATTTCTGAGCTCACTGGAAGGGAAGAGAATCTACAAAGAGCAGGGAAACTAGGTGATGAGTTTTTTTAGGTTTTTGTTTTTGTTTTTGTTTTTTGTGAGATGGAGTCTCACTCTGTTGCCTAGGCTGGAGCATGGTGTCATGATCTCAGCTCACTGCAACCTCTGCCTCTCAGGTTCAAGCGATTCTCCTGCCTCAGCCTCCCAAGTAGCTAGGACTACAGGCGCACACTACCATGCTTACCTAATTTTGTATTTTTAGTAGACATGAGGTTTCACCATGTTGGCCAAGCTGGTCTCGAACTCCTGACCTCAAGTGATCTGCCTTCCTTGGCCTCCCAACATGCTGGGATTGCAGGCATGAGCCACCGTGCTTGGCCTAGGTGATAGGTTTTAATAGCATAGTGAGCAATAAGCACTCCTGAAGTGCCGAAGGGCTCAGAGAGGAAGCTGGTATACATCAGTGCCTCCATCTTGGAGCTCAAGGTGACTATGCCTTGGGTCAGAAGGGAAGTGGAAAAACTGAGCTTAAGACTTCTGGATAAGCCAGAGACCCAAAACAGGGCTGCATTTGTCTCAGTAGAAGGAAATGTGTATCTTCTCTAGAGAAAAGTGTCCTCAGTTTAGACCCCAGGTTTTTCTCAGATCAAGCTAATCAAATATGAGCTCCCAATCAAAGATGGTCAATAACAAGAGGTGATTTTTAAAAAAAGCATGCATGAGATTCAGCAAGGAACAACTGATTTGGACCCTCAATAACCTCAAGGGTTTGTTTGAACGGTCAAGATAAGGACTATAAATTAACTGATTGTGAAAATATTTAAATAATTACAGGTAGAATTTAAAAAGAGCAAACAAACAAAAAGAAATTATAAGGCAATTTTGAGAAAACTTACTTAGAAATTAAAATATATTGGTGAAATGAAAAAAATTAACATGTATTAAACAGAAGTTTAGGTGAATTTGTTAATTGGAAGAGAGGTCTGAAAAAAACTACTCCTGATATATCATCACAGGGAGTTAAGAAAATGGAAAATATGTAAAAGATGTTAAGTGATATGGAAGAATGAGAAATACTAACCTAAAAAAATGAAAGAAGCAGAAAATGGATAAAAGAGATGAAAGAGTTCACAGAGCAGAAAGCATGACGTGGATTAGGCAGAATAAAGAAATCCACTTACGCATATTGCAAGGAAAACGCGGCACACCGAAAGTAAGATCTTGAAAGTAACCAGAGGAAACAAACTTTTGGCTAACAGAGAAAACTAAAGCGAGAATGGGAGTAAGCTTTTTAACAGTAACAACGGAAGCCAGAAGAGAGTATTCTATCTATCTCCAGAGTGCTAAAGAAGGTAGCTATAAACTTTAAATTATAGCAGAACTTTGAAATCTTTCTACAGTGAAAACACCAGACCATGCGGTTTTTATTGGAGAGTGATAACCAAGCTTTTTAGAACAGATCATTTCAATTCTATACAAATGCCTTCAGAGATCACAGAGGAAATACTCTCCAACTCATTTGGTGAGGCTAAGAGTAGCCTAAATCCTAAAATCAGACAAGAGAGAAAGGAAAATTAAAGCCAACCCTGTTCATTACATAGATGCAAAGATCTTTCTAAGATGTGTAAAGTGAGATGATGGACATGTTCATTTGTTCCACTGTAGAGTAAGTCCTCACTTAACATCCTCATTAGGCTCTTGCAAAGCATGACTTTAAGATAACGTGTAACAACATCAGTGGTTTTTCTCATCATGCTGTAACGAAACAACATTGAAGGATTTGACGTTATCCAAGGACCCACTATATGTTGTCATTTCACTTAAAACTGCAGTTTCCAAAAACCTGTCGATGATGTTGAGGACTCACTGCAGTAACCGTTTTAATACATACGTGTGCGTTACAACATCATGTTATATGTTACCGAACACAATAAAATTTAAAAAAGTAAAATGGACAAAACCGAATCTAGCAATATATTTTAAAAAGATAACATCAGGCCACCAGGCTTTATGCAAGGGTGGCATAACACAGAAATTTCACATATCTATAAATATTCCCTACCTCAGAAACAAATGAAAGAATTCTTTTTTATGGCATCAACCTTTGTCGCTTTACTACATAATTTCCATTATCACTAAACACACTAATACCTCTCTCATCTCAAAATTCCCTCCATCCTTACCTGACCAGGCCTACTTCACGTCTCTTTTTCTCTTTTTCTCTCATTCTCACTGAATGAGTTGCCGGTGCATGCTGCGCCTCCTCTTTCTTTCTGTCATGCTTTCACCCCCTCCACTTCACTGAAGCTGCTCTTGCCAAAGTTACCAGCAGCCACCACTTCCCCACCTCCCCTCACCTGACTTAGCAGCATTTGACTCAGTGAAAATCTGTGTCAAATTTTCACTGAAAATCTGACTTGAGACTTTCCTCATGACTTGCTCCTGGAAACTCTTCCTCACTGGGCTCCTAGGAAATTACACTTTGTTTCCCCTTTTCTCCTGCTTCCCTGGCCATTCCACCTCAGGCTCTATGCCAGTCCCTGATTCTTGTAGTGATCCTGGGACTCATCCCTTGGTTGTCTTTTCTCTCTCCTCAGTCTCTTGGTGATCTCCTGGAGTCTGTTGGCTCTAAATACCATCTGTATGCTAAATAGACCTTAAAATGGCTGTTTCCAGAGCATCCCTCTCCTGACTCAACCCATGAATCCAACAGCCTACCTGACCTTTCTGCTTGGATCCCTAACAGATGTCTCACATCTACTGCCCCACACGCCTCTATTTTCCTCCATCCACTCCAAATGTTCTCCTCCCAACCCAGCCCAAAATCTGTCCCATCCACAGTATTTCCGTCTTGATTATGGCAACTCCATCTCAACACTGCTCAAGCCCAGAGTCCTTGGAACCCTTACGCTATATCCAATCTGGTTGTCTTTTCCTTTGAAAATGTATCACTGAGCACTTCAGATTACCTGTGCTGCTACCACCAGGTCAGAGCCACCATCATTGTTTGCCTGGATTAGGGCCAGAGTCTCCTAGCTGGGCTTGCTCCTGTCTTCCTCTCTCACTCAGAGTCAGAGCCAAAGTCCTCACAGTGGCACGCAAAGCCTGATGGGTCCTGCCACGCCTCACCGCCCCTCAGACATCACTTCTCTCCTCGTCACCTACCCCGCGCCATCCTTGCCATTTCTCAAACGCACTCTGGAGGCTTCCTCCAAACCACCTCTGCACTGGCTGTTCCCTTTGCCTAGAATGTCTTTCCTTCCGATATCTGCAAGGCTTGTTCCTCACCTCCTAAAGTGTTAGCTCACTTAGGCATATCCAGACTAATCTACAGAAGAATCTCTTCATAGTACTCATTGCTTTTTAACACCATGCATAATTTGTTTTTAATTTTGCTTATATTATCTCTCTCCCCTTGCCAGGTCAGAGATTTTTTATTAATACAAAATTAAAAGGTGTTTAACCTCATTAGCAGTCAGGGAAATGCAGAGTAAGACCAAAATGAAAGTCATTTTCATAATCACTAAGTTGGTTTAAAAAAAAAAAAGTTTGATTCAGCCTGGGCAACATGGCAAAACCCTCTCTCTACTAAAAATACAAAAATTTGCCGGGCTTGGTGGCAGACACCTGTAATCCCAGCTACTCAGGTGGCTGAGGCAGGAGAATCGCTTGAACCCAGGAGATGGAGGTTGCAGTGAGCCGAGATCACACCACTGTACTCAAGCCTGGGTACCAGAGCAAGACTGTTTCCAAAAAAAACGTTTGGATACTAAGTGCTGTCAAGGATGTAGGGCAACTGAAACTCTCACTGCTGTGGGAGTATAAGTTGGTATAACTACTTTGGAAAATGTTTTGGTGTCATCTTATAAAATGGAAAATTCACGTGACAAAGGGTCTCAGCAGTCCCACTCCTGGGTCCACACACTTGAGAAACTTGCAGATTATCCTCTAGGATTCAAGCACAATAATGTTCACAACACCATTGTTCCCAATACAAAAACTGGAAACAAGCTCAATGCCTGTTGATAGGGGAACAAATAAATTATAGTGTATTCACACAGAATATTATACAGCAGTGAAAATTAATGGACTAGTTTTATAGAATAACACTGATGAATCCTAGAAAATAGTTTTGAACAAAAAGTGGCCTGCTGTGGTGGCTCACGCCTATAATCCTAGCACTTTGGAAGGCCAAGGTGGAAGGATTGCTTGAGGACAGGAGTTTGAGACCAGCCTGGACAACACAGTGAGACCCTGTCTCTACAAGGAAATTTTAAAAGTAGCCAAGCATGGTGGCATATGCCTGTAGTCCTAGCTACTTAGGGAGACAGAGGTGGGAGTATCACTTGAGCCCAGGAGTAAGAGGCTTCAGTGAACTGTGATCACACCACTGCACTCCAGCCTGGGTGACGGTGAGAACCTGTCCCCAGAAAAAGAAGAAAGTAATTTCCAAAAGACTGCATGCAGTATTATAAAGGTAGACTCAAGCGAGAGTATTTTTTGGGGGTATATATACATATTTTGTCAAACTTTTTTAAAAATAAGTGAAAATGATACACATATACTTGTACAACTGTGATGGCACTGACTTTAGGAGAAGTGCAGGGCCATTAGAAAAAGTACACAAAACACAACAGCAGTGTCGGCATCCTAGTAAGTTTAATGGTGGGTTTTTTCGGGTATTCATTTTTTCTTTATCCTTTATAACCATTATGTGTGTGTATATATACTTTTCTACATATCACATAGTATTATCTAAATGTAAAAGTAATAGTAGCTGCTAGACAGAGCCACACTGTTGATTAGACATGATGGCATTAGTGGTTGAATGTGTGTGTAAATGTCCACAGCCTTGTCCAGATAAATGTCATAATGACAAGCAAGAATAAATGAAAGGAAGTCCGTGTTCTCCTCCATTTCTTTGTGAGTGACATTTTTCTTCTTCTCTTCCCCAGCACCTCATCTACTCTGTGAAATTTTTCATTTCATATGCAATTCCCGATGTATCAAAACGCACGAAGAGCAAGATCCAAAGAGAAAAATACCTAACCCAAAAGCTTCTTCGTGAGAATCACCTCAAAGATATGACGAAAAATATGGGGGTGATAGCTGAGCGGATGATAGAAGCGGTAGATAACAATTTACGACCAAAATTAGAATAAGAGCTTTATGTTCTGAGAAGCACTTGAAGGAATTTAGCTCTGTCAAAATATATTAGGAATCACTAATGAGAATGTTTAAGTTAAATCACTTTGGCAAATACCATTCTTAACTATTGCCATTTCCATGCATATTATTTTTCAGTTTCAGCTAGCGGTGCAGGAACTGGAAAATGTAAAACTTAGATCAAGAAGGGCATAAAACGAATCACCTGGAAAACCTAAAATGTTACCTTTTTCTGATAAATTGGAATTTTACAGAAAAAGTCCCTGAATGTGCTTAAAAACCACCCCGTCTAAAGTAGAATGGATTCTTTTTTCCCTGTTTGATTGCTTTTATTTCTCTCTATTCTCAGGTGCATGATCTCCTTTATTTTTAGGCCATGTTTTATTTCTTCACTTTGCTTTATCTGTTCCAGGGTCCTCTTTTCCTTACAGTACCATCATTATAGATTTAATAGCTTTCTTGTGATTAAAAATAGCTAACTAGACTCAAGGATTCACAATATTTAGGTGTATTATCAATAACTCCAGAAAGGAAACCTCAGTTAATCAGAGGATACAGTTTCAGTCTTCATTTGAGCCTGTCTTTCCATCTCAAAGACATACTCTTAGTGGGTTAGAATGAAGATAGCAAGGTTTCGAAACATATTTGTCCTAATCCACAGTGACACTTTTTATCTTCCAGGAGCACTCCTGGGAGGTTCCGTGCCTAATCAATGTTGACTGCTTTGCAGATCTCAAGGGAATAAAATGACAAAAGTAGGAAAAGTTACAGATTCAAAGAGCATTGTAACTCATGTTGATCTGGATAATTAATTTATCTTTTCTAAGGATGTGTAGTTTCTTGGAAAACAGTGATACCACATGTATTAAAATTACATTTTTATCAACATAATTGTCTGGAAAGCAGAAGCCCATCAATTTTCTACCAGTTGACTTTTATTCATTAGATACAGAAGGTGCAGTATTACACATCACCAGCTGCCTTTGTGAATGGCTCACTACACAGCCACTGGGGCATGACGGTGTGCATGGGCAGGAACAGCAAGTGCCCTCATTGTGGTCACTGTGTGGGCAGTGCCTTTTGTCCAGCAGTCGCAGGACTTGGCTTATTTCTATATGCCAAAGGGATCAACACACCAAAGTCGCTGCCTTAAAGAATGTGGCTTCCTTGCATCCTCCATCCTGTTATTCTGTGCCCAGTAACTTGATCATAACTGTGCGATTGTACTAGAGACAGGAATATACCCAGATTATTCCTAACCAAGTAAAGAGAGCCTAGCTTTAGTTTTTTAGCCTCCTCTAGAGCCAATCAGGCAGTTAAGAGTAATAAAGGAAAACGGTTTGGTCACAAACACTACCATTATCTGGAGATTTCCTGCTGCACTCCCGTCCTGCCATGCACATCTTGCCCCCTCTTTTGCTCTCCCTAGCAGTCTACTTCATTTTATTGCCTTCCAAGTGTCAGGCCTCCTAGGCGCTCTGGAAAAGACAGGGAGCCAGCCCCTCTCACTCCTACTGGTAACTGGTCAGTGCTGGATGCAGGAGAGGGAGGTGATTTGCATCATGGTGGTGCTGCATGGGCCTCTACTCACTGGGATGCTGTTAAATGCTCAGGTGCCAGAGGAGCCAACCTATCAGAATCCCAGCAGCAAAGGAAAGCTCAGATTTTAGAGGCTTTTTACAATAAAGTAGCTTAGTGCTAGGTCACAATTTCAGATGCCTGCCATGAATGATTAAGTATTTATGTAGGATCCATCAAAGCAGTATTCTGGGCTTTTGAATTGTCCCAGTGGATCAGGGACACCATTTCACTATCTCTCTTGATCATGTTAATGATGCAGTCAGAGGGAGTTCAAGACAGGCCACATGAGGCCACATGAACTGGGATGGAGCAATGAATTTCTTCCCACTGAAGGAAACTCTCATTCACAGCCAAGATGGCAGTGCCACTGTTCCTCTCTTCACTCCTGAGATACTGCTTCTGGAAGTGGGTGTCACTTCCTCTCTATTACCTCCTCTCTTCTCTGAAGTGTGTGACTATCTCCTAGCATTTAATTTGGCAATTACTCGCCACGTATGTCAGCATAGACAAGGAAATGTTTTTACGTTATCTCCTGAATGTATGATAGAACTTAAATGTGCATTTGTTTTCATAGCCCCCGCAGAGAGAATCCTTTTCATAGATTAAATGTGCTGCTGTGGACAGGAGGGAAAAAAACCTCTACGTATTTAAAGGCCACAAATGTAATATCTGACACTGTTAAGATGCCCAAAAGAGCAGAGTTGTGGGTGAGATGCAGGGTCGTCCCCCATGCCATCCACAGTGTTGAGTCCAGGGCTGACTTGCAGTGATGAAGAAAAGCATGGAGCTGTGCCTGCAAACAGTGGTGGCTGCATCTCTAAGTAGCTGCAGAGGCAGAGCCCGGGGGAAATCGATGGGTCTGGCAGTGGGCCTGTGAAGAGGGAGAATCTGGCCCTCAGCCTGTCCAGTGTTAACCACTAGAGAAACTGAGCTTTATATCCTTTTGTAATGCCTGTGAATTTTAGCATAATGAAATATTAGACCAAATACTCAGGGGATTTTCATTAAACATCCCTCGGATAATTTAGCTATATGTCATTAGAAAGGGAAAGCTATCGTTTTTATTTGAAAACTAAACAAGGCCATCTTGTAAACTGTCACCAAAGTTTCCCCTTTTTTATTGCATGTGTGTCTTGAATTTCATAAAACATTAATTCACAATAGGGGGTCAGAATGCGCTCTGTTGTTGAAACACTTCTTGTACCATTTTACGTTCATATTATGTTTGAGAAGGTAAAAATGTACGAGCAGCTTAACTGAAGTAGAACTATTCATAATGCTTTGTGACATAAGATGTAAAGTTTGTAATTAATGTTCATTTCTGTGCACTTTAATATTCTTTTATAATTATGAGCATTTTAATAAATCATTTTTACGAACAATAGTATGGACTATTCTGTATTGTCTTAGTGTTTCTGAGAAAGAGAACAAATATATATCTGCTGTTTACTAGTGGCCAGGTGTGTATCACTTAGATAAAGTGTGCTTTTGTGTAGAGTTTTCACAGCCTACACTTCAGGGATTTGCTTTGGATTTTTAAAAATTGTATTCAGTGTATTGAGGTTGCAGATCAGAAAAGCTAGTTATTAAACTCAGCTCAGATCTTATTCTTTTTATAAATCTAGCAAATTTTACCTTTTTACAAGACTTTTGGATAATGTTTGTTTCCATCTACTAGTTTAATGAAATGTGTTAAAATGTCTGCAGTAGCGTTTACAAGTGCAGCATATTCCATCATTTCCTTTTAAATGACCAATAGTGACGCACAAGATGTAACTGGCAAAACTAGAAACCTCTTCCTCTTGCTGCCTTCTCCCTAGAGGACACCTTTCCCAAAACCATTTAGGTTGCGTTCCCCGTCAGCCGTTCATTACTGAGAGACAATATACAAATGGAGAATGGCCAGACCATATGTAAAAACAGAACTCTGACCCACATCCTACCCTTGCCATCTGCAGTAGTCAGCCCAGGAAGCCAGCCTGCTGTAAGTTACACTAACAGAAAGTCAGACCGTTTTCTCCAGGGACAATCCAGGAAACTAAAGAATAACTTCTGTAACAATTGGCCCAATATGACCAGGACCAGATGAATAACTGACAGCTTCCCTAATTTTGGTCCCTGCCTGCACCTTAGGATCAACCAGAGAAAGCCAAATATGCCGCGCTAATCATCACATAGGATATCCACTTCTAGCTATCTACAGCTTCCCACACCAGCAGCCTTCAATCAGGCATAGCGGAAGTCTTCCCACTCTTCTGCCCGCCTTTGAGTCTTTGTCAAAACACGAGTGACAGTGGCTTACTCCCTTTGCTGTAGCATGCTCTGAATAAATAGCCTTTCCTTCTTACATGGATGGTCTTCGCTTATTTCCACATTATAATCGATACAAGGGCAGTGGATGTTTGCTGGGCAGTAGGACAAATATTCGAGTGCGTTACTTTGGCAAACTCCCGCTCTTGGATCATACTGGGGTTGGTTAGAAGGGAGGTTGGGCATAATGACAGATGAATCCTTGGGAAATATAGATTAGGTCACTGAGAATGAAGCTGTGAACCTAACACAATGAGTTTTGCCTTTGATAAGCAATGGAGAACCCGTGGAGAACTTCAGAACAGAATTCTGCAGCAAGAATGTGATCTTTGTCCCTGGTAAGGACTCATCTGCCTTCTCTCCTAGGCTGTCTCTTCTGATGTGCTCTTTGAGCCTTAAGATTCAACAAGTTTGATAGCAGTTCTCGCAATAGGGAGGCTGCCTTGCAGCATTCCTGAGGGGACTAGGAGAACTGACCCCACCCAAAGCCTTTAGATTCCACGGAGCATTCAAGCATAAATTGAAGGGGAAATTCTGGAATAACCTGCTGTGGCTTTGACAATTTCATTTTATTTAGGGAGGCGTTTTCCTTTGGTTATGAAACAGAAGATTTTACAAATGCTCTTAACAGCATTTCCATTTCCCAGCAGAAAACATAGATAAGGCAGGTGGCCCTTTAAACCCCTTGCCTCATTCCCTAAAACAGTTCAGTACATGGGACCCTTTGCAATGCTGGAATGATTTTATTTTTGTCACTTTACCTACTGGAAGGCACCCCTGAGATCGCCTGATCCTACCTTTCATTTCTCATCATTTCACCTGTTCTTGGCTAGAATCAAACCTAGTTCTTCTCATTAGAACCACTTCACACAGGAACTCAAGCACGTAAACTGTGATTCCTAATATTGTTCAGAGTGGATACGCACATTTATACTACAAAATACCCTGCCATTACTTTCTCTCTTGTCGTCGTCGCTTGAGGTGAGTCAGAGTGATAAATTGCTGTCAGTCACCTAAGAGGAAACTGCAGGTAAGTGGCCTGCTCTGTGGTACAGAACAAGCTACAGCCCTGGGAACAAGCAACAGCACTGGCCACAACGAAATTCACAGGCTGACTCCACCATGGGGCCTTTTCTCCCCTACTTTGTCTTTAAGTCGAATCAAATTTTACCTTCAAATATTTTGGTTCCTTTGGGACAATCAGTATTCACTATGGCAGGGCTCTGGCTTCATGATCAAAATCTTACAGCAACACTTTTCCCAGGACTGGGATAGAAGAGGAAGGAGGGAGATAGTGCAAAGAGTCCAGGGAAATACAAGACAATTAAACAAAGAAGGAAATCTCTCTGCAGACTCCAATAGTTAACAGAAGGCTCCCTGTCCCTCATTTCTGCTCTGCGTATATTATTCCCTCTGGGTATAATGAAGGAAAAAAACACTCCTTTTAGATTGCTCCCAAAAAGACTGAAAAGCAAACAGATGTAAGGAGCAACTCCCAGGAAATTGTTTAAATTGCTCTTTTCATTGGTGGTGGTGGGGCAGATACAACCCCTGGAGCTCTCACGGGAGCCCAGAGAGAAGGCTATCACATTAACACTCACCCTTCATTAATAACGGAGCAAGTTAATGCGTTCTGGAGACCTCTCCTTCAGTCTCCTTCATTGCATTACCTTCCTTGTTTTAATGCAGGAAACTGCACCGAAAGCCTAGAATAGAACTTTTCCCAGACAATACTCTTGAATACTCCACGTCTCTTGAATCTCTATTACCTGTTCAGTGTGAACCGTGTAACACTCTATATATTATAAAAGGAATGGATCCCTGGATGTCTCTTTAGAGCGTTTTCCCTGGGTTTTCCTGTTGTATTCAGGGCTCCAACCCTTGACTGTTTGTCAGTCAGCCTGGATAATTCCACAACATTCTTGTCTTCCAAAGCTTGTCTTTCTTAACATATCCAGTCATGAGCAACTAATTGCTTAATATGAGTTCTGCCACTTTCTGCCAGTTGCTGCACCTAATAGTAAAAGAGCATACCAGTGTCCTGCTTACAAACCACCCCTCAACGCAGCCCAGCTTCTGCCAGGAAGACCAGTCCGTTACAAACATATCTTTGTGTCAGTCCTCCAAACATTTCCTTAGGAGCTCTCTGACCAGGCCATGCTACCCAAACTAAACCACCTTTGCCATCTGTGAACAGAGCCTGGGACAAATGTACTCCCCTTCTTTCCCACCTACCCTGCATACTGTAAATGATCAGAAGGAAAAGAAACTTTGCTTCGGGTAAAACTGAAGGGTTTTTTGTTTTTTTTGGTTTTTTTTTTGAGATGAGTCTCGCTCTGTTGCCAGGCGCCAGGCTGGAGTGCAGTGGCCTGATCTCGGCTCACTGCAACCTCCGCCTCCTGGGTTCAAGCAATTCTCCTGTCTCAGCCTCGCGAGTAGCTGGGACTACAGGCGCGCGCCACCACGCCCAGCTAATTTTTGTATTTTAGTAGAGAAGGGGTTTCACCGTGTTGGCCAGGATGGTCTCAATCTCTTGACCTTGTAATCCGCCCACCTTGGCCTCCCAGAGTGCTGGGATTACAGGCATGAGCGACCACACCCAGCCAAAATGGAAGGTTTTAATCTTCTGATCTAAGTGTCTAAGGAATATAGTTAGCTTCACCAAAAACACCATGTTTTAATTAGGATTGACAAGTACATTTAGAGTAAAACAAACTCACTGGGAAAAAAAATGAAGGCAAGGTCTGGGGCAAAAACAGCATGGATGGTTGTTTTACCTGGGTTCAAGGCAGCCTGCCTGTGATATGGGAAAGGACATAAGACTCAGAAATAGAGGACCTTGATTTAAGTCCTGGATCTGCCACTGGCCAGCTTCATAAATTTTAGCGAGTTAAGAAACTGAATATACAAATAGATGATGGCCAGACCAATATAAAAACAGAACACTGACCCTCAACCTGCAGCAACCTCCCCAGGAAACTAGCCCCTTATCTACCATCAGCCCAGGAAGCCAGCCTACCGTAAGTCACACTTGCATGTCAGAATGCTATCTCTAGTGACAATCCAGGAAGCTAAACAACACCTTCTGTAACAGATGGCCCAGTATGACCAGGACTTGATGAATAACTAACAGCTTCCCTAACTCCGGTTCCTGCTTGCACCCTAGGACAAACCGGAGAAAGCCAAATATGCCCCTCCTAACCATGACATAGGATGCCCACTTCTACTTAGCTGCCTACAGCTTCCCATGCCAGCAGCTGCCAATCAGGGCATTCCTGAAGCCTTCCCACTTCTCTGCCTGCCTTTCAGTCTCTGTCAAAACACAAGTGACAGTGGCTGACTCCCTTACCAGAGCAGACTCTGAATAAATAGCCTTAGTTTGTTCTCATTTGGCTGATCTTTATTTCCACAAAGGTATTTAACCTCTCTAGGCTCTAATTTCCTAATCCATAAAGATGGGGCTAGTTTCCACTACTCAGCATCATTATGAAGTCCTTAATGCCTACGCTTCTCATGCTGGATTCAGTGTGTCAGGGTGTATAAGAAACTATAGGATAAACATGAGGAACCCTTTTGTAGATGAGTGTTTCAATGATTAAAGGAGAAATGGTCATATTAAAATAAACAGATATAGGCATGGGCAAGGACTTCATGACTAAAACCCCAAAAGCAATGGCAACAAAAGCCAAAATAGACAAATGGGGTCTAATTAAAAAGCTTCTGCACAGCAAAAGAAACTATCAGAGTGAAGTGGCAACCAACAGGATGGGAAATCTACCCATCTGACAAAGGGCTAATATCTGGAATCTACAAGGAACTTAAATTTATAAGAACAAACCCCATCAAAAAGTGGGTGAAGAATCTGAACAGACACTTCTCAAAAGAAGACATTTATGCAGCCAACTAACATGAAAAAAAGCTCATCACAGGATAAACATGAAGAATCCTCTTAGAGGTAAATGTTTCAATGATTTAACCTCTCTAGGCTCTAACTGGTCATTAGAGAAATGCAAATGAAAACCACAATGAGATACCAGTTCATGCTAGTTAGAATGGTGATCATTAAAAAATCAGGAGACAACAGATGCTGGAGAGGATGTAGAGAAATAGGAACCCTTTTACACTGTTGGTTGGAGTGTAAATTAGTTCAACCACTGTGGAAGACAGTGCAGCAATTCCTCAAGGATCTAGAACTAGAAATACTATTTGATCCAGCAATCCTATTACTGGGTATATACCCAAAGGATTATAAATCATTCTATTATAAACACATATGCACATGTATGTTTATTGCAGTAATGCTTACAATAGCAAAGACTTAGAACCAACCCAAATGCCCATCAATGACAGACTGGATAAAGAAAATGTGGCACATATATACCATGGAATACTATGCAGCCATAAAAAAGGATGAGTTCATGTCCTTTGCAGGGACATGGATGAAGCTGAAAACCATCATTCTCAGCAAAGTAATACAGGAACATAAAATCAAACACCTCATATCCTCACTCATAAGTGGGAGTTGAACAATGAGAACACATGGACAAAGAGAGGGGGAACATCACACACCGGAGCCTGTTGGGGAATGGCAGGGTAGGGGAGGGATAGCAGGGGGTGGGAAGCTAGAGGAGGGATAGCATTAGGAGAAATACCTCATGTAGACGACAGGGTGATGGGTGCAGCAAACCACCATGGCACGTGTATACCTATGTAATAAACCTGAATATTCTGCACATGTACCCCAGAACTTAAGTTATAATAAAATAAAACATGAAAAAAATAAAATAAAACATATATTTTGAAATTGCGTGCAAAATTTGAATGAATGTTTAATATAAAATAACAATCTTTAAATAAATTCTGGCTGGGCAGGGTGGCTCACACCTATAATCCTAGCACTTTGGGAGGCCAAGGCTGGTGAATCACTCGAGGTCAGAAGCACATGACCAGCCTGGTCAACATGGTAAAAACCCTGTCTCTACTAAAACTACAAAAAATTAGCTACATGTGGTGGCAGGCACCTATAATCCCAGTTACTTGGGAGGCTGAGGCAGGAGAATCGCTTGAACCCAGGAGGCACAGGTTGCAGTGAGCTGAGCTTCTGCCATTGCACTCCAGCCTGGGCAACAAGAGTGAAACTCTGTCTCAAAAAAATAAGAAGAAGAAGAAGAAATTCCACACTTACAGTAAGCTGCTTCATCTAGGGCCCAGGGTTACAACTTCACCTTCCTTTGTCTTCAGGGAAACCTACGTGGAAAAGACTGACAAGTGTTGACATATGTGGAAAGCACCTTGTCAGCCATGAGATTCTGGAACAGTGTTCTCAAAGTATGGTCTAGATTTCCCTGGGAGGGTCTAAGGCCTTTTCAGGAGGTCCACAAAGGCAAAACTATTTTCTTAATAACACAAAAACATGATTTGCCTTTTTCACTGTCATTCTCTGACGAGCATAGAGTGGAGCTTCCAGAGGCTCCATGACATGGAAGGTGGGCATAGACTGAATGCGGGAGCAGTTATGAGCATCTAGCTGCTTGTGTACTAAGCCAAACATTAAAAATATAAAACAATGCCACTCTTCCCACTAGATTATTTTGAAAACTAGAGTTATTTTTCATTACAACATTTTATGTTTTACATGCAGTGGGCTTATTTTCAAATTAATAAGTAATTTTTTAATGTTCTGTTTTTATTTCTAATACAGTATTCATAAGTATGAGTCACACAAACAAATCTTCTTTTGGACACTCGAAACTTTTAAGAGTATAAAATGGTTCTGAGAACCACTGCTTTATAAAAATTTGGACCAGAGCCAATCATGGCATTTCCATTTAAGTTTTCTAGTAAAATTTTAAAGCATGAAGGTAGCAAAAAAAGACCAATGCAGTCTTTCCACATTCTGTGCATGTGAAATCCATCTTCTGATCAATGCCAACCTCTAGTAAAGCTCTGTCTCTGATGCAGGGTCTGCATAGGTGCTTCTGCTCAGGCAAGCTGCCTCATCCTGCCCAATGCCCACTGAGCTCTTGGTCTTCCTCATTTCCCAGTTGTCTATCCTGGACTACATACTGTGATGAGGCCTGCTGTGGTTTCTTTTGTGTATCCTGCCACATTCAGCACATATTTGTGTATGTGTGTGTATATGTGTGTGTAAAATATATATACACATTTCAGGCTGTTTTTCCTAGAAATCCTGGAGTCCCAGAAAAGGAAATGTGATCAGCAATACAGATTGAGCATCCCTAATCCAAAAATCTGAAATCTGAAATGCTCCAAAATCAGAAAATTTTTGAGTGTCAATGTGATGCCACGAGTAGAAAATTCCACACCTGACTTGACGTGGCAGGTCACAGTCAAAATGCAGGCACCCAATACACACTTGATTCAGCATCCCCAAGAGAAAATAAAATTACTTTCAGGCTGCATGTATAAGGTGTATGTGAAACACAAATGTTGTGTTTAGACCTGGGTCCCATCCTCAAGATACTGCACTATTTATATGCGAATATTTCAAAATTAAAAAAAAAAAAGTCTGTGATTTGAAAGACTTCTGGTCCCAAGCATATCAAATAAGGGAGATTCAACTTGTAGTTGTATGACTAGCGTGCAAAAAGTGATCAGAACTATAAATCTTGGAGTCATCTAGAGGCCCACTGCAAAAACATGGTCCACATTGATTCTGTAAGCCATATGCAAGGCGTAATTCCATTAAAGATATTTCTTTCAAACAGGGAAGATAGTATATTTATTCACTATAGCACACTTGGAAGAGAGATGTTCAATAAATACTTTTTGAATTAATAAATAAATGCCTCATCTGCCTTGATAATAGATTTTCTAGCCAAAAGATTTAGGAAGCATATCCAGGAAAGTAGCATAATGTTAAAATAAGAATGACAGTTGGTTGCTCAAGACACCAAATCAAGATGGGTAAAGCTAGAATGTTGGCTTGGTACAACGGCTGAGTGCTCAGAAGTCCTGATGGTGAGCTGTGAAGAAGTGTCACCTGTGTTCCGTGAATATAGATGCTGCTACTTCCCGAGCCACCAGCCCACCACTGAAGCAAGTCACAGTCCAGGATGCAGTTACAATAGCCTAATGGAGTAGCTCACGCCAGTGCTTAATCACAGGTCACACAGAGGCCAGTGCAAATGGCCAATGAAATGGATCTGAGACTCTAAATTTCTCAATCCCCATATCAAAACACTGCATTGAGCAAACTTCCAAACTCATCTGTGGTGTGGTTCTCATAGACTATTTCCCATATGGTCTGCCCAGTTGGAGACAAACCTAAGCAGGAAGCAAATCAAACAAGGCTACCATGATATTGATGCCCCGTTACTCCTTGTCCATGGGAAAATAGGAAAAGGGAGTCTGTCTGGACATGTGGGCATTTGAATTTGGGCCTTTACACAAATTCTCAAAGATAAATACTCTCATTTTGATTCAGCTTACCTGAAGATAATAATTACCAGAGTATTCAAGATATGATTTGATTGCTTTTTTTTTTAAGACAGCATCTCGCTCTGTTGCCCAGGC
This sequence comes from Aotus nancymaae, assembly GCF_030222135.1. NCBI lineage: Eukaryota > Metazoa > Chordata > Mammalia > Primates > Aotidae > Aotus > Aotus nancymaae. The sequence continues at coordinate 4,703,364 of NW_026988507.1, read as the reverse complement.
TGGAGCACAGCAGCATGATCTTGGCTCATTGCAACCTCCACCTCCCAGTTGACTGCCATATTTGATATAGGTTTATCTATGAAATTAGGCTTTTGGAACAACTAACTTTTGACTTTATTGATTCCCTCTATTATATCTTTATTTTCTATTTCAATAATATCTATTTTCTTTTCTGTTACTTTCTTTTTCCTTCTACTTTCTTTGGGGCCAACTCCATGTTTTCCTTTGTCAAATTTCTTAAGTTAGTTTTACTCAATAATTCATTCAACAAATATTTGTGTGTCTATTATGTGGCTAGCATTGTGTTACGTACTCAAGATAGAGTAGTATTGCTTGGCTTATTAATTTTCCAATATTGGCATTTAAAACCATTAATTTTCCTCAAAATCCTATTTTAGCTGCAACCCACAAGCTTTTATATGTACAGTTTTTTGTTGTTGCTGTTAATAAATTGTAACTATTTTAGATTTTCCCTTGTTTTGCTTTTCAATATGAAATGCCTTCTTGCCACTTTAATTTTAAAAAGGTAATTTGAGTCTAATTTCTTTTTTACCTAACATTTGCTTTGTTGTGTGACTTGAAATTTGTAAGACTGCCTTTATAGTATCAAGTCTAACTTTAAATGCATCAAAGCAAGAAAAGTTTCTGTATACTGTAATACTGATTTTTTGACATTTATTGAGACTTGAGTTTTGAACTGGCATATACTCTATTTTTGTAAAGATTTCATGTGTGCTTAAGAGTATATTTCTCGAGCAACATCAGCAAGATGATAGAATAGGAAGTTCCAGGCTCTCATTCTTTTTTTCTTTTTGAGACAGAGTTTCCCTCTGTCACCCAGGCTGAAGTGCAGTGGCACAATCTCAGCTCATTGAACCTTCACCTCCCAGGTTCAAGCAATTCTCCTGCCTCAGCCTCCTGAGTAGCTGAGATGACTGGCTAATTTTTTAATATATATGTTTTTAGTAGAGACAGGGTTTCACCATGTTTAGGTATTGCAGGCATGAGCCACCATACCCAGCCAGACTCTCATTCTTCCAAGGAAATAGCTAGTAAACAACAAATGACTAAAACAGCTTCATGGGAGCCCTGGAGACCAAAGATCTGCAGCAAACAAGTAAATGCCCACTCAAAAAAAAAAAAAAAAAAAAGCCATACTAAAAATCACAGTAATATTGTGGCATTATTTTAGCTCAATCTTGCCCTACCCTCTCTCTAGCATGGCATTGTTGGGAGGAAGTGAGCCATTTTCTGGTTCCCTCTTGCAGGATGAAAGGAAAAGTGTGAAACTTGTTTGCAATATTCTGACCTGTCTGTGGGTTGACCACAGGAATAGTTTCTGCATAATCTAACACAGAGTTCAGACAGAAATGCCAGCATTGTTTGGATATCAGGTTGGAAGACACTGATGGCAGTGGTGGGTACCACGGCATGTGAAAACTGCAGGTGGACTTCTGACTTACTAACATGTGGAGAGAAGAGATTGCAGAAAGAAATAATGCAAAAGTTCCAGGCCCTGAGAAGAAGTAGAGATGAGATTTTTGAGGAAATTAAGACACTTAAAAGAAGCTGTATATACAGGGGAATGAAGTTGGGATGGGAGGGAAGTATACAAACAGACCCAGAGAATATGCATGCTGACAAAAGACCTGAAAACAACTTAAGCCTTCATGTTGGCCTTATGAGAGGTATACCATCTTCCTCACAGAGACAGTTAGCAAAGACTAGGAAAGGTGGCTGTTTTTCAAATCCCCAGTTTTCAACAAAAGCAAAATCACAATTCATACAAAGAAACAGAAATATGACTCATTCAAAGGAAAATAAATTAATTTCCAAAACCAACTCTAAAGAAACACAGGCTTTGGACTTACTAGACAAAGACTTTAAAACAACTGTCACAAATAAGTTCAAATAGAATTAAAAAAAAAAAATAACCAAACAGAAATTCTGGAGCTACAAAACAAACACTGAATTGATAAAATACATTAGAAGGGTTCATCAGCAGATAAAAAACAGGGAAGAATCAGCAAACCTGAAGTGAGGTTATTTGAAATTATCAAGTCTGAGTAGCAAAAGGAAAAAAAAAAAGTGAATGGAGCCTAAGGGACTATGGGATACCATCAAGCCAACCAAAATATACATTAAAGGAATCTCAGGAGAAGAGAGAGAAAGAAGTAAAGAGTTGATTTGAAGAAATAATGACCAAAAGTTTCCCAAATTTGAGGAAATACATAGATATACAAATACAAGAAGCTGAACAAATTCCAAGTAGGATAAACCCAAAGAAAACTACACTGAGACACAATTATAATCAAGCTATCAAGAGGCAAAGACACATTCTTAAGGATGACTACCAGAAGCTGGGAAGGGAGGTAGGGAAGTCAGGGAGAAGTGGGTATGATTAATGGGTACAAAAAGTAGTTAGAATGAATAAGACCTAATATTTGATAGCACAATAGGGGGGCTACAGTTAATAATAACTGTACATTTAAAAATAACTAAAAGAGTATAATTGAATTGTTTGTAACACAAAGGATAAATTCTTGAAGTGACAGATCCCCCTGTTGCCCTGATGTGATTATCACACAATGTATACTTGTATCAAAATACCCCATATATCTCATAATTATATATACCTTCTATGTGCCCACAAAAATTTTAAAAGAAAATTTTTTAAAAGAGATTGAAAGCAGCAAGAAAATAGCAAATTATCATATACAAGGGATCCTCAATAAGATCATCAGACTTTTCAGCAGAAACCATGCAAGCCAATAGACAGAGGAAGATATATTTAAAGTGCTGAAAGAGAAAAAAACTTCACCAATAATTCTATATCTGACAAAACTATTCTTTAAAAAATGTGAGACAAATTAAGACATTTCCAGAAAAGCAAATAAAGAAATTTATTTCTACCAGACCTGCCCTATAAGAAATACTACAGTGATTTCTTCAAATTTAAATAAATGTATACTAGACAGTAATTCAAAACTGCATAAAAATATAAAGTTCTTGAATAAATACATGAATAAATACCAAAACCAGTATTATAATTTTGGTTTATACTTTCACTTTTTATTCCTCTACAGGATATAAAAGCAAAAGCATAAAAAATAAATCCACATTAATACTACACAATAGGGCTGAGCACAGTGGCTCACACCTGTAATCTCAGCACTTTGGAAAGCCAAGGCGGGTGGATCACTTGAGTCCAGAAGTTTGAGACCGTCCTGGGCAACATGGTGAAACCATGTCTCTAAATACAATCATCATCATCATCATCATCCAGGTGTTGTGGCACATGCCTGTAGTGCTAGCTAGTTGGGAGGATGAGGTGGAAGGATTGTTTGAGTCTGGGAGGTGGAGGTTGCAGTGAGCCAAGATCTCACCCCTCCACACCAGCCTGAGCAACAGAGAGAGGCTCCATTAAAAAAAATTTGCATATATATATTAAAATGTAATCTGTTATGTTAACAACATAACAGGGATATAGTTCTAAAAGAGTAACATTTTTATGCAACTGAAGTTGGTATCAGTTTAAAACATATTGTTAAAATGTTATAATATTTTATGTAATCCCCATGGTTACAAGATAGAAAAATATCTATAGAATATACACAAAGGAAGATGAGAAGGTAATCAAAATGTGTCACTACAAAAATAATTAACTAAACATAAAGGAAGGCAAGAAGGAAGGAAGGAAATGAGGGACAATGAAAAACTATAGGACTCACAGAAAGCAAATAACAAAATGCCAATTGTGAGTCTTTCCCTATCAGCAATAACTTTAAATGTAAATAAACTTCTCAATCAAAAGACAGATTGGTCAATTAAATTTTTAAAAACATTATTCTACTATATGCTGTCTAGAAAAGACTCAGATTTAAGGACATGCTTAGATTGAAAGTGAAAGATGGAAAAGATACACTATAGAAATAATAACCAAAGAAAGCAGGGTTGGCTAAACTAGTATCAGACAAAATAGGCTTTAAGTCAAAAACTGTTAGAAGACACAAAGGTTGATATTATCTAATGATATAAGGGTTGAAATATCTAGAAGATATAACAATTATAAATACATATATACCAAACTTCAGAGGTCCTAAATATATTAAGCACACAGCAATAAAATTAAAAGGAGAAATAGACGGCTCTATAATTACAGTAAGACACTATAATACCTTACTTTTTATTAATGATAGAACAGCAGCTAGACACACTATAAGACAGAATATAAGAACACAGAGGTCTTGAACAACATTAAAGACCAATTGGACCTAACAGATATACATAGAATATTTTATCCAACAAAGCAAAAAAACACGATTTTTTCCTCAAGTATATTTGAAACGTTATCCAGAATAAACTATATGTTAGGGCACAAAATAAGCCTTAATAAATTTAAAAAGATTGAAATCATACAAGTTATCTCTTCCAACCAATATGAAATGAAACTATAAATCCCATAGCAGAAAAAAAAAAAGGGAAAACAAAATATATGAAAATTAAACAATACACTCTTATACAACCATTAAGTCAAAAAATAAATCAAAGGAGAAACTAGAAAATATCTTGAGAGGGGATTGTTGGCAAGATGGCTGAATAGGAACAGCTCCAGTTCATAGCTCCCAGGGAGAGTGATGCAGAAGGTGGGCGACTGCCACATTTCCAGCTGAGGTACCTGGTTCATCTCACTAGGACTGGTTAGAAAGTGGGTACAGCCCAAGGAGGGTGAGCCAAAGTAGGGTGGGGTGTTGCCTCACCTGGGAAGTGAAAGGGGCTGAGGAACTCCTTCTCCTAGCCAAGGGAAGCCATTAGGGACTTTTCCAGGCACTCTGGCCCAGACGCTATGCTTTTCCCATGATCTTCACAACCCACAGACCAGGAGATTAGCAGAGTTTCTCCAGTGCCTACAGCACCAGGGCCCTGGGTTTCCAGCACAAAACTGAGTGGCCATTGGGGAAGACATCAAGCTAGCCACAGCAGTTTTTTTTTTTTTTTTCATACCCCAATAGTGCCTGGAATGCCAGTGAGACAGAACTGTTCACTCCCCGGGAAAGGGGGCTGAAACCAGGGAGCCAAGTGATCTGGCCCGGTGGGTCCCACCCCCACAAAGACCAGCAAGCTAAGATTCACTGGCTTGAAATTCTCACAGGCAGCACAGCAGTCTGAGCTCGACCTGGGATGTTCGAGCTTGGTGAGGGGAGGGGTGTCTGCCATCGCTGAGGCTCAAGTAGGCAGTTTTAACCTCGCCTGTGTAACCAAAGTCACCAGGAAGTTTATACAGAAACTTGCCAGAGCTCAGAGCAGCTCAGCAAGGCCTCTGCAGGCAGACTGTGTTACTAGACTCCCTCATCGCTGGGCAGAGCATCTCTGAAAAAAAGCAGCAGTTCATCAGGGACTTGTAAATAAAGCCCCCACCTTCCTGGGACAGAGCACCTGGGAAAAAAGGCTGGGTACAGCTTCAGCAGACTTAAACATCCCTGCCTATCAGCTCAGAAGAGAGCAGTGGATCTCCCAGCACAGCATATGAGCTCTGATAAAGGGACAGACTGCCTCCTCAAGTGGCTCCCTGACCCCTATGTATCCTGACTGGGAGACACCTCCCAGTAGGGGCTGACAGACACCTCATACAGGAGAGCTCTGGCTGGCATCTGGCAAGTACCCTTCTAAGATGAAGCTACCAGAGGAAGGAACAGGCAGCAATCTCTGCGGTTCTGCTGGTGATTCTCAGGCAAGCAGGGTCTGGTGTGGATCTCCAGCAAACCTGCAGTAGAGGGGTCTGACTGTTAGAAGGAAAACTAACAAACAGAAAGAAATAGTTTCAGAATCAATAGAAAGAATGTCCACTCAAAGACCTCATCCAAAGGTCACCAACTTCAAAGACCAAAGGTCTTTAGATAAATCCAAAGATGGAAAAAAGCAAATGAAAAAAGGCTGAAAATTCCGAAAACCAGAATCCCTCTTCTCCTCCAAGGGATCACAACTCCTCAGCAGCAAGGAAACAAAACTAGATGAAGAATGTGTTTGAAGAATTGACAGAAGAAGGCTTCAGAAGGTGGGTAATAACAAACTTCTTCGAACTAAAGGAACATATTCTAATCCAATGCAGGGAAGCTAAGAACTTTGAAAAAAAGGTTAGATGAAATGCTAACTAGAATAATAGTGTAAAGAAAAACATAAACAACCCGATGGAGCCAAAAACCACAGCATGAGAACTTCGTGAAGCATAAACAAGTTTCAATGGCCAAATTGATCAAGCAGAAGAAAGGATATCAGAGATTGAGGATCAACTCAGTGAAATAAAGCAAGAAGACAAGACTAAAGATAAAAGAGTGAAAAGAAATGAACAAAGCCCTCCAAGAAATATCGGATTATGTGAAAAGACCAAATCTACATTTGATTATGTACATAAAAGTAATGTGAAGAATGAAACCAAGTTGGCAAACGGTCTTCAGGATATTATCCAGGAGAACTTCCCCAGCCTAGCAAGGCAGGCCAATAATCAAGTCCAGGAAATACAGACAATACCACAAAGATACTTCTCAAGAAGAGCAACCCCAAGACACATAATTGTTAGATTCACCAGGGTTGAAATGAAGGAAAAAGTACTAAGGGCAGTGAGACAGAAAGGTCAGGTTACCCACAAAGGGAAACACATCAGACTCACAGTGGATCTCTTGGCAGAAACCCTGCAAGCCAGAAGAAAGTGGGAGCCAATATTCAACATCTTTAAAGAAAAGAATTTTCAACCCAGAATTTCATATGCAGCCAAACTAAACTTCATAAGTGAAGTAGAAATAAAATCCTTTATAGGAAAGTAACTGCAGAAAGATTTTGTCACCACCAGGCCTGCCTTACATGAACTCCTGAAGGAACCACTAAACATGAAAATGAACAACTAGTACCAGCCACCCCTAGTTGCAATCCTCGTGGCTGGTACTAGTTGTTGAAAATAAATAAAAAATAAATAAATAAAAATATACCAAATTGTAAAGACCATTGACACTATGAAGAAACTGCATCAACTAACAAGCAAAACAACCAGCTAGCATCAAAATGGCAGGTTTAAATTCTCACACAACAATACTAATGTTAAATGTAAATGGCCTAAATGCCCCAATTAAAAGACACAGACTGGCAAATTAAATAAAGGGTCAAGACCCATCAGTGTGCTGTATTCAGGAGACCCATCCCACATGCAAAGACACAGAAAGGCTCAAAATAAAGGGATGGAGGAAGATTTACCAAGCAAATGGAAAGAAAAAAAAAAAAAAGCAGGGGTTGCAATCCTAGTCTCTGATAAGACACACTTAAAACCAACAAAGATCAAAAGAGACAAAGAAGGGCATTACATAATGGTAAAGGGATCAATGCAACAAGAAGAGCTAACTATCCTAAATACATATGCACCCAATACAGGAGCACACGGATACGTAAAGCAAGTTCTTAAAGATCTACAAAGAGACTTAGACTCCCACACAATAACAGTGGGAGACTTTAACACCCCACTGTCAATATTAGATCAATGAGACAGAAAATTAACAGGGATATGCAGGACTTGAACTCAGATCTGGACCAAGCAGACCTAATAGACATCTACAGAACTCTCCACCCCAAATCCACAGAATATACATTCTTCTCAGCACTACATCACACTTATTCGAAAATTGACCACATAATTGGAAGTAAAACACACCTCAGTAAATGCAAAAGAACAGAAATCATAACAAACTGTCTCTCAGACCACAGTGCAATCAAATTAGAATACAGGATTAAGAAACTCACCCAAAACCACACAACTACATGGAAAATGAACAACCTGCTCCTGAATGACTATTGGATAGATAATGAAATGAAGGTAAAAATAAAGATGTTCTTTGAAACCAATGAGAACAAAGAGACAATGTGGCAGAATCTCTGGGACACATTTAAAGCAGTGTGTAGAGGGAAATTTATAGCACTAAATGCCCACAAGAAAAATGAGGAAAGATCTAAAATCGACACCTTAATGTTATGATTGAAAGAACTAGAGGAGCAAGAACAAACAAATTTGAAAGCTAGCAGAAGACAAGAAATAACTAAGATCAGCAGAACTGAAGGAGGTAGAGACACAAAAAACCCTTCAAAAAAAAATCAATGAATCCAGGAGCTAGTTTTTTGAAAAGATCAATAAAATAGACTGCTAGCCAGACTAATAAAGAAAAAAGAAAAAGAAGAATCAAATAGATGCAATGATAAAGGGGATATCACCAGTGATCCCACAGAAATACAATCTACCAGCAGAGAATACTATGAATACCTCTATGCAAATAAACCAGAAAATCCAGAAGAAATGGATAAATTCCTGGACACTTAAACCCTCCCAAGACTAAACCAGGAAGAGGCCGAATCCCTGAATATGCCAATATTCAGACCAATAGGTCTGAAATTGAGGCAGCAATTAATAGCCTATCAACCAAAAAAAGTCCAGGACCAAATGCATTCACAGCCAAATTCTATCAGAGGTACAAAGAGGAGTTGGTACCATTCCTTCTGAAACTATTCCAAACAATAGAAAAAGAAGGAATCCTCTCTAACTCATTTTATAAGACCAACATAATCTTAATACCAATACCTGGCAGAGATACAAGTCAAAAAGAAAATTTCAGGCCAATATCTTTGATGAACATCAATGTGAAAATCCTCAATAAAATACTGACAAACCAAATCCAACAGCACATCAAAAAGCTTATCCCTCTTAATTCGGCTTTATCCCTGGGATGCAAGTCTGGTTCAACATATGCAAATAAATAAATGTAATCCATCACATAAACAGAACAAAGACAAAAACCACATGATTATCTCAATAATAATCTGAAGACAGAGAAGGCCTTTAACAAAATTTAACAACCCTTTATGATAAAAACTCTCAATAAACTAGGTATAGATGAAACGTATCTCCAAATAATAATAGCTATTCATGACAAACCCATAGCCAATATCACATGGAATGGGCAAAAACTAGTAGCATTCCCTTTGAAAACCAGCACAAGACAAGGCTAACTTCTCTCACCACTCCTATTTAATATAGTGTTGGACGTTCTGGCCAGGGAAATCAGGCAAGAAAAAGAAATAAAGCATATTCAGTTAAGAAAAGAGGAAGTCAAATTATCTCTATTTGCAGATGACATGATTATATATTTAGAAGACCACATCGTCTCAGCCCCAAATCTCCTTAAGTTGATAAGCAACTTCAGGAAAGTCTCATGACATAAAATCAATGTGCAAAAATCACAAGCATTCCTATACAAACAGCCAAATCATGAGTGAACTCCCAATTACAATTGCTAAAAAGAGAATTAAATGCCTAGGAATACAACTAACAAAGGATGTAAAGAACCTCTTCAAGGAGAACTACAAACCACTGCTCAAGGAAATAAGAGAGGACACAAACAGCTGGAAAAACATTCCATGCTCATGGTTAGGAAGAATCAATATCATAAAAATGGCCATACTGCCTAAAGTAATTTATATATTCAATGCTATCCCATCAAGTTACCACCGACTTTCTTCACAGAATTGGAAAAAAAACCACCGTCAATTTTATATGGAACCAAAAAGAGCCCACGTAGCCAAGACAATCCTAGGCAAAGAAAACAGGAAAGAAAGAAAAAAGCTAGAGACATCATGCTACCTTACTTCAAACTATACTACAAGGGTACAGTAATCAGAACAGCATGGTACTGGTACCGAAATGGAGATATAGACTAATGGAACAGAGCAGAGGCCTCAGAAGTAATGCCACACATCTAGAACCAACTGATCTCTGACAAACCTGACAAAAACAAGCAATGGGGAAAGCATTTCCTATTTAATAAATGGTGTTGGAAAAACTGGCTAGCCATATGTAGAAAGCTGAAACTGGATCCCTTCCTTACACCTTATACAAAAATTAACTCAAGATGGATTAAAGATTTAAATGTAAGACCTAACACCATAAAAACTCTAGAAGAAAACCTAGGCAATACCATTCAGGACATAGGCATGGGCAAGGACTTAATGACTAAAACCCCAAAAGCAATGGCAACAAAAGCCAAAATAGACAAATCTGATCTAATTAAACTAAAGAGCTTCTGCATAGCAAAAGAAACTATCATTAGAGTGAACTGGCAACCAACAGAATGGGAAATCTACCCATCTGACAAAGGACTAATATACAGAATCTACAAGGAACTTAAACAAATTTTCAAGAAGAAAAAAACCCATCAAAAAGTGGGCAAAGGATATAAACAGACATTTCGTAAAAGAAGACATTGATGCAGCCAACAAACATATTTTAAAAATCTCATCATCACTGGTCACTAGAGAAATACAAATCAAAATTACATTGAAATGCCATCTCATGCCAGTTAGAATGGCGATCATTAAAAAATCAGGAGACAACAGATGCTGGAGAGGATGTGGAGAAATAGGAACACTTTTACGCTGTTGGTGGGAGTGCAAATTAGTTCAACCATTGTGGAAGACAGTGTGGTGATTCATCAAGGATCTAGAACTAGAAATACCATTTGACCCAGCAATGCCATTACTGGGTATATACCCATAGGATTATAAATCATTTTATTATAAAGACACATACACATGTATGTTTATTGTGGCACTGTTCACAAATAGTAAAGACTTGGAACCAACCCAAATGCCCATCAATGATAGACTGGATAAAGAAAATGTGGCACATATATACCATGGAATACTATGCAGCCATAAAAAAGGATGAGTTCATGTCCTTTGTAGGGACATGGATGAAGCTGAAAACCATCATTCTCAGCAAACTGACACAAGAACAGAAAAGCAAACACTGCATGTTCTGACTCATAAGTTGGTGTTGAACAATGTGAACACATGGACACAGCGAGGAGAACATCATACACCAGGGCCTGTCAGGGGCTGGGGGGCTGGGGAGGGATAGCAAGGGGGTGGGGGCCAAGGGGAGGGATAGCAGTAGGAGAAATCCCTAATGTAGATGACAGGGTGATGGATGCAGCAAACCACCGTGGCACGTGTTTACCTATGTAACAATCCTGCACGTTCTGCACATGTACCCCAGAACTTAAAGTAAAATAAAAAAATAAAAATAAATGAATTAGAAACAAAAAAAGAAAATATATTGAGACAAATGAAAATGAAAACAACATACCAAAATCTATGGGATGCAGCAAAAGCAGTGTTAATAGGGAAATTTGTAGATACAAACATATATACTCAAATTGAAGAAAGAGAAAATGGCAACCTCCAGCTGGGTGTGCATCAAAATGGTCCAGATTCATGCCTCTGGCCTGTTGCTGCTGCAGCAGCTACCCGAGGCTTGTGCAGCCAAGGGCCCAGCCAGAACACCCAGTAAGGCTATCTCACATCCCCAGAAGGAGGAGGATATTCATGATTACAATGACGTAGACAAGGCATGTATTCTGGTAGAGTGGGAGAAAGATGATGACATAAGAAAAGATCTTCCAGAGCACAAGAGACCCTCACTACCTGTCAATTTCTTATATATAGACATGGACAAGCCTGAAAGCATATTGAAAATGATGAATAAAAGGAAAGATTCTTATGTTTGTCACTGTATCAGGAAGCCCCACTGAGGAGACAGGGGAAATCATGAGCTTCTGTCAGGATGGGCTTTTCAATGCTAACGAGATGTCCAGAGGTTCACTGTGGGATCAGACCATACTATCTTCATGCTTCATGATGGAAAACATGCCTGGGAGATCGAGAACCTGTCAGTCAAGACATGTGCTAATGCAACTCTGGAGGAACCGGTGTACCCTGGCAAAGAAGGAAGCAAAGACAAAAATAAAGCAAGACAACATTGAAAAGAAGAAAAGAGATCCAAAATCATGGGCTTTCAATGAAGACAAACTGGAAACAGCAGAGAAGACTTGTAACAGGGCAGCCATGGTGATCTGCAGAAAAGTAGATGGACACAGAGAGCTTCTAGCTGGGCTCATCTGGTTGGGGCTGGTGCAGGAGACTGCACACAGGATGACATTCTAGTTTCTTCTAGAAAGAGTCTGCCACATGATATGTTTTGTGGTTAGTGTAAGAATTATTATTTAAAAGGCTTCAAATAGACGCTTTGAAAGAAGTGGCATGCACTGTAAACTCCATGAGACAGGTGAAAACTGTGAGTTCTCAAAATATGAGAGGGGATAACTCTGCCTCTGAACACACATACCCATTGGGGAACCAGAAAATACAGATCAAGGGAGAAGGATTTAACCTTACGTATAGCTGAAACATATTTAGGGATCCAAGTGAAATATAAAGCTGGAAGAAGCAGTGGGAGGAGCCCTGTAGGCACTCCCAGTCCCCAGCTTGAGCCCAAGGAAGCCACTCCTGACTTCATCTCACAGGGATCCTTGGAGAAGGTAGCCAGCAAAACGAAGCAGAGGTCACAGGGTGAAAGAAGCTTCCAGTAATAATTTCAACTGAGTACTAATTTTCCTGAGCAGAATCCAGGGGATGAATGGGAAGTGCAGGTACGAGCACAGAAGCTGCAGCTGATGTTGCAGGCAGGCAGGGAGGGTCATGATCTGAAAGCCCTGCTTGCTTTCTCAGTGGGGAGGCTTGTAGCCTGGGGCAAGATCTCAGCCCTGTGCAGCAGCTGCCTGAATATAAACTCAGCACTGTTGGCAGGGCATGGTGAGAGTAAGACTGGCCTTGCTGGCTATGTGGGATCTGGGTCAGGCCTGTCACTGTTGGCTTTCCCCTACTTCCCTGGTATCCTGTAAGACACAGGAAGGGCAGCCCTAATTCCCCTTGGAACATAATTGCATTGGCCTGAGAACCACTCCTTAATCCCACACAGTGGCTGCGGCAACCTCCGCCCAAGGAGAGTCTTAAGTGCAGACCCACCTAACCCTGCCTCCACGTGATGATTTTTCTCTACCTGTCCTGGTAGCCAAAGACAAACTCTTGAGAGTTCTATGGCCTCTCCCATTGCCTGAAAAAACCTGAATACTTATCTTGGACAACTTAGGGCAATCTTACATCTACCTTCTACTACCACAGCTGGTACTCTCTTGAAAGCACCACCTCCTGACTGGAGGCCAACCAACTCAAGCCATTACAGCAACCCATAACAGAACAATGTTGCTCCAAAGAAGGAGAAAACAACAGCTAATTCCACTGCTTGGAATATTCTGGCTAACCAGAGGTCCCGAGTCTGTCCATGTAATTATGTCACTGCTAGCATAACCAGCATGTAAGGAAACCAGTGCACTCACGTATGTTTACTGCAGCACTGTTCACAATAGCAAAGACTTGGAACCATCCCAAATGCCCATCAATGATAGACTGGATAAAGAAAATGTGGCACATGACACAGTGGAATTCTATACAGCCTTTAAAAAGATGAGTTCATGTCCTTTGCAAGGATATGGATAAAGCTGGAAACCAGCATTCTCAGCAAATTGACACAAGAATAGAAAACCAAACACCACATTGTCTCACTCATAAGTGGGTATTGAACAATGAGAACACATGGACACAGGGAGGGGAGCATCACACACTGGGGTCTGTCAGGGAGGTGGGGGGTTAGGAGAGGGATAACATTAGGAGAAATACCTAATGTAGATGACAGGTGATGGATGCAGCAAACCACCATGGCATGTGTATACTTATGTAACAAACCTGTAGGTTCTGCACATGTACCCCAGAACTTAAAGTACAATAATTTAAAAAAAAAAAAAAACATAAAAAAGAAAGAAAACCAGTGCACTAAACAAAACTACAAACAAGGATTCACAGAATCCACTTCACATTTCACTCCCCTGCCACTTCCATCAGAGCAGGTACTAGTATCCATGGCTGGGAGACCTGAAGACAGATCACATCACAAGATTCTTTGCAGACATTCCCCAGACCCAGCCCAGAGCCCAGTAGCCCCACTGGGTTGCTAGACTCAGAAGAGCAATAACAATCACTGGAGTCTGGCTCTCAGAAGCTCATCCCTAGGGGAAGGGGAAGAGCACCACATCAAGGGATTGCCCCATGGGACAAAAGAATCTGCCTAGCAGCCCTTGAGTTCTAGATATTTCCTTCAAACAGTCTACCCAAATGACAAGGAACCAGAAAAGTAATTCTGGGAATATGACAAAACAAGTTTCTGTAACACCCCCTAAAAGACCACACTAGCTCTCCAGCAATTATTCAAACCAAAAAGTAATCTTATTTGCTAGATAAAGAATTCAAAAGGTTGATTATTAAGCTACTCAAGGAGGTACCAGAGAATTGTGAAAACCCACTTAAACAATTTTTTTAAAAAAAATACAGGATATGAATGAAAATGTCTCCAGAGAAATAGGTATCATAAAGAAAAAACAATCAGTTTCTGGAAATGAAAGACACACTTAGAGAAATACAAAATACACTGGAAAGTTTCAACAATAGACAAGAACAAGTAAAATAAAGAACTCCTGAGCTCAAAGATAAGGCTTTTGAATTGAGCCAATCTGACAAAAATAAAGAAAAAAAAATTTTTTAATGGACAAAGCCTCCAAGCAATCTGGAATTATGTTAAACAACCAAACGTAAGATTTGGAATGAAGAAGAAAAACTAAAAGTTTGGAAAATTTATTTGAGGTAATAATCAAGGAAAACTTCTCTGGCCTTGCTAGAGATCTAGACATCTAAATACAAGAAGCTGAAAGAAACCAGGGAAATTTATGACAAAAAAATCATCACCTAGGCACATAGTCATTAGATCATCTAAAGTCAAGAAAAATTAAAGGATCTTAAGAGCTGTGAGGCAAAAGCATTTAGGTAACATATAAAGAAAAACCTATCAGACAGCAGATTTCTCAGCAGAAACCCTACAAGCTCCTATCTTTAGCCTCTTAAAATAATTATCAGCCCCAAATTTTGTATCCAGCAAAACTAAGCTTCATAAATGAAGAGGAGATAAAGTCTTTTTCAGACAAACAAATGCTGAGAGAATTAACTATTACCAAGCAAGCACTACAGGTAATGCTAAAAGGAGATCTAAATCTTAAAACAAAACTTTGAAATACACCAATATACAACCACTTTAAAGCATAAATCTCACAGGGCCTACAAAACAATAATACAATGAAAAAAAAACACAAGATACTCAGCAACAATTAGCATGATGAATAGAACAATACCTCACATCTCAATACTAATGTTGAAAGTAAATGGCCTAAATGCTCCACTTAAAAGATACAGAATGGCAGAATGGGTAAAACTCCACCAACCAAGTATCTGCTGTCTTCCAGAGACTCATCTAACATGTAAGGGCTCACATAAACTTAAAGTAAAGGGGTGGAAAAAGATATTTCATGCAAATGGAAACCAAAAATGTTCAGGAGTTGTTATTCTTATATCAGGCGGAAAAAAAAGACTTTAAAGCAACAACAGTTTAAAAAGACATAGAAGGACATTATATAATGATAAAAGGATTAGTCCAATAGGAAAGTATTACAATCCTAAATATGTATGCACCTAACACTGGAGCTCCCAAATGTATGAAATAATTACTATTAGACCTAAAAATGAGATAGGCAGCAACACAATAATAGTGGGAGACTTCAATACTCCACTGACAGCACCAGACAGGTCATCATGATAGAAAGTGAACAAAGAAACCATGGACTTAAAGTATACCCTGGAACAAATGGACTTAACAGATACTTACAGAACACTGTACTCAACAATTGCAGAATATATACTCTTTTCAGCAGTACATGGAACATTCTTCAAGATACACCATTTGATAGGTCACAAAACAAATTTCAATAAATTTAAGAAAATCACAATTATATCAAGTACTTTCTCAGATCACAATGAAATAAAATTTGAAATTAACTCCAAAGGTACCCTCAAAACTATACAAATACATGGAAATTAAACAATGTGCTCCTGAATAATCTTTGGGTCAACAATACAGTCAAGATGGAAATTAAAAGATTCTTTGAACTGAACACTAATAGTGACATAACCTATCAAAACCTCTGGGATACAGCAAAAGTGGTGCTAAGAGGAAAGTTCATAGCCTTAAATGCCTACATCAAAAGGTCTGAAAGAGCAAGCACAGACAATCTAAGGTCACACCTCAAGGAACTAGAGAAACAAGAACCAACCAAACCCAAACCAGGAGAAGAAAAGAACCAAGATCAGAGTAGAACTAAATGAAATTGAAACAAACAAAAAATACAAAAGACGGATGAAACAAAAAGCTGGTTCTTTGAAAAGATAAGCAAAATTTATGGACCACTAGTGAGATTAACCAAGAAATTAAGAGAGAAGAACCAAATAGAAATAAAACAGGAAACACCAAAACAGTATGGTACTGGTATAAAAATAGGCACATAGACTAATGGAACAGAATAGAGAACCCAGAAACAAAGCTAAATACTTAGGTCCAACTGATGTTCAACAAAGCAAACAAAAACATAAAGTGGGGAAAGGACACACTATTCAACAAATGGTGCTGGGATAATTAGCCAACCACATATATAGAAAAATGAAACTGGATCCTATCTCTCACCTTATACAAAAATCAACTCAAGATGAATCAAATACTTAAGTCTAAGACCTGAAATCATAAAAATTCTAGAAGGTAACATCGGAAAAACTCTTCTAGACATTGGCTTAGACAAAGACTTCATGACCAAGGACCCAAAAGCAAATGGAACAAAAACAAAGACAAATAGACAGGACTTAATTCAACTAAAAAGATTCTGCACAGCAAAAGAAATAATCTGGTGGTGTGCACCTGTAATCCCAGCTACTCAGGAGGCTGAGGCAGGAGAATTGCTTGAACTGAGGAGGCGGAGGTTGCAGTGAGCCAAGATCGCGCCATTGTACTCCAGCCTGGGTAACAAGAGCGAAACTCCGTCTCAAAAAAAGAAAAAAGAAATAATCAAAAGAATAAACAGATAAGCTGCTGAGTAGAAGAAAATATTCACAAACTATGCATTCAACAAAGGACTAACATTCAGAATCCACAAGGAATTCAAACAAATCAGCAAGAAAAAGACAATCCCATCAGAAAGTGGGATAAGGACATGAATAGACAATTCTCAAAAGAAGATATAAAAGCAGGGATTGCTGGCAAGATGGCCAAATAGGAATAGCTCCAGTGCGCAGCTCCCAGCAAGAGTGATGCAGAAGGCTGGTGATCTCCACATTTCCAAGTGAGGTATCTATCATTGGGACTGGTTAGACAGGGGATGCAGCCCAAGGAGGGCAAACCGAAGCAGGGTGGGGTGTAGCCTCAACCAGGATGTGCAAGGTGCTAGGGAACACCCTCTCTTAGCCAAGGGAAGCCATTAGGGACTTTCCCCAGCACTCTGGCCCAGATACTGTGCTTTTCCCATGGTCTTCACAACCCACAAACCAGGAGATACCCTCCAATGCCTAAAACACCAGAGCCCTGGATTTCAAGCATAAAACTGGGCAGCCATTTGGGAAGACACCAAGCTAGCCACAGCAATTTTTTTTTCCATACCCCAGTGGCACCTGGAACACCAGTGAGACAGAACCATTCACTCCCCTGAAAAAGGGGGCTGAAGCCAGGGAGCCAAGTGATCTGGCTCAGTGGGTCCCAGCCACACAAGGGTGCTACCAACAAGCTAAGATCCACCGGCTTGAAATTCTCACAGTCAGTACAGCAGTCTGAGCTTGACCTGGGATGTTTGAGCTCAGTGGGGTGAGGGGCTCTGCCATTGCTGAGGCTCAAGTAGGCAGTTTTACCTTGCCTGTGTAAACAAAGTCTCCATGAAGATTACACAGTGACTGGGCACAGCCCATGGCAGCTCAGCAAGGCCTCTGCAGGCAGACTGTGTCACTAGACTCTCTCCTTGCTGGGCAGGGAATCACTGAAAAAAGGTAGTAGCCCATCAGGACTTATAAATAGAACCCCCACCTTCCTGGGACAGAGCACCAGGGAAAAGGGCTGGTTTTAAGTACAGCTTCAGCAGACTAAATATCCCTGCCTGGCAGCTCTGAGGAGAGAAGTGGATCTCCCAGCACAGCGTTTGAGCTCTGATAAAGGGACAGACTGCTTTTCAAGAGGCTCCCTGACCCCTGTGTATCCTGACTGGGAGACACCTACCAGCAGGGGCTAACAGATACCTCATACAGGAGAACTCTGGCTGGCATCTGGCAGGTACACTTCTGAGATCAAGCTGCCAGAGGAAGGAACAGGCAGCAATCTTTGCTGTTCTGCTGGTGATTCCCAGGTAAACAGGGTCTAGAGTGGACCTCCAGCAAACTTGAGAGGACCTGCAGCAGAGGAGCCTGACTGTTAGAAGGAAAACTGACATACAGAAAGAAATAGTTTCAATATCAAAAGGAAGAACATCCAATCAGAGACCTCATTCAAAGGTCACCAACTTCAAAGACCAAAGGTAGATAAATCCACAAAGATGGGAAGGAACCAGCACAGAAAGGCTGAAAATTTCAAAAACCAGAATCCCTCTTCTCCTCTGAGGGATCACAACTCCTCACCAGCAAGGGAATAAAACTGGATGGAGAACAAGTTTGACTAATTGACAAAAGCAGGCTTCAGAAGGTGGGTAATAACAAACTTCTCCGAACTAAAGGAGCATGTTCTAATCCAGTGCAAGGAAGGTAAGAACCTTGAAAAAAGGTTAGATGAAATGCTAACTAGAATAACCAGTGTAGAGAAAAACAGAAATGACCTGATGGAGCTGAAAACCACAGCAAGAGAACTTTGTGACACATACACGAGTTTCAAGGGCTGAACTGATCAAGCAGAAGAAAGGATATCAGAAATTGAAGATCAACTCAATGAAATAAAGTGAGAAGACAAGACCAGAGAAAAAAGAGTGAAAAGAAATGAACAAAAAAGCCTCCAAGAAATACCAGTTTATGTGAAAAGACCAAATCTATATTTGATCGGTGTACCTAAAAGTGAAGGGGAGAATGAAATCAAGTTGGAAAACACTCTTCAGGATATTATCCAGAACTTCCCAACCTAGCAAGGCAGGCCAACATTCAAATTCAGGAGATACAAAAACACCACAAAGATACTCCTTGAGTAGAGCAACTCCAAGATACATAATTATCAGAATCACTAGGGTTGAAATGAAAGAAAAAATGCTAAGGGCAACCAGAGAGAAAGGATGGGTTACCTACAAAGGGAAGCCCATGAGATTCACAGTGGCTCTCTCTGCAGAAACCCTACAAGCCAGAAGAGAGTGGGGGCCAATATTCAACACCCTTAAAGAAAATAATTTTCAACATACACAAATCAATAAACGTAGTCCATAAAATAAACAGAACCAAAGACAAAAACCACATAATTATCTCAATAGATGCAGAGAAGGTCTTCGAAAAAAATTCAAAATATTTAGCCCAATGCTAAAAACTCTCAATAAACTAGGTATCAATGGAACGTATCTCAAAATAATAAGAGCTATTTATGATTAACCCCCAGCCAATATCATAATGAATGGGGAAAAACTGGAAGCATTCCCTTTGAAAACTGGCAGAAGACAAGGATGCCCTCTCTCACCACTCCTCTTCAACATAGTATTGGAAGTTCTGGCCAGGACAAAACTAAAGGTAGAACTACCATTTAATGTGGCAATCCTACTACTGGGTATCTCCTAGGCAAGAAAAAGAAATAAAAGATATTCAATTAGGAAAAGAGGAAGTCAAATTATCTCTATTTGCAGACGACATGATTGTATATTTAGAAGACCCCATCGTCTCAGCCCAAAATCTCCTTAAGTTGGTAAGCAACTTTAGCAAAGTCTCAGGATACAAAATCAATGTGCAAAAATCACAAGATTTTTTGCACTATACAACAATAACAATTTTTTGCACTATACAACAATAGCAGACAAAGAGCCAAATCATGAGTGAACTCCCATTTACAATTGCTACAAAGAGAATAAAATAGCAAGGAATACAACTAACAAACCTCTTCAAGGAGAACTACAAACCACTGCTCAAGGTAATAAGAGAGGACACAAACAGATGGAAAAACATTCCATGTTCATGGTTAGGAAGAATCAATATTGTGAAAATGGCCATAGTGCCCAAAGTAATTTGTAGATTCAATGTTATCCCCATCAAGCTACCACTGACTTTCTTCACAGATTTGGAAAAAAAAACACCTTAAATTTCACATGGAACCAAAAAAGAGCCTACAGAGCCAAGACAATTCTAAGCCAAAAAAAAAAAGGCTGGAGGCATCACATTACCTGACTTCAAAGTATACTACAAGGCTACAGTAATCAAAACAGCATGGTACTGGTACCAAAACAGAGATATACACAAATGGAGCAGAACAGAGGCCTCAGAATTAACACCACACATCTACAACAATCTGATCTTTGATAAACCTAACAAAAACAAGCAATGAGGAAAGGATTCCCTATTTAATAAATGGTGTTGGGAAACCTGGCTAGCCATATGCAGAAAGCTGAAACTGGATCCCTTTTTTATACTTTATACAAAAATTAACACAAGATGGAATACAGATTTAAATGTAAGACTTAAAACCATAAAAACCCTAGAAGAAAATCTAGGCAATACCATTTAGGACATAGCCATGGGCAAGGACTTCATGACTAAAATACCAAAAGCAATGGCAACAAAACCCAAAATTGACAAGTGGGATCTAATTAAACTAAAGAGCTTCTTCAAAGCCAAAGAAACTATCATTAGAGTGAACCAGCACCCAACAGAATGGGAAAAAATTTTTGCAATCTACCCAACTGACAAAGGGCTAATATCCAGAGTCTACAAAGAACTTAAACAAATTTACAAGAAAAAAAACCAAACAACCCCATCAAAAAGTGGGTGAGGAATATGAACAGACACTTTTCAAAAGAAGACATTTATGTAGCCAACAAACATATGAAAAAAAGCTCATCATCACTGTTCATTAGAGAAATGCAAATCAAAACCATATTGAGATACCGTCTCACACCAGTTAGAATGGTGATCATTAAAAAATCAGGGAACAACAGATGCTAGAGGGGATGTGTAGAAACAGAAATGCTTTTACATTGTTGGTGGGAGTGTAAATTAGTGCAATCATTGTGGAAGACAGTGTGGCGATTCCTCAAGGGTCTAGAACTAGAAATACCATTTGACCCAGCAATCCCATTACTGGGTATATACCCAAAGGATTATAAATCATTCTGTTATAAAGACACATGCACATGTATGTTTATTGTGACACTATTCACAATAGCAAAGACTTGGAACCAACCCAAATGCCCATCAATGATAGACTGGATAAAGAAAATGTGGCACATAGACACCATGGAATACTATGCAGCCATAAAGAAATGATGACTTCACATCCTTTACAGGGATATGGATGAAGCTGGAAACTGTCATTCTCAGCAAACTGACACAAGAATAGAAAACCAAACATTGCATGTTCTCACTCCTAAGTGGGTGTTGAACAATGAGAACACATGGACACAGGGAGAGGAACATCACACACCAGGGCCTATCAGTGGGTTGGGGGCTAGGGGAAGAATTGCAGGGGGGTGAGGGGTTAGGGGAAGGATAGCATTAGGAAAAATACCTAATGTAGATGATGGGGTGATGGATGCAGCAAACCACCATGGCAAGTGTATATCTATGAAACAATCCTGTACATTCTACACATGTACCCCAGAACTTAAAGTATAAGAAAAAATAATAATTTTTTAAAAAGTGGCCAACAAACATAAGAAAAAATGCTCAACATCACTAATGATCAGGGAAATGCAAATTCAAACCACAATGCAGTACCACCTTACTCCTGCAAGAATGGCCATAATTTAAAAGTACAAACAAAAAAAAATCAATTTTGGCACAGATTTGGTGAAAAGGGAACACTTTTACACTGCTGGCAGAAATGTAAACTAGTACAAGTGCAAGGAAAACTGTATGGAGACACCTACGCCCTATAAAACTAAAGGTAGAACTGTCATTTAATCTGGCAATCCCACTACTGGGTATCCCCCGGAGGAAAAGGAATCATTATATGAAAAAGACACTTGCACATGCATGTTTATATCAATACTATTTACAATTTCCAAAATATGGAACCAGCCTAAATGCCCTAAATGCCCTAAATGAGCGGATAAAGAAAATGTGGTATATATACATCATGGAATAATACTCAGCCATAAAAAAGGACAAAATAATGGCATTCACAGCAACCCGCATAGAATTGGAGACCATTATTCTAAGTTAATTAACTCAGGAATGGAAAACCAAATATTATACATTCTTACTTATAAGCAGGAGCTAAGCTATGAGGATGCAAAGGCATGAGAATGAACTCAGGGGGAGGGGTGGAAGGTGAGTGAGGGATAAAAGACTACACATTGGGTACAATGTATACTGCTTGGGTAGGTGGGTGCACCAAAATCTCAGAAATCACCACTAAACAATTTATCCATGTATCCAAATACCACCTGTTCTCCAAGAACTATTGAAATAATTTTTTTAAAATAAAAGAGTTAAATTTGTTTAAAAGGAAAAAAAGACAAGAATTGACTAAATTCCAATCAAAAAAGACAATATAAACAGACTTAGAGGAGATCTAAATAATGAAATTAACAGATACAGACCCTGCAACAACTGTAATTAATGTTCTAAAAAATGATAGAGAATTAGAAAGTATAAAATAGTAAACATAAATGTTTGAAGTAATGTATATGCTAATTATCATGATTTGATGATTACACTCTGTAGACATGTATCAAAATATCACTTTCTATCTCATAAATTGTACAATTATGATATCAAGTAAAATTTTTTTAAATAAAAAAGGTTTCAAATAAGAGGACAAAGATTTTCTAATATTGAACTCTGGCAAATTCATGTTTACTATAAAATCTTACATAGGAAAAAAAAAGATTTAAATGAACAACCTAAATTTATGCCTTAATGAAGAACAAGAAAAAAAGACCACACTAAACCCAAAGCTAGCAGAAGAAATGATAAAGACTCAAAAAAGTAAAATCAGGAATGAAAAAGCGTACATTCCTACCAATATTTACAGACAGAATAAAAAGATTATGAGAGTACTATGAACAATTATGCCAACAGATTGAATACCATAGATGAAATGGGCAAATTTTAGAAACACACAACGTAACAAGACTGAATTGTTAAGAAACAGAAAATATTAACATAGCTGTAACTAGTAAGGAGATTGACTCAGTAATGAAAACCTCTCACCTAAGAAAAGCCCAGGACCAGGAAATTTTACTGGTTAATTACACAACACATTTAAAGAAAAACTAATGCCAATCTTCCTCAAACTCTTCCAAAAATTGAAGGGGAGGGAACACTTCCAAACTAATTATATGAGTCCACCATCAACCTGATATAAATCCAAAGGCACTACAAGAAAAGAACTACAGACCAATATCCTTAATTAATATTGATGCAAAAATTCTCAAAATACTAGCCAACAGAATTCAGCAGCACATTACAACGACTGTATATCATGATCAAGTGGGATTTATTCCTGGAATGCAAAGAATATCTTACCATACGAAAATCAGTCAATATAATGCAATATATTAACAGGATGAAGGTGAAAAAAAAACCACCACATGATCATCTCAACTGATGTAGAAAAAGCATTTGACAAAATTCAATTCCGTTTAATGATGTAAATACTCAACAAACTAGAAATAGAAGGAAAGTACCTCAGCATAATAGTCATATACTGAAAGCCTACAGCTGCATCATAGTCTATGATAAAAGATTAAAAGCTTTTCCTCTAAGTTCAGGAACAAGAGAAAGATGCTCACTTTCGTCCCTTCTAGTCAACATAATACTAGAAGTCCTAGGTAGAGCAATTAGGCAAGAAAAAGAAATAAAAGACATCCAAGTCGGACAGGAGGAAGTCAAATTGTCTCTGTGCACAGACAACATGATCTTATACGTAAAAAACCCTAAGGATTCCACACACATCCCAAAAGCTGTTAGCACCAATAAATGAATTCAGCAAAGTTACAGATACAAAATCAAAACACAGAATTTAGTTGTATTTCTACACACTAACAAAGAAAAATCTAAAACAGAATTAAGAAAACAATACTACTTACAGTAACATTAAAAAGAATAAAATAATTAGGAATAAATATGACCAAGTAGGCAAAATATTTGTACACTGAAAAACTACAAAATGTTGCTGAACAAAAAAAGATGCCAATAAATGGAAATACATCGCATGATCATGGATTGAAAGACTTAATATTGTAAAGATGTCAATATCACCTAAAATAACCTACAAATTCAATGCAACTTCTATTAAAATCCCAACAATTTTTGCAGACATAGAAAAATCCACCCTAAAATTCATATAAAACTTCAGTGGACCACAAATAACCAAGACAGTCTTGGAAAAGAACAAAGTTGGAGGTCTCACACTTCCTGATTTCAAAATACTACAAGCCTACAGTAATTAATCAAAACAGACATATAGATCAATGGAATAGAAAGAGCCAGAAATAAACCTTCTTATGTATGATCAAATGATTTTCAACAAGGGTGTCAATTCCCCATTCAATGGGGGAAAGACAGTTTTTTCAACAAATGGTATTGTAAAAACTGAATATCTACAAGGAAAGAATGAAGTTGAACCCTTACATAATACCCTACACAAAAATTAACTCACAATGGATCAAAGACTTAAGGGTAAGAGCTAAAACTATAAACTCTTAGAAAAAAACATAAGAAAAAAGTCTCATGACATTGAGTCTGACAATGATTTCTTAAATATGACATCAAAAGCCACAGGAAACAAAAGAAAAAAGACTAAATGGATTACATCAAAATTTAAAAATGTGTACACAAATAACACTGTTAACAGCATAAAAAAGCAACCCACATGATGGGAGAAAATATTCGCAAATCATATGCCTGATAGGAGATTAATATCCAGAATGTATAACTTTTAAAAGTTCACAACAGAAAAATAACCCATGAAACAATTTAAGCAAAAGACTTGACTAGCTATTTCTCTTAAAAAGATATAAAAATGGCCAATAAGCGCATTTTTTTAAATGCTCAGCATCACTAATCATTAGAGAAATGCAAATCAAAACCACAATGAGATACTACCCAACAACCATTAGGATAGCTATTAGTAAAAATAACAAAAATAATGAATGTTGCCAAGGATGTGAAGAAATGAGAACCCTTGTGTATTAATGTAAGATGGCGCAGCCACTGTAGAAAACAGTATGGCCATTCCTCAAAAAATTAAAAATAGAATTAACATATGATCTACCAATTTCATTTCTATGTATATACCCAAATGAATTGACAGTAGACATTTGTACACCCACATTCATAGCAACATTACTCATAATAGCCAAATGCAGAAGCAACCCAAGTGTCTATCAATGGTAAATGGCTAAAAAAAAAAAAAAAAAAAAATGTAGTAAATATACATAATGGAATATTATTCAGCCTTAGAAAGGAAGAAAATTCTGACCCATGCTACTACATGGATTAACCTAAGTGAAATAAGCCAGTCACAAAGTACAAATCACACAGGGATATGATTCCACTTATATGAGGTTCCAAGAGTAGTCAAAATCATAGAGACAGAAAGAATGTCTTGGGGAAGTGGGAATGAGAGACTGTTTTTTTTTTTTTGTTTGTTTTTTCCGGGATGAGTCTATGTCATCCAGGCTGGCTTCAAACTTTGGACTCAAAGCTGGAACTATAGGTATGCACCACTCAACCCAGCGTGGAGTTATTTTTTTAATGGGTATAAGAATTTACATTTTGTAAGATGAAAAGAGTTCTGGAGACTGGCTGCACAACGAGAAGGTACTTTACACAACTGAACAGTACATTTAAAAATAATTAAGATAGGCTGGGCATGGTGGCTCATGCCTATAATCCCAGTACTTTGGGAGGCCAAGTCACGTGGATCACCTGAGGTCAGGAGTTCGAGACTAGCCTGGCCAACATGGCAAAACCCCATCTCCACTAAAAATCCAAAAAAATTAACTGGGCATGGTGGTGTGTGCCTGCAATCCAAGCTACTCGGGAAGGTGAGGCATGAGAATTGCTTGAACCCGGGAGGTGGAGGCTGCAGTGAGCTGCACACATGTCACTGCACTCTAGCCTCAGGGACAGAGAGAGACTCTATCTAAAATAATAATAATGATAATAATAATAATAAAGATGGTAAATTTTATGTTGTGTATATTTTATCACAATACAAATTAATATATTTCACTAATTGCTGGGTACAGGCTTATATATATGTGCAACAGCTCAATTTTATTCATTTTACAGTTTGACTCATGATCTTACTAATTTTGGGTGTCTGTGATCTAACAAAAGATTTCTGTGAAAGTCTTCTTTCACTTTGGTGGTAGGTTTTACAATTTCTACCTGAGTTTTATAAAACTTTGCTTTATACTTTTGACCTAGTTTATTAGGTACATGAGTTTAGAATTATATCTTCCTAATTAATTGAATCTTCTATCATATGTATTAATAATAATACACTATTCTGCTAATGATGGTCATAATCTATATCTAATAAATCTAATATCAGATCTTGGGGATCTAATTTTGCTTTTGTTTGTTTCTGCTAACATTTTTACACAAAATGGTTCACATCCTGTGTGTTCTGAAGTTTTGGACTCAGAAATCATATTTGGAATTTAACCTTTAAGAATGCTGCAGACTGTGCAGACCGCCTCCATGGGGGATGTGTATTTGCTTCTGCCAGGAACCCCGGGGTCCTCCAAACAAGAACCACTTTGATACCCCAACTAGGATTTCCTAGAGATTTAAGTAGTGCAAATATAGTCCCAAACCCACGTATGGGAAGGCCCTGATTACATCAGAGTAGATTTTTTTTTTTTTAATAACCTAGAGCTTGGGCCATGATAGACAAGTGTCTTTGTTATTTCCCTTTGCAGACAGCTGAATTTTTTTCTACCCCATACTTTCATTTAAGGTGTATCCCTTGAGGTCCTGGCTTTAGAGAACCAACCTTCTACCCTGAGTGGATCTAAAGCCCCATCTCTTACCTCCTGCTCTGCCATTGGAAGGGAAGGCGCTTGGTTATTAAAACTGACAAACGTCCCTCAGAAGCCAGTACTTCAGGATGAAATTGCCACACAGGTTTCCAGCTCCTTCTTTTAGTCCCTTGGAGATTTCTCTTATAGTCCTACAATTTCAGCTATGTGTTTAAAGGATGTTTGTTGTATTTTACCTAGCATTCCTACAAGTTTTATATTAGATGGCTTTTCAGTATAACTAGTCTACCATAGTACCAAAAACAGAGGCCCATTTATTACTCTTGGAATTAAAAAAAAATGTTTTCTTACTTAGAAAAAGAAAATAAAGACACAAAGGAATATCAAACCAGTTTCCACTACCATAAAATCTTTATCAGTCATGTAACTCCCATGTTCACTTTTGTTATCCCTTCTTTGTTCCCAGGTTGCTTTGATAGTAAACTACTTAAGATGAGTTGAATGTGGCCTCCTAAGGACGCTGCCTAAGGGGTGGAGGATGGGGCTGATGGGAAGCTCCCTCTCATTCTGAGTCCAGAGGAACAAAGAACCCCCAGACTACAGTGGGGCAGGAAGATAGTAAGAAGGGAAAAAAATCAATCTTTAGGCCTGTAATCAGGAGAAAATATGAGAAACTCATCAAAGGCTGATAAAAGCAAAAGGACTCACAAGTTGAAAATATAAATGTTCTGGCAACAGGAGAGAATTCTTCGGCACCCCTAAATTAGGCCTCATTTCTCCTGCTTACTTATCAAGTATTTTTATCCAGATTACCTATAAGGTGGATTATGTCCTTAAATAAAATGTGTTTTTCTACATCATCAGGAAGAAAACAAGTCACAGAGAATTGGAATAACTGGCACGAAAGCCACGTTTGTCCATGCCTGAGCCAGGAAAGACACTCAGGCTTGACATGTTGTGCACTTCTGTCCCATTGATCTCTCCTCTCCTGAGGTCCTCCTCCCTTGTCACTGAAGAAATGTGCTCCCACTTTAACACTAGGTGACAAAGTAGAACTTCCCAGAGGAGGGAACGTTCTGGAGGACATCTTTGGATGTCCTAACCATCTCTATTAGGCTTTGAGTTTAGCACAGCCTTATCCAAAACAGGAAAGCAAACGCTGCCCATCAAAAAGAGAGCAGGTCAGCATGACTTTTCTAAATCGGCAAAATAAGTTTACTTTTAGAAAAACGAAAGGAAAGAATATCAAAGTGAAAATGTCCTTAGGACTTTTTAGGCTTCAGAAAACTATACCCCATAAGCCAAATCCGGCTAGCCACCAACTTTTAGAAATACAGAAACACCAGACTTTATTGTGCCTCCCTTTACTGCACTTTACAAATGTTGCATTTTTTTACAAATTTATGGTAGGACCGCATTGAGCAAGTCATATTGGAGCCATTTTTCCATTTTTTCCAAAAGCACATGTTCACTTTGTGTATCTGTGTCACATTTTGGTAATCTTTACAATATTACAAACGTTTCATTCAGTGATCAAAGGTCAGCGATTTCTCATACTACTATTTAATATTTGATATAATTATTTTGGGGTCACTACAAGCCACACCCATAGAAGATGGCAATCTTCATCATAAATGTGTAAGTCTTGTGATTGCTCGAGTGACTGCCTGTTCCCCCATCTCTCTCCCTCTTTTGGGGCCTATTTCCTGAATCACAAAAATACTAAAGTTAGTCCAATTAACAACCCTACAGTAGCCTCTATGTGTTCAAATGAATGATAGTCACACATCTCACACTTACAATAAGAAGTTAGAAATGAGCTTAGTGAGGAAAGCATACCTAGAGCCAAGATACGAAAAAAGCTAGGCCTCTTGTGCCAAACAGCCACGCTGTAGATGCAAAGGAAAAGTTGGGGAAGGAGACTAAAAGTGCTACTTCAGCTAACACAGGAATAATAAGAAAGCTAAACAGTCTTATGGCTGATACAGAGAAAGTCTTCATGGTCTTGAAAGAAGACCAAGCTAGTCACAACATTTCCTTAAGGCAAAGCCTCATGCAGAGCAAGGCCCTAACTCTTCAGTTCTGTGAAGAGTCAGAGAGGTGAAGAAGTTGATTCCAACTCTTATGGATGACTTTGAGGAATTCAAGACGGAGTAGGTAACTGTAGATGTGGTAGAAATAGCAAGGAACTAGAATTAGAATTGGAGCCTAAAGATGTGACTGAATTGCTGGAATCTCATGATCAAACTTGAAGGAATGAGAAGTTGTTTCTTACGGATCTGAAAAGAAAGTGTTTCTTGAGATGGAATCTACTCCTGATGAAGATGCTGTGAGCATTGCTGAAATGACAACAAAGAATTTAGAATATTACACAAGTTAATTAATTAAGCAGCAGTGGCATTTGAGAGGATTGACCCCAATTTTCAAAGAAGTTCTACTATGGGTAAAATGCTATGAAACCACATTGCATGCTACAGAGAAATCTTTCATGAAAGAATCTTTGATGGCAACAAAGTTCATTGCTGTCTCATTCTAAGAACTTTCCACAACTATCCCAACCTTCAGCAACTACCACCCTGGTCACTCAGCAGCCCTCTACGTTGAGGCGAGACCCTCCACCAGCAAAAAGATTATGACCTGTTGAAGACACCAATGATTGTTAGCAATATTCAGCAGTAAAGTGTTTTTTATTTAAAGTTTGTAGAATTTTTAGACATAATGCTATTGTATAATTAGTTGATTACAGTAGAGTCTAAAGATAACTTTATATGCACCAGGAACCCAAAAATTTATGTAACTTGCTTGTTTGCAATATTTGTTTATTGTGGTGGAAAACCAAACCTGCAATATACCTAAGGTGTGGCTATAAGTTTTATTGCAACACAGCCACAGTCATTATTACCCATGGCTGCTGCCACACTACGGTGGCAGAGTTGAGTAGCCATGGCAGATCACATGACTTGGATGCCTAAAATACGGACCATCTGGCCCTTTACAGAAAGGAGTTGGCCAACCCCTGTGGAAACTCTCTATTTTAGTCTTCCTGTCTAGTCAGGATTCAATACGACCAAAGATAATAAAGATGTCTCAAATGATATTTTGCTCTCAAAGGACATATTTTGTGGGAGACATCCCACCTTTACGATCTTTCTGCCTGCTACCTTCCCGCTCTCTCTATATACTATTCACTGTTATCTCTAGCTAAATTTCTTCATTTGTAAAAAGAAATACACACAGTACCTACTTCATTAGGTTATTGTAAGAATTAACAGAGATAGGATAGAGCACGTCATATAGTGCTTGGCACAATGTGAACACCAGTAAATGGTGCCTATGGTTAAAATTCAGGCGTTCATTCAGCATGTATTTACTGTGTTTGTTATGGGTTGAATTTTGCCCTTCCCCTAAATTCACTTTTGGAAGTGCTAAACACAGTACCTCAGATTGTGACCTTATTTAGATGTAGAGTCTTCATAGAGGACATCAAGTTAAAATAAGGTCATTAGGTGGAATCTAATAAGACTGGTATTATTATAAGAGGAAGGAATTCAGACACAGAAACTTACAAAGGGAAGATAAACCTCCAAAGAAGTAAACATCCATCTACATGCCAAAGAGCGAGGCCTGGAACAGATCTTTCCTTCACAGCCCTCATAAGGTACCAATCCTGCCAACATCTTGAACTCAGACTTTTGGCTCCAGAACAGTGAAACAATAAATTTCAGAAACAATGAATTGTTTCAGCCACTCAGTCTGTGATACTTTGTCACAACTGCCCTAGCAAATTAATATACAGATTTCTATATGAAAAACCACCAAAACCAAAAAACAGAGTGACATGGAACAACAAGGAGATGCTACTTTGGATTAGTAACTCATTTTCTGAGATGACATTTGTGCTATGACCTAAATAGTTACAAGAAGAAAATCATACAAAAATCTGGGGAAAACACATTCCGCTGAAAGAAATCATAAATTAAAAAAGCCTGGAACAGAAATGAGTTTGCTGGTACAGCTCTTATCTCCTCCACTTTTTTCTTATCTTAAACACAGATATAGATGTGATGTGTGATGTCTGGAGCTGTAAGAACTATCTTAGGATCATGAGGCAAAAAGCATAAGGTGAAATGTGAACATGCTGAGAGGAAAAAGAAAGGATCTGAGTACTTCATGGAATCATTACACAGCTGCATTGATACTACGAATTGCTTACTCGGGTTTTCTTGTTCTGTGAGAAAAATAAATCCTTTTTTGTTCAAGGCATCATTAGTCAGTTTTTCCATTACTTGGAGCCAAAAAACATTCCTAACAGACATTTCATTGTACAATGTGGTAAGAATTACTAGACTTTGACAGTTTTTAATCTGAGGAACAACAAAATTGATTTAAGTTTTTAAAAGAACATTCTGTGAGATTAGGAATTATAGAAATGTGGTCATAGAATTTAGGAATAGGTCTTTTAAGCCTTTTTAGGCCATGATCATTTTGAATTTTATTCTAAATATAATAGAAATTTCCTACAAGAAGTGTCAAATCTTATTGTTATTCTTAGAGAACACCTTTGGTTGCTGAGTTAGGAGATCAATTGAGAGACAATTGTAGTAGCCAGAAAAAAATATGACGGTAGGTTGACAAGGGTGATGTTAGTAAAGATAGAGAAATTTGGGGAAAAAGAACATTCTGGCTACTGAGATGCAGAGAAACCTGTTATTAACTTATCAAGGGGAGAAACAGTGGCGGTTGGTACCTGATAGATTTGGGAAACATTCTGGACGTAGCAGTCTTGAGTGGACTGGCCAGTGAATTGGATGCAGGGTGAAGACAGAAAAAGATCAATGAAAATAATTTTTTTTTGTTTGCCTGAGTAACTAGTGGATGGAGATGATTAAGTAGAAGAGGTCAGTGTTAACAAAAAAAAAATTTTTTTAATGTATTTATTATACTTCAAGTTCTGGGGTACATGTGCAGAACGTGCAGGTTACATAGGTATACACGTGCCATGATGGTGGCTTGCTGCATTCATCGCCCTGTCATCTACATTAGGTATTTCTCCTAATGCTATCCTTCCCCAATCACCCTACCCCCTGCTATTCCTCCCCTAGCCCCCTGCCCCCAGGTCCCAGTGTGTAATGTTCCCCTCCCTGTGACTGTGTGTTCTCATTGTTCAACACCCACTTATGAGTGAGAACATGCGGGTTTGGTTTTCTGTTCTTGTGTCAGTTTGCTGAGAATGATGGTTTCCAGTTGCATCCATGTCCCAGCAAAGGACACGAACTCATCCTTTTTTATGGCTGCATAGCATTCCATGGTATATATGTGTCACATTTTCTTTATCCAGTCTATCTTTGATGGGCATTTGGGTTGGTTCCAAGTCTTTGCTATTGTGAACAGTGCCGAAATAAACATACTTGTTTTCACCATGTTAAATTTCAGATCTTTCTTCAGAGAAATGCAAATCAAAGCTGCAATAAGACATCATCTAACCCCGGTTAAAATGGCTTACATCCAAAAGGCAGGCAATAACAAATGCTGGAGAGGATGTGGAGAAAAGGGACCTTTTTACACTGTTGGTGGGAATGTAAATTAGTAGAAACACTGTAAAGAACAGTTTGGAGGTCCCTCAAAAAACTAAAACTCGAGCTACCATATGATCCAGCAATCCCACTGCTGGGTATACACCCAAAAGAAAGGAAATCAGCAAGTGGAAGAGATATCTGCACTCCTATATTTGTCACAGCACTGTTTACAATAGCTAAGATTTGGAAGCAACCTATGTCCACTAACAGATGAATATATAAAGAAAATGAGGTACATGGAGTACTATTCAGTCATAAAAATAAATGAGATCCAGTCACTTGCAACAACACGGATGGAACTGGAGATTATTAAGTTAAGTGAAATAAGCCAGGCATAGGAAGACAAACATCGCAAGTTCTCACTTATTTGTGGGATCTAAAAATAAAGAAAACTGAATTCATGGACATAAAGAGTAAAAGAATGGTTACTAGGAAACAAGGAGTGGGGGTTTAGAGGGAAGAAAAAATGAGGATGTTAAGGGATACAAAAAAAATAAAAAGAAAGACCTACTATTTGATAGCACAACAGGGAGATTGTAGTAAATAACTTAACTGTACATTTTAAAATAACATAAAGAGTGTAATTGGATTGTTTTTAACTCAAAGGATAAATGCTTGAGGGGATGAATACCCCATTCTCCATGATATGCTTATTTCACATTTCATGCCAGTATCAAAACATCTTATGCACCCCATAAATATCTACACCTACTATGTATCCACAAAAATCAAAAACTAAAAAATTTTAAGTTTCAGATCTTTGTAAGACTCCCAGATAAGGACATCAAATAAGCATTTGATATATAAATATGGAGTTCAGGGACGCTTTTAGACCTAGACATAAAAATTTTGATTCATCTGTATGCATGTGTAAGCCTAGATGTGATCACTAAGAGAGAGAAAAGCGGCCCATACAAAACCAAGCTCTGACATTTGCCAATCATTCAACATTGATCAGGGAGGAGGGTGAGGAGGAGACTCAGAAGGAATGGTTATGAGAAAAGGAGGAGGAAAACTAGAAGAGTGTGTTTTCTTGGAAGCCAAGAGAAGAAGGTATTTCAGGAAGGAGTGGGGAGGTCAATCACTTCAAATGCTGACAGGTCAACAAAGACAGGACATTTGGATTTAGCAAGATGATTAAACTGTGAAAACACAGTTTTAGTGGACTGAGGGATCAGAGCCCATTCAAGTGGCTCAAACACTACTCATAAATTTTTTTAAAAAAGGAGCAGAGAGTGACCACAGGAAATCATAATGGGAAAACCGGGAGAAATGTAAGCACTTCCCTGAGGACTACATTCTCTCCTTTCACTTGCCTTTTTTATTGCTTTTTTCTTTTCCATTCTCTCCTTTCACTTGCCTTTTTAAATTGCTTTTTCTCTCCTCTTTCTCTTTCTGCTACATGATCCCTTGGCTGGTACCCAAAGCCCAGTGTGAAGCAAGTGGTCTGGGGGTCTCAGGCATGGTGGTCCAAGGCAGGGAATAGATACTGTCCTTCCTTTTACTGCTTTTCTAATTGCACACCAGGGCTGAAAATTATTTGATCACAATCAGATATAATTCTGAATTTTCTGATTCCTTTGTATATCAAGTCTTACAGCCTAGCATCACCTTCATTTCATTTAATTTACTTAGCTTCTCAAAAACAGCAGAGAACGAGTTGTGTTTGTGTCAGTTTATTTTAATGTATAATGAGCGATTCAAATGATTGCACATCACACATTCAAATTTCGTTGAATGTGTAATCATTTAAATGAACACAGGTGCCACGCGCCTGGAAAACCACCCTCTGTGCTTCATGTGGAAAGAAGATGATGTACAGGCTGTACAAACCTCATATCTTAATTTTTTTTTTTTTTTTTTGAGACAGAGGCTGAAGTGATGTGGTGCGATCTCGGCTCACTGCAACCTCCGCCTCCCAGATTCAAGAGATTCTCGTGCCTCAGTATCCTGAGTAGCTGGGATTACAGGCACGTCCCACTGCACCCAGCCAACTTTTTGTATTTTTAGTAGAGACTGGGTTTCACCATGTTGGCCAGGATGGTCTCAAACTCCTGACCTCAAGTGATTTGCCCACATCAGCCTCCCAAAGGGCTGGGATTACAGGCATGAGCCATGGCACCCGGCCTTTAATTTCTTTTTAATTTCATTCTTCCTCAACCACTTTGTTTTTTCCACCCAGTAAAATATGCTGAACTCTGAGCTCTGTGAAGTACATATTTGCCCCAACAGCAAACCTGAAACTATTCTGAAACACACATGAAACAGCAAGCTTGCAAATGTGGAGTGTATTTTTAACTTTGGGGATGATAAATTACAAATATGTGCTCTTTAAAATTAGCATTTCCAGCAAGGTATGAAACCCTGGAAACAAAGATGAAAGACATTAAATTATCTTCTATAATAATGTTCCTGTGAGGTGGGACTAATAGCATGGAAACTTCTTTCATGTCACTCCTGACAGTTTAGTATCAATCCTCCCAGGCAAGTTAATGTAATCAATTCTGGCATGTTTCACTGTAGTGCTGACTGCTATGGCATTATTAGTACGATCGTGTTATTTCATAATTAACTTACCTTTTATTTCTCAGACAGGAACTACATCTAGTGAAACAAAAACACTTGGGGTTTCTCTGAATAGGCTCCTAACTTTTTATAGATGCATATCACTAAATCCCAGTCAAAGCTTAGATGTAGGAAGCAATTCATAGTTGCTCCCTAACCTGTTTCAGAACTATGGGTGAGTCAGAAATCCTTGTTGGCTACCACAGTGTCATCAAATAAATTCTTCACCACTGATCACTTATTACACCTGAATGCACTTTAAGAATAGCTGAGAAACCAGTGCTTCTCAAAAGGAGGTAGCTAGACCATTTTCATCAGATTCACCTGAAGTGCTCATTAAGAAGTACAGATTCCTGTGCTACTCAGTCAGGGTCTCTGACGGGAGCCCTGGTATCTGCATTTTTAATAAGCTTTCCAAGAATATTTATGTCTTCTAATGCTTAAGAACCATTGAATTAAACTATTTTACACCAGCCATCTTTCACAAATGATTAAGCCATTTCCAGGTACATAAACACATATACACATACATATGTATATATGTAAAACCTTGGGTCCTACTGCATTACAGATGGGATGGGTGCCTTGGTGCCTATCCAACATTCTCTTCTCTGGCAATGCCACTCTCATAGACTCTGCAAAAATGAGTAATGTATCTGGTGGTCATGGTGCTACTACAGCCATCAAAACTGATTTGACATGGCTGGACATCTGACCCAAGCTGATCAATGAGAGTCTCTCTGTAATTCAAACTGAGACCATAAAACTATTGTAGTTGGTAGAGGTCACCGGCACTGGAAAGCCAGCTGAACTCTCAAGGCTGGGATCATTTGGAGACTGTGTGGACGGACGGCCAGGCAGAAAGAGCCAGGCCACAGTGAAAAGCAGAGGGTAAAGCAGATGCCCTAAACGATGTAGAAATGAAATACACTGTGGAGAGATGGAGACGAAGCCAAGTGTGGGTGAGAGAGTGATGAAAAGAACAGGAATCTTGGTTCTTGAAGACTTCTAAGTTTACAGTGGCAAATTCGCATTAGGTTCCAGCTATTAGTTTCCATTTACTTAAGGTGTGCGTTGGTTTCTGCTATTTGCAAGCAAATAGCCCTGAATTCAACAGGCCTATTTTCAAAGTAATTCCTTTGCGTAGTTTCACATAGCCTAAGGTTTTTCATTAAATATTCTTTGCTTTTCAATGTTCAGGATAAGCCAAAAGAGTTCCTAGCCTATCACCGAGACCCTCCTTGTAAAATAAAAACTAAAATAAAAAAGGTAAACTCTCTCGGTTTTTTCTTTGGAAAACTGCTCTTTCATGCCCCTGGGCAGAGTTCAATAAAAACTCACAAAGCAGAAATGTCACCTACCTGAGATGTCAGGCCACTAGCCAGAGTAGCTGTCAATTAATGTTCCCTGCCTTCCCTTTGGAAAGTTGAGCGGACAAGCTGGCAGGAAAACGTCCAGTTACCTTCAAGGGTCATCCACCTACTTCTAAGCCAACAAATACCTGCGTATCTTGAAACTCCACAGCTGAGATCAACTAAAAACAAAATGCTAAAAACCTTTGCTTTAAAAAATAAAAAACAAAGGAAAAAGAATGCCAGTTTTGACAGCAGCCACCACCTGGCTGGCTTGCTAATGGAGTTCTGGGAACCCAGCCTCCGTCCACTCACTATGTTCATTAGGCAGAGAAAAATTTTTACTTTCCCTCCAGATAGATTCCAATGATTGGTGGAAAGGCTCTGAGAAAAGGATTGCATCCCACTCTCCCCCATCCATCCTCTCCTTTTACTTACCCCTCTTCCACTCCTCACTCCGCTCTCCTGGCAACTGTTCTAGAAAAAGGAGCCGGGAGCTACAGGGGGGCCCCAGGCTGGTGTGTGTAAGAACAGGCTGCGCCAGGTTTTCAAATGCAATTAATTTTCCAGAGAAGCTTAAACCTCTGAAATGCATTTGCAATTGAAATGCTGATACAGTCGTCAACCACTGCAGTACACAACCATAAATCTTGAGCGCAGATAGTTTTTGTTGGTAATAATGAAGTACAATATACATTTAATTAGTGTGAGATTTAGGAAATGTGCAGTGTAATAAAACAATATTCTAATTAGGGTTGGGGAAACGTTTAAATACGATTTATGCAGTACCATTCAAAGGAACTCTTACAAATTACACTGAAATTTGCTGTTACTAAGCAAAAAAAAAAAAAAAAAAAAATCAAAACAGAAGTGACAAGTTCTTTATGCCCTTGAATATTAGTCCCACGGACAGCACTAGATTAAAAACAAACGCTTGGTGGTCATCCAGAGTAGGCAGCTCAGGGGGAAAAGGGAATCCCAGTGCTCAAGTGCTGGCTAGATTGTTGGTAACAGCCCAGTCTGTCCTCACACTTTCATCTATTGTCCTATTAATTTATGCTCTAACCTCCCCAACATTCTGCTCAAAACCCGTCATCTGTTACCTGGGAATGCCACCTGTGCCCACGTCCAGGGATGCTGTGATTATTAATGACGCATTTCCTAAGAGTCCTCAAGTCCTTCGAAAGAATGGGTAATCTAAACTGATGACACTGTGAAAGAAAAACAGCCTAATGAAAGAAAGGTACAGAAGTCAGGAAGCCTAGCATCTAATCCCGGCCTTAATTGTAATTTCCTGTGTGTCCTTGAGAACGTCAGTTAACACTTCTGTACTTCATTCTCCTGATCTGAAAACTAAGGATAGCAAGGTTTCATCTGGGCAATGTTGTATAGGTCTGAGAGAATTCCCATATTATAATGAATGTGAGTAAAAAGTGACGGGAGAAAAGATGATGTGCCTCTTCTACTCACTCCCACATACACACAAGTGCATATGGAGTAGCAATGGAGAAAACACAAGGGGTGCAGCTTCCCAACTTATTGGTCTTTGTTTATCTTTTAAAGGGAAGATTTAAATACTTTTTAAAGTCAGGGCATTAGTGTTTAGAGTTCATTTTAATTGTAAATCAACAAAATTATCCTGAATGTCATAATCCATGTGAAAAGGGTAAAAATAACTTTGATATATCCTTATACTAAAATCTAGAAGGTGCCTTGTTGGAAAAATAAATCTATACATTTTTTAAGTTCTAGATTTAAATGATCAACTGTACAATTGTTGTATGATTTGCGGCAAGTGAATTAACCCTTCTGTGGCTACATTCCGTCATTCCAAATGCACTCTCTTACCAAGGAAGTGGTGAGCAATAATTCAG
Organism: Aotus nancymaae; assembly: GCF_030222135.1. Taxonomy (NCBI): domain Eukaryota; kingdom Metazoa; phylum Chordata; class Mammalia; order Primates; family Aotidae; genus Aotus; species Aotus nancymaae. The sequence goes on along the minus strand of NW_026988507.1, from coordinate 4,664,992 downwards.
CCAAAACTCACTTTATTATTTCCCCCTTTATCTGAAAATGTTTTTATATGAATGTAAAAAAAGTTACAGAATTTCTGATCTGGTAAAATACTGAAAGACCAACTAATCTAAACCCTTCCTTTTATTGATAAATTGAGGCCCAGAAACATTAAATGACTTGTCCAAGGTCACACAGGTGGCCAAAGACAAAGCCAGAATTGGGCCCTGAGTAATGCACTTTCTGCCACACCACAGCTGCCTCATGGGTTTGAGGGAGTTAATGTTCTCCAAACAATAAACAGGACAATCTTTCCGTGGCCAACTGGTATAATTTGTCTCCATTTTGCAGTACTCTATATTTGTGAAGATGTTGCCAATCTTTTTTTAACATCAAAAATACATCAATGATATTACCATTATTTTGACAGTCAGCTAGAAATCCCAGAAAAAGGAATTAACAGCTTATTACTTTTAAACACCTCATAACACTATTAGGAAGAATGTTTTTGACATTTTTATATAATTAGGTGGAATCTGCTGTAAACACTACATTAGCTTAGCTAAAATCTACTTCTCTGTCTTTGATTTCTGCAGAGAAATTTCACTGACTTAAGATGTAGTTCACAACAAAAATTGATAGCAAAATATGGCCCTAACATATAGGACCTAATTAGTATGGATTTCCTTTAAGGCATATTTTGCTTATGCTACCAGACACTAGGAAAGATCCTTGCATGCAAATTAGTCTAATCATCAACTAATATTCTTCTTCTTCTATGTTTGATTGATCCATATTGAATGAAGTTAATAGATTGTAAAGGTGGTTCCTTAGCTTTTGGATTCTTGTACTACGAAAATTCTGCACTTACTCCTATACCCCACCAAAATTGGAAACAGACATAAGATTTCCAACTTTTAATTTTCTCAACTTAAAAAACAATCTAACCAACTGTCACCACCATTCCATGAAGGAAACAACAGTTCAAACATCAAAAAAGCAAAAGAAAATATTACATTCTCAAAAAACTCTTACAGTGGAATACTTTGACTTTATGAAAAACTAACCACAATGTCATTCCACAATTAAATGGTGTCAACTTTACAGTAATTATCAGATGATATATTCTAGATGTTTAGTTAAGAGAACGTAAAAGCGTTGGACAAAATGCATCTATGTTATCTGTCTTACTTTCTAGTCCTTTAAACCAAGAAGTCAGCAAATTACCTATGTTAAATATTTAACAAGTGCAGATACCTGAGCTGCACCCCAGATCTTCTGAATCAGAACCTCTGCTACCCTGGGTATAATTTTATTGTGAAATGGCAACAGTACTACAAGCCAAACAAAACCATTCAAGAACATTTAAAGTTTCTGCTTGCATTATGACATTCCATTGGCTCAGCCAAACATCAATCAGATGAGAAAATCTACTCTCCCTGCTCTGTGGGAAGCACTGCAAAGTCACTTTGTTGTCCTGTAATTCTATAACAAAGAAGAGAATAACAAATTGGAATAATGCAATTGACTATGGCTTAATTTTGGAAAATGTGCTGTGACTACAGGAATAAAGATGGCTGACGTAATCATCCAGGTAACTAGGATGAGTTTCTACTCTTTTTCCAAGTAACAAGTTCCTTAGACACACAAGTGTTTCCAGAGAAAAGTACATTCAGAGCAAGCCTACTCTTTGATTTCCATCTTGAGAAATAGGTAGTTCGTCATATTTTATATCAAAATCAAGATTTGCTTTTTGTTTTTCCTTTTAATAATTTTAATGTTAAGTCCTTCTTCATATGCATTATATCATCTTATCATTTAGATGATAAATTTCACCCTCGTCATAGATCTGCTGTGTAGAATATAACAGCAATTTCTGCACCTGTTTTACTTTATTGCCTACAGCAGTGGTTCATTAAACCCAACTTTCAGAGAGCCAAGCCCAGGAAAGTGCTGTTTCTTTAGAGCACCTACGGTGATTCAAATGTGTGCCCGGGACTGAGAACTATTGTCTAGGACCTCCAATCCATGCATGAATACAAACACGACAAAGATGTACCACACACTCACTCTCCCTGTGCCAGAAGAAGCTGCAACATTAATTTGCAAGAAGATAAGATAGGTCATTTATAAAATGTCCTCTGGGCCCAATCAGACCAGCAGTATCAGCAGCACCTGGGAGTTCGTGAGAAATGCAGACTCTTAGGCCCCTTCACAGCCCTGCTGGACCAGGAGACAACAGTTTAAACAGATCCCCAGGTGATTTATATCTACATTAAAGTCCGAGAAGCACTGTCATAAATCCTAAGTCCAACCGGGCAAGCAGTTCCACAAATCAGTCTCCGCCAGCACACTTCTTCTCAGGTTTTTGAGATTCAAGTCCAGGATTCATCACCGATTATGTTGCAGGTGAATTAATTACTGTATTGATATATGTCATATCATATCTCTTCCTTTAGGGAATGATAAATTATGTTAGAAATACAAAGAGTGCCATCAGCTACCCAGCACGCACTAGTATGCCACTTTATTGCACTGTGGTGAAAACAAAAAACAAAACAGGTAAGATCTGGTTCATGCCTTCAGGCTACTTACATTCTAAATAAGAGATACTAACAAGTAAACAACCACCTAGTGATGGTAGTGGCTGCTGCCATCACGCTGGCTACAGCAGGGAGCCACAGCTGGGGCTGCACACTCTATGGAGCGGTGGGAACCCCGCCCCTTCTGAGCTAGAGTGGGAGATCATTGTCCTGCTCTGTGGAGCAGGCGGGGCTACGGCTACCCAAACTGCAGCTGTGGATCGGAGCCTCCCTGTGCTCTTGGGAGTTGGCTGGGAGCAGGCAGGATCTGCCTTCCGAGGTGTGGCTGCAGCTGCCCTCCTAAGGTAGGACCCAGGCATCTCTGCAGTCCCCAGAATGACCCCCAATTCCTGCATGTTCTGGTGTGTCTGCTCCCACTGCCTGGTCTCCCTCCGCTCCTGGTGCCTGCTCCAAACTCCTAGGTGTTGAAGCCGAGCCCAGGGGCCATGAATGACAGTGGGAAGCAGATTGATTCCTGGGTGAAACGGGGAAGGTCCCCAGTAAGGCCCCACTTTAGGGCCAGGAAGGGCCCGAAGGTGGGGGGCTGGGTTGCCCATCCTGCAGACCAGAGTGGGGACTCATGGTGCCTCTTCCTGCCTGCACTTGGACCAGTTGGTATGCACTTCCTCCCCTCTGAGGTCCACAAAACCCTGGGCTCAAGCAGAGCAGAACAGAGGATGGCTAGAGGATGAAGAGAGCAAAGGACAGAGACTAGGAGAAAACCAGCAGCAGTGAGAAGTACCCTCTCCACTGAGAGCAGCAACTGCAGTAGAGAACTTCAGAGACCTGCAGAGACATGAGAATGACCTTCCTGCAGAGAGGAGCTACCCTCTCCAGGGGCTCCTCTCCACTGAGAGCTGAACACTCAAGGGAACAACCTGCCTATTGAAAGGAGCTGCCCACTCCTCTGAGCTGCTCTAACACTAAATAAAACTCTTCTTCTTCTTCACGCTTCACTTGTCTGTGTACCTCATCCTTCCTAGACACAGGATAAGAACTCAGGCAAAAGCACGACAGCCACAGAGATTTCCAGCCAGAAAAATCAACACCCTAGAGATCCTGTAACAATATGACTTAATGTGGTCTAAAATCCTAAACAAAAAATATAGCAATAAGGTATCCTATTGGTGATAACTGACCTCCCACGGAATTCACATGAGATTCTGGTTGTCTAAAAGTGTGTGGCACCTCCCCACTCCACCCCTACTTTCTCCGTCTCTTTCTTTGTTCTCACCATGTGATGTGCCTGCTTCCCTTTGCCTTCCACCATGGTTAGAAGCTTCCTGAGGCCTCCCCGAAAGCAGATGCTACCATGTTCCCTGTGCACCTTACAGAACTGTGAGCTAATTAAATCTCTTTTCCTATAAATTACCCAGTCTGAGGGTATTTCTTGATAGCAATGGAACAACAACCTCACATACTATACTTTGGTAAATGTTCAGTTACAGATACTGAAATCTGAATTTTATAAAATTTTCACAAGTCAAAAAATAATATCCTCCTTTTGGTTTTTCAACCAATTAAAAATGTAAAAACCATTCTTAGCTCACAGACCATATACCTACATTATCTGGCCCATGTGCTTGAGTTTATGGACTTCAGTCCTAAAGGAGGGACCTTTTCGACAGACATAAGAGTCACAACACATAGGTAAAGAAAAGCAAGCTTTAATGCTATGCCCTAGTCTTATGTAATCCAATGGGGAAAACAGGAGAAGATTCCTAGCCAAGGAGAGGAATTAAAGATTCTCATGATTTCAGACAGTTTTTGTAACCTGCTGAAAGCAGAAAAATGAAGAGAAAATCACTCCATGTTATCTGGTTGGGAACAGCTCTTCTCGGTGGCCCTAAAATGGAGCATCTCTGGCTGTTTTCTTTATTGTGGAAGCCAGGTGCAATTCTGATTCTTACTCTTACTCAGAGCTCAGGCACATCAAGTGAACCAGGTGCAGAAACTCACCAAATCCCTTTAAGACATAAAGCTAAATGCTGATTACATTCTTAGCTTTCAAGTATAATACTCATACCTAAACTCAAATTGCTATATTATCTTCAAGCTGAATAAGATAACCATATGTAAGAGAACTACAGGCTTCAACTACTTCAAGAGACAATACAGAGATCAAAGAAAGGTAGTGTCATTACAAAGTGACATTTGCTTAAGAAGCTTTGAAATATCTCTAAACTGATCTTCCTGGATCTCCTATCAAGATCCACAACTCAAATGATTGTTCCTAGACTAAGGATATGTATAGAAAACTGAGGATACATACCACTATATATGTTCTTCAGTGCCCTTTTGATAAATTATGTGTCTATAACTATTTATATCAAAGTATTTCATTCTTGGGTTATGAACTACTTGAAGCTAGGGATCTTATCTTATTCATCTCTGAAATCTCAGTATGAACTACCATTACTGTCATATAGATAAAGCCTAATAAATATTGGTTGAATGAGTTAATGACAAGGCCATAAACTTATTAAAATTATAATATGGAAGAGGTAATATTTGCTTTATTGCAAAATACAAAACATTATCTTAAAATATACACCAAGGAGCACACTTTGTGTTTGTGCCTATCTCTCAGAATACTCTGGAGACTAAGGATGTCTATGATAAAGTAAAAGCATAGAATTTCTTGCTTATTTACCAGAGAACCAAGTGGAATTTTATTCATTAAATACCCCTGGGGCAAACACTGTTGGATCTGCTTAGCTGAAGCAATTCCCACCCCACTTTTCTCTTGCCACCTACCACAGAACAAGCTGAAAAATATAAAAACTCGCTTTCCCAGTCTGCCCTGTAGATAGAGAATCACATGTGACCATATTATGGCCAATGGACTGTAACCAGAAGTCTCCTGGGGATTCCTGGGAAATACGTGCTTTTCCGATAAAGGATCTGATAACTGCTGCCAATTCCCTCTTCTTCCTGCTTTGACTGAAGAAAGCAGGAACAAATTTGCAACCATGAGGATAAATCCAGAAGAATGCCAACACACTGGCCCTGGCACCATTAAGCTGCTGAACCAATACCCAAATCTTTCTATCTCCAGATTTCCAGTATGAGAAAAAGTAACCACATTTATTTAAGCCACTGTTAGATGATATTCTTCTTCTTGCAAATAAGCATACTTCTAATGGATGAAAAGCCTATTTTGCAAAATAAAAACTCCTAAGTGCCAATTACTTTAATCTCCAAATGTTACAATACAGTCACTAAATATTATTTTACTCTTTTCTGTTTATCTAAAGGTTATTTAGGGGTCCTTTTAAAATGTTTATTCCCGCAGGTATCTAGCTACTTAACTACCATTCACTGTTCCTTTAGCACCTCTTTGCACTTATTCTGAGCACTGTCTTCAAGAAAATCTAAGCTTCTTTCACTCAACTCTCTGAAGGATAAATACATCATTTTCCATAATCTATCTACTTTCCTTTTAAGTGATATGAATTTAGTTTATTTATTCAATTTTTATGGTATATTTCCAGAAAAGATTTTTGGTGGGCACTTTCAATCTGAAATTATATGTCTTAGATGGAATTCTACTTACATCAAAAGACGGGAGAGCTATATAGAAGATGCACAAGACAGTGGACTAATAATCTCTAGGTCCTTATTCCTCCATGGAATCATCAAATATCAACATATGGACCAAAGTAGCTTTGGGAAACCAGTTAAGAAGTTGTAGAAAACAAGTAAATACTAAACCAAGAAAAAGCCACATTCAAAGGGTAAGAAATTTCATGGCATTTTTGTTCACCCTTTCCCTATTCTCTCCCTCATGCAATGTAGCTTGCTTAGGAGGAAACCACTCAATTCCTGGTTCTTCCTTCCTTGGGAACAAAGAAAATGTGGAACTTGCTTGCAACATTCTGGCTTGTCCGAGGGATGCATGAATGACTGGTTTATGTCTTATGTGTCTTGGAGAGTGGATGGAAACAGTGCCATAGTTTAGATACCAGCTTGGAGGCACCAGGAAGCAGGAATGGGCACAGTGGCATGTTGATAACTGTAGGAGGACTATAACTTACAAGTACTTAAGACAAGAGATTATGGGCAGAGAAATACAACAGAGCATCTAAGGCCCTAAGAAGAAAGGTTGAGACTCAGAGAAATTAAGACATTTAAGAGCAGCCATGTATGTGGGGAAATTGGAAGAGAAAGCATACATGGAAGACCAGGGAAGACATTCCCAGAAAAGGTTCACAGCCATCATGCTGGATTAATGAAGGTCTTCCCCTGCATGGAGCCAGTCTGCAAAGACTGGGAGAGGTGCTATTTTCTCAAATGCTCAGTTTTCAATAAAATATTACAATGCATACAAAGAAACAGGTGAACATGGCCAATTCAGTAGAAAAATAATAAATCTCCAAAAGCAGTCCCTAAGGAATCATAGGCCTCAGACTTACTTGACAAAAATTTCAAAACAACTTACACATGGCCAATGAACATGAACAGAAATAAAATCAGGAAAATGACACATGAACAAAGTAAGAATTTCAACATAAAGATAAAAATTATTTTAAAAGAACAAAACAGACATCACAATACTTGAGAAACAAAATACCTGAATTTAAAATTCATTGAAGAGGCTTCAATGGAAAACTCAAACAGGCAGAAGGAAAGAAATCAGTGAACTTGAAGATAAGTCATTTGAAATCATCAAGTCTGAGAAGCAAAAAAAAAAAAAAAGTAAACAGCCTGAAGGATTATGGAACACCACCATCAAGCCAAGCAAAATATACACTATGAGAATCTCATAAGAAGAGACAGAAAGAAAGAGACAGCTTATTTGAAGAAATAATGACCAAAAGTTCCCCAAATTTGAAGAAAGATATAGATATACAAATACAAGAAGTTGAACAAACTCCAAGTAGTGTAAGCCCACCAAGACACATTATAATCAAGCTGTCAAAAGAAAAAGAGAGATTCTTGAAAGCATCAAGAGAAAACCAACTTGTCACATACAAGGTATCCCCAATAAGATTATCAGTAGATTTCTTGGCAGAAACCATGCAACTCAAAGAGCAATAGGATGAAGTATTTAAAGTACTGAGAGAAAAAAACTGTCAACCCATAATTTTACATTTGACAAAACTATTCTTCAAAAATCTGGGAGAAATTAAGACATTTCCAGATAAACAAATAAGGAAGCTCATTTCTACCAGACCTGCCCTACAAGAAATACTAAAGTGATTCCTTCAAGTTGAAACAAAGGCATGCTAGACAGTTACTAAAAAACCATATAAAAATATACAGTTATTTGGTAAATGTGAATACATAAAAAAACACAAAAACCAGTATCATCATAATTTGGTTTATAACTCCATTTTTAATTTTTCTGCAAGATTTAAAATCATGAGTAACTATAAATCTATACTAATGGTACACAATATATAAAGTAGTAGTCACAAAAATGAGAACATGTAGCCTCAAGCCCAGAGTTGTACACACAACTAAGAATCACTAAACATTTAAGAAAAGCAACACCTTGAAAGAGGCACATCAAATAAACTCAAAAGTCAACAGCTATACACACAGAGCTAATGGAGCACAAAGAGAAATAAGAGAGCACACAAACAGATGGAAAAACATTCCATGCTCATGGTTAGGAAGAATCAATATCGTGAAAATGGCCATACTGCCCAAACTTATTTATAGATTCAACACTATCCCCATCAAGCTACCAATGACCCTCTTCACAGAACTAGAAAAAAACCACTTTAAACTTCATATAGAACCAAAAAAGAGGCTGCATAGCCAAGACAGTCCTAAGCAAAAAGAACAAAGCTGGAGTCATCATGCTACCTGACTTCAAACTATATTACAAGGCTACAGTAATCAAAACAGCATGGTACTGATACCAAAACAGAGATATAGACCAATGGAACAGAACACAGGCCTCAGAGGCATCACCACACATCTACAATCATCTGATCTTTGACAATCCTGATAAAAACAAGCAATGGGGAAAGGATTCCCCGTTTAATAAATGGTGTTGGGAAAACTGGCTAGCCATGTGCAGAAAGCAGAAACTGGACCTCTTCCTGATACCTTACTAAAATTAACTCCAGATGGATTAAAGACTTAAATATAAGACCTAACACCATAAAAACCCTAGAAGAAAACCTAGGCAAAACCATGCAGGGCATAGGCATAGGCAAGGACTTCATGACTAAAACATCAAAAGCATTGGCAACAAAAGCCAAAATAGAAAAATGGGATCTGTTTTAAACTTCAGAGCTTCTGTACAGCAAAAGAAACAATCATTAGCATGAACTGGCAACCAACAGAATGGGAAAAAGTTTTTGCAATCTACTCATCTGACAAAAGGCTAATATCCAGAATCTACAAAGAACTAAAACAGATTTACAAGAAAACAAACAAACCAACCAACCCATTCAAAAGTGGGTGAAGGATATGAACAGACACTTTTCCAAAGAAGACATATATGAGGCCAAGAAACATATGAAAAAATGCTCATCATCACTGGTCATTAGAGAAATGCAAATCAAAACCACATTGAGATACCATCGCATGCCAGTTAGAATGGCAATCATTAAAAAATCTGGAGACAATAGATGCTGGATAGGATGTGGAGAAATAGGAACACTTTTACACTGTTGGTGGGAATCTAAATTAGTTCAACCATTGTGGAAGACAGTGTGGCGATTCCTCAAGGACCTAGAAATAGAAATTCCATTTGACTCAGCAATCCCATTACTGGGTAAATATCCAAAGAATTATAAATCATTCTATTATAAAGACACATGCACATGTATGTTCATAGCAGCACTGTTTACAATAGCAAAGACCTGGAACCAACCCAAATGCCCATCGATGATAGACTGGACAGGGAAAATGTGGCACGTATATACCATGGAATATTATGCAGCCATCAAAAATGTTGAGTTCGTGTCCTTCGTAGGGACATGGATGAATCTGGAAACCATCATTCTCAGCAAACTGAAACAAGAACAGAAAATCAAACACTGCATGTTCTCACTCATAGGCAAGTGTTGAACAGTGAGAACACATGGACACAGGGAGGGGAGCATCACACACTGGGGTCTGTTAGCAGCGGGGCTAGGGGAGGGACAGCAAGAGGTGGGGAGGTTGGGGAGGGATAATATGGGGAGAAATGCCAAATATAGGTGACAGGGGGATGGAGGCAGCAAAAGACATTGCCATGTATGTACCTATGCAACAATCCTACATGATCTGCACAGGTACCCTAGAATCTAAAGTATAATATAAAAATGTCATATTAATATCTTCACAGGGACAAAAGAAGGCATTATATTCACAAAATGAGAAGACCTTGATATAAAAAAGAACCACCTGGGCATCTTATAAACATAAATATAAAAATTAAACCATCAAGATAAATAAACAATATCTAAATTGTCAGTATAAAAAGAGATAACTAAAGACCCAATAAAAAGTGGGAATATTAAAAGTTATTAAGTCATTTTTGAGCTTGTAAAGCAAAAGGAAGACGGTGAAGAGATGTGGCAAATGACTCTAGAAACTCCAATATAAGTATGGTAGGCATTGCAGAAGAGCAGGAGTGGAAAAATAGGAGAATGAAAAGAATCAAGAGAGGAAATAATCAAAAGAATAATAGAGAAACATTCCCCCCTGAATCATATAGCTTCAGACTGATAGTGTCCACCGGAGCCTGGGGAAATGAAAAAACACCCAAACTAGATACGTCATAGTAAAAAATTTGCATATCAAAGGCAAGGAGAAAAATACTAAAAGGTTTCAGTGAATAGTACAGCAAAACAATATAAACCAAACAAAATAACTGATGCCACCTACAAAGGAATGAGTCATAAGGATTTCATGCCGAGGAAAAGTATACCTCTTTGAAATAACTACATCATTTTCCGCTTTTAGTGAGACGGTTCTGAAACCTATCATATTTCCTTTTATGCCCTGGATGACAGGAAGCTATGATGTTTAAGCACTGGAACCATGTTACCTAATATGCTAGAATATATGAATTTTATTTCCCATTCCTAGTTGTCAATTATTTTGTCTATTTAACTAGGATATAAGTATTTCTTTAAAAGTTTTACATTGTGGCAAATATTAAAATTTACCATCTTGATCATTTTTAAATGTACCTTTCAAAATAGTGTTAAATACATTCACATGCTTATGCAACCAATCTCCAGAACTCTTTTCTTGTAAAATTGAAACTCTATACCCATTAAAAAAAAAAAAAAAAAAGACACCATTTTAACTTCTCCCAGCCCCTGCAACAAACATGATACTTTGTCTCTCTGATTTTGACTTCTCTAGATACTTCACATAAGAGAAATCATATAGTATTTACACTTTTGTAAAAGACTTATTTCACTTAGCATAATGTCCAGTAACACACCTACTGACTTTCATAGTTTAACCTAACCTACCTGAAATGTGCTCAGAATACTTACATTAGCCTACAGTTGCACGAAATCATTTAACACAAAGCCTATTTTATTTTATTTTTATTTTAGAATCAAGGGGACATGTACAGGTTTGTTATATAACTAAACTCGTGTTATGGGGGGTTGTTGTAAAGATTATTTTATCACCCAGGTACTAAGTACACGATAGTTATTTTTTCTGTTCCTCTCCCTCCTCCCACCCTCCACCCTCGAGTAGACCCCAGTGTCTGTTGTTCCCCTCTTTGTGTTCATGAGTTCTCATCATTTAGCTCCCACTTAAAAGTGAGAACACGCTGTATTTGGTTTTCTGTAACTGCCTTAGTTTGCTAAGGATAATAGCCTCCACAAAGCCTATTTTATAATAAAGTGTGACACTTTACATATCTCACGTAATTTACTGAATACTATACTGAAAGTGAAAACAGAACTATTGTAAGAATACTCACCATTAACGCATACAGATGAAAGCACACTGAGCCTGAAGAATGTTCGAAGCATTACACTAAAATACTGATGATGGGAATACCACAGCTACAGAGTCATCAATTTCTCTCTCTTCTGATGCGTCCTGAGAATAGCTGGCAGAAGGCACTGGGACACTGACCCTCGTTTATGGTTTAGAAGGCAAAGTGTTCTTCAGGAAGATACCGACTTTTGACGATATGTTTCTTCTTTTCATTATATATTTCAGCATTGCAAGCAAGAGCATCCTTTCTACTCCCACGGAGCTCTTGGATTAATAGAGAAAACGGACAAGGCTCTAAGGATAGCAAAGAACAGGACAGATTATGGAACAATATGTGTGTGATGGCGACTGTAACTGTCACCCATTTGTTCTAATATCCACACGCCACTGGGGATAGTAGAAAACACCTCTGCCTGTTTCTTTGCTGTGAACTTTCTTGGTGCCTCAGGTACAACTTTTTCTATCTCTGCCTCAACTACTTTACTTCTTTCTTTCTCCAGCTCCTCATTGGAAATCTCTTCAGCCTCAATGCCAACAAACTTATGAATACAGCAGAATCTCTGTTAACATTTTGAATGTGTTCGCATATGTCTTCAAAACTTTCTTCCCAATGCTGTTCATGCATTGCTGTGTGCCTTCCTCCCATGCTGCATCGATGTTCCAGATAGCATTTAGAATGTTAAAAATCCCTCCAAAATTCTCAGAATATTTGGCCAGATTCAGTCACTTCAACAGCCTGTGCAAACATTTGACATAAATAGTATGCATTGAATACACAGTCCATAGAAACCATACGGATTTGCACCACCATAAAGTAAAAAAATCATTAAGTTGAACAGTGGCAGGCCAGGAGTGGTGGCTCACACCTGTCATGTCAGGACTTTGGGAGTCTGAGGTGGGAGGATCCCTTGAGCCCAGGAGTTGAAGACCAGCCTGGGCAACATAGTGAGACTCTGTTCTAAAAAAAAAAAATTAAATAAATATTTTTAAATAAATAATTTTAAATAATTTTTTTTTTAAGTTGAACCATTGCAAGCTGGGGACTATCTGTGGAGGGTGTGTGTGTGTGTGTGTGTGTGTGTGTGTGTGCCTAAATATATATTATATATTTAAATATGTTATATATTTATGCTGCTTATGTAGCCTTCAGAACCATAAGCCAAATAAACTTTTTTTCTTTATAAATTCATTCTTGAGTATTCCATTACATCAACACAAATGGACTAAGATAGGGCTTGAATTGACATTTCTCCAAAGAAGATAAACAAATGGCTGACAAGCAAAGGAAAAGGTGGTCAATATCACTAATCATTAGGGAAATACAAATCCAAACCACAATGAGGTACCACCTCACACCCATTAAGATGGCTACTATTCCGTAAATATATATATTTATATATCTGAACCTCTGTTACAGATATAGGATTTTATTTATATATATGTTAATTATATATAAATATACATTATATTATATACCCATATATAAATATATATATATTTATGTATCTGAACCTCTGTTCAGATATATTATTTTATTTATATATAAATATGTTATTTACATATAAATATGTATTATATATCTCATATATAAATATATATTTTTATTTATGTATCTGAACCCTGTTTGGATATATGATTTTATTTATGTGTATATATATGTACACATAAATATATAAATACATAATATATAAATTATATATTAAATTGCATAAATTATAAATATATAAATATATATAAATTATATATTAAATTACATAAATTGTAATTTAAAATATACATTTTAAAATACATAATCCTGTCAATATATATGGGCTTTACATATATAAAGCCATATAAACATGTATTTTTTTACATGTAATATAGCTATATAAATATGTACTATCCTATATTATATTAAATATATATGTGATATTAACCATCTTTTCATATGCTTGTCAGCCATTTGTTTATCTTCTTTGAAGAAATGTGTATTCAAGACCTATCTTAGTCCATTTGTGTTGCTATAAAGAAATACTCAAGACTGGATTTATTTTAAAAAGAGGTTTATTTGTCTTACGGTTTTGAAGGCTATATAAGAAGCATGGTGCCAGCATCTACTCAGCCTCTGGTGAGGGTCTCACGCTGCTTCCACTCACAGTAGAAGGTGAAGGGGAGCCAGCATGCAGAGATCACGTGGAGAAAGTAGAAGCAAGAGACAGAAGGAGGTGCCGGGCTCTTTTTAACAACTAGTGCTTGTGGAAAATAAGAATGCGAACTCGCTCACTCCCATGAGAATGGCACCAAGCTATTCATGAGGAATCCTCCCCCATGATCCAAACACCTCCCACTAGGCCCACCTCCAGTAGTGGGGATGAAACTTCAACATGAGACTTGGCAGGACCAAATAAACCATATCTATATCATAGCAAGCCTTTTGCCTATTTTTAAAAAAGTTGTTTGGGCATTTTTGTTGTTGTTGAATGGTAGGAATTCTTTACACATTTTAGATGTTAACGCCTGTTTGGATCTATGATTTGCAAATATTTTCTCCCAGTCCACAGATTATCTTTTCACTCTGTTGATTACATCTTTGACGCATGGAAGTTTTTAATTTTCCTGAAGTCCAGTTTATCTTTTTAAAATTTCATGACCTGTGCAGTTGGTGTCATATCCAAGAAATCTTTATCAAATGCCATATCATGAAGACTTTCTTCTATTTTTTCTAAGAGTTTCCTAAGGGTTTTATAGTTTTTTCTCTTATATTTAGGTCTTTGGTTCATTTTGAGCTAATTTTTGAAATGGTACAAGGTAAAGGTCCTATTTCTTTTTTGCACCTGTATAACAACACAATATAGTTGATTTTTGCATGTTGATCTTGTATCCTGAAACCTCGCTGAACTCATTTATTAGTGTTAAGATGTCGTATGGAGATTTCTTGAGAGTATACAGGTTGAGCATTCCTAATTTAAAAATCTGAAATCAGAAATGCTCCAACTCCAAAACTCTTTGAGCACCAATATGATGTCACCAGTGGAAAATTTCACCTACAAATACCTAATACAAACTTTGTTTCATGCACAAAATTATTAAAAATAATGTATAAAATTATCTTCAGGCTACATATATAAGAGAAATAAATAAATTTTATTTTTAGACTTGGGTCCCATCACTAAGATATCTCATTATGTAAATGTAATATTCAAAAAATTTTTTTTAAAAATCAAAATCCAAAACACTTCTGGTCTTAAGCATTTCAGATAAGCAATATGCAACCTGTATTTCCACATACTAGCAATGAACATGCAAAAACCAAAATTTACAATACAATATCACTTACAAATGCTCAAGAAATGACACTTGGGTGTTATGGCAAGCAGGTAGCATGTGAAAAAACAAAAACAGCAGACAAAAGAAAATGACACTTGGGTGTAAATCTAATCATACATGCACAGTACTTGTTATAAAAATTTAGAAATGCTCATGAAAGAAATCAAAGAAGATCAAAATAAATGGAGAGACATATCATGATTATATACTGAAATACTCATTATTGTAAAGCTTTCATTTCTCCCCAAATTATTATGCAGGTTGTGTAACATATAGAAGTTGAATACACATAATATACATATTATATATAAATATATATGTGTTTATAATATGTTACAGATGCTTATATGAGCCTATTTCCCATAAGTCCCTGTATATACAATAAAATATATTACATATATATATTACATATGAGTATCCATCATTTTATTGCACTTCACTTTATCATGCTTAGCAGATATTGTGTTTTTTGCAGATTGAAGGTTTGTGGCAATCTTGCGTTGCTGATAGACCAATTCTATCAGAATAATTTTTTCAAAAGCATTTACTCACATCATGTCTCTGTGTTACATTTTGGTAATTCTCACAATACTTTAAACTTTCTCATTATTATTATATCTGCTATGATGATCTATGATTGGCAATCTTTGATGTTACTAATTCTTTTGGGGTACAAGGCATACCCATATAAGATGGAGAGCTTAATTGATACACGTCTGTGTCTCCTGATGGCTCCACCTACCAGCTGTTCCCTTATCTCTCTCCCTTTCCTCAGGCTTCCCTATTTCCTGACACACAACAATATTGACATTTGGCCAATTAATAGCCCTACAATGGCCTCTAAGTGTTCAAGTGAAGGGAAGTGTTGCATGTCCCTTACTTTAAATCAAAAGCTAGACGTGACTAAGCTTAGTGAGAAAGGAATGTAGCTAATGCTATAGCTGCCATATAATTTCTTGGATGAATCTGTGCAAAGTAAATCAAAAACCTTCTGGAAAGGATTCAGTATTAGAGAAACCACTAAGAACATTCATGATTTATGAGAGGAAGTCAAAACATCAACATGAAAAGGAGTTTATAAGAAGTTGACTCCAACCTCATGGATGACTTTGAGAGGTTCAAGACGTCAATGGAGGAAGTTACTGCAGATGCGGTAGAAAGAACAAGAGAAATAGTATTAAAAGAGAAGCCTGAAGATGTGACTGAATAGCTACAATTTCATGATCAAATTGGAATGAATGAGAATATGGATGAGTGAAGAAAGTGGTTTCCTGAGATGGAATCTATTCCTGTTGAAGATGCTGTGAACATTGTTGAAATGGCAACAAAGGGCTCACTGAAGGCTCAGATAGTTGTTAGCAATTTTTAGCAATGAAGTATATTTAAGGTATGTACATGATTTAGCTGTAATGCTATTGTACACTTAACAGATTAAGATATAGTGTTAAACATAATTTTATATGCATTGGGAAACCAAAGAATTTGTGTGACTTGCTTCATTGAAACTTTTGCTTTATTATGGTAGTCTGGGAACTAAATCTGCAATCTCTCTGAGGTATATAGAGAGAGTTACTATGAGTAATTGGTTCATGTGATTATGGAGGATGGCAAGTTCTATGATCTGTCATCAGCAAGCTGGAGACTCAGGGAAGCCAATGCTGTAGTTTACTTCCAGTAGAGTCCAAAAGCCTGAGAACTTGAAGGGTCAGTGGTGGAATTTTTAAGCCAACATTGAAGGCCTGAGAACTAGAAGGTGAATGGTATAATTTCCAGACCCAGGCCAGTCAAGCGGAAGGAATTCTCCCCTCCTTTACCTTTTTGTTCAATCCTCAATTGATTGAATGACACCCACTCACATTAGGGAGGGCTATCTGCTTTACTTTGTGTACTGATTCAAATCAGTACACAGGAAACATCCTCAAAAACACACCAAGAAATAACGTTTAACCAGATATCTGGTTATCTTATGACCTAGTCAAGTCGCACAAAAAATTATCGATCACACAGGTTTAACACAATTCCTATCAAAATTCCTACAGGATTTTTTACAGCTATTATCCAGGTTATTTAAAAATGTATATAGAGACTTCTGACAAGATGGCCAAATAGAAAGAGCTCCAGAGTGCAGTTCCCAGTGAGAGAGATGCAGAAGGTGAGAGATTTCCACATTTCCAACTAAGGTACCAAGTTCATTTCAATGGGACTGATTGGACAGTGCGTATAGCCCAAGGATGGCGAAATGAGGAGGGCAAGGCGCTGCCCCACCTGGGAAGTGCAACTGGATTGGGGATGTTATCCCCTTGGCACTCCAGTTCAGATACTATGCTTCTCCCATGGCCGTTGCAACCCTGCAATCCAGGAGAACGCCGCTGGGATGAAAAGCTCCGCAAGTTACCAATACAAATCTGAGCGACAGCTCCGGCCAGCTTACATTGTCAGCACAGATCTGGGCGGAGGTTTTGACTACCGCTGAGAGCACCTGTGGGATGGATATAACCGCCCCCCAGGAAGAGGGAGAGCTGAAAGCAGGCAGACAGGTGATATGGCTTGTCAGGTCGCACCCCTACAAAGACCAGCAAACTGAAGCCCTCTTGCTTGAGAGTTTCACAGCCAGCACATCAGTCAGAGCTTGACCCGGATGACCGAGCTCAGTGGGGGAAGGCCGTCGGCCATTGCGAAGGCAGGTCTAATCTCATCTGTGTAAACAAAAGCCAGAGGAAGTCTACATAGCAGCCAGGCTGAGTCAGAGGCAGCCCAGCAGTGCCTCTGCAAGCAGACAAGGGACAGACTACCTCCTCAAGCAGGTCCCTGATACCTGAATAACCAAAAAAACGCATCATACAGGAAAGCTCAGGCTGACACATGGCAGGTACCTTTCTGGGATGAAGCTACCAGAGGAAAGATCAGGCAGCAATCCTCACTGCTCCACATCCACCACGGGTGATTCCCAGGCAAGCAAGGTCTGGAGCGGACCTCCAGCAGTCCTACAGCAGAAGGGCCTGTTAGAAGGAAAACTAAAAAACAAAAAGAAATAGCTCCAACATCAACAGAAAGGATGTCCACTCAGAGATCCCATCTGAAATCACCAACTTCAAAGATCACAGATAGATAAACCCATGAGGATGGAAAGAAACCAGTGCAAAAAGATGAAATCATCAAAGACCAGAATGCCTCTCCTACTCCAAGGGATCACAACTCCTCACCAGAAAGGGGACAAAACAGGATGGATAATAAGAATAACGAATTGACAGTAGCAGGCTTCAGAAGGTGGGTAATAACAAACTTCTCTAAGCTAAAGAAACATGTTCTAACCCAATGCAAAGAAACTAAAAACCTTGAAAAAAGGTTAGATGAAATGCTAACTAGAATAACCAGCTTAGAAAAGAACATAAACGACATGATGGAGCTGAAAAACACAGCACAAGAACTTCGTAAAGCATATACAAGTTTACAAATCAATGAAGCAGAAGAAAGGCTATAAGAGATCACAGATCAACTCAATGAAATAAAATGAGAAGACAAGATTAGAGAAAAAAGAGTGAAAAGAAATGAACAAAGCCTCCAAGAAATATGGGATTATATGGAAAAAATCGTAGATTTTTTCTGAATTATATGAAAAAGCATAGACCTAATCTACGCTTGATTGATGTACCTGAATGTGATGGGGAGAATGTATCCAAGCACCCTTCAGGATATTATCTGGAAGAACTTCCCCAACCTAGCAAGGTAGGCCAACTTTCAAATCCGGGAAATACAGAGAACACTACAAAGATACTCCTCAAGAAGAGCAACCCCAAGGTACATAATCATCAGATTCACCAGGGTTGAAATGAAGGAAAAAATTGCTATGGGCAGTCAGAGAGAAAGGTCGGGTTACCCACAAAGGGAAGCCCATCAGATTCACAGTGGATCTCTCAGCAGACACCCTACAATCCAGAAAAGAGTGTGAGCCAATAGTCAACATCCTTAAAGAAAGAATTTTCAACCCAGAATTTCATATCCAGCCAAACTAAGCTTCGTAAGCGAAGAAGAAATAAAATATTTTATGGATAAGCAAATCCTGAGATTTTGTCACCACCAGACCTGCCCTACAAGAACTCCTGAAGGAAGCACTAAACACAGAAAGGAACAAACAGTACCAGCCACTGCAAAAATGTACCAAATGGTAAAGACCAATGACGCAATGAAGAAACTGCATCAACTAACAGGCAAAACAATCAGCAAGTAACAAAATGGCAGGATCAAATTCACACATAACAATATTAATGTTAAATGTAAATGGTCTAAATGCCCCAATCAAAAGACACAGACTGGCAAACTGGATAAAAGGCCAAGACCCATCTGTGTGCTGTATTTAGGAGACCATTCTCACATACAAAAACACACAGACTCAAAATAAAGGGATGGAGGAAGATTTACCAAGCAAATGGAGAGCAAAAAAAAAAGCAGGAGTTGCAATCCTAGGCTCTGATAAAATGGACTTTAAAACCAACAAAGATCAAAAGAGACAAAGAACGGCATTACGTAATGGTAAAAGGATCAATGCAACAAGAAGAGCTAACTATCTTAAATACATATGCACCCAACACAGGAGCACCTAGATACATAAAGCAAGTTCTTAACAACCTACAAAGAGACTTAGACTTCTGCACAATAATAGTGGGAGACTTCACTCCACTGTCAATATTAGACAGATCAATAAGACAGAATATCAACAAGGATATCCAAGACTTGAATGTAGATCTGGACCAAGAGAACCTAATAGACATCTACAGAACTCTCCATCCCAAATCCACAGAATATACATTCTTCTCAGCATACATCACACTCTAAAATTGACAAGTAAATCACTCCTCAGCAAATGCAAAAGAACAGAAATCACAACCAACAGTGTCTCAGGCCATAGTGCATCAAATTAGGAGTCAGGATTAAGAAAATCAGTCAAAACCGTGCAACTACATGGAAACTAAACAACTGGCTCCTGACGACTGGATAAACAATGAAATGAAGACAGAAATAAAGATGTTCTTTGAAACCAATGAGAACAAAGACACAACTTACCAGAATCTCTGGGACACATTTAAATCAGTGTTTAGAGGGAAATTTATAGCAATAAATGCCCACATGACAAGCGAGGAAAGATCTAAAGTTGATACCCTATCATCACAATTGAAAGAGCTAGAGAAGCAAGATAAAAAAAAAACTCAAAAGCTAGCAGAAGACAAGAAATAACTAAGATCAGAGCAGAACTGAAGGAGGTAGAGACACAAAAAACCCTTCAGAAAATCAATAAATCCAGCATCTGGCTTTTTGAAAAGATCAACAAAATAGACCACTAGACAGATTAATAAAAAAGAAGAGAGAATAATCAAATAGATGCAATAAAAAATGATAAAGGGGATATCACCACCGATTCCACAGAAATACAAACTACCATCAGAGATTACTACAAACAACTCTATGTACATAAACCAGCAAATCTGGAAGAAATGAATAAATTCCTGGACACTTGCGCCCTCCCAAGCCTGCACCAGGAAGAAGTTGAAACCCTGAATAGATTAATAACAAGAGCTGAAGCTGAGGCAGCAATGAATAGCCTACCAACCAAAAAAAGTCCAGGTCCAGACGGGATCACAGCCGAATTCTACCAGACATACAAAGAGGAGCTGGTACCATTCCTTCTGAAACTATTCCAAACAATACAAAAAGAGGGAATCCTTCCTAACTCATTTTATGACCAACATCATTCTGATATCAAAAACTGGCAGAGACACAAGTAAAAAAGAAAACTTCAGGCCAATATCCATGATGAACATTGATGCAAAAATCCACAATAAAACACTGGCAAACCGATTGCAACACTAAATCAAAAAGCTTATCCATCACAATCAAGTAGGCTTCATCCCAGGGATGCAAGGCTGGTTCAACATATGCAAATCTATAAACGTAATCCATCATATAAACAGAACCAAAGATAAAAACCACATAATTATCTCAATAGATGCAGAGAAGGCCTTCAACAAAATTCAACAGCCCTTTATGCTAAAAAACCCCCAATAAACTAGGTATCAATGGAACGTATCTCAAAATAATGAAAGCTATTTATGACAAACGCAGAGCCAATGTCATACTGAATGGGCAAAAACTAGAAGCATTCCCTTTGAAAACTGGCACCAGACAAGGATGCCCTCTCTCACCACTCTTATTCAATATAGTATTGGAAGTTCTAGCCAGAGCAATCAGGCAAGAAAAAGAAATAAAAGATATTAAATTAGGAAAAGGGGAAGTCAAATTGTCTCTATTTGCAGATGACATGATTGTATATTTAGAAGACCCCACCATGTCAGCCCAAAATTTCCTCATGATAAACAACTTCAGCAAAGTCTCAGGATACAAAATCAATGTGCAAAAATCACAAGCATTCCTATACACCAATAACAGATAAACAGCCAAATCATGAGTGAACTGCCATTCACAATTGCTACAAAGAGAATAAAATACATAGAAATACAACTAACAAAGAATGTAAAGGACCTCTTCAAGGAGAACTACAAACCACTGCTCAAGGAAATAATAGA
This sequence comes from Aotus nancymaae, assembly GCF_030222135.1. NCBI lineage: Eukaryota > Metazoa > Chordata > Mammalia > Primates > Aotidae > Aotus > Aotus nancymaae. The sequence goes on along the minus strand of NW_026988507.1, from coordinate 4,643,636 downwards.
GGACACAAACAGCTGGAAAAACATTCCATGCTCATGGTTAGGAAGAATCAATTTTGTGAAAATGGCCATACTGCCCAAAGTAATTTATAGATTCAATGTTATCCCCATCAAGCTACCACTGACCTTCTTCACTGAACTGGAAAAAAAAAAACTTTAAAGTTCATATAGAACCAAAAGAGAGCCTGCATAGCCAAGACAATCCTAAGCAAAAGAACGAAGCTGGAGGCATCACTCTACCTGACTTCAAACTATACTACAAGGCTACAGTAATCAAAACAGCATGGTATTGGTACCAAAACAGAGGTAAAGACCAGTGGAACAGAACAGAGGCCTCAGAAGCAATGCCACACATCTACAACCATCCGATTTTTGGCAAACCTGACAAAGGCAAGCAATGGGGAAAGGATTCCCTGTTTAATAAATGGTGTTGGGAAAACTGGCTAGCCATGTGCAGAAAGCAGAAACTGGACCCCTTCCTGACACCTTACACTAAAATTAACTCCAGATAGATTAAAGATTAAACATAAGACCTAACACCATAAAATCCTTAGAAGAAAACCTAGGCAATACCATTCAGGACATAAGCATAGGCAAGGACTTCATGACTAAAACACCAAAAGCATTGGCAACAAAAGCCAAAATAGACAAATGGGATCTAATTAAACTTAAGAGTTTTAACTTAAGAATTTCTGCACAGCAAAGGAAACAATCATTAGCATGAACCAGCAACCAATAGAATGGGAAAAAATTTTTGCAATGTACCCATCTGACAAAGGGCTAATATCCAGAATCTACAAAGAACTAAAACAGATTTACAAGAAAAAAACACACAAACCCATCAAAAAGTGGGTGAAGGATATGAACAATCACTTTTCAAAAGAAGACATTTATGAGGTCAAAAAACATATGAAAAAATACTCATCATCACTGTTCATTAGAGAAATGCAAATCAAAACCACATTGAGATACCATCTCACGCCAGTTAGAATGGTGATCATTAAAAAATCAGGAGACAACAGATGCTGGAAAGGATGTGGAGAAACAGGAACACTTTTACACTGTTGGTGGGAATCTAAATTAGTTCAACCATTGTGGAAGACACTGTGGTAATTCCCTAAGGATCTAGGAATAGAAATTCCATTTGACCCAGCAATCCCATTACTGGGTATATATCCAAAGGATTATAAATCGTTCTGTTATAAAGACACATGCACACGTATGTTCACTGCAGCACTGTTAACAATAACAAAGATGTGGAACCAACCCAAATGCCTTTCAATGATAGACTGGACAAAAAAAATGTGGCACATATACACCACGGAATACTATGCAGCCATAAAAAAAGATGAGTTCGTGTCCTTTGTAGGGACATGGATGAATCTGGAAACCATCATTCTCAGCAAACTAACACCAGAACAGAAAACCAAACACTGCGTGCTCTCACTCATAGGTGGGTGCTGAACAATGAGAACATTTGGGCACAGGGAGGGGAGCATCACATACTGGGGTCTGTTTGGGAGTGGGGGGCTAGGGGAGGACCAATGGGGGACAGGGAGGTTGGGGAGGGATAACACTGGGAAAAATGCCTGATGGAGGTGACGGGGGGATGGAGACAACAAACCACCATGGCATGTGTGTACCTATGCAACAACCCTGCACGTTCTGCACATGTAGCCCAGAACTTAAAGTACAATTTTAAAAAATGTATATAGAGAGGCAAAGAAAATAGAATAATTAACAACAATTTCAAAATAAGATGAAAATAGAAGAAAAAATCTACCCAATTTCAAGATATACTACATAGCTACAGTAACCAAGACTTTGTGATATCAGTGGAGGGACAGAAGCATAGACAAGTGGAACCAAACAGAGAACCAGGAAATGACTGCGCACTGAAACAGCCAACTGATTTTAGACAAAGGTTTAAAACCAATTCAATGTAGGATAGGTATTCTCTTCAACTAATGCTACTGAGGCAATTGGATACGCATAGCAAAAATGAACTTCGACCTAAGTCTCATACTTTATGCAAAACTTAAAATGAATCATAAACTTAAATGAAAACATAAAACTGCAAAACCTTTAGAAGATAACATAGGAGAAATATTTGGGATTGAATACATCATGATGACTTTTTAGACATGATGTCAAAAGTATGATCTATAAAGGAAAAAAATTAATAAATCAGAGTTCATCAAAGTTAAAAACATTTACTATGTTTTTAGGCAATGAGCCTGTTAAAAGAATGAAAAGGTAAGCTGTAGCCTGAGAGAAAATATTTGCAAGCCACATATCTGACAAAGGACTCATATTCAGAATATATAAAGAACTCTCTAAATTCCACAGTAAAAATAAAAAACTCAAAAATAAACCCAAACAATATAGTTAGAAAACAGGCAAAAACATAAACAGACATTTCATTTATAAGATACAGATGATAAATAAGCACATAAAAATATTACTAGCTGTTTACAATATTACCAGCTGTTTACAAAGGAAGTCTTAAGCCAAGCCTCAGATAATAAGATTTTATCAATTAATAAGACGGGTATAAAACATAAGCTCAAGAGTCTCATTGGATCCCAACAAATTCTTTGGTTTAATAATTTTTTAAAGTTTAAATTTTTCTGCAAGTTTTATAGTACTATGTCTAGTGTAGTTCCATTTTTGTAAAAAATATATCTATATAAATAGGAAAAATTTGAACACTGAGTATTTGATGTTATTTAAAAGTAATTTTTAAAAATTTAAGTGTGATAATTTTTTAAAGTTTTTATCTTTTAAAGATAAATATTAAAGTATTTGCTAATGAAATCTTATTATGTCTTAGATTTGCTTACAAATAATCCAGTGAGGGATGGAAGAAAATAAGTGGGAACATGGATGACACATGATTGACTATGCAGTGATTACAGTGGAAGTTGGGTGATAAGTATATACTGGCTCATTATCATCATTATATTATTCATAATAAAGATTAAAGTAAATAAAAATATAGTTGCATATATGTTTCTATGTGCATACCAAAACAAAATCTGAAAGGACACTTATCAAATTGTTAATCATGGGTATCATTGGAGTGTAGAATTGGAGTGAATGAAAAAAAAGAAAATTTCTATATTTTACTTGATACACTTTGAAATTTTTACAATGAAAATATGTATTTTTAATTAGAAAGAATAATAAGAATCTTAAATGTATGAAATTCCTTTTTTACAATTAATGTTTTTTTTTTAAGAGAGACGAGGTGTTGCTCTGCCATCCAGGCTGGAGTGCAGTGGGGTGATCTTAGCTCACTATAACCTTACACTCCTGGCCTCAGGTCATCCTCCCACTTAAACCCCCTAAAGGGCTGGGATTACAGGTGTGAGCCACCATGTCTGGTCTCATCCATCTTTTAATTTATTGAATATGCATCAAAGAGAGTTTTCAAATGTATGCAACCTTACAGAGTCTCAAATTTTGCTAGAAACTTACAAAAGGGGCAGCACATAACAGGCATTGTGAAGCTAAACTTGAGAATCTTCTTGCACACAAGTTGATCCAGATCTTATGGCTTTTAAAAGCAAATAAAATAACCCAATTGCACAGATTGATCCACCATATTTACACTTGTTTCTGTAAGGCATCAGATAGAGTTGGGTAAATTATCTATTGGAAATACAGTCATGTACCACACAACATTGTTTCCATCAATAATGGACTGCATATACAATGGCAATCCCATAAGATTATAATATCAGATTTTTACTGTACCTTTTCAATGTACAGATGTGTTTAGACACACAAATACTTCCCATGATGTTAGAATTGCCTACAGCATTAAGTATAGTAACCTGCTATACACGTTTACAGCCTAGGCTATATATACCATCTATATGTATAGCCAAGGTATACAGTAGGCTATCCCATCTAGGTTTGTGTAAAGACACTCTACGATGTCTAAAAACACATTTCTCAGAACATATCTTTGTTGTTAAACAAACACATGATTGTGTTAAACAATGATCCAGAAGAATGAATTTACCTCGCGCTCAACTCTTGAAGTTTAAGTCTTTGAAAAGCACACTCAAATTCTATTCATAGCCACTAGGGCTCAGTCTCTTCTTTAAAAAGTGAAATTAATGGATTTTTAAAACCCAAAGAATCACAAAACTTATTCTAAGTTGGTGCTGAATAAAAAGGAGGCTGTCTTTGTGATAGTCTGCTGTCTTATTTAAAACAAAATTCCAAGAAAAATTGTGAAAAATAAGAGAGGTGCCTCTTTAAGACACTTATCTCCCTTTCTCCTGGCATGATTGAGGGGAATTTTGTTTGTGATAAAATAAGAAAAGAATATTGCTCCTAGATATGGATTTAAATTTTTAGACATTATTTGACTTTCTTCTCCTAGAATGTTTTCCCGTATTGTGATGGGTGAACTCATTGGGAAGAACTGAGTAGCACTGAGCCCCTGTTGTAATCCTGCAGGTAAACTGAAGCAAGGAGTTTGGGGCTGTGCATGTGGATGGCTCGTAACCTGTTTCCTTACTGGTCGGCAGCCCTTCAACACTGAACTTTCTATTTTTAGATTTCTAAGGGACTTTAAGGTAAACACAACTCATACAGCATGCTTTATTGGGCCTTCAAACACTTCTGCTGCGCAGTGGAAACCTTTTGCTTCTACAGTGAATCTCTCATTGGCAGCCTTAAAGGTTGGTCACGTCTGTCATTAGTACTGACAACTTTGTTCTGTAAATATCCGTTTTCTCCAAAGCAGCATTTTAGGGAGAAGTTATTATACTCCGCTTTTCATATTCTTGCTCTGACCCTAACAGAAAGCAATGTACTCTCTCTGTCATAGGGCAGTGCTAAAGACGGAGTGCCCACTCCTCTAGCCCCTGACTTCTCCTCCCCATGGGAAGCAGTCTGGCTGGTCAGAAAGGACAGTTACCAGGCTACCCTCTCTATCGGTGGATCTGGCAGGCTGAGCATCACTGAGTCCTGATGCATGGGTTCTCGCTCTCATGGCACAGGATGATTTCTCTGATCTCTCACAGTGAGCAAGACCTGCCCCTGCCAGAGCTGCCAGGACTTTATTTTCTTCCCCCGCATGTGCCCAAGCAGGGATGTGCTCCCAGACCTGGTATCTTCCATTGGGATGGGTGTTAAGAGGCCCCAGCAAACAAAATGTTCATTACCAGAAAGCCCTAGTGTCAGTCCAGCTTCTGTCTTTTTATTTTATCAACCTGGGTCAGGTATGAGGCAAGTAAAAGGATGCATGCACAAAATCTCATCCCAAACTCCCACAAAAGAATCAAAACATGCCCCAAATACTCATATTGCCTTCAGATATGTAAATAGTTCCACTATGCTGGACTTTGCCCAATTAAGGCACTACGCATAGAGATTCACACAAAAAACTATCAGGGCTTGTTTCTAACACAGGGGATGCCTTCCTTTTCCGGGCTGATGAGAATAAATAAGTGTCTCTTCTTTAGTTTTCCTTCAAAGACTATAGGATAAACTTACTGATGTGTATATGGCTCTAAGATTTTGAAGAATAATTGTATGAGAAAAGACTTTCAAAGGAAGGGTTTGTTTGTTTATCCCTTCATCTGCTTACAAGATAACAATCTCTGTTTATGACAGAGAGCTGTAGTGTTCCTGAGTTAGGGTTGCCAGATGAAGGGGAGATGGGAGAGAAACAAACTAAGACCACCAGCCAAATTTGAATTTCGTATAAAAAATAATTTTTAGGATAAGTATATTCCATGCATTATTTGCTGGAACATACTTATTCTGTGGGAAATACTCAAAGTAAAAATATTTGCATTTATCTGAAATTCAGATTTAATCTTGTATTTGATTTTCCAAGATTGCATATAGGCAACTGTATCTGTAGTAGAAGACATTCATCACAGAAGCCAAAGGTTTTTCAAAAGCGCAGATGTTTATTAATTTTCTTTATCACTAAGTAATAAGTAATTTTTTTCCTTTTTTTCCTTAACAAATATTTAGTAAACATCTACCACATGTCAGACACTGTTTTACATGCTGGAATAATAAGCAAGTCAAAAAATAAATAATTCCCAAAAGAAGATGAAGAAAAAAAAGATGATGTAATAAAGAATGTCTGAATGGAGAGGGCTACCTTAGTGCCAATGTCAGGGAGCTCTCCCTAAAGAGGTGATATTTTAGCTAAGTCCGAAGAACAAGACTCAGATGTAAGGTTTCATAGAAAACATTGTAGGTAGAGGAATCATGAAAGTCCTAAGATGATATGATAGTCTCCTGTGGCTGCAGAAACAAATTATCACAAACTTGGTGGTTTAAAACAACAGAAATTCATTCCATCCTAGTTCTGGAGGCCAGAAGTTGGAAATCAAGGTGTTCACAGGGCCATGCTTTCTCCAGAGGCTCTAGGGGAGAATTCATTCCTCGCCTCTCCCAGCTTCTGGTGACATCAGCATTTCTTGGCTAGTGGCTACATCATTCTGATTTTCAAAGTGGACATTTTCAAAACTTCTCCTCCGTGTGGTCAGCTAGTCTCCCTCTGCCTCTCTCTTACAGGGATACTTGTGATGGCATTTAGGGACCACCAGATAATTCAGTATGATCTATCTCTCCATCTCAAGATGCTTAATGTCACCACACTGCAAAGTGGGATTAGAACATGGATATATTTGTGAGGGAGAGGGGTGGGGACTGTCAGCCTACCACAGATGGAAAGGAGCTGGACGTGTTCTGCATGTGTGCGTGGCTGCAGCAGCATGCACCAAGGAAGAAGTGAAGACGGATGGAGGCGGACAGGGCCAAGGTAAGGAGTCTACATTTTATTTTAATGTCAATGAGAAACCAGTGAGATTTCAAACAGGAAGTGGCCTGATTTACAATTTTAAAAGCATTCTCTGGCCACTGTGTAGGGGCTGACAGTCATCGGGACAAGAGCAAAGGAAATAGGAAGCTGTTAGGTGCTGTGGGCTTCTACTAGAGAAGGGCAGGCTAGAAGTATTGGTAGCTTAGCTTCATGGCTCGTGAGGGGAGGGAGAGACATGAATGGACAGAGAAGACAGATTTTGGACACAGAGCCATGAAGATTTGCTGATGGATTAGATAAGGGAGTGAAAAAGGAGAGTATTGTGGAATTCAAGGTTTGAAACCTTTTAATCTTTCAGTCAAACAGATCCACTTGCCCACTCATCTTGGAAAAGAATGGGTATTTTTTCCAAGCCCTAATGCTGGGCTGTGTGTTCCTCATTAATAATTTGATTTTTATTCATTAAATACAATAAATGCTAAAAAAAGAAACCAAATGTTGAGATTTGATGCAATTAGATAAGACTCTGTAGTCTATTTGAGGAAGGGGATTTCACACAAAGTCAAGGAAGGAGTGAGTTGTACCTTGTCCTACAATGCAGTTGATAAAGTAACCATGCTCTTCGGGAGGGAAATATTCTTTTCCTTCCATTCAAAATCAAATGTTAACAAAGGCATCACACTTCAGAGCAAGGTTAAAAACAACAAAAGCAGCACTGTTACAGTGATTGATGATGACTTGAAGTGCACCTGTTAATGCCGTAAACCTCTCGCAGCCTGGGTCTGGTTTACTTGGCAGGTAGCATCTTTCATGTCCAGTATTAAGAGTGGCTCAGCAGCCAGGAAATCCTTCGTACACCGACGTTCTCCAGCACACAGTGTTTATCAATGAAGAATGGATGGCAATAAATCAATTGCTATGTTGCAAGTTGGGCACAGATAAGAGTAATGGAGAAAACTCTGTTAGGAAGATGCAGGAGGTAGGTTCTACTGTGAGTTCTGTCACCATGACCCATGCACATTTCTGTGGGTCATGCGACACCCACCCCCCACCCCAGGCCTCAGTTTCCTAGCTGTAAGGGGTAAGAGTCATTGAGAAGATCAAAGGAAACAATGAACGTGCCAGACCTAACAACCAAGTTGTCCTTGTTATATTATATAATTTGTTATAGTTGCATCCTCCATAGTACCTTACACTTAAAATTGGCTCAATATTTTTTTTACCAAGTTTAATTAACTAAGTATAGCCAACATGGCCAGAAAACAGGCAGATTTTGTGGCAAGTGCTAATAGATTGATAACTGGAGATTTGTATATGGCTCCCTGATTTATATTTAGATATCTTTTATCAGGGAAAGAAAATGAGGCTGGGTGGAGTGGTTCATACCTATAATCCCAGTGATTTGGGAGGCTGAGGTAGGAGGATCACTTGAGGGCAGGTGTTTGAGACTAGGTTAGACAACATAATGAGACCCCAACTCTACAAAAAAAAAAAAAAAAAAAGAAAGCTTTTAAAAATTAGCTGGTGCAGTGGCTCATGCCAATAAACCCAGCACTTTGGGAGGCCAAAGTGGAAGGATTGCTGAGCCCAGGAGTTCAAGATGAGCCTGGACAACACAGCAAGACCCCATCTCTACAAAAAGTAGGAAAAAAAAATAGCCAGGTGTGGTGGTACACATCTGTAATCTCAGATACACAGGAGGCTCAAGTGGGAGGATCACTCAAGCCCAGGAGACAGAAGCTGCAGTGGCATGCTCATGCCACAGTACTCCAGCCTGGGTGACAGAGGGAAAACTTGTCTCAAACAATAACTAAATAAATAATTAGCTGGATGTGGTGATGAATATCCATAGTCCTAACTACTCAGGGAGCTGAGGCAGGAGGATCACTTGAGCCCAGGAGTTCAAGGCTGCAGTGAGCTAGGATTGCACCACTACACTTCAGCCTGGGTGACAGAGCAAGACTCTATTTCAAAAGAGAGAGAAAAAAAAAAATGAGTGTTGCAGAAGGACACCTCCACCTCCCCTCAGTCTGACACAAAGGATTTTGGCCTAAACCATGATGTACCAGGGTCATACAACCTCAAATATGTTACAGACAACTCGATTAAAATAACAGATTATTAACAATGGACACTCACAGCCCAGCATTTGAGCTTGTGATGAATTAGTCTTTATTTCCAAAAGCAAGTTATTGGGTGCTCTGTCTGACTGAAAGAATGTTTCATATGGTTCTTGAATATTTTCTTTATGTAAAATAACTTATTATATGAAATTCTATCAACTGGACTTGAGGGGATAATTGTGACCTACTGAATCCAGCCATTAGCCATGTCTGTGGCTACCCTGAGACCCCATCAGTTTGATGTAGGAGAGAATATAGTGAAATCTGATGTCCTCTCATACAGCATTGTCTAAGGACAATGAAACACAAATGATACATTATAAATGCAATTTGATTTTCTTCACAACCTGTCTCATCAGCTAAGACTGTTTGCCAAAAAAAGTTAGATTTATAAACTAATATTCTAAAAGATGACATCTAAATTCACTAATTCATGAATAAGTTACTTTTCAAATATCACCCAATTTTGTCTAAGAGTTACTGTCACTTTTTTATTCATTTATTTTCAAAAGTCCAACCTCTATCTTCCTTTTTGCTTTTATATGGTCTTTCATTTTGATAGAAAAGATTAGATGTCAGACTTAATTTAAAATCAATATTTTCTGGGGCTGTATTGCAGACAGATCTGGATCTGGACTTGTAGAACAGTATTTAGCCACACAGCCTCCCTTCAAATATGCATCTCTGAAAACAATTTATCACAACTATGACTATAATAACAATTCTGTTAGTGTCTATGAATATTATATGTCAAAATCCATCAATTTTATTAGCCAAGCCAGGATAGAATGTTATTGAAAAACTGATAAAGATATTTGTAATAACTGGAACTGGTAGAAATGGCAAAGCTCTGATTCAGGTTGGTCTTCATGTAATCATATAAAATAGGGTCATCTTGTCTATTTCCATAATATCAAGGGTAGCTGGACATTATCCAATGTCCTTTGTACTTATTTTAGGAGCAAGGTAGATGAGGAAGTACAAGAGAAGAGTGGTGACCAGCAGCTTTTTAAAAACTCTGTATAATAGCCTGGCTTTAAGGGAAAGTGCCTAGCCTGGTTCACAAACATCACATTCTACTTGATAAACCACTACAAATAAAAATATATCTACACTTGGAATGAAACACTTACTTATCTATGTATTCCTAGGCCACCAGAGAAAAAAGAAAAGGCTTTCTGATAGTCACCCACTATATAAAGAAATGTAGCCTTACTTTTGTACTTTTTGTAAGAATTTATGTTAGAGAGAAAACTCTTGAGCATTTGCTACAGCTGGCCAGCCCTGGGTAGGGCTCTCATAGAATGTTTTCTGATAAGTGTGGTATCCATGAAGTCTGTGTCTATAGGTCTGTACACTCCAAGCAACATCCTTAACCTCACTCATAGATGGGTGTGACTGGAGGACATCATTATTTCTGATCCTATGAGTCAGTTCAGATGTTCCAGGGGTAGAATGAAAGAGATGTGCTATGGTTCGAATGTTTATGTCCACTCCAAAATTCACAGGTTGAAACCTAATTCCCAGTGTGATCATGTTGGACAATGGGACCTTTAAGAGGTAATTAAGTCATAAGGACGGAGCCCTCATGAATGGATTAATCCAATTATAAATAGGAGTCACAGAAGTGAATTTGTTCTCTTTTTGCCCTTCCGCCTTTTACCATGTGTTGATGCAGCAAGAAAACCCTTCCAGATTCCAGCACCTTGATCTCGGACTTCCCAGCCTCCACGGCCATGAGCCAATAAATTTCTATTCATTATAAATTACCCAGGCTCAGGTATTCTGTTATAGAAACACAAGTGGACTCAGACAATGTACTTTTCCAGAGTTCTCATTTTCCAAAGGCTCAGCTTCTTATTTAAACCAACATCTTCTCAAGAGTAAACAGCATTTCCCTTACAAATGCTGGGATGCTACTTTTAAATTTTCATTTGCCTCAAAAATCTGTCTCTTCAAACCCCAGAACTAGTCCACTCACACCTCTCCCAGGCAGATTCTCTTCCTCATCTTTAAGTCTTCAATTAAGTAGGGAAGATTCTCCATTAAGCCAGTGCTTCTCAAATAGCAGAGAGCATCCAGATCACCTGGAGAGCCAAGAGCCCACCATCAGAGATCCTGATTCATTAGGTCTGGATTTGGGCCAGAAAATGTGTATTTCCATCAAGCCCACAAATCACATTTTCAGTAACACTGCTTTAAGTCACAGTAAGAGCATCTGAATTGCCAAGCTTTGAATTTCCATGCCCTCAGTCGCTGTTTACTTTGCTATAGCAGAGGAGACTTTGCTGGTCCACAATGATTTTCACCTTTCCTGGGTACTCATCATCTTACTTGCCATGATGCTGCCATTGTTCATCACCCCAGCTGAATTTTATAGCTCCATCTGCCACTCGTGAATGGAAGTATTATCCAAACTTTGAAAGTTGGTGTATTAAGCCATACTTGCATTGCTATAAAGGAATACCTGAGACTGAGCAATTTATAAAGAAAAGAGGTTCTATTGGCTCACAGTTCTGCAGGCTGTATAAGCATGGTGCCTGTATCTGCTTCGCTTATTGGGAGGCCTCAGGGAGCTTTGGGTCATGGCAAAAGGTAAAGCAGGAGCAGGCACATCACATGGCCAGAGCAGGAGCAAGAGAGAGAGGGTGGGGAGGTGCCACATACTTTTAAACAACCAGATCTCATGAGAACTCACTATTATGAGGACAGCATCAAGGCATGAGGAATCTGCTCCCATGAAAACACTTCCCAGCAGGCCCCACCTCCAGCATTGGGAATTACATTTCAACATAAGAATTGGGCAGGACAAAAATCCCAACCACATCAGTTGGATTCTTGAATTGCCCTCATTTCTCAATCCCCGCACAGGGCTGTATGAGCAGCATTCTCCACCAGTTATGTCCCTAGAGGGGACATATCTTTAGCTGCCGGTAGACTCAAGTGTGATCACCTTGCTCAAACTTCCACCTATACCATTATTTACTGCTTTACACATAACTTTGGCAGAATGGGCATTGGGCTCCATGACTCCTCCCACCACAACCAATTGGGTAAGAAGTGAACATCTGACTCAAAGAGAGGGAGATCCACAGAGTAATCTGGGCCAATCAGATCTCTTCCTTTTATTTTTAACAAAGAAACACAGGAGAAATTTCAGATTCATGTTAGGCAATGGAGCAAATAGGTTATAGAAATCAGCTGAGGTAGCCGTGCTGGTCAGTGGGCAAGGTAAGTAACAACAGAAGTAGAGGAAGGCAGTTAGAGAGGTGGATCAGGTAGTGAGGCTCCCAGCAGCCCTGGAAAGACTAGAATTTGACACATGAGCTGCTGTGCCCAGCTTAAATTCGGTTTTTCTTATAATAACTTAGGATATTTACAAACTAAGGTACTTAGAATATTCAAAAAATTAGGCAATGGCTCAGTGACATTTATTATAATCATTGCATGCGATCTTTTAAATCTTAGGAATCAAGCAGCCCAGACACTTTTTTTTTTTTTTTAATCCAAAGAAGGAAAGGGGAAAGGAAATACCTGGCAATTTTGTATAAAGTATGCTTTCAAAATCCCTAAGAAAGCAAGATCAAAGGTAATTAAGTATATATTTACAGTGGGGTGATCCAGAAGACATGTCATCCCACTCTGCTTGTTGTAAATTGTCTTAATCTTCTGGATTTTGGAGCTATTTATATGGATTAGGCTATAAAAATACCCTCTGTATAGTCAGAGCAAATAGAGAATTAATGCAATTGCTAGCATCTTATATTTAAGAGTCACAAAGTCAAATGCCTCGAGGGGCCAGGCAGGTAATACAGACATGTGACAAGGTCCATATAGAACTCTGGCACACTGGAAAGTATGTGCCCTGTTTATGGGCTCAGGGAATACAGAATGTCCTTTAGGTATAGATGCTAACGTGTAGCCTCTTAATTTTTAAGTGTTTCAAACTAATTTTTTTAAAAAAGCAACAAATTTAAGCCTTTTGCAGGGCCAACAAAAGTATTGTGCAGATCAAATATATCCCATTGCCACCATGACTGTCTAGCTGCAACATCTGATCTAGTTAATTGCATCAATTCATCTGACCGAATTTTTGCTTTGCTGAAAATATGCCCTGGAGAGGGAAAAGTGGAGAAGTAGAAAGGAAAGAATCATTTTTTTTTTTTTTTAAAGATTTTTAAAAATGCACTCAGCCTTCAGAAATGATATAAAGCAAAGAGCTTTGACTTCTGTTAGGATAGAAGAGTGTTCTTGACAGGGAATTGTCGGCTCTGTTCTGTGGCACTTTAGTTATGTTAAGTTACTCAGTTGACATCATCTGTCTTTTTAAAAATGTGATATCTGAGCACTCTTTCCAGAGTATGAAGAGCTCAAGTCTAATTTTAACTAATCCAGTGTATAGATGCTTAGTTTTTAGGATCATTTCCTAAGAATACACATCTGGAAATTAACATTGTGTTATGTGATTATAATTAAATTTTTACAAAGAATGATTAGAAGAAAAATAAGCCAAAATTTTTCTATATACAACAGACACAGACCACCTTTCCTCATGTTCTCTGTGGAGTCAGCCATAAAACATGCCATCGGCCACCAAGAGCAATTTTCAGATGATCTTCATGGGAAAAAAACTTCCATATATTTGTGCTTTTTCAACATCTATTTTCTTCATGTTTCAAATCCTGTCAGATGTCTTATTGCCATGACACACAATGCCCAGTAGAGACAGTCTGGTATGGCTCCCATCACTTCTGATAACACATCACTCAGAGCAATTATGTATCAACTTCAAGCTTTTTTTTAAAAAAAAACAGGCTCAAGAAAACCATTTCTGTTTTTTCCAACTCAATCTTTAAGTTGAAAATATTGTCTATATCCTAAACCAAGACTGGCATTAATTCACTCACTCAACACATATTTACTGAAGCCTCTCACAGGTATTAAAGCACTCTGCTAGAAATCAGGAACGTACTATGACTCACTTGGACACAATTCTGCCTTCGTGGATCCCTGGCAGCAGAGATTAATCACATAAATAAGCATATTATCACAAACCTTGATAAGTATACTGAAGAAGGATCATGAAATGCTATGAGAGCCTAAAACAGGGTTTAAGACATAACGTGATGTGGGGATTAAAGGGAAGACTTCCCTGAGGAAGCTGAGCGTTCCAGAGCAGTTACGTACCACAATGGGGAAGAGGAAGTGGGGAAGAGTGTTCTACTCAGAGATAACAGCACAAGTAAAGGCCCAGGGAGGAAGACAGCACATTTCAAGAACTGAAAGCAAGCTAGTGTGGCTGGAGTTCACAAACAAAAGAGGGTCCAAGAAGAAGTCCAATAGGTAAGTAGGGACCAGATCATTTAGGACCTTCTAGGAAGAGCAATGGGTAAACATTGAGGGATTAAGAAATGAAGAGTGATGTCTTCGTATTTGTATTTTTAAAGACTCTCTCACTCTGGTGAAGAAGACTGGATTTAAGGAGACTGTTATAAGGTGTATTAATCATGTGTTTCTGATGTTTTAACATTTGGGGCTTTGCTGACCCCGGAGGGACTGGCCCTCCCAAGGCTAGCTAATTTCTAGAGATAGTAAAAAACTTTCCTGCAAGCACACCTTTCATATATAAACCAACCACCCAATGCTCATAACCCCCAACCAACTCCTTTCTCTAGCTCTTTGACTCCGGGCCCCCATTCACCTGCCCTCGTCACCCCACAGCCAGGCACCAGACAACTTGGGATAGGCGCTAAGGCCCCAGTGATTGCCAAAATTATTCACACTAGCCAATCCTTATTCTGCCTCACTTACTCCTTCCTATAGTCACTACAACAACAGTCTCTTGCCCACACTTTCCCCTCACTCCCTCTTTCTCCCGATCAACCCTGGTGTTTCCCCGCAGGGTGTCAAGCCTCCTGTTTCTAGGGATCTGTGAGTGTCAATGGCTTCCTTTATGACAGCATTTCTATGTCTACGTGTCTTACCATACCCGATTCAAACAAATCCTAGGTACATTTTAAAAAGCAAGACCACTGTGGTACGCCAGGTGACTTCCGATGGTGGCTTAGGACAGTATGGTCACAGTGAAGCAGAATAAAAGTACAGTTAAAGAAGAGATGAGTTGGATAATAAGGAGAGGAAGAGAGAGGTGTCAGAATAATTCCTGGACTTATGCTCTGTTCAGTTAATTGGATGATGGTGTCACCTACCAAGACAGGAAATCCAGAAAAGGGACCAAGTTTGGGAGAGGATGATGAGTAAAATGTGCTTTCGAGACAATCAAATGTAAATGTTACACAGACAGTAGGATTCAAGCTCCTATTCAAAGAAAGGAGTCCTCACCATCCTTGCTCAGCTACTCAAAGATGAGGACTCCATGGCAGAACTATTTATAGGCTATGATTTTTTTCTTCCAATATATCACATTTCTGGTTGATGTAAATGACACTTTAAAATGAGAAACATACTATATTTATATCTTACTGGTGGTGAAAAATTAGCTTTCATATGCTCCACATGCTATTTGATACACATCTGTCTGCCTACTCTCCATGTCAAACTAAAATCCATTCTCAGTCAAATGTTCTCCGAACTTGAGCCAAATTGCCTTAAAGTACCCTTCATTCTATGAACCATAAGGATAGTACTTCCTTTAATGTGACAAGAAATCACATTGTCAGGTTTCCCTGACTCACCCTAATAATTGCACTTACTTGAATCACACTGCAACACAAGTTGTTTTCAGATTGATCTTTAAATTCATAGGATGAAGAAGATAACAGTTACGGGAAAAATTCCAACTTTGCCATTATTCTTATTCTGTAATTGGCCAGTCTTTTCATAGCTTCAGGATAGAGATAGGGAGACCAATATGGTGACACAGATATTTTCCCTCTGCCTTTCACTTCAAACTACAGAGGTGCTAAAATAATGACTCTGCTACTATTGTTATTAGCAACTGAAGATTGTTTTTTCTCTTTATCTGTGTTTTGAAAAGTCTTAATAAAAGTAACTTCTGAAGTCACTGTTAACTAGCTCAATTTTGCCTAAGGGGCTGTGGAAAAGAAAGACATCTATACATTTTCAGAAGGAGGCAAGACTATTTTGTGGTAACAAGTCATATTTAGGATTCTGATTTGAAACTGTGTGAGAAGTCCAAACTGCCTACAAACAGCAGCTGTGATTAAAGAAATATAGTTGTCTAAATCTGGCAAGATAAGTAAGAAAATAAACCAGTGTTTATCGTTTCCTAATGAGATAACAGGCAGATGAATGCAACTGATGGTCATATCCATGATGCATTATAGACCCCAGTGAGATCTTCCGACAGCTTTGGGGAAGGTTGTATAGTCAGAACAAGCCTCATATCTAACCCACAACTGAGAAAACGGAAGGGAAGAACTCCAACTCATTGTATCTTGTTTCCCACTTGCTATGAAAATAAAGGGGAACATCTACAATACAGTGTCTTATTACTTATTAATGACAATAACAATTAGCCTGTTAGAACTCTTACAGTCTATTGAGCCTATACCATGGACCTTACTTAAATTATCTCCTTTAATCTCCATTACAGCCCAGTAAGGTAATTATTATTATTATCCTCATAAAAAGAAAAATAATTACCGTATATACCAAAATATAAGGTGGGAGAGAAAATTTTCCCAAAATTATCCATCAGAAAAAAATGGCTGCATATTCAATTCTTCAGAAGGTCCTCCAAATATTATAGGGCACTGTTTTAGTTATTAAATTTTGAATGTCAGAATATCTTGAGAAAGATATATTTTCCTAAAATGACCATAATTGGTGCTAGCTTGAATGCTCATAAAGTAACCTGGTAGAATTGTTTTTTTTTTTTTTTTTTTTTTTTTTTTTTTTTTTTTTTTTTTTTTTTTTTTTTGAGACGGAGTCTCACTCTTGTTACCCAGGCTGGAGTGCAATGGCGCGATCTTGGCTCACCGCAACCTCCGCCTCCTGGGTTCAGGCAATTCTCCTGCCTCAGCCTCCTGAGTAGCTGGGATTACAGGCACGCGCCACCGTGCCCAGCTAATTTTTTTGTATTAATAGAGACGGGGTTTCACCATGTTGACCAGGATGGTCTCGATCTCTCGACCTCGTGATCCACCCGCCTCGGCCTCCCAAAGTGCTGGGATTACAGGCTTGAGCCACCGTGTTTTTTTTTTTTTAAAGAGACAAAGAAGATTATCTTTAAGGCAGAAAACTATTTCTGGGAGGCAAGTGAAAATGCTTATGATGAAAGTCTTTTGAATCACTCTAAGAGGTCATAATAAACATAATAAACATTGACTCAATGAATCTTAAAATCCAGTTTTTTAAGGTTATGCAAATATATGTTTATGGGATGGGAGAAAATTTCTAGTGACAGTATCAAACACAGATTCAAATAGTTTGGATTCTCATGCAACTTAAATGGATATGAGGATATACCCTAAAACACTGCAGATGGCAGGTCAGAAAGTGGCTCCCAAAATGACAGAGACATTAATGTCAGAGTTGTTCAGAAATAATTTAAATCAAAGTATTTCATGAAGTGTAAGACTGGGGGAAGGGGGAAGCAATACTTCTAAATTAATATTATTTTACATGTTTTTTTTTTTTACTGTAACTGTGTAAATATTACAAATTATACCTTTCTGGTTTTTAACAGATTCAATGGAGTGTGCTACGGTAGACAAAGTAAGCTAGAAGGAGGTAGGCAAGTTGAATAAGAAGATAGGAATGAACTTTTAAAAGTTCAACGTAGAGATCCAATTGTGTTCCACACAATAAAACTATGGAATTCCTCTGATGTGCAAGGCACTGGAATAGGCCTACACAGGATACATAGAAGAATAATCATGGCATTGTTATCCACTCAATCCCTTAAGTTAGAAACCTTGCAAATTTAGTAATAATAAAAATAATACCAATCACATACTTGATGCAAGGTACCATTCTAAGTGCTTTTTATTTTTTAATATTCTTTAATTTTCAAAACAACCCTATGATGTATGAAGAATTATTGTTATTATTGAAGAAACTGAGGTTAAGTAACTTATCGAAGGGTACAAAGTTAGTAAATGGCCATTTTAGAATTAAAAATCCAGGGAATCTGGTGCTTAAGTCTGTGCTCTTAACCATTAGGTTACACTGCCTCTCTTCATTATCTTCCTCTGCTCTCCCTCCTCCCTATGGCAATCTGTTCCCACATTTTGTAGAGAAGAGCCACACCTCCATGAGTTCTAGCTAACACATTTATAAAATGGCAAATAGGAGTGGAAATACCTGGAGTAGTAATTATTATCTTTTCAAAGAATGCAAATTTCTTTCAATATCTGATGAAAGTTACAGACCTACTCCAGATAGTCACATATTTTCCACATAACTTTAGGAAATTCGTAGCCAATCCAAAGATCCCAGGACACAGAGTCTTAAACCAGGCAAATGTGAATACGATTGATGGATGCTCCCAGTTGAGGACTAGATTTTGCTCAACTGTGGCCATAAAGATTGATGATTTCCCCTGGAGGAAAGAATGTGATTAGCCTCGTATAGACCAGCCAGGAACGCCAAATAAATCCCTGAATGAGGCAGAGACAATCCGACACAGGAGGAAGTGAATGAGGCAGAATGAGAACAATGTAAAAGGAAGAGAATCTAAGCAACACCAAGGCCAACATGCCTGTAGTATTTGTGACCAACACTATAGTTATAAATTAGATCATTTATGATTGGCTGCCAGTGAAGCAAGAATGCAAAAAAGCACTGATTCCCACCTCTGACCCCAACTCCGCCACACAAGCAAGAGACTAGTTAATGGACCCTTCAAGTGGGAAATCTTTAGGAAGACTGATAGAGTTGAGTTCCAGTTTGGGGAAGAAATGTTAGCCTTGCACAGGGGAGAGCCAGATGCAGAGATGATGTAGTTTGGGGAAGTTTGATATTTTCTATTTGTATTTTTTTCTGTGTTCCACATTTCCATAGGCCTGTCCTATGGCCAAGGTAGGAGAGAAGGACAGCAGCACCAACTTTAGCCAGAGGATAGAGTAAGGCCAGGGCTGTATTAGATGCTACATAAGGTAAGTGACAACAGGTGCATGTGGTCTAGCTGGCCTTGAGCACCTTCTCCTCTCCCTATCCTGCTATAGGCTGGGTAATTACAACAGAAGGAGGTAGCCTTGAAAATGAGCATTGGCAGGATTTTACTGAGAGGTTCCCTGTATATATGTGTGTGTATAGGCAGGTAAATGGGAGTGATTGCAATACCAAAGGTTCTACATCCTACTTCTTGTATTTTCCCCATTCATTTGGGTGAACATAAGCTGAGGCCTGTGCTTTTTGCCTGTCCCCCAAGTACATGTTATCAGCCAAAGTAGCTGGTATATCACAGTGAATGTTAATTCCCAGGAAGGAAAAATAAGACGTGAGAAGCACGAGCATTATAAAATAAAAACCAAAAATCAAACAATTTATATAAGAGAAAGCAGAATTAATTAACCAGTGTGATATTGTGAAATATATATTTGGTCTTCCTTCCCATTCCCTGACACACAACTCCTAAAATCTTTGGAGTCTCTAAAGTGCTATCTTTTTGTACACTAATGTTGACTCATAGCTTTAGAATGGGTCTGGTTACTGAAGAAGAAGAGCAAAGCATGATCAGAGGGTTGGGACTTTCGGCACCATCCCCTAATCTCTGGGAGATGAGAGAGGCTGAAGGTCAAGTTGATCGCCAATGGCCAAGGGTTAATCAATCATGCCTGCATAATGAAGCCTCCACAAAAACCCGAGAGGACAGGGTTCAGAAAGCTTCTGGATAGCTGAACACATAGAGGTTCCTCAAGGGTGGCATGACCAGGGAGAGTGTGGAACTCCTCACCCCTGCCCATACCTTGCCCTATGCATCTATTTGTTCTATCCACACTAACTTCTGTATCAATCAGTTGCTTGGTCATACCCTTGGCTTCCTTTGCTAAAAAATCCCTTTCATTCTCTACCATATAGCCAGGCTGCAAAATTTTCAAATCTTTACACTCTGCTTCCCTTTTAATTATAAATTCTATCTTTAAATCATCTCTTTCCTCTTATTTTACTATAAGCAGTTAAAAGTAGCCATGCAGCAGCCTAAATGCTTTGATGTTTAAATATTTCATCCCATATTCATCAAACCTGTGAGCTCTAAAGCATGAAGAATGAAATCCAGGGCAACATAAGAGGATATGGTGGTATATGGTTAATTTTATGTGTCAACTTGGCTAAGCCACTAGACATCCCAGTTCCTCACTCTTAAATTCCACTTTCCATAAAGTTTTTAGGCACAGACACAGTTCAGCCAAGTTCTTTTCCACTTTATAACAAGGATGGCCTTTACTCCAATTTCCAATACCTTATTTCTCAGTCCCATCTGAGAAATAAGACCTCATCAGAATGGCCTTATTTTCCATAGTTCTATCAACATTCTGGTCACAATCACTTAAGTAACCTCTAAGAAGATCCAGACTACCCTTAGTCTTCTCTTCTTCCAAGCCCTCATCAAAATCACTCTTAACATTTCATTCAAGCTAATACAGACTTTTTCTAGTTTACTTCTCTGTATTAGTCTCTTTTCACACTGCTATAAAGATACTACCTGAGACTGAGTAATTTATGAAGAAAAGAGGTTTAATTGACTCACAGTTCCACCTGGCTGGGAGGACTCAGGAAACTTACAATCACGGCAAAAGGCAAACGGGAAGCAAGGCATGTCCTACATGATGGCAGGCAAGAGAGAGAGAGAGCACAGGAAAAACTGTCACTTTTAAAACCATCAGATCTCATGAGAATTCCCTCAATATCATGAGAACAGCATGGGAGAAACTGTCCCCATGATCCAATCACCTCCCACCAGGTCCCTCCCTGGATATGTGGAGATTACAATTCAGATTACAATTCAAGATGAGACTTGAGTGGGAACACAGCCAAACCATATCATTTTGCCCTGACCCCTCCCAAATCACGTGTCCTTTTTACATTTCAAAACCAATCATGCCTTTCCAACAGTCCCCCAAAGTCTCAACTCATTCCAGCATTAACTTAAAAGTCCAAGTCCAAAGTCTCATCTGAGACAAGGCAAGTCCCTTCTGCCTATGAACCTGTAAAATCAAAAACAAATCAGTTACTTTCAACATACAATAGGGGTACAGGTATTGGGTAAACGTTCACATTCCAAATAACAGAAACAAAGGGGCTACAGGCCCCATACAAGTCCAAAATCCAGCAGCCAGTCATTAAATCTTAAAGCTCCAAAATAATCCCCTTTGACTCTGTCTCACATCCAGGGTATGCTGATACAAGGGATGGGCTCCCGCAGCTCTGCCCCTGTAGCTCTGCACAGTACAGTTCCTTTAGCTGCTTTTATGAGCTGGCATTGAGTGCCTGCTCGTTTTCCAGGTGCATGGTGCAAACAGTTGACAAATGTACCATTCTGAGGTCTAGAGGACGGTGGCCCTCTTCTCACAGATCCACTAGGCAGTACCCCAGTGAGGACTCTGTGTGGGAGCTTCAACCCCACATTTCCCTTCTGCACTGCCCTAGCAGAGGTTCTCAATGTGGGCTCTACCCCTGTAGCAGACTTCTGCGTGGACAGCCAGGCATTTCTATACAACCTCTGAAATCTAGGTGGACGCTCCCAAGGCTCAACTCCTGTCTTCTGTGCACCCACAGGCCCAACACCTGTGGAAGCTGTCAAGGCTTGGAGCTTGCACCCTGAAGCAATGGCCTGAGCTGTACCTTGGACCCTCTTAGCCACTGCTGGACCTGGAGCGGCTGGGATGCAGGGCACTAGTTGTCCCAAGACTTCAAAGAGCAATGGGGCCCACAAAACCATTTTTCCCTTTTAGGCCTCTGAGCCTGTGATAGGAGGGTCTGTAGCGAAGGTCTCTGACATGCCCTGAAAACGTTTTCCTCATTGTCTTGGCTATTAACATTCAGCTCCTCCTCATTAAACCATCAGATCTCATGAGAACTCCCTCACTATCATGAGAACAGCATGGGGAAAACTGCCCCCATGATCCAATCACCTCCCATCAGGCCCCTCAATGGACACATTGGGATTGCAATTTGGATTACAATTTGAGATACAAGTTGGGTGGGGACACAGCCAAACTATATTATTCTCCAAATTCTTCTAGCATCTTCCCTGTTCCAAAGTTGCTTCTGCATTTCCAGATTATAGCAACAACTCCCCTCCTGTTACCAATTTTCTTTCTTAGTCCATTGTCTTATGCTATATCCGAATAGCACAGACTGGGCAAATTCTAAAGAAAAAAGGTTAATTTAATCTCATGGTTCTTGAGGCTGAGAAGTCTAAGAGCATGGTACCAGCACCTGGGAAGGGCCTTTGTGCTACATCGTTATATAGTGGAAGGCATTCACATGATGAGAGGACAGGAGCAAGAAAGCCAGAGAGACCTCGCTTTTATAACAAAGCCACTCCCATGGTAATGAGCCCATTCCAGACAACGTTACTCCATTCATGGGGGAAGAGGCCTTGTTAAGCCATAAACCCATTCATAACAGCAAAGGGGTTATGTTTCCAACACACGAAATTTTAAGAGATATTCAAACCATAGTAATAGCTTGTAAACAATATTATTTGTCAAACCTATGAGCTCCAAAGTATGACAAATCAAAGCCAGGATAACATAAAAGGATCTAGTGATACGTGGTTAATTTTACATGTCAACTTGTCTAAGATACAGTAGCCAGATATTTGGTTAACTTACCTAAATGTTGCTGTGAAGGTGTTTTTTATGTAAAATTAACATTCTAATCAGTAGATTTTAAGTAAAGCAGATTACCCTTCAAAATGTGGTAGGGGTCCTCATCTAATCAGTGGCCTTCAGGAAATGACTGACTTCCCCCAAGGAAGAGGGAATTCTGCTAGCAAAATGCTTTCAGACCCAAACTGCAACATCAACTCTTCCCTAGGTCTCCAGCCTACCAGTCTACCATGTAGATTTTGGACTTGCCAGCGCCAAAATCATGAGCCAATTCCCTTCCTTAAAACTAATCTTTTTTTTTCTCTCTCTCTCTTGCTGTATACATACATATATATGTACACTTGTTCTGTTTCTTTCTTTCTTTTTTTTTTGAGATGGAGTCTTGCTCTGGAGTGCAGTGGTGCAATCTTGGCTCACTGCAACCTCCATCTCCGGGTTCAAGCAATTCTCCTGCCTCAGCCTCCCAAGTAGCTGGGATTACAGGCATGCACCACCATGCTCAGCTAATTTTTTTTGTATTTTTAGTAGAGACAGGGTTTCCATATTGGCCAGGCTGGTCTCTATCACCTGACCTTGTGATTCGTCTGCCTCAGCCTCCCAAAGTGCTGGGATTACGGGCATGCACCACCATGCCCAGCTAATGTTTTTTGTATTTTTAGTAGAGACAGGGTTTCCATATTGGCCAGGCTGGTCTCTATCTCCTGACCTTGTGGTTCATCTGCCTCAGCCTCCCAAAGTGCTGGGATTACGGGCATGCACCACCATGCCCAGCTAATGTTTTTTGTATTTTTAGTAGAGACAGGGTTTCCATATTGGCCAGGCTGGTCTCTATCTCCTGACCTTGTGCTTCGTCTGCCTCAGCCTCCCAAAGTGCTGGGATTACAGGCATGAGCCACCACGCCTGGTCCTTCGTTCTGTTTCTGTATCTGTTCTATTTCTCTGGAGAGCCCTGGCTGATACAGGGCACACTATAGGAAGCTATTAACATGTCTACTTATATTTATTTTTCAATCACCATTCTAAAAACAAATTCTTAGTGAAATCTTTATATGTGTATAATCTATTTCTATAGTTTTATTCTGCAAAGATCTGCAGTGCTAATTTTTTCTCCTTTCAATTTTGAAAATTTTTAAATATACAAAAAGTTGAAAGAATACAAAGAACATCTGTATACCCTTCCTAGATTATTAAGGTTTTGCCACATTTGCTTGCTTAATCCCACCCCACCCCTTTTTCTTTCTCTCTCTTCGTAGATATGTGCACACACACACACACACACACACACACACATCTTGAGCTGAAGTATCTAAAATTAGGTCTCGGACATCATGACACAATGACACATTATCCCTAAATACTTTGGCATGAATATCCTAAGAATGAGATATTCTTCTTTATTCCCCCATAACAACATTATCACATCAAATACATTTAACATTAATTCAATATTGTCATCTAACATATAGTCCATTTTCAAATTTTCCTATTTGAGGCCAAAATGGCTTTTATAACTGTTTTTTATTCCTGATCCAGGATCTAATCAAGTTTTTAGCATTGCATTTGATTGTTATGTTTCTTTAGTTTGTTTTAACATGTACAAGCCTCCTTGCCTTCTTATTTTTGTTTTTCATGACACTGTCCTTTTTTTACTTATTATACTTTAAGTTCTGAGATACATGTGCAGAACATGCAGGTTTGTTACATAGGTATACACGTGCCATGGTGGTTTGCTGTACCCATCAACCCATCATCTGCATTACGTATTTCTCCTAATGCTATCCTTCTCCTAGCCCACAAGCCACAACAGGCCCCGGTGTGTGATGTTCCCCTCCCTGTGTCCATGCGTTCTCATTGTTCAATTCCCACTGATGAGTGAGAACATGCGGTGTCCGGTTTTCAGTTCTTGTGTTACTTTGCTGAGAATGATGGTTTCCAGCTTCATCCATGTCCTTGCAAAGGATATGAACTCATCCTTTTTTATGGCTGCATAGTATTCCATGGTGTATATGTGCCACGTTTTCTTTATCCAGTCTATCATTGATGGGCATTTGGGTTGGTTCCAAGTCTTTGCTATTGTGAACATTGCTGCAATAAACATCCATGTGCATGTATCTTTATAGTAGACACTGTCTTTTTTAAACAGCCCAGCCAGTTGTCATGTGAAATGTCTTTTCTACATCCCAAATGTGTCTGGTTGTTCCTTATGCTTAGAGTCAAAATATTACAAGAGTATCACACAGACAATGCTGTATATTCCTTGTTGCGTCACCTAAGGTTAGCTTGTGTTGGTTGGTTATTTATTTATTTATTTATTTATTTTTGAGAGTGTCACTCTGTCACCCAGGCTGGAGTGCAATGGTGTAATCTTGGCTCACTGCAACCTCCACCTCCTGGGTTCAAGTGATTCTCCTGCCTCAGCCTCCTTGAATAGCTGGGATTACAGGCACACACCTCCGTGCCCGGCTAATTTTTGTATTTTTAGTAGAGACAGGGTTTTGCCACATTGGCCAGGCTGGTCTCGAACTCCTGACTTCAGGTGATCTGCCCACCTTTGCCTCCCAAAGTTCTGAGATTACAGGTATGAGCCACCGTGCCCGGCCTAGCTTGTGTTATTATTGGAGATGCTGAATTTGATCTATTGTTAAGGTAACTTTTCACTGTATAACTAGTATATAATCTGTGGAGTGATACTTTGAGACTGTTTCAATAACCAATTCTCTAATAAATTTTTACTCAATAACTTTAGAATTTATTATTAATATTTGTCTAAATCAGTCATTAAATTGGGAGTTACAAAACAGTGATTTTCAAATGCCATCATTCTTTCTACATATTATTTGGCATTCTTTAAAGAAGAGTTTTTTTTCCCACCCCACTCCCTTTATAATTCATGGTTTTTTTAATTCAACATATTACAACCTATTACAAACAGTATTCTTTATGGTGCTCAAAATATCCCAAATTTAGCTTCCATTATCAAGTCTCAAAGACTCTAGATGTTATACCGAGGGAGAAAGCAAAATACAGTGGGTAGAACACAGGCTTTGGAGTCACAACTCTTTGGGAAGCTGCCACCTACTAATAGTATGGCAATGAGCAAGTTTAAAAATTCATAGAGACTCAATTTCTTGACCTGCAAAAGAATCTAATAATACCTACTTCCTAGATGGGAACCAAGCCTTCTGGTTCACTATCATATCCCCAGTGTCTCTGTCACCTAGAAGGCACTTAATAGATACCCTTTGACTTTGGAAAGCACCTAGAACAGTGCCAGCTACATACTGGCAGCACAATAAATGAGCTGTTGTTGTTGTTCGTATTTATATAACACAATATGTCTTTATTAGTTAATTGTTGAAGGTTTTTATGTGTGAACCCTTGTACTGGCCATCAGGAAAGAACTGGAGGATCAGGGAGACTATACCCAATTCAGTTTAGCAATAATAATAATAATTGTCTTGACGATGATGAATACTTTAATAGTGCTTACTATGGGACAGGTGCTGAGCTCTTAATTAACTCATTTATTCCTCTCAACAATCCTATGAGGCATTATTATTATCCCCATTTTAAGATTAGGAAACTGAAGCCCGAAAAGATAAGTAACTTGCCACATAGCCTGTCAGCGTTAGAGCCAGGATTTATCCACTGCCAATCTGGTTTCAGAAGTATTCTTGTACCCATTATGCTATGCTAAAGAAAGGAAAGCTTTTAGAAATAAGGTAAATAAAAGCAGAAGGTATTCTTTACACAGAAGAGTGTATGGTAGAGATTGTAACTTTTTTTAAAGGACACACATACTTTACTGGCACAGAGTTGATAATGAAAATGAAAGTTCTTATCCTAAATTTCTACTGACATCACAATTTGTTTAAAAAGATTACATTTTGGAAGATGCTGAGACCATTGCTGATGAAGTCCTCATTTCCAGAACTTAAGGCACTAAAGCAGTTTAAGCCTTGGAAAATTAGAAGTAGACGCCAGCTCTTATCTTCATCTGGTGCTTTACGGCAGCCGCTCAGTGATATACACAGCTATGTCTGAATAACCCACCAGATGGTCCAGCTGTGAGAATGTTATTGTTTTCTACCAATTTGTATCATTCCCATGGCTTCACAAGTTCTAGTTCTTGAACCTTCAAAAGATACCACAGCTTTTTCCTTAAGCTATGAGAAAATAATAGGTTTCCCAAATCCATCACAAAAGATTCTTCAGATTTGTAGGTGAATTCACAGACAAATGTCAGTGTTTTTTGTAATCTCCTTTAAAAGGCTGCACTTTAGTTACAGGCCCTTGTCCTTACAAGGGTTTGATAGAAAGATTTTGTATCAACAGGCCGGGCACAGTGACTCACGTCTGTAATCCCAGCAGTTTGGGAGGCCGAGGCAGGTGGATCACTTGAGGTCAGGAGTTCAAGACCAGCTTGCCCAACATGGTGAGACCCCGTTTCCACTAAAACTACAAAAATTAGCTGGGCGTGGTCACAGGCACCTGTAATCCCAGCTACTCGGGAGTCTGAGTCAGGAGAATCGCTTGAACCTGGGAGGCGGAGGTTGCAGTGAACCAAGATTGTGCCACTGCACTCCTGCCTGGGTGACAGAGTGAGAAAAAAAAAAGTTTTTGCCTGAGCAGGCCGTAGGCAATTGCCACCACTGTCAATTAGTTAATGCACTTTGTAAAAAACGACCCTTGCCTCTCAAAAACCATTTTGTTATTTGTCTTCACACGCTTACCTTCTTCAGTATTACGTGGAAATGCTTGCCTGATGTTACTGGAGTGAGTATGCTGGTCATTCACAGGCACTATATGTTCCCAACTATCTGTATCCTACAAGAAAGATGAGCAATAAGAGCTCACACAGTGTGAATTATAGCCTAATAATTAGTATCTTGTGCGTTAGGAGATGCAAGGCTGAGGGCTATGCAGCCATTAAAACAGTTAAGCATGAATTACCACACTGTAATTCAGGGCCTGAAGCCTCTTCCATACATAGAAGCAGATGTCTCTTTTACTAGAAGAGGGAAGCCCGTAGTAATCTGAAGCAGGGGAAGTGGTTTTTTGAAAAAATGCTAGAGTGACCCTATTGCTGCTATTGCACCCAGAAATAAGGTATATAACAGGCCTCTGAATTCCCCTGAAGCAGCCCTTGCATGGATCTCAGCCTTTATCAGCCTCCCTGTGGGTACTTGTGGGGCCAGCAATGGATGCCTGCATTTATTCAGCTTGAGCAATTTCCCCTTGTGTGAAGGAGCCCTTCTTACAATGAAAACCACAGAACGCCCCCCTCACGCAAGATTCTGCTAGAAGCTACGTCTGATTGTATCCCTCTGTATATGTGTCCAAGGGTAAGCACTCCGTGGTATTTCAAGGAAAGTAGGCACTCTAGAAACGTCTCACCACCTGGCCCCGCCTGTGTCTCAGACTTGGTCTCCCTGTACTCACCTCCTCTCTCAAATTGTTTCAACCATAGCTTCTGCATTGCCCTTCCTCGTGCCAGTCAAGTACACGTACAGCAGGGCATTTGTTCTTCCTTCTGCCTGGAAGACTCTTCCATCAGATGTCTGCATGACTGAAGAAAACAAAAGGAAAGATATGAAATAAGGAATAAAACAAGGACAGGAAAAGAAAGCCTCAGAGAGTCCTTTCTAGATCATAATTCATAAAAGCATTTCATGCCATTTTTGTTTGTCTCTTTATCTGACATTATTTTTCTTCCAAGTACTTACCACTACATTAAGTTGTGTATTTATGTGTTGGGTCTGTCTCTTCCACTACATTGTAAGCTCCACGAAACCAGTTTATTTTATTTTTTGTTCCCTGCTTTTTAGCCTCAAATTCTCAGCCCTTAGAAAAGTGCCTAACACATAGTAGATCCTAAAATATTTATTGAATGAAAGAATTAATGCATTCCCAGTTTCAAGGAATGGAAGAACTCATATTTCCATGCTTTTTTTTTTTTTAAGATACAGAAACAAGGCCAGGCATGGTGGCTCACTCTTGTAATCTCAGAACTTTGGGAGGCCGAAGCAGCCGGATCACCTGAGCTCAGGAGTCCAAGACCAGGCAACACGGCAAAACCCCATCTCTATAAAAAATACAAAAATTACCCAGGCATGATGGCACATGCCTGTAATCCCAGCTACTTGGGAGCCTGAGGCATGAGAATTGCTTAAGCCTGAAAGGCGGAAGTTGCAGTGAGCTGAGATCATACCGTTGCACTCCAGCCTGAATGACAGAGATCCTGTCCCTGTCTCTCTCTTTCTCTCTCTCTGTCAGACACACACACACACACACACACACACACACAGAAAGAGAGAGAGAGAGAGAGAAAAACACGATTCTTCAAGTTCTTTTCTCACAGGTACCTCCTTTCCACTCTAAATAACTAACTAGTTTGGGATGTGATGCAGGGGCAAATCTCCAAGAATTTTCTCTGGAAACTGACAACATCTTCTCGTGCCCTTTCACTTAAAGAAACTATAGGTTGTGTTGAAAAGCAAAGGTTCTCTGACCTGAGGCCCTTCTAAAATGTGAATTTTAAAGCATTTTTAAAAAGCTGTCATTTCAAAGTTTCTGCTAGTTCTTAGTAGAGCTTACAAAGGAAACCCAAGAAAACACATTAATGGGTTTTTGACTATGAATAACAATGCACTGAGTTTATCCTGGAATAAGATTGTTGAGACTAAGGAAACTAAATTTCTCAGTACGACAAGAATTTTCTGTTTGCACCCAAATTACCAGACGAAAGCCTTCTAGCCTTCTAGAGGAAGAAGGATAATGGGGAAGCATGTTGTTTGGAGAGAGATAGCAAAGCAGCTACAGAAGGAGACACTAAGGAGAATATAAAAAGGAAATCATAGCCCCTCTTTACCTACACATGAAGATTCAAAAGTCCTAAGTAAAATATTAGTGAACCGACTCTACAATGTTAGCTGTATTTAATACGTAAAATATATTTAGTTGTCTTAGCATTCTCCAGAGAGACAGAATTGATAGGATATATATCTCTACATCCTATTGAGATACATACACACACACACACATATACACACACACGGGGAGAGAGAGACAGAGGAAAAGACATCTATTAGGGTAATAGTTATTGGTTCACTCCATTATGGAGGCAGAAAAATCCCACAATAGGCTGGCTGTAAGCTGTAGGCTGGCAGAAAGTTGATAGAGTGGCTCTGTTCAAGTCTGAAATCCTCAGAATCAAGGAAGGAAGCAGGTAGCACGGCTCTCAGTTCGAGACCCAAAAGTTGGGTGGGGGGTGCCTACCTGGTGCCAACCCCTTAGACTAAAATCCTGAGAACTTGGAGTCCTGACATCCAAGGTCAAGCAAGGAAGGACATCCCAGCTCCAGAAGAAAGAGAGAGCAAGAATTTATCCTTTCTCTTCCTTGTTGTTCCATCTGGGTCCCCAGACAAATGGATGGTGCCTGTCTCTGTTGAGGGTGAATCTTCCCCACTTCGTTTTCCAACTCATATACCAATCTCCTCACAGACATGCCTGGGGCAGCCCAATCAGCCTAGTAAAAGGCCAAAACACCTGGGTCGCCCTTTCAGCAGAAGAGGGATGGGCTCAGTGCCTAGTGAAGCATTGAGGATAATTAGTGCAATGATTAAAAATAAATGATACCTTATCAGCTGCCTGGGTACCCTTAATTCAGTCAAGTTGACACCCAAAATCAACCATTAGCATTGTAAATTTTAGCTCCAGATTAACTGTAAGAATATACCAGCAATCCTGAGAGGACCCTCAGACCCTCTGAAGGAAGCAGACTGCTCCTGTAGGACCCGGGAGACACCCCAAATACTGTGCGTGCCCCAAGTGCGGAAGTAGGAAAGGGAGACCCTCTTCTCCCGAACACACACCCCCAATGGAGAAGCTGAAGGTCTGTTTACGGAAGAAGTTCCCGACTTTACCTGGAGCTGAGTCAAGTTAGAGAGCCAAGCCAAGCAAATTACAGGGGTAGAAGAAGTAGCAGAAAGGCACTGGGAGCTCGCTGGATCCCAAAGCACCCCACTCCTGCCTGGCACCACAGGGATCCATCAGGAGGGTGGCCAGAGGAGCGGAGAGTAAAACTCCACAGTGAGAAGGAGTGCTCTAGTTGAAGTTTGTAACAATTTCAACGGGGTGAGAAGCCTCCTGGCCAGAACTCGAGGGAGGGCATGATTCCGTCTTGCAGACTTCACAGGTGGGGGATGAACTAAAGCCTTTTTCTTTCACAGCTGGGAGGCGGAAAGCCTCGGGCAAGTTTTCAAGCCCTACTCACTCTCCACCTGGATACAGACTCAGAGCAGTTGCGGGGTATATGGTAGGAATGAGACTGGCCCTTTGGTTTGCATGGGAGCTGGGTGAGGCCTGTGACTGCCAGCTTTCCCCCATTCCCTGAGAATCTGCATGGCTCAGCAGAGGCAACCATAATCCTCCTGGGTACACAACTCCTGGGTACACAATTCCAGTGACCTGGGAATCTCACCCCCATCCCCCACAGCAGCTGCAGCAAGACTAGCCTAAGGAGAGTCTGAGCTCAGATAAGCCTACACTGCCCCACCCCCCTCACAATGGTTCCTCCCTACCCAACCTGGTAGCAGAAGATAAAGGACATATAATCTTGGAAGTTCTAGGGCCCTGGCCACCACCTGTCTTTCTCCACACTACTACAGCTGATGCATTCTGGAAAGCTCCACCTCCTAGCAGGAGGCCAACCAGCACAAATATAGAGCATTAAACTACCAAAGCTAAGGACCTCCATGGAGTCCATTGCACCCTCCGTCACCTGCACCAAACAGGCACTGGTATCCATGGCTGAGAGACCCATAGGCGGTTCACATCATAGGACTCTGTGCAGACAACCCCCAGTACTAGCCTAGAGCCAAACAGACTTGCTGGGTGGGCAGACCCAGAAGAGAGACAACAATCACTGCAGTTCAGCTCACAGGAAGCCACATCTACAGGAAAAGGGTCAGAGTACTATGTCAAGGGAAGCCCCAGTGGAACAAAAAAATCTGAACAGCCTTCATCCCTAGACCTTAATTCTGACAGAGCCTACCCAAATGAGAAGAAACCAGAAAACCAACCCTGATAATATGACAAAACAAGGCTCATCAACATCCCCCAAAAATCACACTAGTTCACCAGCAATGAATCCAAACCAAAAAGAAATCCCTGATTTGCCTGAAAAAGAATTCAGGAGGTTAGTTATTAAGCTAATCAGGGAGATCTGAGAAAGGTGAAGCCCACCGCAAGGAAATTCAAAAAAATGATATAAGAAGTGAAGAGAGAACTATTCAACATAATAGATAGCTTAATGAAAAGACAATCAAAAATTCAGGAAACTTTGGACACACTTTTAGAAATGTGAAATGCTCTAGTAAGTCTCAGCAATAGAGTTGACCAAGTAGAAGAAAGAAATTCAGAGCTCGAAGACAAGGTCTTTGAATTAACCCAATCCAACAAAGACAAAGAAAAAAGAATAAGAAAATATGAACAAAGCCTCCAAGAAGTCTGGGATTATGTTAAATGACCAAACCTAAAAATAATTGGTGTTCCTGAAGAAGAAGACCATTCTAAAAACTTGGAAAACATATTTGGGGGAATAATTGAGGAAAGCTTCCCTGGCCTTGCTAGAGATCTAGACATACAAAAACAAGAAGCACAAGGAACACCTGGGAAATTAATTACAAAAAGATCTTCACCTAGGCACATTGTCATCAGGTTATCCAAAGTTAAGACAAAGAAAAGAATCTAATGAGCTGTGAGACACAAGCCCCAGGCAACCTATAAAGGAAAACCTAT
The DNA here is from genome assembly GCF_030222135.1 of Aotus nancymaae. NCBI lineage: Eukaryota > Metazoa > Chordata > Mammalia > Primates > Aotidae > Aotus > Aotus nancymaae. Next base: position 4,611,150 of record NW_026988507.1, on the reverse strand, counting down.
TAGATTAACAGCAGATTTCTAGAAGCTACAAGGGATTGGGGCCCTATCTTCAGCCTCCTCAAACAAAACAATTATCAGCCAAAAATTTTGTATCCAACAAAACTAAGCATCATATATGAGGGAAAGATTCAGTTATTTTCAGACAAGGAAATGCTGAGAGAATTCACCATTACCAAGCCACCACTAAAAGAACTGCTAAAAGAAGCTCTAAATATTGAAACAAACCCTGGAAACACAACAAAACAGAATCTCTATAAAGCATAAATCACACAAGACCTATAAAACAAAAATACAAGTTAAAAACCAAAAAGAAACCAAAGTATACAGGCAACAAAGAGCATGATGAATGCAATGGTACCTCAAATTTCAATACTAATATTGAATGTAAATGGCCTAAATGCTCCACAGAACCACAGAATGGATAACAACTCACCAACCAACTAGCTGCTGTTCTCAGGATACTCACCTAACACATAAGGACTCACATAACTTAAGGGGGTGGAAAAAGGCATTTCATGCAAATAGACACCAAAAGTGAGCAGGGGCAGCTATTCTTATATCAGACAAAACAATCTTTAAAGCAACAGCAGTTAAAAGAGACAAAGAGGGATGTTATATAATGGTAAAAGGTCCGGTCCAACAGGAAAACATCACAATTCTAAACATATATGCACCTAACACTGGAGCTCCCAAATGTATAAAACAATTACTAATAGACCTAAGAAATGAGAAAGACAGCAACACCATAATAGTGAGAAACTTCAATATTCCACTGACAGCACTAGTCAGGTCATTAAGACAGAAAGTCAACAAAGAAACAATGAATTTAAACTATATTCTGGAACAAATGGACTTAACAGATATATACAGAACATTTCGTTCAACAACCACAGAATACACATTCTATCCAACAGCACTTGGAAATTTCTCCAAGATAGACCATATGATAGGCCATAAAACAAGCCTCAATAAATTTAAGAAAATTGAAATTATATCAAACACTCTCTCAGATCACAGTGGAATAAAACTGGAAATCAACTCCAAAAGAAACCTTTGAAACCACACAAATACATGGAAATTAAATAACATTCTCCTGAATGAGGATTGGGCCAAAAACAAAATCAAGATGGAAATTTAAAAAAATTCTTTGAACTGAGTGACAATAATGACACAATCTATCAAAATCTCTGGGACACAGCTAAGGTGATGCTAAGAGAAAGTTCATAGTCCTAAATGCCTACATCAAAAAGTCTGCAAGAGCACAAACAGACAATCTAAGGTCACACCTCAAGGAACTACAGAAGCAAGAACAAACCAAACCCAAACCCAACAGAAGAAAGGAGATAACCAAAATCAGAGCAGAATTAAACGAAATGCAAACAAAAAAAATACAAAAGATAAATGAAGCAAAAACCTGGTTCTTTGAAAAGATAAATAAAATTGATAGACCATCGGCAAGATTAAGAAGAGAAAATCCAAATAACCTCACTGGGAAATGAAACAGGAGATATTATAACTGTCACCACTGAAATACAAAAGTACATTCAAGGCTACTATGAACACCTTTATGCACATAAACTAGAAAACCTAGAAGAGATGGATAAATTCCTAGAAAAATGCAACCCTCCTAGCCTAAATTGGGAAGAATTAGATACCCTGAGCAGACCAGTAACAAACAGCAAGATTGAAACAATAATTTAAAAATTACCAACAAAAAATGTCCAGGACCAGATGGATTCACGGCAGAGTTCTACCAGACATTCAGAGAAGAATTGGTACCAATCCTTTTGACACTATTCCACAAGATAGAGAAAGAAGGGGCCCTCCCTAATTTATTCTATGAAACCAGTATCACCCTAATACCAAAACCAGGAAAAGACACAATCAGGAAAGAAAACTACAGACCAATATCCTTGATGAACAAAGATGCTAAAATCCTTAACAAAATACTAACCAAATCCAACAACATATCAAAAAGATAATCCATCATGATCAAGTGGGTTTCATACCAGGGATACAGGGATGACTTAACATATGCAAGTTAATAAATGTGATACACCACATAAACAGAATTAAAAACAAAAATCACATTATCATCTCAATAGATAAAGAAAAAGCATTCAACAAAATCCAGCATACCTTTATTATTAAAACCCTCAGCAAAATTGGCATACAAGGGGCATACCTTAATGTAATAAAACCTATCTATGACAAACCCACACCCAACATAATACTGAATGGGGAAAAGCTGAAGGCATTCCCGCTGAGAATGGGAACAAGACAAGGATGCCCACTCTCACTACTTCTCTTCAACATAGTACTAGAGTCCTAGTCAGAGCAATCAGACAAGAGAAAGAAATAAAGGGCATCCAAATCAGTAAAGAGGAAGTCAAACCGTCCCTGTTCATGTACGATATGACCATTTACCTTGAAAATCCTAAGGACTCCTCCAGAAAGCTCCTAGAACTGATAAAAGAATTCAGCAGACTGAGTGTAGTGACTCAGGCCTGTAATCCCAGCTCTTTGGTAGGCAGAGGTGGGTGGATCATGAGATCAAGAGATCAAGACTATCCTGGTCAACATGGTGAAACCCTGACTCTACTAAAAATACAAAAATTAGCTGGGCATGGTGTCACGTGCCTGTAGTCCCAGCTACTTGGGAGGCTGAAGTAGGAGAATCGCTTGAACTTGGGAGGCAGAGATTGCAGTGAGCTAAGATCGTGCCACTGTACTCCAGCCTAGTGACAAAGCAAGATCCCATCTTGAAAAAAAAAAAGAATTCAGCAAAGTTTCCGGACACAAGATTAATGTACACAAATCAGTGGCTCTTCTATACACCAACGGCAACCAAGTCAGAATTAAATCAAGAACTCAACCCCTTTTATAATAGCCACAAAAAATAAAATACTTAGGAATATACCTAACAAAGGAATTGAAAGACCTCTACAAGAAAAACTACAGAACTCTGCTGAAAGAAATTATAAGTAACACAAACAAGTGGAAACGCACCCCATGTTCATGGATGGGTAGAATCAATATTGTGAAAATGGCCATACTGCCAAAAGCAATCTATAAATTCCACACAATCCCCATAAAAATAACCCCATCATTCTTCACAGAGTTTGAAAAAACAATTCTAAAATTTATATGGAACCAAAAAAGGGCCAACATAGCCAAAGCAAGACTAAGCAAAAAGAACAAATCTAGAGGCATCACACTATGTGTTTTCAAACTGTACTATAAGGCCAGTATTGTACTGAAATAAAAATGGGCACATAGACCAATGGAACAGAATAAAGAACCCAGAAATAAATCCAAATACCTACAGCCAACTGATCTTTGGCAAAGCAAACAAAAACATAAAATGGAGTAAGAGATGAGAATTCAGTTTCATTCTCCTACATGTGGCACCTACATAAATGGTGCTAGGATAACTGGCTAGCCACATGTAGGAGAATGAAACTGGATTCTCCTCTCTCACCTTATACAGAAACCAACTTAAGATGGATTAAGGACTTAAACTTAAGACCTGAAAGTATAAAAATTATAGAAGACAACACTGGAAAAACCCTTTTAGACTTTGGCTTAGGCAAGGATTTCATGACCAAAAACTCAAAAGCAAATGCAATAAAAACAAATAGCTGGGACCTAATTAAACTAAAGAGATTTTGCATAGCAAAAGGAATAGTCGGCAGAGTAAATAGACAACCCACAAAGTGGGAGAAATCTTCACATCTATATATCTGACAAAGGACTAACAGCCAGAATCTACAATAAACTCAAACAAATCGGTAAGAAAAAAACCAAACAATCCCATGTAAAAATGGGCTAAGGACATAAATAGACAATTCTCAAAAGAAGATATACAAATGGACAACAAACATGAAAAAATGTTCAACATCACTAATGATCAGGGAAATGCAAATCTAAACCACAATATGACACCACGTTCCTCCTGCAAGAATGGCCGTAATCAAAAAATCAAAGAACAGTAGATGTTGATGTGGATGTGGCAATTAGGGAACACTTCTACACTGCTTGTGGGAATGTAAACTAGTACAGCCACTATGGAAAACAGTGTGGAGTTTCCTTAAAGAACTAAAATTAGGCCGGGCATGGTGGCTCATGCCTGTAATCCCAGCACTTTGAGAAGTCAAGGTGGGTGGATAACCAGAGGTCAGGAGTTCTAGACTAGCCTGACCAACATGGAGAAACCCATCTCTACTAAAAATACAAAATTAGCCGGGCATGGTAGAGCATGTCTGTAATCCCAGCTACTTGAGAGGCTGAGCCAGGAGAATCGCTTGAACCCAGGAGGCAGAGGTTGTGGTGAGCCAAGATCATACTGTTGCACTCCAACCTAAGCAACAAGAGCAAAACTCCATCTCAAAAAAAAAAAAAAAAAAAAAGAACTAAAAGTAGAACTACCATTTGATTGCAATCCCACTACTGGGTATCTACCCAGAGGAAAGTCATTATTTGAACAAGACACTTGCATATGCATGTTTATAGTGGCATAATTCACAATTGCAAGATCGTGGAACCAACCCAAATGCCCATCAATCAATGAGTGGATAAAGAAACTGTGGCATATATATACAATGGAATACTACTCGGCCATGAAAAGGAATGAATTAACAGCATTTGCAATGACCTGGATGAGATTGGAGACTATTATTCTAAGTAAAGTAACTCAGGAATGGAAAACCAAACATTGTATGTTCTCACTGATATGTGGGAGTTAAGCTATGAGGACGCAAAGGCATAAGAATAAAACAATGGACTTTGGGGACTTGGGGGGAAGAGTTGGAGGTGGGTAAGGGATAAAAGACAACATATATGGTACAGTGTATATTGGTCAGGTGATAGGTACACTAGGATCTCACAAATCACCACTAAAGAATTTACTCATGTAACCAAATACCACCTGTGCCCCAGTAACTTATGAAAAAAAAAGAGTAAAAAAACCCCACAAAATCAACTATCACATTAGTCAATTAGTTAAATATATTACATAGCCTTATAAGTTAATGAAAAATTATGCATCATAATCAAGAATGTAAGGAACAGCATCAGAAAATCAATATCAGAAAATATATTAAATTCTATATTTCTTTTAAAATAAATAAAAATATATTATTGTAATTTGTGATATTAACAGACTAAAGGAGAAAATTATAATGATAAAATAATTGATTCAGAAAAACATTTGATGAGGTTCAGTGCCCATTTTAAAAAGCTAGAAATAGCCTGGGCGTGGTGGCTCACGCCTGTAATCCCGGCATGTTGGGAGTCCAACATGGGTGAATCACAAGGTCAGTAGTCCAAGACCAGCCTGGCCAACAGGGTGAAACCCCTTCTCTACTAAAAAACTACAAAAATTAGCCAGGTGTGGTGGTAGGTGCCTGTAATCCCAGCTAATCGGGAGGCTGAGGCAGCAGAATCACTTGAACCCAGGCGACAGTGGTTGCAGCGAGCCGAGATCGCGCCACTGCCCTCCAGCCTGGGCAACAGAGTGAGACTCTATCTCAAAAAAATAAATAAAACTGGCTAGAAATAGTAAAGAACATCCTTTGTAAAATGCATTAATATATACCCAAACCCTAAATATTATAATTACTGAAAAATACTTCATATGCATAATTTTTATGATTAGGAATAAGATAAGGATAGCACTGTTACCCATACTGTTCAATACAGTATTGGAGGTTATGACCAATATCATAAGGAAAGAAAAATAAGAAAAGTGTTTTTATTAATAATTACATCCTATACATTTCCCTTTACATACAGTTTTCATTGTGTTTTAAAATTTTTCTTTTTTGTTTAGAAAGAGAAAAAAGAAAGGAAGAAAAAGAAAGAAAAGAAGAAATAAAAAAGAGAGAAAGAAAAAATAAGAATGAAAAAGAGAAAGAAAGAGGAAGAGAAAGAGGGAGAGAGAACGGGAATCTTGCTTTATTGCCCAGGCTAGAATGCAGTCTAAAAATGGGTATTAAAAACCTCTTTTATGCCAATAAATGTACTTAACAATGGAGACAGGAAGGAATAAGGGAGGAAAATAACAAACAAGCAGCCAACCAATATTTCATTTAAACCTGTGAAATGCTATGCGATTACTGAGGAGTGATTTACTTCCAATTATGTAGTTACTTTTAGAATAGGTGTGATGTGATACTGAGAAAAATGTATGTTTTGTGGATTTGGGGTGGAGAGTTCTGTAAATGTTTATTGAGTTTACTTGTTCCAGGTCTGAGTTCAAGTCCTGGATATCCTTGTTAATTTTCTGTCTCGTTGATCTCTCTAATATTGACAATGTAGTATTAAAGTCTCCCACTATTATTGTGTGGGAGTCTAAGTCTCTTTGTAAGTCATTAAGAACTTGCCTTACGTATCTGCCTTATGTATTGGGTACATATATATTTAGGATTGTTAGCTCTTCTTGTTGCATTGATCCTTTTACCATTATGTAATGTCCTTCTTTGTCTCTTTTGATCTTTGTTGCTTTAAAGTCTATTTTATCAGAGACGAGAATTGCAAAATTTTTTCATATACTCTATTTTCATTTTCATTTGATTAAAAACATTTTCTAATTTCCTTATAACTTCTTTTCTGACACATGGATTATTTAGAGTTGTGTTGTTTCATTTCCAAATATTTGGAGATTTCCCAGATATTTTTCTGTTATTGACTTATTCAATTTTATGACGGTCAGAGAAGCTACTTTGCATGATCTTAATTATTTTAAATTTGTTGAGGATTGTTTTATTGCCTAGAAGATGGTCTATCTTGGTGAATATTCTATGTTCAATTAAAAAAATATGTAGACCAATGGAACATAACAGAGGCCTCAGAAGTAGCACCACACATCTACAACCACCTGACCTCTGACAAACCTGACAAAAACAAGCAATGGGGAAAGGATTCCCTATTTAATAAATGGTGTTGGGAAAACTGGCTAGGCATATGCAGAAAGCTGAAACTGGACCCCTTCCTGACACCTTATACAAAAATTAACTCTAGATGGATTAAATATTTAAACATAAAAAACACCATAAAAACCCTAGAAGAAAACCTAGGCAATATCATTCAGGACATAGGCATAGGCAAGGACTTCATGACTAAAACATCGAAAGCAATGGAAACAAAAGCCAAAATAGACAAATGGAATCTAATTAAACTTAAGTGCTTCTGCACAGCAAAAGAAACTACTATTAGAGTGAACTGACAACGAACTAATAGGAAAAAATTTTTGCAATCTACCCACCTGACAAAGGGCTAATAACCAGAATCTACAAAGAACTAAAACAAATTTACAAGAAAAAGCAAACAACCCCATCAAAGAGTGGGCAAAGGATATGAACAGACACTTTTCAAAAGAAGACATTTATGCAGCCAACAAACATATGAAAAAAAATTTAACATCACTGGTCATTAGAGAAATGCAAGTCAAAACCACATTGAGATACCATCTCATGTAAGAGTGATGGTCATCTAAAAATCAGGAGACAACAGATGCTGAAGAGGATGTGGAGAAATAGGAACGCTTTTACACTGTTGATGGGAGTGTAAATTAGTTCAACCATTGTGGAAGACAGTGTGGCAATTCCTCAAGGATCTAGAAGTAGAAATACCATTTGACCCAGCAATTCCATTACTTGGTATATACTCAAAGGATTATAAATCTTTCTCTTTTAAAGACAAATGCACAGATATGTTTATTGTGGCACTGTTCACAATAGCAAAGACTTGGAACCAACCCAAATGCCCATCAGCGATAGACTGGATAAAGAAAATGTGGCACATAGACACCATGGAATACTATGCAGCCATAAAAAAGGATGTGTTCATGTCCACATGGATGAAGCTGGAAACCATCATTCTCAGCAAACTGACACAAGAACAGAAAACCAAATACTGCATGTTCTCACTCATAAGTAGGTGTCGAACAATGAGAACACATGGACACAGGGAGGGGAACATCACACACTGGGGCCTGTCAGAGGGTCGGGGGGATAGGGGAGGGATAGCAGGGGGTGGGGGGATTGGGGAGGGATAGCATTAGGAGAAATACCTAATGTAGATGACAGGGTGATGGATGCAGCAAACCACCATGGCACATGTATACCTATATAACAAACCTGCATGATCTGCACATGTACCCCAGAACTTAAAGTATAATAAAAAAAAAAATAAAAATAAAAAACAGAGGAGTGTTGTCTATTTCTCCTTTCAGTTCTATCAGTTTTTAAGCTCTGTTGTTAGGTGCATCCCCTTTTAGGATTTTTGTGTATTCTTAGTGAACTCACTTCTTATCATCAGGTAATATCCTTATTTAGTCCTTTATGATAGCTCATGTTCTGAATTTTACTTTGTGTGACATTAAAACAGCCACTTCAGCTTTCTCTTTGTGTTTGCATGGTATATCTTTTTCCATTCATTTACTCTCAACCTACCTAGATGATTCTTATTGAAATAAGTTTCCTATAAGCATTTGGGCCATCTTTTTAAATCCATTCTTCCAATCTCTGTTTTTTAATTGGTGCATTTAGACCACTTATATTTGATATAATTACTGACAAGATTGGGCTACAGTCTACCTTGCTAGGTGTTTTCTGTTTATTCATCTTTTTTGTTCCTTTTATGTGTATGCCTGCTTTTTTTCTTCCTGCCCTATATCTCCACAATTGAATTGATTTAAATTATTTATATTTGACAAATAATAATTATATATTTATGGAGTACAATGTGTTGTTTTAGATATATGTATACGTAGCAGAATAAGGATATTAAGCCAATGAACATATCCACCACTTCACATAACCTTTATTTATTTTTTTTTTGTAGTAAGAACGTGTAACATTGCTATTCTTTTAGCAATTTTGAAGTATACATTACTATTAACTACGGTCATCTTGCTACATGACAGATCTTGAAAACTTTTATTCCTCCTGACTAATTTGAACTTTATATTTCTTGGTCAACTTCTCTTCATTATTAATTTCCCCCTCTTCACCCCTTACTGCAACAACTCTGGTAACCAGCATTCTACTCTACTTCTAAAAATTTAATTTTTTCACAATTGGATTTTCATACCTTTTCTTAATTTTTGTAGTAATTACCCTAGGTTTTACAAAACATATCTTCAAATAATATTCTGTTGCTTCATGTTTAGTGTAAGGACCTAAACTTAATATAGTATACTCTCAATTTCTCCTTCCTATCTTTGTGCTATTCGTTTCACATACATTATCTTTTCAAATTTTTTTTTTTTTTTTTTTGAGATGCAGCCTTGCTCCGTCGCCCAGGCTGGAGTACAATGGTGTAATCTCGGCTTACTGCAAACTCTACCTCCTGGGTTCAAGTGATTCTCCGGCCTCAGCCTGCTGAGTAGCTGGGACCACAGATGTACACCACCACGCTCAGCTAATTTTTGTATTTTTAGTAGACATAGGGTTTCACCACATTGGCCAGGCTGGTTTCAAACTCTTGACCTCAGGTGATTCGCCCACCTCAGCCTCCCAAAGTTCTGGGATTACAGGCATAAGCCACCACACTCGGTATATACACTTTTAAACCAAGCTACTTTTAAACTAAGCTACATTGCTACTTCTTTTTAGACAATCACTTATCTTTCAGAGTAATTAAAAATAAGAAAAAAGGATACTTTTTCATCTTACATTATTTTCATTTTAACTGTTTTCAGAGATCTTCATTTCTTTGTGTCAGTTCAAATTACCATCAGATTCCTTCAACCTGAAGATCTTCCTTTAACATTTTTTTTTTGTAGTGCAGGTTTCTTGATAATTATCTGTTTTTATTTTTCAAAATAGTTTTTATTTTGTCTTCCCCTTTGATAGATATTTTCACTAAATTTTAAGTTGACTTTTCTTTTCTTTTAGCACTTTACAGAGACCATTGCCTTCTGGGTTGTATAGTTTCTGACAAGAAGTCCGCTTAATTTTTATTTTTGTTCCTCTCTATGTGATGTGTTTTATTTTTCTGGATGCCTTTTACATTCTTTCTTCATCTTTGCTTTTTATTCACTTGCCTATGCTGGTCTAGGTGTAGATTTATCTTTCTTGGTGTTCTCTGACCTCGTCTGTTAGATTTTCTTTTATTATAATTATTGCTGGAAAATTCTTGGCCATTATCTCTTCAAATGTTTCTTGTGCCTCATTCTTACTTTTTTCTCCTGAGATTTCAAAAACACATAGGGTAGATGGTTTGATGGTGTCCCTATGCTCTCGTATGCTCAGTTCTGGCTGTTTTCTCCTTCCCCACCACTCTTTTATCTTTATGTTTCAGTTTGAGTACTTTCTATGATCTGCTTTCAAGTTCTTTAATGCTTTCCTCAGATGTGTTGAATCTACTGATGGGCCTATCAACGGCATTCTTTATTTCTGCTACTTGTTTTTCCCCGTAGCGTTTTCATTTGACTATTTCTTATAGTTTCCATGCCTTCAATGATATCTCTCATCGGTATGTACCTATCTGTATAACTTCTCCAAAAGAACCTTTAACATATTAATCATAGTTGTTTTATTCCCTGTCCAGTAGAAAGAACTTGCTCTTTCTCCAGAAAAAGAATGCTATTTCTCGTTACTCTATGCTTTCCAGTTTGGTAGGAGGTTTGAGGCTGAGGGTAGAGCGAGGGGAGGAGTAGGGGATTTATTGTCTTTGTCCAGCCTCAGCTTAGGAAGAATCTGAGTCCCTGGGTCTCAGAGGAAAAGCTTTCTTAATTATCCCACCTCACACCCAGGCATAAAAGGCAAAAGAAACCCAGATGGTTTATTGCCCCTCCTCCTGACATAGAGGATATTTTAATTTTACCCTCAGCCACATAGATATTCACAATGCTTTGGGGATTTCAGGGTTTGCTGCTGTTTCTCCACTGTCTTACACCTTCATTCCTCAAAGAGAAAAGGATCCAGGCAGAGCTTCGTGGCTTTCTCACAGCAGTAGCAGCTTCCTCCTTCAGGCCTGTGTCACTGACACAGGCTTTCTCTAGGCTCGCAAGCTGCCCCTAATCTTTCTTGTGAGCACTGGCAAATAAGAGCCTCTTTGTTTGTTTGGCGCCCAGGTGTTCTATGTTCTCAAACTGGTCCACTCCTAAACTTTCGCAATTCGTTAACATATTTAACCAAACTTCTTTTTTTTTTTTTTTTGAGACGGAGTTTCGCTCTTGTTACCCAGGCTGGAGTGCAATGGCGCGATCTCGGCTCACCGCAACTTCCGCCTCCTGGGTTCAGGCAATTCTCCTGCCTCAGCCTCCTGAGTAGCTGGGATTACAGGCTTAACCAAACTTCTTATCTGCTGGTATGGTGGCACAGCTTTTTCCTGAACTCTGCCAGAGTGGCCCACCCTGCCTTTCTTTAGAATTCAGGCTAGTGGTTTTCTTTGTGAACTCAATTTTCTCAGAGAGTTACATGATTTTGTTGATTACCTAAGGTTTTCTTGTTAGGGTGAATGCAACACTCTTTCATGCTTTCTACATCCTAGTGGGATGCCAGAAATTCAAATATTCATTTTTAGATAGCTTCCTAGTCTGTGCTATAATTTCCCAATTCATCTCCAACTTTCAGTAAAAGTTCATTGCATTCCATAGCATTGCTAGAGGGGCTTTTGCAAAGGAGGAAAGAAGATTGTTTGGGATGCAGCAGTCAAAAGAGTCCAGTACTTCTAGATTTATCTTTCTATATAAAAAAGTTTTTAAAAGTTAAAAAAATAAAAAGAGGCCAGTAGCTCACAAGCAAGAGGTGATCAAGATTATGTTGCAGCAGGTATTTGTAACTAAGGGTGAAAGGCAACCACCAGGGAAATACAAACACTTTTCCCCATACTGGGGAGAATTTGAGAAGCACCTTTAACTTTCCTCAGTTTTGAGTAAAGGAGAGTTCAACAAATTACATGTGACTCTTAAAGGAAAGAATGATCAGGGATTACTATGAGGACTTGGACTATCCAAATTATAGGGATGTAGCTAAATCTACACATCTGTTTTTCATCAAACCTAATGCAATAACTTTGACCTATTACAAGTGAGCAATTAAGCTCTTTGCACAGAAAAAGTTAATACTAAACTCATGAGTTTACTTACATTCCCATTTTCGCCATACTACTCAGTTGGGTTATTTGAATTGTACCACAGTAGAGAAAAAGAAAAGGGCTTAGAATGTTTGGGTGCCTTCTTTCTTTAAAAAAAAAAAAAAGATACAAGATGGCTTTCTATGTTATCCTATTTATTAAGTATTCTGATGAGGGAGCTCAAGGTTTAATTTTTATCATTATTGTCAGGGGGAGAGGGTATCAAATTTTAGAGGCCATCTCAGTGCCTGAGTAATTTTTTCCAATCCAGGAAAATCAGATGGTCTGATTGCCTTGCTCAGTGTTTCTGGTAGAAAAGGCAATTTTCAAGACTGAAATAGCAATTTCTTAGCCATCACTGGAGCTCTTAAAATCCATTTTTTAAACTCTCGTAGACTTCCATGTGTAAATGAAAGAAGACTTCTGGAAATACACATTTTTCTATTTTGAGAGATAACTCACTCAAGCATAAAGTTAATACAATTTATTACACCAAAAGTAAAGTTGCATTAGAGTGAGCTCGTAACAGATGAGTAAACACACTTCACAAGAGCGGGGTTGGCATGTCTGCTATCCTGAGTTTGTCTTCTTCAGCTTCGATGCCTTCTAAATGTCTTATTCTTACATCCGTCCTGCTGGCAGAGGAGAGTTCTGTCCTCGTTAGAGGGTGTTTGGAAACACCTTTAGACCTTTGAAAATTCAGCACTAACCCTAAGATAGGTCACTAGCCTTTGCTTATTCTGAGGGAGAGAAAGCTTTCAATTAGTACTTTAAATGAAAGTGATAAAATCAAATTGAAGGGCACCTGGGTCAGGCTGCTTTCATTTATATCCTATGTTTAATGAAAGCATACTAACTTATTTACTTCAGACAAAGGGGTTAATTTCTCTGAGCCTCAGTTTTCTCATATCAGAATGAAAATTTTAATAAACAGTGCCTAACCCACAGAGCTGTGAGGAAACTTGTAAGCAAAGCATTTAGCAGAGTGCCTAGCAAACAGTACACACGTAGTAAAGGCTGGCTTTTTATAATCATCATCATCATCATTATCATCATACTACTACATCAAATACCAGGCCAACTTGCTACCTACCCTACAACTTCAGTTCATTTATTTGACAAATTATTGAGCATCAATTGTGTACCAGGCTCTGCTCTAGGAATTTGTGTGATGAAATATCAGCTATGTTCCCTGTGCCACCTACCAGCAAGACACTTCATCTCCTTGAAACTGGACTTCCTCTTCAATCAAATAGGACTAGGGAGAGGTATGGGAGACTCGTGCACAACCCTGAGAGTAAGTGCCTCCTGAAATTTTGTACCCTGAGTACCTTGTTTGCCTCAGTCTTGTCCCAGCATCTGGGAATAATAATAATACCTATTTTACATAATTATTGTATGAATAATGGAAGCAGACAGAGGATAGACTATACTTGCCTGGTGTGGAAGTGGGATTTGGGAAGGCTTCATAGATGGGACATTAGGCTGAACCTTTAAGGATAAGAAGAAGTTTATTAGGCAGGCATTGGGTTGTTCCCAGTAGGTATATCCAGGGGTAAATGATGGGTTATGCTTGGAAATGACAAGATGACTTGAAAGGAAATGATGACAAGAGCTTAGCATTATTATTTATTTACCATCTACTATGTGCAGGACATGGCTAGGCATTTTGCAAATATTATATTTAATTATCATAATAGCCTTAAAAGGTTGGTATCATCTATCTCTATTTTACAGCATAGCCTCAAAGAGCTAAGTCCAAGAAGCCAAAGAGTACCAGAAAGAAGTTCTGTCTAAAAGAACACCTTCTCACTGATCCCTAAAATCCCATTATTAACACTTCACCGTTGAGACAAGCACTGTTTGAAATGTGGATGGGTGATATGATCAATTCCTTGTGTTTTATGGTGAATGAGTAATTCATCCACTCATCCACCCCTCTACCCATTCATCCATCTACCTATCCACCCACTCACCTATCCACCCACCCATACATTGACCCACCCATCCCTTCACCAATCCATCTACCCACACATCCACCCAACCCCTCATCTACCCACCCATCTGTCCGTCCATTCACCCAGCCATCCATTCATCCATTCATCTATTCATCCATTCATCCAACCATCCACTCATCCACCACCCATCCACTCATCCACCTATTTATTCACCTATCCATTCATCCATCTACCCACCCATTAATCTATCCATTCATCTATCCATCCTTCCATCCATCCAACCACTCATTAATCTACCCATCCATTTCTCCATTCACCCACCCATCCACCCTTTCATCAATCCATCCATCCACCCACCCATCCACATGTTCATTTATCCATCCATCTGCTCATTCATCCACCCACCCATTCATCCATCCATCCATCCACTTACCCACCCATCCATCTACTCACCCACTTACCCATTCACCCACTCATCTAACCATCCACTCATATACCAATTTAATAAGAGCTATGTATCACCTACTAACATTTAGGCTCTGGGCTGGGACTTTTCTCCATGGCAAGAAGGACTCAGCAGTAAGAAAGTGTATGCCAAAAAAGAAAAGTGGGGCCATAAGAACAAATTTCACTTATCTGAAGTTTTGCCTCAGGAGATATCTACATTTATCATTTAGTAACCATTAAGTCACCACACAGCGTGATGATGCTCATCCTTCCTGCTGGATAACTCTCCCTCCACAGCTAATTGCCTTACATCTGTAGCCTAGCTTTTGTCAGTTTTGTCACACTGTTATTACATACAGTAATGGTGTGTAAGATATTAGCCTGTCATTACATATAAATGTGTCTAAGGAAAACTCATTTCCAAGAATCATTTTTGAAAATGAATCCAGAAGAGAGGTAAAAGCTTATTTTCTGTCTCCAAGGACAACATCAAGTAACTCTGAGGCTTGTAACAAGAATCATTTTAGGTGGATTTTATGCCCCATAGGAATACCAAAGCCAGAATATAGTTTGGGACGTTATGTAAAGCCCAGGAAAGAGTTAAGATGGAAATAAGAAGCTTCTTTCATCTGCTAAGTGTGCATGCCTTGAGGGTATGAATAACCCAGCTCTTTCCCCACTTTCCATTTTTCTATTTAGTTTATTATGGTTAATAACACGTGACCAGAAAATCATTTTTACCATTTTCCCTCTGGTGCCATTAAGTTTAATTTCCTTGTTTTACTAATACAGCACCAATGACTTGTCTGATGTCAGAACTTTTTTCTTCCAGTTATTATTTATTAAAGTAATACTTTATTACAAAATATACATTCATGCAACTCTTCCTACCCAGATTGTGACATCCCTAAGGGCTGAGCACTATCTGTGTGCCCAGTATTTTCCCAGTTTGTTTCTGACAACTTTTACTGCTGAGGTGTAAACTGTATGAAATCAGAGACACCGTGTGTCTTGTTGTGTCCCCAGAACAGTGCCTGCACACTGCAGGTGTTCAAGAATATATATCAAACCACCAACAAAAGGCCCTCTACTTGTACCCTCTCACTCCTGACAATACAAGAAACAGCCAAAATGTTTTTCCACTTGGAAGAGTTTGTCATGAAATGGATTCTAATTTAAATGTTGACTCACCCAGAAAATGGATTAATTTTAGCATACTTTTTAAACTTTAAATACAACCAGCATTTGTTAAAGATCTGCTGGCCATCAGTGGAGAACCCTATTCTGGGTGCTGAGGGCAAAATGAAGGTGAACCAGACACTGTGCCTGCCCTACAGGGGCTTACAGTTGGTACAAACCTGCCAATTATCTGCAGGGAGAACCTAGAGTGACCCCAATTCCCTCCAAATCCCCGGAGTACTCATTGGAGTCATGTATCTGACATGTCCAGATGAAGATTCAACTTAATGGCTCCAGAGATGGACTGCCTGGGTCTAAGTCCTGACACAAATACTAGATCTGTGACTTTAGGCAACTTACTTAACTTTTCTGCATCTCAGTTTCCTCATTTGTAAAATAAAAATAAAAATTGGACTAATCTCATAGCATTGTTTTGATTAAATGAGTCCCTCTATGTAAAATGCTTAGAATCATACTGATACAGTATAAGCATTCAATTAATATTAGCTATTATTTGGTTTATGATTGCTACTCTGTGATAAATTCTATTTCACATAGCTGTCCTGAGCTACTATTAATTTCCTATTGTATGTTTTTCCAAATAGAAATAGCTCTTTTTTTGAGATGGAGTCTCGCTCTGTCACCCAGGCTAGAGTGAAGTGGCGTGATCTCAGCTCACTGCAACGTCCACCTCCCAGGGTTCAAACAATTCTCCTGCCTCAGCCTCCCAAGTAGCTGGGATTACAGGCGTGTGCCACCACGCTCTGCTAACTTTTTGTATTTTTAGTAGAGACGTGGTTTCACCGTGTTGACCAGGCTGGTCTCAAACTCCTGACCTTGTGATTCACCCGCCTCGGCCTCCCAAAGTGCTGTGATTACAGGTGTGAGCCATCGTGCCTGGCCTAGAAATATCTTTATTGCTCTTTAGAACAGCATTCCCCAATCTTTTTGGCACAAGGAAATGGTTTTATGGAAGACAATTTTTTCATGGACTAGGCAGAGGGGGAATAGTTTCAGGATGAAACTGTTCTACCTCAGATCATCAGGCATTCGTTAGAGTCTCCTAAGGAGCACGAAACCTGGATCCCTTGCATGGGCAGTTCACAATAGGGTTCACACTCCTATGAGAATCTAATGAAACCACCAGTACCAGTCTGCGGCCCAGAGGCTGGGGACCCCTGCTTTAGAATGCTATATGATTGTTATAGGATAATTAAATTATGTAGAGAATGACAAATTTGTCTGTAATCTTAATCCCAAAGATAACCATGGCTCATAATTTGACAAATCTCCTTCGACAAAATAATTTGCCTATTTAAGAATGTGTAGATATATTTTCAACATAAAAACTGCACATACTGTTCACAAATGGCCTATTAACGTATGGAACTCATCTATCTGTGTTAATATATAAAGATCTATTTTGTAATTTCTATAACCATTACTTTATTAGTGGACATGTAGACCATTTACTGGTTATATAGTATTTAGAAAGACTGGGCGGCAGTGTCCAAGCTAAAGCATATGTGTTTCGTAGGAAACGTCACTGAGTTCCCAAAGAGCTTTGCAAATAGAAAGGGCTGCATAAATATTTATTTACAAACCATGTCAGGAGAATGGAAAAAAACAGAAGAGATCTTTAAATGCAGAAAGTTACATTGCTACACTTTTTCTAAGTGTTCTAAAAAAGATTTCGACTAGCATGATATAACTATTTTCAGGGTTGTTATGAAGACAAAATAAGGTATTATAAAATGTCTGAACCCTATAAAATACTCCATAGATGCTGGCTACTATTGCTATTAGAACAACAATTAACAGGAGAATAGATTAGGCACGAGCTGTCTTTGATGACTTAGTCACTGACCTATGGAAGGTGAAACAGATCATCTCTAGCAACCACCCTTGGCTCTAGGATTCTATTCTTCAAGGACTAGATACTGCACTGAAGATAAACTAGAGCATGGAAATAAAAACAAGGTAACTGCTCATCCTAATTCTTCCAACAACTGAAAAATATCCACATGATGCTTGTTAGCTAATAAGAAAGGTTAGAAATGGTGTTTATCAAAATTGCTTCTGCTATTTAATGACCTGTAGAGAGAGTGGCACTTTCGATTAGTATTTTATTACCTAATTCAGCTTGTCCACGATAGAGAGAGATTCATTAGGAAAGTGTATAACTAACGGTTGGACATGGAAGAGAAACAGGAAGATGTTTATTGAATTCTGCTTTTTATAGCATAGTCTTTTTATTCAGAGTTTCTTAACCTTGGCATTATTCACATTTGGGGCTGGATAATTTTTTGTTGAGGAGGGGCTCTCCTGTGCATTACAGGAAGCTTCTCGGCATCATTAAACTTCGTAGCACTATTAAGCCAGTAGCATCTCCCCCTACCCCCACCCAAGTTTTGACACCCCAAAATGTCTCCAGACATCACCAAATGTCCCCTGTGAGACAAAAGCAGCCCCTAAAAGCCACTGATATGTGCATATGCATATTTTTATATAGCATTTTACACTTTGCAAACATATTTAATACTTATAATAGTTGTGTGAGTAGGCAGGGTAGATATTATCTCTCCCCCCACCCATTTTAAAGATGGGAAAGCATGATAGTATAATAATAAATGTTGTGAAATCAAAATTTAAATTTTTAACCACTAAGTGCCATCGTGGGTCAGACTGGAATAAGACTGTCTGTTTTATTTTTTAAAGTATTTTAATAAAATGAGCAGTCAAAGCTTTTCCCCTTTACTTGAGGACCACACACAAAAAAATGCTCAGGCAGCCATCTTCAAAGAGGACCCCCTAAACAAAAACAAGTGTAAAATGCAGCCATGTAACTCAGATTTAATTTGGGGTTGAATTCATTAGCTGTAGAAATAATGGTTTGAAGAAAAATTTGCCTGCCCCTGCAGAGATAGAAAATAGGATAGCATGTGAATAAATGATTCTAATAGCTGTGATGATATATCTTTAGGAGGTATGAGCATTCCATCTACAGAGAAAGTCTGCCCATTAATTAAAATTGTTATGGAGAGACACAAAGAAGATTAAAGTAGATAAAAGCCGTAGCACCAAAAGGCCTAAAAACCAGTGTCTTGGAAAAATAAAGAAACCGCCTGAAGACAGGGAATTATAATCTAAAGACATTAAAAGAAGAGAGGTTTCTAGATGCCAAGAAAAGCTAGAATCCCAAGGAGATGGGAAATAAGTAATTGTAGGAAATTCGCCAAGGTCATCAACTCTCAAGCCGAACCCTAAGTGACACAAGCAGACCTCTATTAATTTGCACCTGTCATTTCACTGATTGTGTAGATATCAACACAGCTGCTTATTTCTGTTCAGGCTTTTTACTATACCAGAACTCAGGTTTGTAGACAGTGAAAATGTCAGCACATTAAAAACAATCTTAATTGTTCACATGTGTGAGATAATAAGATTTGGGGTTAATGAGCTCATGTCTGGGATATTGATCCAAATGTGAATAACTTGTAATTGGCCATCACTCAATGCCAGCTTATAACCAGCCCAGGCTATATGAATGGGACACTTTGTTCACTGAAATGACTAAAGAGCCACAAAAACCAAAACTTGCTCAAAGAACTGGCCAATTGCCAAACAGCATCCCCCCTCCTCTCTCTCTTCTCATTCCCTGACTTCCAATTAAATACTAAATTGCTAGGAGAACATATGATAATACATAGGGCTCATCATAAATTCCTCACCCAGCAGGCCCCACATATAGAATGAAAAAGCTGTGCTTTTAAGATATAATAAGAGGTTTCCCTTTCATCAGCAAGCATCACTTTTATTATTTTGCCATTGCAAACCCGGGTTTTGAAAGATTTGATCTCCAAATACTAAAGTTACTGTATTTAAAATATAGATGTTTTAAGTAATGCCCCATCAAGCTCTAGTGTTCTATAATTCTATCTATGGTACCACTCTTTTGGGTGAAGATACGTTCTAAGAAGAGTGTCTGTAAGCCAAAGTATCCATGATTAGTAACATTGGCAATTTGTTAGGTTAACTATCAAAGAACAGAGCCTCAAGGCCTCTGGCTACTAGGACTGGTAATTTAACTGAAGGAAGACAAAATTCAGAGAAACATGAGATGTTAACCTTCACTCAGTGGAGGCTGGAACCACAGCAGATTGAGGAACAAAGTGTAATGGACAGAGCTCTGGTCTTGGCACTGGGCTTGAAAACTACATTTGTGATGTATCCAATGTGTAATAATTGGGCAAGCCTGTGAAGCTCTCTGAGCTTCAGTCCCTATATCTGTGGGTAGACTAATGCCTATCTTAAAAGTTATTAGGGGGCAGGGCGCGGTGGCTCACGCCTGTAATCCCAGCACTTTGGGAGGCTGAGGCGGGTAGATCACGAGGTCAAGAGATCGAGACCATCCTGGCCAACATGGTGAAAACCCGTCTCTACTAAAAATACAAAAAATTAGCTGGGCATGGTGGCGCGTGCCTGTAATCCCAGCTACTCAGGAGGCTGAGGCAGGAGAATTGCCTGAACCCGGGAGGCGGAGGTTGCAGTGAGCCGAGATCGCGCCATTGCACTCCAGCCTGGGTAATAAGAGCGAAACTCCGTCTTGAAAAAAAAAAAAAAAAAAAAAAAATTAGGTGAATGAAACAGAGGATAAAGATACTTGTCACTTAGCAGGTACCCATTCTAAACTTACTTTCTCTATTACTTTCTTTACAGTGTTGCTCAAGTCAGCCCGGTACTGGATCGTAGATAACTACTATTAATCCTGAACTGTTAAAGGGTCAAGCATCTTAAAACTGAACGATTAAAAGAAAAATGGTCAGAACATCTGTGAATATGCAGCTATATTCATTCATGGTTTATACAAAACACTAAATATGCTACATAAATCCCCATCTGCTGC
Organism: Aotus nancymaae; assembly: GCF_030222135.1. Lineage (NCBI taxonomy): Eukaryota > Metazoa > Chordata > Mammalia > Primates > Aotidae > Aotus > Aotus nancymaae. Next base: position 4,590,576 of record NW_026988507.1, on the reverse strand, counting down.
TGAAGTCCTGAAGAATCAGAACTCTTGAATTCTTAGCTTCAAAAGTCACACTGCAGTCATGAGAATCAGACTAAACCAAAAAGCCCCCATGAAGAGTTTGAAGCTGGGTTTGGATCCTTCTGCACAAAGACCAACACTAGGGGGAGACTCTCTCCCTCCTGAGCTAAGAATGGTTTGGCAATCCCCCTGCTCAGTTACCACCCAGTGCTCTAGGAGCACACTGCCTGAGTAACAACAAGTTCAATAATTGATTAATAGAGTTGGGCAGGCAGCAGATGCCACTGGCAGGATGTGATGAGTAAAACCCAGCAAAACAACAAAAATTTATCTTCCCAAAGTCATTCAGAAAATCTTAAATAGTTAAGATCAAGAAAGCCACAGCTCTTATTTCACTGTTATCAAGTATCCATTAATATATTTTTATAACTCTTATTTTATTTTTTGGTAGAAAAGTTATATTTTACAATTAACTATATTAATGATAAGGTGTTAATGATGATACTGAATACAAAAGTATTTATAATGCCTAATGTGTACAAAGCTTTATGCGTGCTTTCTTTTTAAAAAAATTATTCTAAAAATTCTTCCAACAGTACAGTAAATAGGTATTATTAACTCCATTTTTCTGTTAGGAAATTTAAGGAATAGAGAGGTTAGATGACTGAAAAGTAGTTAAGACCACAGACTGCATAATCAGACCGACTGGGTTCAAGGCTCAATTCTATCACTTACTAGCTGTGTAACCTGGAAAGTTAATTAACCTCTCTGTTCCTTATTTCCTTGTGTGTAAATAAGAGTAATAATATCAGGAGGCTGAGGCAGGAGAATTGCCTGAACCCAGGAGGTGGAGGTTGCGGTGAGCCGAGATGGCACCATTGCACTCCAGCCTGGGTAACAAGAGCGAAACTCCGTCTTGAAAAATAATAATAATAATAAGAGTAATAATAGTACCTACTACCTTTGGTTGTTGGGAGAGTTAAATGAGTTATTATGTGTAAAATGCTTAGAGCTGTGCTTGACACATCGTTAGCATTTGATATGTGTTTAATTAGCCATTATGTGACCAAAAGACACATATTTATTTATTATTTTATATATGAATTACTTAATTATGATAGTACTTATGTCAGACACTGTCATTGACCTAGGGAAAAGCAAAGAAAAAGATTGTCTGGTTTACGGGAAAGGCAGACATTATGTAATTTTTGTAAGGTGTGATGGGTTTTGCAGTGGAGGCAGTAGGCACCAGGCAGCATCCAGGGCAGCGGACAGGGTAGGGGCCAGACACAGGATGGTAACTCCAGGGCCCAGAGGGGAAGCCAGCTGCATTTGAAATAGCAGCAGAGGCAGCAAAAAATGATTCTCATCAACAACTCTGAAGCTATTTCCAAGGCTTATGGATGAAAGAGACTCTAAAAATTTTAATACTTAGTCTTAACTCAGAAACTTTCTGGGCAAATCATTTGACTTCTGGATTTCCATTTCCAGATACATAAAATGCTGATTTCTTAGGGTTACTCTAGGAAAGAGTGACGGTTACTGTGTGGGCTTCCATTGCTGTGAAGAATCTACAAAGGCATGAAAATCTGGTGGTGCGCTTATCAATGGATAACTAATTAACCACATATCTCTTCTTAGGAGAGATTATGTCAAAGGAGTACACATAGAGTAAAATCCTGAGGGACTTTTGCTACAGAGCCCCAGAGTCAGAAAAGATCTTTGGGTCAATTGGTTGGTGGCTTCCAAAGTTTTCACTACTACAGACACCTTTTACTGATCTTCTATTACGAACTTTATGGTTTTAGAGATTCGGGCTACCATGTTGCCTTCATTAAGTAAAAATTAATAAAGTCCCCATTCTGATTCATTAGAGAGCATTTCATTCATGTAAGATGCAGGCGTTAATGTCTTAAGCTGATATAATCCAACCAAAATAAAATAAAAATTTTCTATCACACACTCATTGGAACAAATTAGGAATATACAGAAAGGAATAGTTCCATCACCACTGTCCAGATTTTGACATATTTCCTTTCAATCTTTATTTTAAGAACTGTCTTTCTTAAAATAGCTAAGATTGTACTGCATATCCCTAAGGCAATGAAAATTGGCATTTCTTTATATAGTGCTAGAGGGGTATTGGGTATCATTTACCCTTCCCAAGCCCAGGTTATGCTATGTGACCCCCTCCTCACACCCTGAGACCCCAGACTACCCTGTCAATACCCTTCTAACATTTCCATATGGTACTCAATTAATCTGTTACTATTTAACAGATTAAAAAGCTTTGATTCCCCCTTTATACTGTAAAACTGTGTCTTATTCATCTCTGTATAGCCAGCACTCTGCAACCTACCTGACATGTTGTACAAAGTTGATACTTTTTATGCTGTACCCAAAAAAATATATATATATATGCATACACTGTTACATATAAAATATGTGTGTGTGTGTGTATGTGTGTGTGTGTGTGTGTCTAGAAGTCTTGTAACTCTACCACTGCCTTTGCATATCACAGGACCCTTGGTTTGGTTGTCTTCTTTCACAGATGAAAACACTAAACACCAAAGTGGTTAATGACAGAGGATTCCATGACTGAGTGATTGCCAGAAAGCAACAGAGGACAGAAGCTGACATATTCTGGAATTCCATCACTTTAAGATAACCACTATTTATATTTTAGTGGTGCAGTAATATCACAATATTTTATCCTGCGCAACTTTTTAAAAGCCTCCTCCTTCCCTCTGTCATTCAGCATTCCTCTTTTTCACCAGACATTCCTTTGCTCCATCCTAACTCCAACATAACCAGGGTTAGTGGCCAGTACATATCTTTTCATGACATTTTCCAGGCTGTCAGAATCATAAACAAACATAAATAAACATGTGGGGCAGGGTTGTCATTGTCTAATTTTCAAAAATAGGCTCCTGCTACACATACACTTTCCTAGGTCTTGCTTTTTACCCTTAGCAACACATTGCAGAAATATGTCTGAGTCAACTGGTTTTGATCTACCTCCCATGAAGTGGGTCCCATGGTCAGATGCTATGGTGCATGGGATTCCACACCTATAGATCAGGCGTTTGACAAGCTCCTGGATGAGTTTTGGCTGAGGCTTTGAAGAAAAGAAAGGCAAACTAACATCAAGAATCAGTATCTTAGCTGGGCACAGTGGCGCGTGCCTGTAATCCCAGCTACTCAGGAGGCCGAGGCAGGAGAATTGCCTGAACCCAGGAGGCGGAGGTTGCGGTGAGCCGAGATCGCGCCATTGCACTCCAGCCTGGGTAACAAGAGCGAAACTCCGTCTCAAAAAAAAAAAAAAAAAAAAAAAAAAAAGAATCAGTATCTATCCTGTGAGGGCAAACTACTAGCCCTTCTAGGATAGAAGTGACCCATTGTAGCTGAGCTGCTACCAAGATGCTGGTGGTCTCCTTGAGAAATAGTGCCCATCCTTTTCATGCCAAGTCTCTGACCAGTCAGCTAGGCCATTGGCCCCAGCCCAGATTTCTAAGAGCGACTCTGGCAGCAAGTTTGCCCCATCCCCTGGGGTCCTTGCTGGTGTTAAACCTCATGTACTGAGAAGTTCCCCAAGGTCGGTGAATTCTTGCTTATCCAGTTGTATGTTCTGCCTCCTTAAGCCTCATCAAAATTTATTCCCCAATGTAGCTCCCTGACTCCTGCCAGTAAGTGCTAGTTAATCTTTGCAGTTCCTTTGAGGTGTAATCTTTTCCCTCCCTTATCAGTCCTAGCACATTCCCAGCTCGGCTCTGCTGGGAGTTAACCCTAGTTATCATACTGGCATTCAGGAGAGGCAGCAGGGGCAGCTCCCTGGAGGAACACCTGTTGCTTTGTTGGGGAAGGTCACAGCAGAGTCTTCCCACGTGAGGGAAGGGCCAGCTTTTCATAGAAAGGGGTGGGCTCAGAGTTTTGTGGGTTCAGAGGAGTCCACAGAGCTACAGTCCTTGTGGGCAACCACCCAGATGTCCCCCATCCCATATTTCAGGATTCCAGGCTTTCCCAACCAGAGCCCTGATATTAGCAGTACAGACCTGGCTTGTTGAGAATTTAAAGGTCTCTGGAGCTCCTAGATTCAAACTACTAAGTGCATTTGCCCCTCAGCTACATCCATGCTTCCACTGCAGGAGATAAGGGCCTCTTAGTAAACTCCCAAAGAGGCCTTACAGAAGGGCCCTCCAGCTCCCACATTCAGCCTGTAGATGTTCACTCATAGCCCTTAGCTTCTTATTATCTTCCTGCAGAGCATTAATACAACCGTTAAACATCAACCAACATCACTGCCAACATCAGTGCATTTGTTCCTCCCCATTGCGTTTAAAATATCCGAATCATCAAGGGCATTCCCATCTACCCAGTTCATCACTGGTGAAATATTTAGCAATTGAACTGCACTTTATATCAGGGATTATCCATGTCTACATAGTACATGGTATGTTAGGCAGAGCAGAATAATACCTCTCCTCCCCGCAAGATGTCTCTGTCCTAGTCACCAGAAACTTTGAATATGTTTACTTACATGGCAAATAGGACTTTGCAAATGTGGATAAGCTAAGGATCTTAAGACAGGAAGGTTATTCTGAACTATCTGGGTGGGCCCAGTGTGATCCCAAGCGTCCTTATAAGTGAAAGAGGGAGATAAAAGAGTCAGAGCTCGGAGAAATTTGAAGATATATTCTACTGGCTTTGAAGAAGTGTCTATAAGCCAAGAAATGCAGGCCTCTAGAAGCTAAAAAGTGCAAGGAAACAGATTCCCCCTGAGAGCCTCCAGAGGGACACAGCCCTGCTGACATCTTGATTTTAGCCCAGTGAGACCCACTTAAGACCTTTATCCTCCAGAACTTTAAGATAATAAATACATGTTGTTTTAAGTCATTACATTGGTGGTAATTTGTTACAGCAGCAATAAGAAACGAATACTCCTGGGGCGGGGGCTCCTTGCCACCAGCAAATGATCCAGCCCCCAAGCCATCCTACTGCCTTCTTCCTCAGACCACTCCTGGTACCAGTCGTGTGTCTGGGTCCTCTGAGAAGCAGTCACCAAGATGGAATGCAACTGGCAAATGATTATTGGAGGAAGTACTTATGAAGCGTGAAATGGAAACAGAGGAGTAAGCAAGGAGAGACTTCAGATTGTGATGCAAGTCTGACAACTGGGAAAGGAGGGAGGAAAAGAAGGATCGGACAGGACAATGTAGCTTGGAGAAAGTCTCAGCCAGATCACTGAAGTTACTAGAAAAAAAGACTGTCCAGTTCAGAGGCAAGGTGGTCTCAGCATGAGTGCTGTGGTATGTGTGAACATTTAACGGCTGGAGGCTCTCAACCAGTTTCATTTTGCACAGCACATTTTCTTGAAGGAGATCTGAGAAGCCCATCTCCGCAATAGCCATACTCACTCACCCCCCTACCCAGGCCCAGGCAGTGCTGAGTAACCAGAGGCCCACTACAGGGGCAGAGCCTTAGCCACTCAGCTTATTGGCCCAGAAAATATCAGAGTTCATTCCTTCTGCAGGTAAATAGATCTCAAAAGTAGGGAAGGACAGGCTGAGCAACACATGTCCAAATCCTGATCCTCAAATATACCAATCAGATAATTCATTTAGGAAAATGAAGAGAAGTCAGGATTGTTCTCCAAATGGAGCTCTCCTCACATGGAAAAAATCTTAGAAGAGAAAAGTGATGTCCTACTCTATCAGATCACTGGAAAAAATTTTAGTAGATATTAGATATTGCCAGATTGCTTTCCAAAAAAGTTAAAGCATTTTACACATCCACCAGCAATGCTGAGAAGATCTTCTCCTATGTCCATACAACATTAGGCAGTATCACTCGTGTTTATTTCTGCCATTCTGAATATTTCATTTTTATTTTATTTACATTTGCTTAACTACTGGGAAAGATAGAACATTACTATGGTTTGAATGTGACTCATAAAGTTCATATGTTGAAAACCTAATTTCCAATACAAAAGAGTTGTGAGGTGGGACCTTTAGGAGGTGATTAGGTCATGAGGGCTCTGCCCTCATTAAAGAATTAATGCCATTATCACAAGAGTAAGTTCCTTATCAAAGGGAAAATTCAACTCCTTTTACTCTCTGTCTCTTTCTCTCCCCCTCTCTTTGAGCTTCCTCCTTTTGCCATCTGAGAAAAGCCCTCACCAGATATTGGTGCCTTGATCTTGGATTTCTCAGCCTCCAGCACAGCAGAAATGTGAGAAATAAATTTCTTTTCTTTATAAGTTATCCAGTCTCTGGTATTGTGGTACGAAACAGACTAAGACAAATATCTTTTTATATGGCATTTGCCTTCACAGTTGTATGAACTGCCCATCCACAAGCTTGGTTTATTGAGTTGTTTGGGTTTCTTTTGTTAATGTGTTTGTAGAAGTTGTGTATGTATTATAGATATTAACCTCTTATCTACTATATGCATTGCAAATACTTTAAAAACATTTGTGGCCCATTTTATAGTATCTAGTATCAGATATATGAGAGCTTAAAACATTTAAGCTCTGATAAAGTCAACTATCTTTTCTTTTAGAGTTTTTGGATTTTCTATCTTTGTCTTCACGATCCCCCTGTCCCATTTGAAATGTAGTCTTCTAAATTTTATTCTAAGATTTTTACTGATTTATTTGTACATTCACTTTTTCATTCAACTGAAAATTATTTTTGTACTATTGTTTCTTGTCACAAAATAATACATGTTTCTTGCAGATAGTTTAGGAAACTTCAGATGCTGAACAAGAAAAAAATTTAAAATTAGTCTTGATTCTCCAACTTCTTAAACAGAACTCTGTGAGTGTTTCCAGCCATATCCTTCCAGTCTTTCCTTCTATGCATTGTACATGGTCTTACATTTTTAAAATGATATTGTAAATTCTGTTATACAGCCTGCTTTTGTCATTTAACAATACACTCAAAACAGCTTTTCAAATGTTTCATCATTTGTTTAATCACATCTCTATTTTTGGACATTTATATTGTTTTCTACTTTTTGCTATGATAGATAATGTGTCATGATGCTGCCTCTCATTTATTAGACTATATTTTGCCCTGTGTTAAATAACTCACTCATTTTCAAATATGTTTTTCAAATGTTAATAACATCTAAAATTACCTGTTTAAAAATCAAGTAAGGAGAGGAAAAGAAAGTCCATTTTTTTTTCTAGGTCACTGTATTGAGATACACCTAAATTGAATAGGGGATTTAGAACAATTTTTACAAAAAACAGGGTCTGTAGAATGCAATTGATAGGCCTAGATATATGTTTCTAAAATACATCATCTAAAAAAAAGTTCAGAATTAAGAAATTCCGAAGTTAAAAAAATAAGCAATAAACATAGCATAAGGAAAATCACCAGGCAGAAGTATCAGAAAATCCTAAAACACCAGGAGTCAGATAAAAGATCAACAGGGTAACATTGCCAGTTCTCTTAATACCACCACCACCTACATACCAAACAGCCACTCCCAGTTCTTTTGGAAAGAGTCAGATATAAATCAATAAATTCTTCAATCTCAGAACTTTACTAGAATTTCAAGACAAATAAATGAGAGGCAGAAATACTAAGAATCTGTGAAAAAAGGAAAAAGAAACAAACCATGAGTACAGAGCCTATTTTTATTAAAGTAGAATTTAAAAACAAATCTGAATATTTGAAAAAATAATCTACATGAAACAAAAGCATATACACTAATCCGCTATGAAACGTATTTCTAGTTGACTTTAAAATTCAATGTGATTTTAGGATTTCTCTGCCCTTGCTCTCTTTCATGTTTAACTGTATCCCAAACAAGACAAGAAAAGAAATACTATTGAACTATACACAACAAACCACAGAATGTCAAGTTAGATGGGAGTTTAGAGCTCAGTTGGTCTGGCCCCAGTATTTTACCATCGGGAAAGCCGAGGTCAGGAAAATGGAAGTAACTTGCTGAAGGTCAGGAGTGGAAATGTATCTCTTGCCTCTTAGCACAGTGCTCCTGCTACCAGCATCACACATCAACGGTGTAATTACATCCATTCTGGTGCCTTATGATCGTCAGTTATCCATCAAATTAGGAAGGCAGCAACATGAAATTTGCATGCACATGTGTAAAAACAATTATTTGAGTACTGATAACTGTTCTTTCACTGTTCTTTGACCTTTGATGTTCACATGTGAAGCTTTCTGGAAAAGAAAGACCAGACCCGCGTGATAAGATAAGCCTGGATGACCGTGGGGCCTACTCCACAGCACAGGTGTCCTCAAGTGTCGCTATGGTCTGCCATTTGCTCTGCTTCCAATATTGAATAAGAGCACCCCAATCTGCCTGGCTCTTTTTGTTCAATTCATGATGCCTGGCACAGAAGGCCCTTCCCTTAAACAATTTTTCTCTGTGGGAATTTTATAGTTAAGAGCCAAGTACAAAATGTCCAAAATGATCAGATCTAATACACTCCTTATAAGCAAATTTAAAATGCATATTATTAAAAAGAACATTCTTGACTTGATTTTTTTTGAAGTTCAAGTTTTTAAAAAATTAAGGAGGGGAAAAGTAGGCATAGCCTAGAGCAAAAATTCCTGACTTTTCTCCAACACAACCATGTCCCATCTGCAACAGTCACAACAAGCTGTGATTTCTGTATATAACCTGGCTTACTAGATATAACTTTAAACTTTCTTCTTTACTACCACTGATAAAACACCATAACTGATATCATATTTGGATATTTTAAGATAAAATCTGATGCAAGAGTCAGGCTCCTCTTTAATCCATAGCTGAAAGCTGTCATGTATGAATAATATGCATTTAAATAAATACATATTATTATATAGTATACATATTATAATAAAGACATATGTACATAGTATTCACATACTACTACTAAGGACAAAAATGGCCAGAATTATTCTACTTTTGAATTAACTGCATGCAATTGTAATTATTTTAATAATAATAATAGTTAACTAGAAGAAATCTTTTTAAAGTGCTTAGTACAGAGCCTGGCATATATAATACTCAATAAATTTTAGATGACACTATTGTTGATGTCATTGAAAACAACTACCAACTACCAACTGCATGTAAATATTTCATAAGCAGGATAACCTGTACAAAATCAGAACTCCCATGTAGCAGGTGCCTCTGGTGCTCTTGTCACATGTCCTTGGCTTACTTCTGATATCAGCCATGTCTGTAGGAGACAGTTCCATGCAATCAATCATCTCTCCCACCTTGCACTACACCTCGGATGTGTGCCTCACCACATTCTGCTCCATATCACAGAGCTTATCACTGGGGCATGAAGAGCCAAGCCTAGAAGTGCAGGGGAGGTAAAGCTTAGTGGGGAAACCCTCACTCGATGAGGGGCAAGAGTCCCTGGCTTGCAGGAGGACAATTCTAGGAAGCATTCTGTGTCTTTCTAATGAGGTCTCAGCAGAACTGTCTTCCCCACCCTGCCCCTAGCAGATGACTCCTTCTTCCCCACCTCACACCCCTGGCTCCCTCACTCCTCTCTAGAATCACCTCCCAAATTAACCAGCTGCACCCATCTCCTTGTCTCAGCCCTGCTTTGCAGGCAATATGAATTCCACTTCCTAAGTCTAGGTGATTTCCAGAAATACAAACTACAATGCTTTGAATGGGTGGTCCTCAACATAAAACAACATCAGATTTTTTTTTGTTTTTGTTTTTGTTTTGAGACGGAGTTTCGCTCTTGCTACCCAGGCTGGAGTGCAATGGCACAATCTCGGCTCACCGCAACCTCCACCTCCTGGGTTTAGGCAATTCTCCTGCCTCAGCCTCCTGAGTAGCTGGGATTATAGGCACGGGCCACCATGCCCAGCTAACTTTTTGTATTTTTAGTAGAGACAGGGTTTCACCATGTTGACCAGGATGGTCTCCATCTCTTGACCTCGTGATCCACCCACCTCGGCCTCCCAAAGTGCTGGGATTACAGGCGTGAGCCACCATGCCTAGCCCATCAGATTATTTTTGTTTTTCATTAAAAATCTTTGAAATGGAAGAGAGAACATTATCAGCCAAGACTTTCTGTAAAATAAAGTTCATAATATCTTATTGTGGGAACCCCTTAAAAAGTTGTGGAAAATAATTGCACAAAGAACTAGGGGAGAGGAGAGGAAACAGGAGAGAAAACCCAAGACTTTCAGCAACTTTGATGATTATTCCCATGCTCTGCATTGATGAGTCAGGTGATCACTGGCTCCTGTTCAGTTCTCTCAGATGCAGGCATTCAAGAGCATTTACTGCATAACTACTTGGATGTATAATCAATTCAAGCCTGAGCTCTTTGGCTGAATGGGATCCTGGCAAAGTTCCACAGGCTAATGGATAATTTGTAAGGACCCTATCATGGGCATTTGGCTGCATGTCCAATGATGTGGGGGTAACGGCCAGCATTGGTTAGAACATTTAAGGTCCTTAACAATTGTTGTGAGTCACACAACAAAACCAGAATATCATAAAACCCTAAAGAGATCAAGCGACCAAAGGAAAACACTCAAGTCTTTTCATGTAATTGCCTTGAGAGTACCGACCATATAAAATTTAATTCAATAGGTACATTCAGAGCACTTATTATGACACAACAATGAAGAGCTATAGAGTAGTTTTACATCTGTTATCTCATTTGAGCCTAACATAACCTCTAAGACAGGTTTTATTTATTCTCTCCACTTCACAGATAATGCAACTGAGACTCAACGAAGTGATTAGCCCTAGGAAAGAGCTCCACAAATGTTGGTGAAATTGATGGCTTAGATGAAGTTAGACCTCAAACATGAATGCAGATCTTCACATTCCCAATTATTTGCTCTTTTCCCTACTTTCTGCTGCCTGGTTGGACAGCACCAGGTACCACCTGTAATATGAAATGGAAATGAATAGGACTGGTTCTCCGCCTTAAGGACTTTTTTTTTTTTTTAAACAGTCTCACTCTGTCACCCAGGCTGGAGTACAGTGGTGCGATCTCAGCTCACTGCAAACTCTGCCTCCCGGGTTCAAGCAATTCTCCTACCCCAGCCTCCTGAGTAGCTGGGACTACAGGCACCCACCACCATGCCCACCTAATATTTGTATTTTTAGTAGAGGTGGGGTTTCACTATGTTGGCCAGGCTGGTCTCGAACTCCCAACCTCAAATGACCCACCCACCCTGGCTCCCAAAGTGCTGAATTATAGGTGTGAGCCACCTCACCTGGCCCTTAAGGACTCATATAAGGCCTACTGGGGAGTAAGAACAGTGCTGTTAATGAAGTGAATAGACCCCATGTCACATGAAGTCACAAAAGAGAGATGAGTACTAGTTCATCTCATTAGGGAAGGCTCTCTAAAGCAGGTGGCAAAAGAGCTGGGCTTTGAGGGATAGTCTTAATTTTCACGTAGTGAGAGGAAGAAATTGGAAACATTGCAACCAGTTAGAAGGACACTCAAGAGAGGATAGCTTTGGATTATGAAAATCTCACCAGTCTTGGTGATTTGTTAACTATTTAACATTCTTTAATTTCCATGAAATAATGTTTTTACAGACTACAGTTTTTCTAAATTCTGTACTTAAGACACTTCTTGATATTAAGGACCAATTAGGTCAGTTCCAAGGTTTTCCAATATTTTTGAGCTGTGGAACCAGAATCTTACATGGAAGTCCAATACATATATAAAGAGAAGCTGTTCTGGTTGAATCAGAGGTGGATAGAGGTACTCAAAGACCAATGGAAAGGAGGTCATTCACACAAGGTGAGCCCTTATTAGCCCCATCCTGTTATTTTAAACATAGTGCACATTTTGATAAGAGCCAGTCAGGAAAACCACCTCAGTTATTTTAACAAAGAAAACAAGATATAAAGAATTAGTTGGACCGGGCTTGGTATAACATGCTTGTAATACCAGAACTTTGGGCAGCTAAAGCTGGCAGATTGCTTGAGCCCAGCAGTTTGAGATCACCCTGGGCAACATGCTGAAACCCCATCTCTACAACAAGTATAAAAATCAGCCAGGTGTAGTGGCGCCCACCTGTAGTCCCAGCTACTTGGGAGGCTGAGGTGGGAAGATGGCTTAAACCCAGGAGGTAGGGGCTACACGGAGCTGTGATCACACCACCGCACTCCAGCCTGGGCGACAGAGCAAAGTCCTGTCTCAAAGGAAAAAAAAAGAGAGAAAGAAGCATTAGTTGGATAATCATTGGAGGACTGAAAAGGCAAGAAGGGAACACCAAAATAACATACAGAAAAGGTAGCTTTTCACCTTAAGGCTGGGGAACCAAAAGGAAAGAGGTGGGTTTATTAAAACTTAGGAGGTTGGAAGAAGTGTCATACTAAGCTTGTACTCGGACTTCAGGGAAAGAGACCCTGCCCAGCTTTTATGGGAATGATAAGACAAATTTTGGTCTAACTGATGAAAAAAAAAATTGTAGACTAGAGCAAAGTGCCACTGACAAGATGAAGGGCCATTGCTGGAGTGATGCAGGTGGTAACAATGAATAAGCAGGAAGGATCAGTCCCCCTTTCTTCCTCCTGCCTTCCAGTTCCATCGGTAGAATGTCATGGAATCCAGCTGGCAAAGGAGAAAGGTGGTCTTCAGGCCCAGCCCCAGCAACACAGAGCAGAGTGTCGGGAGGTGGAGCTGAGAGACAATCGCTTTGTAACCGATACAGTGCCTCAGACCACAAGAAGGAGCAGACAAGACAGTAAGGGGGCTGTGCCCCGAATGTTCCTGATTTGGGAGGAAATAATTCAGAGTTTATATCCTACAGATAGCAGATCAGTTGTTCTGTCTCTGAACGACAAGGTGATGGTGTGTTAAATGGAGCACGAACCACACATTAGTATATACAACCTACCAGCAGGAAGGGACCAGAGCAACGGTATGAAGAAACAAAGCAGATCTTCAAATTCTGAAATAATCTATTTTGTCATATTATTTCCTGGACCAGGATTTATAATTAAATGATGATTTATTCTCTTTTTACATGTTCTTTCTTTTCAAATTCATTTTCTCTTCTGCAACATACTTGAATAAAGTCAATGCATTAGAAAGCTTAAGTCAAGTGATACAGCCACTAACTGCAAATACATTAAATGTATGCAGCATGTATCATTTTCCCTGTCTATGAGATGGTGATGACTAAGGCATTATATGTAGAAATGAAGATTCTCTCATTAGCGATTATCATTCATTCATTCATTTAACAAATATATTTTAATGTCTATTATATATCAGGCACTGTTTTAGGGGCAAGGGTCCAAACACTGAATAAATAAAAATAAACAAAACCCCCATATTAGTTAGGAACATTAGTATGACACTAAGTAATGGAAAATCCCACTCCAGTGCCTTTACCAAAGAGAGTTTTATAATTTTCCCCTAATGAGAAGTCATAAGGGAGGCAGCCAAGATTGGTAGGGTAGGCTGTGATGCCATCCAGGACCCAGTTTCTCTCTGTTTATCCTCCTTAAAGGGCTGATTTTTGTACTCACATTTGTCCTTTCATGATCACAAGACACCTATTCCACTGTAAGAAATCAGAGAAATTACGTTTGCATATCATATAAGCAAAAGAAAAGAGAGAAGAAGGAAGAGGCAATGCCTGTGTTGGGAAAGCAAAGGCTTCACAGAAATCGTCAACAGACTTCTGCTCATACGTCATTGCCCAGAGCTAGATCATGTGGCCACCCCTCATTGTAAACCAGAATGGAAGGGTGAATATTTTTAGCTGGACATATTTCCACCCTAAGTAAAATCAGGAATCTTTTAGTAAAGAAGAAAGGATACTGGCTACTTCTCTAGCAGTCTTTGCCACAGCCCCATGTCTTGGAGCTTATATTCTAGTCTAGTAGATTGTATCACTAGGGCTCTTTGGTTGTAGCAACTGCAGGCAACGAGAGGGGAATTCGTTGGAAGGATGTAAACCAGCTCACAGAGGCAAAGGGAAGTTGGAGAGCCAGATCATTGAAGAACAGGAACTAGGTAGCCTGTGAGACTAGGCACCCAGTGGCAATAGACTGATAAAAAGCCCCAAACACAGAAGTGGTCCAAAGTCTTAAGAGAGAAGTCCAGCTCCTGGCATGAGTCCTAGCAAACCCACCACCCTGCACCCAGTGGGAGAGGTGATTCCCCATAAGGAAGTCAATGAGTGCTGACCAAGGAAAGAGGCAAGGGTATAGAGCAGCCCAACAGGTCCAGGACATTGACCAAGGTTTTATGGGAATGATGAGACAAATTTTGGTTCAACTGATGAAAAAAAAAGTTGTAGTCTAGAGCAAAGTGCCACTGACAAGATGAAGGGCCATTGCTGGAGTGATGCAGGTGGTAACAATGAATAAGCAGGAAGGATCAGTCCCCCTTTCTTCCTCCTGCCTTCCAGTTCCATCGGTAGAACGTCATGGAATCCAGCCGGCAAAGGAGAAAGGTGAAATGATTTAAGTTTTCCATATAACAGGTTCTCAAGTGCTATTAAACACTGTTAAGATTCTTAATATTATACCTCAACCTTAAAAACATATCTTTGCTCCAATTCTTTAATACCTCAGAAAAATCTAATTTTCACTTTTTTAAACCGAATTAGAACTGCAAAAAATAGTTTACACCAGAAAAACAGACTGCAGAAGATTGGATGGTTTTGTTATTAAGACTGTCTCCTAGTTACATTTTATATATAGATTCTTCAGAATGTAGGTTAGGGAGCTATTAAAAAATTAAATAAGAGTAGAGAATCACTTCTGCTATTTGACTTGAAGATGTTCACAGCGGGGCAACATAAAATCAGATTTTTATAGTGTTGCCTGAAAATAATACTATATACTGAACTAGAAGCCCATAGGCAGATCAGGCCATTAAGAACTCTTACCCATATTATTACTGCTAAAATATTTATATGTTATAATTTTGTAATAAGGTATTTCCAAAGAAAACAATGTTGGCTTAAAATGCACATATCAGTAAAGGCATTCCAGCTTAGTGTTGTTTGACAATTTCTGCAGGAGCAAAAGGCAAAAACAACAAATGACTATTGTAAGTTTAGATTCTGTTCCTCTAATTGCCTTTTTTTTTTTTTTTTTTTGACCCTTGGAAACATTTATAGCAAATGAAGCAATAAAATTAAACAGAGTAAAATTTGTTAAAAACAAGACAATTCATGTAGGCCCAGGTGCCATTGTTATTCATAGTCTTTTCCTATAATAGAATTATTTCAATTTCTAAACAGTTTTGACTATTCATTGGTTTATTCAAAAAATATTTAGTGCCTACTAGGGCAGACACTATTCCTTGCCTATTGAGTATTCATTCTCTTTTCACTCCTAACTAATATAATCCCATCTCTTTCAAGATCTCAACATGTTCTGCAAAAATTATAGCCTCCAAGTTTCACTTGCAGCCAAGGGTTGCCATGTTACTAGGGCTAGATAATGAGAAATAAAGAAAATAGTTTTCATTTTTTGTTTTAAGTAGGAGAAATTTACCTGGCAGCATCTTCAACCTTTCTGTTTAGAATGCAGATGCAATTCCTGGAACTGTGGCAGCCATCTTGTAACCACGAGGACAGTCAACAGAGCTGGATCATTGAGCTTTGATTACATTTTAAAGACACCATACCAGCACTGGACTGCTTATCTTCAGCCTTTTTCCTATGCAATTTAAAAAAAAATCTCCATTTGGTTCAGCTATTGCAATCAAGTTCTGTTATTTGCAGCCAAATGCATTACCAACTGGCATATGTGCTAGTACCAGGTACTATTCAAAAAAGATGTAGTCCCTAGCCTCAGGGAGTTTACTATTAAATGGGAGAAATATTAAATAATTTAAAATTAATGATTTAATTACAACTTCTATGAAGGAGGTAATTACTAGGGCATTTAAATTAGCCTGAATGAAGATGGTGGTTAGAGAAGATATTTGGAAGTAAATAACATGCAAACTGAGACTCGGAGGATAACTAGGAATTAACTGGGCAGTGACAGTGGCAGAGAAAATTCCAAGGGAGAAGAACAGTCCCTGTGAGTAAAACACACAGACTAAGGAGGCTAGAGCAGAAGTCAGATCCAAAAAATGCAGGGCCAAGGGAGAGAGGGAAAAAAATGCAGTGCCTTTTGGCCATGGCAAGAAATTTAGACCACAGAGCAATGGAAAGTCTTTGGCCTATGTGATCAGATTCCAGGTGTGAAAAGATCATTCTGATTGCATTATGAAGGAACTGGAGGGGAGCAACAGTAGACATGGGGAGTAAGAAGCTGATTGAAATAGTCTAGATCGAGAGTCAGCAAAATACTGACCAAGGACCTGCCCTAATAATTAAAATTGTTTGGAACTCAGTCATGCCCGTGCATTTACATAGAGTCTACTGCTGATTCTATGTTACAATGGCAGAGTTAAGCAGTTGCCTCAGAGACATATGGCCTGTAGGGTCAAAATTTTCTACTATCTGACCCTTTACAAAACAAGTTTGCCAACCCCTGCTCTAGATGAAAGATGGTGAAAGAAGATGAGGATTTGGACTAGTACCATGAAGATGTAGAAGAGTGGACAGATTTGAGATGTATTTGAGACTTGCTGAGGGGTTAAATTTGAGAGTTGAAGGAGAAAAAGAGACGAAAAATGACTTTTAAACATAAGCAACAGAAAAGATTTTTAGAAAGCAGGTTTGGAGATAAAGTTCAAGTGTTCTGTCTAGACCACGTCAGCGTAAATATCTTAAAAAGACAGAGATTATTAATACCATGGCCTCTCTCTTGAATATGGAAGCCTATAATATGGGCACTTTCCCTGAATTCCATATTGTAATCAGCTCTGCACTATAACAATCACACTCTGACATATTGATTTTTACATACAGAAAGTCCTCCCAAATATAATTCAATTCAGTCCACTTTAATAAAAAAGCAAAAGTTAAAAGAGATAAAGACAAATAGATTATAATACAAGTTTTCTGATGGTTTGAGAAAAGGCATCTGGTTCTAAAACAGTAAGTATATCCAGTAATGATACACCTTCAAAATTTATTTTTCATACAATCACATTTTCCCTGGTATTTTCATGTCATTAACTACAATCAAATCGATCTCATAAAAATAAAAAATTAATGGGCCTGTTGCAATTAGGATATAACTTGTTGAGAAATGATGAAGAGCTTTCAGGGTTAGATTTTATTAAACCTATCTTTACCCTTCTAAATAGAATGACTATATTTCTCTGTCAAAATGTGAAACACGAAGTTAACTGTAAACAAAATTTTAATTGTGGAAGTCCCAGAATATATCAAACACATGATTGTCATATATTTTCTAGCAAGATCCTAAACATGGGAAACTCATCCAAATCTTTATTCATAGCCCTGTAAAAGAAGCCTCAAGCACAGAAGGGAATATAGTGGACCATCATGGAAAATATGCAGCCCAACATTTGAAATAAGACACCTTGGTGTTGGTGTTCAAATTTTCAAAGTATTTAGCAATATGGATATGAAATATTCTTGACGAGACCTCCTACTGAGACTATTAGGGAGGAAACAAAGCAAGTCTTCCAAAATGTAAATATGCAGGATAATATGTGACCTGCATTGCTTTTGCTTTGAACTATATTTCACAACTGCTAAACCAGTTTGGAGAGCTGCAGGAATCTTTTGAATGCTACATCACAATTTTTCATTGTCATGCAATTGTGCTTATCCCAATAAGTGTCTTTTTGGCAAAGATGCTGGACATTTTCCTTGTACTTAAGGATAAAACTATTTCTTTCGAGATGCACATGTTAAGATATGGGGACAAAATATCCCAGGTAGAGAATGTAGGATGTATATGTTTAACAAAATGTGAAAAATGAAAAACACAAACGTCTCTTCTGAGGATGGCCTTGATCATTCAGAAACTGGATTAACTCAAACTTTTATTCAAGCCAGCATTCTTCTATTCCTTGATAGGTAAATTTGATAGGTAATTCCTTTTTTAAATTACTATTTTCAAGCAGAGTAGAATTTTCCCTGTATGAAACATGAAATTCCTGGCCAAATAGTGTTGAGCTAATGCTCAAAAAGTAGTTTCTTTCTTTCCTCCTGAATCCGCCTGCTCAGGAGCATAAGCCCAGCCCCAGGAGGGACAGTGCTTGGAGGAGCAACTGGAGCAGAAGAGAGGTTGGAACTGCCACACTGAGCTGGCTTTGATGCTTTTGTAATTTCATTCACATATGTTTGTTTGTTCTTTTCTTTTCTTTTTCTTTCTTTCTTTCCTTCTTTTGATAGGGTCTCGCTCTGTCATCCAGGCTGAAATACAGTGGTGTGATCACAGCTCACTGCAGCCTCTGCTTCCTGGGCTCAAACAATTCTCCCACCTGAGTCTCCCAAGTAGCTGGGACTACAGGCATGCGCTACCATACCCAGCTAATTTTTGTATTATTTTTAAAGATGGGATTTCACCATGTAGCCAAGGTTGGTCTTGAAATCCTGGCCTCAAGCTATCTGCCTGCCTCAACCTCCCAAAGTGCTGGGATTACAGGCATGAGGCACTGCTCCTGGCCCATCATGTTTTCTTTAGGAGACTTATAAAGTGTTGTTTTACATATTGAAGTACAGTTGATAAACAATAAAATTCATCTTTCAAAATATACAGTCCTATATATTTTATGATGTTTATACAGTCATGTAACCACCCCACAATCAAGGTAGGGAATATTTTTATCATCTTAAAAGTTTCTTCATGCCCTACCCCTACTCTAGCCCTGGCAATCTGCAACCATAGATCTGATTTCTAGTTCTGCCTTTTCCAGAACGTCATACAAAGGAATCATACAGGATATAGCCTTTTGGATCTGACTTCTTTCACTTGGCAAAATGCTTTCAAATGCAGCAATGTTGTGAATGTATTTATAGTGTATTCCCTTTTATCGATGTATAGTGTTCCATTCTGTTTATATGGATTTACCACAATTCATTTATCTATTCAGATTTGGGTAACTTTTTATAGTTTTGGGTAACTATAAATACAGCTGCTATAAACATTCCCATACAGGTTTTGTGTGGACTCATGTCTTCATTTCTCTAGGGTAAATGCCTAAATAGAAGTTTTCTGAATTACGCAATAAGTGTATGTTTAACATTAAAAGTGTATGTTTAACATTAAAAGGAATTGTCAAATTGTATGCCTAAGTGGCAGTACCATTTTGCACGCCCATCAGTAAATGTGAGAGCATTTCAGTTACCCAGCATCCTCACAAGCATCTTACGCTGTCAGTTTGTTGTTGTTAGAGCCATCGTAACAGGTGTGTAGTGATATCTCATTGTGCTTCTAATTTACATTTCTCCGCTGATATAATATTGAACATATTTTCATGTGTTTACTTGCCATGTGGATCTTATTCTTTGATGAAGTATCTGCTCAAATATTTTTCCCACTATTAATTGGTTTGTTTTCTTATTATTAAGTTTTAAAAGATCTGTATATATTCCGGTTACCAGTCTTTTCTGGGATAGGTGTTTTGCAAACATTTTCTCCCTGTCTTGGGCTTGTCCTTTCATTTTTTTCAAAATGTCATATGAAGAGCAGAATTTTAAAATTTTGCTGAAATCTAATTTATTAATGTTCTTCTTTTATGAATCACACTTTTTATGTTCTTTCATAGAAATCTTCACCAAACCCAATATTGCAAAGTTTTTTCTATACTTTATATAATGACTTTATAATTTTAATCTTAAATTCATGTCTCTAATCAATTTCCAGTGAACTTTTAAATACAGTGTGAGATATGGATTGAGGTTCATGTTTTACATATGAATATCCAAATAGGCCAGCACCATCTGTTCAAAAGACTGTCCTTTTGTATTGTATTATCTTGGTATGTTTGCTGGAAATCAATATTTGTGTGGTTTATTTCTGTGCTCTCTATTCTGTTCAGTTGATCTATATGCCTTTCCTTTTACCAATACCATGCTGTCTTGATTACTGTAGCTTTATAGTAAGTTTTGAAATCAGGTAGGGTTAGTCATACATACAATTTTGTTTTTTTTTTTTTTCCAAAATTGTTTTGACTATTCTATGTCCTTGGGGTTTCCATATAATTTTTAGAATCAGTTTGCTAATTTCTACCAAAAGTCTTGCAGGATTTTGATTGGAATTACTTATTCCATATCAATTTGGGGAAAATTGACATCTTGACACTATTGACTTTTTTGATTCACAAAGACAATATGCTCTTCATCTATTTAGGTCTTTTCTGATTTCCTTCATTGATGGCTTTTGGTTTTTAATTTATAAATTGGACAGTTATTTTGTTAGGTTTATCTTTAATTTTCTATGTTTTAGATGCTATTTTAAATAGTACTTTTCAAAACTTTCTGTTCCTAATTGTCTGTTACTAGCATATAGAAATACAATTTAATTTTTTTTTTGGTATGTTGAGCTTATATCTTGAAACTTTGCAAGTTTATTTATTAATTTTAGTAGCTTGTTGGTAGATTATTTGGGATCTGCTATGTAGACAATCATGTCATCTGACAATATGAAGTTTTAATTTTTCCTTTACAAAATGCATGCCATTTATTTATTTTATCTTGTTGCACTTGCTTATTGGACCTCCAGTCCAATACTAAAAAGATGTAGTGATAGTAGAAATCCTTCATTGTTCCTGATTTTATAGAGAAGACATTTATTTAGTCAATCATTATTAAGGGTTTTTTTTTTTTTGCAGATTTTTTGATAGATGCATGCTAACAGGTTGAAGACATTCCCCTCTATTTTGTTATTGTTATGTCTTTTCATGAATAGAGTTTAAGTTTAAATTTTTTTTTTTTTTTTATTGCATTTTAGGTTTTGGGGTACATGTGAAAAACATGCAAGGTTGATGCTTAGGTGCATACGTGGCAGTGTGATTTGCTGCCTTCCTCCCCTTCACCCATATCTGGCATTTCTCCCCATGCTATCCCTCCCCAATTCCCCACCCCCCCGCTGTCCCCCCCACTCCCCCACAACAGACCCCCATGTATAGTGCTCCCCTCCCTGTGTCCATGTGTTCTCCTTGTTCAACACCCGCCTATGAGTGAGAACATGTGGTGTTTGATTTTGTGTTCTTGTGTCAGTTTGCTGAGAATGATGGTTTCCAGGTTCATCCATGTCCCTACAAAGGACGCGAACTCCTCGTTTTTAATGGCTGCATAATATTCCATGGTGTATATGTGCCACATTTTTCCTGTCCAGTCTATCATCGATGGGCATTTGGGTTGGTTCCAGGTCTTTGCTATTGTAAACTGTGCTGCTATGAACATTCGTGTGCATGTGTCCTTATAGTAGAACGATTTATAATCCTTTGGATATATGCCCAGTAATGGGATTGCTGGGTCAAATGGAATTTCTATTTCTAGGTCCTTGAGGAATCGCCACACTGTTTTCCACAATGGTTGAACTAATTTACACTCCCACCAACAGTGTAAAAGTGTTCCTATTTCTCCACATCCTCTCCAGCATCTGTTGTCTCCAGATTTTTTAATGATTGCCATTCTAACTGGTGTGAGATGGTATCTCAATGTAGTTTTGATTTGCATTTCTCTAATGGCCAGTGATGATGAGCATTTTTTCATATGCTTGTTGGCCTCATGTATGTCTTCTTTTGTAAAGTATCTGTTCATGTCCTTCGCCCACTTTTGAATGGGCTTGTTTGTTTTTTTCTTGTAAATCTTTTTTAGTTCTTTGTAAATTCTGGATATCAGCCCTTTGTCAGATGGGTAGGCTGCAAAAATTTTTTCCCATTCTGTTGGTTGCCGATTCACTCTATTGACTGTTTCTTTTGCTGTGCAGAAGCTGTGGAGTTTGATTAGGTCCCATTTGTCTATTTTGGCTTTTGTTGCCAATGCTTTTGGTGTTTTGGTCATGAAGTCCTTGCCTACGCCTATGTCCTGAATGGTTTTGCCTAGGTTTCCTTCTAGTGTTTTTATGGTGTTAGGTCTTATGTTTAAGTCTTTAATCCATCTGGAGTCAATTTTAGTGTAAGGTGTCAGGAAGGGGTCCAGTTTCTGCTTTCTGCATATGGCTAGCCAGTTTTCCCAACACCACTTATTGAACAGGGAATCCTTTCCCCATTGCTTGTTTTTATCAGGTTTGTCAAAGATCAGGTGGTTGTAGATATGTTGTGTTGCCTCCGACGCCTCTGTTCTGTTCCATTGGTCTATATCTCTGTTTTGGTACCAGTACCATGCTGTTTTGATTACTGTAGCCTTGTAGTAGAGTTTGATGTCTGGTAGTGTGATGCCTCCTGCTTTGTTCTTTTTGCTTAGAATTGACTTGGCTATGCGGGCTCTCTTTTGGTTCCATATGAAGTTTAAGGTGGTTTTTTCCAGTTCTGTGAAGAAGGTCATTGGTAGCTTGATGGGGATAGCATTGAATCTGTATATTACTTTGGGCAGTATGGCCATTTTCACGATATTAATTCTTCCTAACCATGAACATGGAATGTTTCTCCATCTGTTTGTGTCCTCTCTTATTTCGTTGAGCAGTGATTTGTAGTTCTCCTTGAAGAGGTCCTTTACATTCCTTGTTAGTTGTATTCCTAGGTATTTTATTCTCTTGGTAGCAATTGTGAATGGCAGTTCGTTCTTGATTTGGCTCTCTTTAAGTCTGTTATTGGTGTATAGGAACGCTTGTGATTTTTGCACATTGATTTTGTATCCTGAGACTTTGCTGAAGTTGCTTATCAGTTTCAGGAGCTTTTGGGCTGAGATGAGGGGGTCTTCTAGATATACAATCATGTCGTCTGCAAATAGAGACAATTTGACTTCCTCCTTTCCTAATTGAATACCCTTTATTTCTTTTTCTTGCCTGATTGCTCTGGCTAGAACTTCCAGTACTATATTGAATAGGAGTGGTGAGAGAGGGCATCCTTGTCTAGTGCCAGATTTCAAAGGGAATGCTTCCAGTTTTTGCCCGTTCAGTATGATATTGGCTGTCGGTTTGTCATAAATAGCTTTTATTATTTTGAGATACGTTCCATCGATACCTAGTTTATTGAGGGTTTTTAGCATAAAGGGCTGTTGAATTTTGTCGAAGGCCTTCTCTGCATCAATTGAGATAATCATGTGGTTTTTGTCTTTGGTTCTGTTTATGTGGTGAATTACATTTATAGACTTGCGTATATTGAACCAGCCTTGCATCCCCGGGATGAATCCTACTTGATCATGGTGGATAAGCTTTTTGATGTGCTGTTGTAATCGGCTTGCCATTATTTTATTGAAGATTTTTGCATCTATGTTCATCATGGATATTGGCCTGTAGTTTTCTTTTCTTGTTGAGTCTCTGCCAGGTTTTGGTATTAGGATGATGTTGGTCTCATAAAATGATTTGGGAAGGATTCCCTC
Source organism: Aotus nancymaae (assembly GCF_030222135.1). Lineage (NCBI taxonomy): Eukaryota > Metazoa > Chordata > Mammalia > Primates > Aotidae > Aotus > Aotus nancymaae. The sequence goes on along the minus strand of NW_026988507.1, from coordinate 4,567,231 downwards.
TTTTTGGATTATTTGGAATAGTTTCAGTAGGAATGGTATCAGTTCCTCTTTGTATGTCTGGTAGAATTCGGCTGTGAACCCATCTGGACCTGGGCTTTTTTTGGGTGGTAGGCTCTTAATTGCTGCCTCGACTTCAGACCTTGTTATTGGTCTATTCAGGGTTTCGACTTCTTCCTGGTTTAGGCTTGGGGGGAGGCAGCTGTCCAGGAATTTATCCATTTCCTCCAGGTTTTCTAGTTTATGTGCATAGAGTTGTTTGTAATAATTTCTGATGATGGTTTGAATTTCTGTGGCATCTGTGGTGATATCCCCTTTGTCATTTTTTATTGCATCTATTTGGTTATTCTCTCTTTTCTTTTTTATTAGTCTCGCTAGTGGTCTGTCTATTTTGTTGATCTTTTCAAAAAACCAGCTCCTGGATTTATTGATTTTTTGAAGGGTTTTTCGTGTCTCTATCTCCTTCAATTCTGCTTTGATCTTAGTTATTTCTTGTCTTCTGCTAGGTTTTGAGTTTTTTTGATCTTGCTCCTCTAGCTCTTTCAATTTTGACGATAGGGTGTCAATTTTAGATCTCTCCTTTCTTCTCATGTGGGCACTTATTGCTATATATTTTCCTCTAGAGACTGCTTTAAATGTGTCCCAGAGATTCTGGTATGTGGTGTCTTCATTCTCGTTGGTTTCGAAGAACGTCTTTATTTCTGCCTTCATTTTATTGTTTATCCAGTCAACATTCAGGAGAAAGTTGTTCATTTTCCATGAGGCTGTGCGGTTCTGGGTTGGTTTCTGAATTCTGAGATCTAACTTGATTGCACTGTGGTCTGAGAGACTGTTTGTTATGGTTTCCGTTCTTTTGCATTTGCTGAGGAGTGATTTACTTCCAATTATGTGGTCAATTTTAGAGTAGGTGTGATGTGGTGCTGAGAAGAATGTATATTCTGTGGATTTGGGGTGGAGAGTTCTGTAAATGTCTATTAGGTTTGCTTGTTCCAGGTCTGAATTCAAGTCCTGGATATCCTTGTTAATTTTCTGTCTCGTTGATCTGTCTAATATTGACAATGGTGTGTTGAAGTCTCCCACTATTATTGTGTGGGAGTCTAAGTCTCTTTGTAAGTCTTTAAGAACTTGCCTTATGTATCTGGGTGCTCCTGTATTAGGTGCATATATATTTAGGATCGTTAGCTCTTCTTGCTGCATTGATCCTTTTACCATTATGTAATGTCCTTCTTTGTCTCTTTTGATCTTTGTTGCTTTAAAGTCTATTTTATCAGAGATGAGAATTGCAACTCCTGCTTTTTTTTGCTCTCCATTTGCTTGGTAAATCTTCCTCCATCCCTTTATTTTGAGCCTTTGTGTATCCTTGCATGCGAGATGGGTTTCCTGGATACAGCACACTGATGGGTTTTGGCTTTTTATCCAATTTGCCAGTCTGTGTCTTTTGATTGGGGCATTTAGTCCGTTTACATTTAGGGTTAATATTGTTATGTGTGAATTCGATCCTGTCATTTTGGTGCTAGGTGGCTGTTTTGCCCTTTGGTTGATGCAGATTCTTCATTGTGTTGATGCTCTTTACCTTTTCGTGTGTTTTTGGAGTGGCTGGTACTGGTTGTTCTTTTCTATGTGTAGTGCCTCCTTCAGGAGCTCTTGTAGAGCTGGTCTGGTGGTGATGAACTCTCTGAGTTCTTGCTTGTTCACAAAGGATTTTATTTTTCCTTCACTTATGAAGCTTAGTTTGGCTGGATACGAAATTCTGGGTTGAAAGTTCTTTTCCTTAAGGATGTTGAATATCGGCCCCCACTCTCTTCTGGCCTGTAGGGTTTCTGCTGAGAGATCTGCAGTGAGTCTGATGGGCTTCCCTTTGTGGGTAACCCGACCTTTCTCTCTGGCTGCCCTTAGTATTTTCTCCTTCATTTCAACCCTGGTGAATCTGATGATTATGTGCCTTGGGGTTGCTCTTCTAGAGGAGTATCTTTGTGGTGTTCTCTGTATTTCCTGGACTTGAATCTCGGCCTGCCTTGTTAGGTTGGGGAAGTTTTCCTGGATAATATCCTGAAGAGTATTTTCCAGCTTGGATGCATTCTCTTCGTCACATTCAGGTACACCTATCAAACGTAGATTAGGTCTTTTCACATAGTCCCATATTTCTTGTTGACTTTGTTCATTCCTTTTTACCCTGTTTTCTCTAATCTTGCCTTCTCGTTTTATTTCATTGAGTTGATCTTCGACCTCTGATATCCTTTCTTCTGCTTGGTCAATTCGGCTGTTGAAACTTGTGCATGCTTCACGAAGTTCTCGTGTTGTGTTTTTCAGCTCCATCAATTCGCTCATATTCCTCTCTAAGTTGTCCATTCTTGTTAGCGTTTCGTCAAGTCTTTTTTCAAGGTTCTTAGTTTCTTTGCATTGGGTTAGAACATGTTCTTTTAGCTCACGGAAGTTTCTTATTATCCACTTTCTGAAAGCTGATTCTGTCATTTCATCACACTCATTCTCCATCCAGTCTTGTTCCCTTGCTGGTGAGGAGTTGTGATCCCTTGTAGGAGGAGAAGTGTTCTGGTTTTGGGTGTTTTCATCCTTTTTGCGCTGGTTTCTTCCCATCTTTGTGGATTTATCCACCTGTTGACTTTGTAGTTGTTGTCTTTCTGATTTTGGTAATTTTAAGTCTGCTGTGGCAGAACTCATAAACCCCCTGCTCTTCCCCCCAGGTGTTCTGTCCCAGGGAGTTACGGTTTTATGATGTTCCCCTGTGCGGTTGCTGTTTTCCCTGCCCACAAGGTGGCAGCCTAGTCACACTCAGGTTGCAGAGGCTTCGCTAAGCTGCTGTGGGCTCCACCCAGCTTCCGTGTGAACTTCTGGGTGTGGTTAGAACTGCTTCCGATATGTTGGCCCGCCCCTGTAGTGACGGAGTCTCTGTAGTCGCGGATTGCCTTGGTAGAGAACAGCAGGGTGCCTATGGAGAACGCCCCTCCTCCACAGAGCTGGACCGTCCCGGTTTCAGTTGTGTTTCAGGTCTTCTTTCTGGGTAAGAGGGGACACCGTCTCATCTGATCTGCCTCCGGAGCCGCTGCGTTGGCTAAAGCCGCGGCTCTGAGATTCGTGGCGCTGGCCTGGCTCCCCGTTTCAGCTCCCCTTGCTGGCTTATAGGGGACTCAGACTCTCTCACTTTGTACCGTGAGCCGTTGCCTCAGGGTGCCGGCCCAGCGGCTGCGCCGTTCAAGCCAGCGGCGCCAGCGGTGCTGGCGACCCGTGTGGCTTCTCTGCGTGTGAATCTCCTGGTCTGTGGGCAGTAAAAATCAGTCTGGAAATACGGCGTCCACTCACCCTCTGTGCTTTCTCTCGGAGCTGCATTCCCGAGTTCCTCCTAAGCGGCCATCTTGGATCTCCCCCTAAGTTTAAATTTTTTTAAAAAAAATCTTTTTTGCTCTTATTGGGACAAGTAAATAGATTTTTTAACTTGTTGATATAGTGAATTATGCTGATTTTTGAATGCCGAACCAACCTTGCATTCCTGGAATAAACCTTACTCAGTCATGTTGTATTAGCCTTTTCTCATATTGCTGGATTCAATTTGCTAATATTTTGTTAAGGATTTTGCATCTGTTTTCACAAGGCATATTGGGTACCTGTCAAGATAATTCTGGTCTTACAAATGAATTGGGAAGTATTCCTTCCTCTTTAGTTTTCTAAAAGAATTTTGTATAGAATTGGTTTCTATTTCTTGATGTTTCATGAAACTCACTAGTGAAGTCAGGTTCAGTGGCTCACACTTGTAATCCCAGCACTTTGGGAGGCTGAGGTGGGAGGATGACTTGAATTCAGGAGTTCAAGACCAGCCTGGGAAACACAGCAAGATCTCATCTCTACTAAAAATAAAAATTTTTAAATTAGCTGGGGCCAGGCACGGTGGGTCACACCTGTAATTCCCAACATTTTGGGAGGCCAAGACAGGAGGATCACTGGAGCTCAGGAGTTCAAGACCAGCCTGAGCAACATGGTAAAACCCTGTCTCTACTAAAAATACAAAAATTAGCCAGCCCTGGTGGCGAGCACCTGTATGTAGTCCCAGCTACTTGAGAGGCTGAGGTGAGAGGATCACTCGAGCCTAAGAGGCAGAGGTTGCAGTGAGCCGTAATCGTGCCACTACACTCCAGCCTGGGTGACAGAGCCAGACCCTGTCTCAAAAATAAGTAAATATAAATAAAATATAAATATTAGCTGGGCTTGGTGGCTCATACCTGTAGTCCTAGCTACTCAAGAGGCTAAGGCAGGAGGATGGCTGGAGCCTGGGAGGTTGAGGCTGCAGTGAGTCATAATCACACCACTGCATTTGAGCTGGGTGATAGAGCAAGACCTTGTCTCAAAAAAAAAAAAAAAAAAAAAAAAAAGAATTAACTAGTGAAGCCTTTTGGGACTAGAGCTTTTTTGTTTTTCTTTCTTTTTTGGGGGAGAGGGGAGGGGAGCAGGTGTGGAGAAGGCCTTTAACTGTGAATTCAATTTGTTTAATAGATTTAGGACTATTCCAGTAATTTTTTTTAAATGACTTTTTAAATTTTAATTTTTCAATTTTTTTGGCATGTTCTGTTTTAATAAACTAAGAAAAATTGATTCTTTTATCTCACAGGAGTAGTTTCTTTTAGAAATCAAATCTAAAACAACAACAACAACAAAAACCCAGGGTTAGTTTATATGCCAAAGTAAAGGCTAAAAGCAGCTGCATTATAACCTGTCAACATGAGTTCCTTTTTTTCTGTTTAAAATAGCTCTGGCTGAAACTTACAACTGTGAGAAACAAATATGAATAGAACAACTTCTACTTCCTAGATAGGATGAGTGAATTAATTAATTAATTCAATGACAATTGATTAAGACTCTGCTTGCCAACTTTGCACAAGGCACTTTGCGGCACGTGCAACAAAGGAACTACCTCCAGGGAGTTGTAATCTGTCTAGAAAATCAACTAGAATATATCCCCAAACGCAGGTATGATCAAGCACAAATCAATATAGAGTGAATTTTCTATTTAAATGTTAAGGAAACAAATTAAAATATCAGAAAAGTTATTTTAAATGATTATTAAATTATTTTAAAAGATTAGTTTTGAGCCATAATTTAAGAATATGAACATATATTGGCAAGAAGAAATAGGGATGGCATTTCTGGTACAGGGAGAGGCACCAATTATTGTTTTATTATTTTTTATTTTGAGGACTTAGCAAAAGAGGTGGCGAAGTACAGTAAGATTGCTACAGGGAGACCTGGGCAATGGGTAACATTATATTACTTAATTTCCAGGTCAATTCTTTGATGTGATTTTTCTTCCTAGCTTACTGATGAGATTATCAGTAGAGTGTTTAGATGACTTACCCACTGTCACCTAGTCAGTGGCAATCTGGCATCTGAACTCAGGCCTAAGGGCAAAAGCCCAGCTTTCTCCTATGTCTTACACTTTTAGTCAGCTAAAAGAGCTCAATAATGTCTGATCAGAGACTCTCAACTACAAAGTTGTAATCAGCTGTGATGTGAATTGCAAGCAATTTGTTGCTAGTAACATGTATGAACACATGCATTCATGCATGCATTCATTCAATAAATATGTTCTGAAAGCCTTGCCCTGGGCCAGGCATTGTGTTAAGGTGCCACAGATATAGCAATGAATAAAATAAAGTCTTCTTCCCATCGGCTAACAGTGAAAACAAACATTGACCAAGTCGTCATAAGTGTGATTAATAGATATTTACGAATAAGCATATTGCCTTTGTGAAGCATTAGAAAAGGTACCCAACCTAGTCTGTAAAGGAGCAACAGTTAAGCTGAAATATGTAGTAGTTAAGTTCGAGAGTGGAGGAGAAAAAGGGAAAACAACAATAAAATTTCAGACCTTACTTCATAGGAAACTGTTTGTGGGATTTTTAGCAAGGAATTAACACAATCAGATGGAAACTGAGTTGTAGGATTTTTAGCAAAGGATGAACACATTCAGATTTTTCAGATACTTATTCTTAGAAGTCCATTCTGGCTGCATGGTGAAGAATAGAGGGGTGTGTGATTCTGGAAACCATTAAGAGAGGACTACAGTGCCAGGGCAAGAGAAGAAGCTGGTGAAGACTTGAAGCCTTGAGAGCTAGCTTAGATTGAATGCAGAAGTTCAGGGAAAAAGAGGAATAAAGAACAGTTGCCAGATTTCTGATATGTGTAACCAGGTAGCCATCTACCCAAATTAGGAATAACACAGAAAGAGCAGCAGAGGAGTGGTGTGGTAGGCAGATGACAAGCTCAGATTTGGCAAGTTGAATAGACGCATATAGTGAATGGTTAAGAGTGTGGCCTATGAACCAGACTGCCTAGATTCAAATCCTAGCTCTGCCACTTAACAGCTGGCCATTTACACAAGTTATTCATCCTCTCTGTACCTCAGTTTCTGCATTTGTAAAATGGGGATAATAATAGTATCTACCTCACGAGATCATCCTTAAGATTAAAGTTAGTTACACAGGGAAAGCACTATTGTAGTACAATACCTGGGCTTGGTGAGCATCAATAGATCTGAACTACTATTATGTAACTGTGGGATGTTCAATATATAGCTGAAAGTATTGTTTCAAGTCTCAGAAACGGTCAGGGTAGTGTCATTGTAGGTTAGAACTTCCCAGCTCCTTTGTGTTTGAGTGAGGGATGTGCACCTGAGTTGGAAGCATTCAGTGGCCAATACAAGAACCTCTGAAGCTCTATTATTGTATCATAGAGAGGCTGGCAATGTTGGAGAAGAAAACTACTCCCCTACCCTAGGCTCTTGAGAAATTACAGTGAACATCCTCCATGACAACCTTAGATAAATATACAACATAAATGAAGAAACAAGTCTTTATTTTAAGCCACTTAACATTTGAGGATTGTTTATTATTTCAGCACAGTCTCGCCTATACTGACTGACACATCAGTGGGCTATCTAATTTTGCAAATTGAGAAGCTACGGGTTGAAAGCAAAAGATTTTGTATGTTTAAAGCAGATTTATCTTCCATAATAATTTCCCCTGGACACGGGTTTCCTTCTAAGTATGAAGCTAGATTATACCTCACAATCTAAAGAAGAAACTGCTTGTCTCATAAAGATACGTGAGTTTCTAGTTGAGTAGTTGGTCCTGGGACATTAAAGACTGAGACTACAGGAAGAAGATGCAGGCACAATTTTCCCTTCATTTTAGACAAAAGCTTAAAGAGAAGCTGGTCTCGATTTGATGTTATTTGAAACTACTCAACCAAGACTTTGAGAAATTTAAGAAGAAGGAGGCATCCTTTCTTTTGTAATTTGGAAGAGGTAAATATAAAGAAATGACACTCTTACATCTATGTATTCATTGTATGGAGCTGGACTGCAGTGTTACAATATGGTTTACTTTGAAGGCAAAGCCCCACCTGTGGATAAGAAATGAGGTCTCTCCTAAGGGGAGAGGGCTTTCTCACTCACAGTCATTCTGGCAAAAGGCAGATCTGTGGACTGGGAGAGACCATTGGTAAGGCAGAACATAAACAGGAGATAAAGAAGGACTTCCTCCCCTCTGGGTTTTACTGTCTTAGATTGCAGCTCCAATTCTCAGACTGTTTAGGTGGTAGTAAGGGTAGCTGACTTCCTCCACAGGGCAGGAGGTTGGCATCTAGTTGGGGACAAAACCCTACAGCGAGGACTCATTAAGTAAGACACCCCGGAATAATGATATGTTACAATGGATGGCTTCAAGAGCCTCCATATTTAATAACCAGTTGTAAGTCTCTGCTGTAATTTCCTCTGTTTTCCTGACCCTTCAGTGAAGTTTTGGCTAACATCAAAACCTGGTCTTGGTGGGGCTGGGAAGAAATAAGAAAGGTTCTGTGTCTGTTCTTAGTCCAGTAAGGTAGGAGTAACTCACCTTGAAGTCAGCAGGGCAGGGAAAGCATGGGTCCTTGGCCAATGCAGGGATCAACGGGCTAGATTTGAGAAACAGCCCAGGCACATGCAGAGGGCTAGGAGCCCATGTGAAATATCTGCTGGAGACTCCCTGAAAGAAATTACAAGGAACCTGAGAAGGGCATCCTACTCTCACACAGGTGGCGATCATCAATCAAGAGACACTAGGTTAAACTGTGACCTCATTTGCCCTGGTGAGGCCGAAGGATATGGGTTACAAATAGAATCCTGAGTGTGTGCCTCCTTGGGACTCTGAAGCTCGTGGGAGTTTGTCTGCCAAGTGAAAATCACTGGACCATGTGTTGGGTTAAAAAAAAAGGTTGAGACATTCTTTTCTAAGCAATGAGGAGCTCTGTGGGTTCTTAGGTAGGGAAGTGAGAACACGAAAACAATGAGATATTGAATTTTTACAATTTTCTAATATCATGATAGTGAATAGAGGTTTGTTTTTCAATAACTATACTGTTAAAGTTATAAATATTGTTTAGGGAACTGTTTTCCGTTGAAACAAGGCAGTAAATCAAGGTTGAAGCTTGCAGACTTACTTAAGTAGAATGAAGGTAAAACAAAATCTCAATAAATCAAGAAAACCAGCCTTAATGTAGGCAGTTCATTAATTAAAACTCACAGCCAAGAACAAGATTTACACAATCCTGAAGTGCCAATACTGAAATAGCATCTGCTTCCAAGCATCTGCTTACCAAGAAACTCTGCTCTTCTTACTGAACAATAGGATAAATCATGATCCTCCTATAATCCTTTTAAGACTGGAAGTGTTTCCCATGAAGTCTGCAAATGGCCTGGGCATGCTCATTTCACTTCAGTAACAAAATCCACAGATATAATTTGCTCAGCTTACAACTTTGAAGTAGCAATCATGCAAATCTCAAATTGTAGATGTTTGGGAAGAAAAGATTAAAGCTGAAGGTGGGGGCCTGAGGAGATTGAGGGGAAGGAGAAGGAAAAGAGTGGAATGCAGTTTCCTGCAGTACAAGGGCACCCAGGGTGATATAACTTGAGGGCAAAGAGTCATCAAGACTAAAACTAAAAAGAAGTTGAAGAACATGTCTGATGATAAAGTCAGTATGCTTAAGTGGGTTGTTTTATGCACATTTTACTTACTGAAGTGCAGTCATGAATGCTAGATAAAGGAAAAGAGAAACAGCTTAAATAGGTCTGGCTAATTCTGCACACTCTTCCCACTCAATGAGCCATCCTCTGTAGTGAGGCTGAGATGGGCAACAAGAATCTGTTTTTCCCTCAGCTTGTAAGTGTATCTCACTGTGTGGGCATTTTACTGCACTGAGTATGAGTCTTGGGATTAAAGAGATAGATATTTTTAACGACATGATTCTTAAATTGAAGCCAACTACTTCATCAGGTACCCAGTGGGGTGGGGGTGGGGGTGGAGGTAGAGGCAGGAAACTGGAAAATCCTGTCTGTGGATTTATTACTGGTTGTATGATAGTCTCTGTGCCAGTCAGGGCTCAGGCAGATAAGCAGAAGCACTATGAATGGTACAGAGAATAAGGGCTACAAAGACTAGGGCTTACACAATTATGGAACTTGGTAAAGAATTGTATGGAAAGCTGTTGCTTCAGCATCTGGTAGTGGGCCTGAGGTTGCTCAGCAAGACTGGTATTAAGAAGAAAAGCTGGATGTGAAGTGGGGGAGGACAAGGACACACCAGAACCCACGAGGACAATTGGAACCCAAAGAACAGAATGGAACCCACATCTGCATCTGACCATCTCCAGCCTGGTGAAGGCTGGAGACCTGTAGTAGAAGGAGCTGGAGACTTTCACCATGGTGCTAAACGTGCAGTAAGGCCAAGACTGAGAGAAGCTAAAGGAGGAGACGTGGCCAGAGCTGAAGAAGCCTCGGGCCCAGCAGCAGCCCTGTAGCCGATAAGGTGAGGCAGTAATGAGCAACATGCACAAGCACTGTAGCTCTAAGTGCCTGTGACCAACCGGACAAGCACACTGGCTGCCACTTCCCTCTGCCTTCCAAACTGTGTGGAAACTTCTCTCGTGCCCAGAATCTAATTCTAATCCAGAATCATACATGGAAGGGAATTCTAGAAAAGGTAGTCCTAATTTAATTAAGTCAATGCACTCTAAAGCCACTTCCATCTCCAACATTAGGCTTTTCCCTATGGGATTTCCAAAGATAACATTAATCCAAGGTTTATTTCATGTTCTGCCTTTAGAACTCAACCCTTGTGTAAGATATAACTCCACTACACAGATTGCCATGTACTAACATTATAAGTGAGAAAATTGCTACTCAGTTCTGGTACCAACATTCTGGCTGGTACATTCTTCTCCTTTCTTCCATCATTGAGGCAATTAGGGTCTCCCTGCTGAGAATACAATTGAATCTACAATATGATGTCACCAGCATTCTTCCCAGACATCCTCTGTATTTGAAAAAGTTATTTTTAAATATAAACTTTTCCCCATATTTTGTTGTGGCTTTTTTTTAAAAAAAGAGGACTCAAAAGACCCTTATTTGTTTCAACTGACCTGTCAACCTGACATCTTATCTTCAAAAAAAAAAAAAACAAAACACTTCTTTTTAAGTGAGGGCAGCACTAAAACTATACATATCCTTTTCGTTTACTAAAGGGTTGGTGAAAATTTTGATATTCATAATTACGCGACTTGACACTTTTTCTGGAAAACTATTCCATTATGGGAAAAGGTTACAGTACTTTATTCCCCTTAAGTCATGGTTTACACAAATGTTCCATCTCAGTAATTTCTCAGAGCACCCAAGTGCTTAGTGGTAGCTGGATTCTGAGTAAAACAATTAGCTTGTGATGACCATTAACTGACTGCCATTATGTGCTATTTAATAATATGATGAGCTCATTGAAGTCAGAACCATGTCTTGTTCATATTTGCATTCAAAACACCTGGCACATACTAAGCACTCAAAAATAATTATTGAAATACTGAATGGTTTTTTTGTGTGTAACTTTAAATGTTTGGCTTCATAAGCCTGACTGGATAAGTGACCCAGACACAGAACCACAAAGAATGGGTGAGTATAGAAAACACAAATCGGGTTGTGGACAAAGAAGGAGTTCTTCTCAATCTATTTGCCCTTCTTCATTTTCATCAAAAACTATTTGTTGATTATATACTGCATATCAAGTACCACCTCAGAAAATAGAAATATAGAAATAAATAAGACAGAAGCTTCACCCTCAAATATTTCACAGTCTTGTCTGGTCACAGATATAGAAACAAATTACTAACTTCCTGGTAAGTGCTTTTAATAGAGAAGTGTATGCAGAGCAGAGGTGATCAAATATATTTTCTAATTAGAATCTTATACTACTCAAAACGATGGCTGGAGTCAGTCATAGATAAGCCTAAGTTCCAGGACTGAGAGGTAACTAATTTCAATGCCATTCTCAGGCGGAAAAAAACTTTACTGAAAGTCTGCCTCACTTATACTCCAGGTCCACCCACAGCTTAAGGAAATTTTTGCTTATTAACACCTGCAGCCTGCAGAACCAGAAAAGTCACATAGGTGTGGTTTTCCAAACCAAACTCAGGGGCCATTCATTTGCTGCAGTAAATTATTCATCAGAGGTACACAGTGTTGTACTGCATCTTTACAGAGAATTGAGTTTGAGTCTATATTGTCATTCACTTATTTGACTAATTTTTACAGCGCACCTTCAAGGGTCTTATTGATTCCTAATTGCTTACCAGGTGTGAAACCAAGGACCAGCAATTGCTAATGACAAGGGGAATGTCAGGGAGCTTAAGTCAGATGATAAATAATTTCAAAACAATGTGATAATCTCTAAGCAAATAATTATGATACCATACATATCAGGAGCTATGGAGTGTTATTGAGTCACTGTGGAGGAGACCCTAAATTTGTTTTGAGTGGAATATGGGAGAACTTTAAAAAGGTGATATTGCCATTGAGTCTTCAAGACCCACTGGGAGACTACCAGATACAGAAAAGCAAAGCCTTCCACAAATAATTAGTACAATTTAACCAAGCATATTCTAGGTAGGCAACATTTTTAATGATTTTTTAATCATCTTGTTTGGGCATTGACTGACCCTAACGGTAGCCATGGAAGCAAATTCTCCAGCACTGCTCTGAATCTTCTTTGGAATGTTGTGTGACTTCAAAATAATTGGGAACAAGTGAGATATCTGCTCTATGTGGTGAATCCCTGTGTTAATTGACTAAACGTGTAAAAAGTGAAATTACAGCTAAAAGCACAGTCGCAGGTCAAGTCTGACCTCCCTTCAAACACCATTCATGTTTCACTAGTAATGAAAGATCAGCCTCCCCAAGAATGTCCTTGGATCCACCAAAGCTACAAATATTCACTTGCTGGCTGCTCTGCGCAAATTACTCTGCTAGGCTTCATAAGTCTGGAGCTTGATAGAATGAAGGAAAGTTGTCAAATGACAAAAGTACTTCTAGAGGGCAGGAATCAGGCCTCTCATATGGTCTTTACGGGACCAATTAAAAAAATGGTTAAGTTTCCAATTATGTTTCCCACCTGAGAAACTAATTTATTTATTCTCCTATATAGCTTGTTCCTGATTTTGTGCTGTTTAAACTCTTCTTGTTTTTTTTTGTTTGTTTGTTTTTAAGAAAAGCCCATTGGGCTGAAATCAAATGCCAAATGGCCTTCATTTGACATAATTATGTTTTACTAATATTCTCTATTCTCTAGTTTTGAAAATTTTTTAAAATTTTATTTTACTTTAGGTTCTGGGGTACATGTGCAGGTCATGCAGGTGTTGCACAGGTGCATACATAACCAGGTGGTTTGCTGCCTCTATTAGCCCTTCTTGTATATCTGGCATTTCTCCCCATGTTATCCCTCCCCACCCTCCCTCCAACCGCTGTCCCTCCACTAGCTCCCCCTCATTACCCCCAGTGTGTGATGCTGCCCTCCCTGAGTCCACGTGTTCTCATTGTTCAGCACCCGCCTATGAGTGAGAACATGTGGTGTTTGGTTTTCTGTTCTTGTGTCAGTTTGCTGACAATGATGGTTTCCAGATTCATTCACGTCCCCACAAAGGACTCGAACTCATCGTTTTTTATGGCTGTGTAGTATTCTATGGTGTATATATGCTACATTTTCATTGTCCATTCTATCATTGATGCACATTTGGGTTGGTTCCAGGTCTTTGCTATTGTACACAGGACTGCAATGAACATATGTGTGCATGTATCTTTATAATAGAATGATTTATAATCCTTTGGGTATATACCCAGTAATGGGATTGCTGGGTCAAATGTAATTTCTATTTCTAGATCCTTGAGAAATTGCCACACTGTCTTCCACAATGATTGAATTAGTTTACACTCCCACCAACAGTGTAAGAGTGTTCCTATTTCTCCACATCCTCTCCAGCATCTGTTGTCTCCAGATTTTTTAATGATCACCATTCTAACTGGCGTGAGATGGTATCTCAATGTGGTTTTGATTCGCATTTCTCTAATGACCAGTGATGATGAGCATTTTTTCATAGTTTCTTGGCCTCATATATGTCTTCTTTTGAAAAGTGTCTGTTCATACCCTTTACCCACTTTTGAATGGGTTTTTTTTTTCTTGTATATCTGCTTTAGTTCTTTGTAGATTCTGGATATTAGCCCCTTGTCAGATGGGTAGATTGCAAAAAGTTTTTCCCGTTCTGTTGGTTGTCAGTTCACTCTAATGATTGTTTCTTTTGCTGTACAGAAGCTCTGAAGTTTTTTTTGTTTTGTTTTGTTTTGTTTTTGAGACGGAGTTTCGCTCTTGTTACCCAGGCTGGAGTGCAATGGCGCGATCTTGGCTCACCGCAACCTCCGCCTCCTGGGTTCAGGCAATTCTCCTGCCTCAGCCTCCTGAGTAGCTGGGATTACAGGCACGCATCACTGTGCCCAGCTCATTTTTTGTATTTTTAGTAGAGACAGGGTTTCACTATTTTGACCAGGATGGTCTCGATCTCTTGACCTCGTGAGGCACCCGCCTCGGCCTCCCAAAGTGCTGGGATTACAGGCTTGAGCCACCGCGCCCGGCCTCTGAAATTTAATTAGATCCCATTTGTCTATCTTGGCTTTTGTTTTCATTGCTTTTGGTGTTTTAGTCATGAAGTCCTTGCCTATGCATATGTCCTGGATGGTTTTGCCTACATTTTCTTCTAAAGTTTTTATGGTGTTAGGTTTTATGTTTAAATTTTTAATCCATCTGGAGTTAATTTTAGTGTAAGGTGACAGGAAGGGGTCCAGTTTCTGCTTTCTGCACATTGCAAGCCAGTTTTCCCAACACCATTTATTAAACATGGAATCCTTTCCCCATTGCTTGTTTTTGTCAGGTTTGTCAAAGATCAGATGATTGTAGATGTGTGGTGTTGCTTCTGAGGCCTCTGTTCTGTTTCATTGGTCTATGTCTCTGTTTTGGTAACTGTACCATGCTGTTTTGATTACTGTTGCCTTGTAGTATAGTTTGAAGTCTGGCAGTGTGATGCCTCCAGCTTTGTTTTTTTTTTTTTTTTTCTTAGGATTGCTTTGGCTATGCAGGCTCTCTTTTGGTTCCATATGAAGTTTAAGGTGGTTTTTTTCCAGTTCTGTGAAGAAGGTCATTGGTAGCTTGATGGGGATAGTGTTGAATCTGTAAATTACTTTGGGCAGTATGCACATTTTCACAATTGATTCTTCCTAACCATGAGCATGGAAGGTTTTCCCATCTGTTTGTGTCCTCTCTTATTTTGTTGAGCAGTGGTTTGTTGTTCTCCTTGAAGAGGTCCTTTACATCCTTTGTTAGTTGTATTCCTAGGTATTTTATTCTCTTTGTAGCAATTGTGAATGGGAGTTCGCTCTTGATTTGTCTCTCTTTAAGTCTGTTATTGGTGTATAGGAATGTTTGTGATTTCTGCACATTGATTTTGTATCCTGAGACTTTGCTGAAGTTGCTTATCAGTTTCAGGAGATTTTGGGCTGAGATGATGGGGTTTTCTAAATATACAACCATGTTGTCTGCAAATAGAGACAGTTTGACTTCCTCCTTTCCTAACCAAATACGCTTTATTTCTTTTTCTTGCCTGATTGCTCTGGCTAGAACTTCCAATACTATATTGAATAGGAGTGGTGAGAGAGGGCATCCTTGTCTAGTGCCGGATTTCAAAGGGAATGCTTCCAGCTTTTGCCCATTCGGTATGATATTGGCTGTAGGTTTGCCATAAATAGCTTTTATTATTTTACAATACATTCCATTGATACCTAGTGTATTGAGAGTTTTTAGCATGAAGGGCTGTTGAATTTTGTCAAAGGCCTTCTCTGCATCTATTGAGATAATCATGTGGTTTTTGTCTTTGGTTCTGTTTATGTGATGGATTACGTTTATAGACTTGCATATGTTGAACCAGCCTTGCTTCCTTGGGATGAAGCCTACTTGATTGTGATGAATAAGCTTTTTGATGTGCCGTTGCATTTGGTTTGCCAGTATTTTATTGAAGATTTTTGTGTCATGTTCATAATGGATATTAGCCCGAAGTTTTCCTTTTTAGTTGAGTCTCTGCCTGGTTTTGGTATCAGGATGATGTTGGTCTCATAGAATGAGTTAGGGAGAATTCCCTCTTTTTGTGTTATTTGGTATAGTTTCAGAAGGAATGGAACCAGCTCCTCTTTGTACATCTGGTAGAATTTGGCTGTGAACCCATCTGGACCTTGACTTTTTTTGTTGGTAGGCTATTGATTGCTGCCTCAACTTCAGCTCTGGATATTGGTCTATTCAGGGTTTCAATTTCTTCCTGGTTTAGTCTTGGTAGAGTGCAAGTGTCCTGGAATTTATCCATTTCTTCCAGGTTTACTGGTTTATGTGCATACAGCTGTTTATAGTAATCTCTGATGGTAGTTTGTATTTCTGTGGAATCAGTGGTGATAGCCTCTTTATCATTTTTTATTGCATCTATTTGATTCTTTTCTCTTTTATTTTTTATTTGTCTGGCTAGCAGCCTATTTTGTTGATCTTTTCAAAAAACCAGCTCCTGGATTTATTGGTATTTTGAAGGGTTTTTTTTTTTTATGTCTCTATCTCCTTCATTTCTGCTCTGATCTTATTTCTTGTCTTCTGCTAGCTTTTGAGTTTTTTTGATCTTGCTCCTCTAGCTCTTTCAATTTTGATAATATAGTGTCGATTTTAGATCTTTCCTTGTTTCTCATGCGGGCATTTATTACTATAAATTTCCCTCTCGACACTACTTTAAAGGTGTCCCAGAGATTCTGGTAAGTTGTGTCTTCATTTTGATTGGTTTTGAAAAACATCTTTATTTCATCCTTCATTTCATTGTTTATCCAGTCAACACTCAGAAGCAAGTTGTTCAGTTTCCAAGTGGTTGTGCAGGTTTGAGTGAGTTTTTTAATCCTGAGGTCTAATCTGATTGTTCTGTGGTCTGAGAGACTGTTTGTTATGATTTCTGTTCTTTTGCATTTGCTGAGGAGTGATTTGCTTCCAATTATGTGGTCAATTTTAGAGTAAATGCAATGTGGTGCTGAGAAGAATGTATATTCTGTGGATTTGGGGTAGAGCGTTCTGTATATGTCTATTAGGTCCACTTGGTCCAGCTCTGCATTCAAGTCCTGGATGCCCTTGTTAATTTTCTGTCTTGTTGATCTGTCAAATATTGACAGTGGAGTGTGGAAGTCTAAATCTCCTTTTAGGTCATTAAGAACTTGCTTTATGTATCTGGGTACTCCTGTGTTGTGTGTGTATATATTTAGGATAGTTAGTTCTTCTTTTTTATTTATTTATTTATTTATTTTTAAATATGGAACACTTCACGAATTTGCATGTCATCCTTGTGCAGGGGCCATGCTAATCTCTGTATCATTCCAATTTTAGTATATGTGCTGCCGAACCAAGCACAGGATA
Organism: Aotus nancymaae; assembly: GCF_030222135.1. Lineage (NCBI taxonomy): Eukaryota > Metazoa > Chordata > Mammalia > Primates > Aotidae > Aotus > Aotus nancymaae. Next base: position 4,550,393 of record NW_026988507.1, on the reverse strand, counting down.
GTTAGTTCTTCTCATTGGATTGATCCTTTTACCATTATATAGTGTCCTTCTTTGTCCCTTTTTATCTTTGTTGGTTTGAAGTCCATTTTATCAGAGACTAGGATTGCAACCCTTGATTTTTTTTTTTTTTTTGTTCTCCATTTGCTTGGTAAATCTTTTCCATCCCTTTATTTTGAGCCTATGTGTGTCTTTGTATGTGAGAGGGGTTTCTTGAATACAGAACACCAATGGGTCTTGACTTTTTATGCAGTCTTTTGATTGGGGCTTTTAGGCCATTTCAATGTTAATACTAATTCAATGTTAATATTGTTATGTGTGAATTTGATCCTGCCATTTTGTTACTAGCTGGTTTTCTTGCCCATTAGTTGACTCAGTTTCTTCATTGCATTTTTGGTCTTTGCCATTTGGTGTGCTTTTGCAGTGGCTGGTACTTGTTGCTTTTAGCGTTTAGTGTTTCTTTCAGGAGTTCTTGTAAGGCAGGTCTGGTGGTGACAAAATCTCTCCGTAATTGCTTATCTGTAAAGGATTTTATTTCTCCTTCACTTATGAAGCTTAGTTTGGCTGGATATGAGATTCTGGGTTGAAAGTTCTTTTCTTTAAAGATGTTGAATATTGGCCTCCACTCTCTTCTGGCTTGTAGGGTTTATGCTGGGAGATCCACTGTGAGTCTGATTGGCTTCCCTCTGTGGGTGACCTGTCCTTTCTTTCTGGCTGCCCTTAGCATTTTTTCTTTCATTTCAACCCTGGTGAATCTGATGATTATGTGCCTTGGGGTTGCTCTTCTTGAGGTATATTTTTGTGGAGTTCTCTGTATTTCTTGGATTTGAATGTTGGACTGACTTGCTAGGCTGGAGAAGTTCTCCTGGATAATATCCTGGAGCGTGTTTTCCAGCTTAGATTCATTCTCCCCATCACATTCAGGTACACCAATCAAGCGTAAATTAGGTCTTTTCACATAATCCCATATTTCTTGGAGGCTTTGTTCATTTCTTTTCGCTCTTTTTCTCCAATCTTGCCTTCTCTTTTTATTTCATTGAGCTGATCTTCAGTCTCTGATATTCATTCTTCTGCTTGATCGATTTGCCTATTAAAACTTGTATGTGCTTCAGGTAGTTCTCATGCTGTGTTTTTCAGCTCCATCAAGTCATTTATTTATTCTCTAAGCTGGTTATTCTAGTTAGCATTTCATCTAACCTTTTTTTTTAGGTTTTTCGTTTCTTTGCACTGGCTTAGAATGTGTTCCTTTAGCTCATAAAAGTTTGTCATTATCCACCTTCTGAAGCCTGTTTCTGTCAATTTGTTACGCTCTTTCTCGGCCATGTTATGTTCCTGTGTTGATGAGTTGTGATCCCTTGAAGGAGAAGAGGCATTCTGGTCTTTGATGGTTTCATCTTTTTTGTACTGTTTTTTTTCCCATCTTCATAGATTTATCTGGCTCTGATCTCAGGGAGCTGCTTGATGAGGTCGCTTGTCTGCCTGTGGAGGAGTCACTGGGTTTCCAGGGACTCCTTCAGTTTACTAGGTAGGCTTCCTGTGTCTTTTTTGTTTACACTGGGAGGTTAGGCCCGTCTCTTCCGCTGACCTGGAGGCACTGTTGGGTGGTCAGAAACACCATCCCATTGCTACATAGGCTTCCTGTGTTTTTTGTTAAAACATGAAGCCGGCTGGGTGCAGTGGCTCACACCTGTAATCCCAGCACTTTGGGAGGCCAAGGCAGGAGGATCATGAGGTCAGGAGATCGAGACCAACCTGGCCAACATGGTGAAACCATGTCTCTACTAAAAAGTACAAAAATTAGCTGGGCGTGGTGGCACGCACCTGTAGTCCCAGCAATCTGGGAGGCTGAAGCAGGAGAATTGCTTGAACCCGGGAGGCAGAGGTTGCAGTGAGCTGAGATCGCACCACTGCACCCCACCCTGGCACCTGGCAACAGAGCAAGACTCTGTCTCAAAAAAAAAAAAAAAAAAAAAACCATGAAGCATAGTCCCACTTCTTTAATGGTGGGTTGGCCTTTCCTCCATGGAGCTGGATCATTCAGGGCTCAGCTCAGACTAAGGCACTGGCTGCGCAACCCTCCAGAGTTAGTGCTTCAGCCCGCTGGGGTTTGTCGGGGAGGGTAGGGATCCACCCAGCTGCACTGTCTCTCCCCACTTTCAGCTCCCTCTCTCTTCAGGCAGGTGGAGGGGTGATAGCTCAATCCACAGGCTCTCCCAGTGGCTTATGGGCTTATGCGTTTGCTTAGATCTGTGCAACAACCCGGGACACCATCCTGGATTATTATTCAACTCTGTGCTTGTAATTCCTGGCACTTTCAAAGATCCCCTGTTCTGTGTATTGCTGAGGCTTCAGGGGAAGCGCTATATCTGGACCAAAGTGCCAGAGAGGGAGTCTCCGACTCACCGGTCAGAGGCACTTTCCAGGTGAAGCAGCATCCCTCCCTGCCTTGGTCTGCTCTGCCTGGGCTTTGCTCACTGTCTGACCAGATCCGTTGAAATGTACCTGGTACCTTGGTTGGAGCTGGGAGATCTCTCGATTTTTGTGTCTCTCTCACTGGGTGTTGTGCACCAGAGTTGTGTCTATTCGGCTATCTTGTCTCCCCCACCCCAGTTTTGAAATTTCAAGAGTTAAGTACAATTTGGGGAGCATTAGGTCCTCAGACACCCATTACTGTTATTTACCATTTTGTTTTCACTAAAACTTCCATTAACTTTTTCTCCATCAGCATTAGATTATAAATTTCATCAGTTATCTATTGAATAGAAAGGAATCTTGCTTGTAATGGATTAAACAAGCAAGATTTTGCCCTCACTTTCATCTTATTGGTTCTTGAAAGCCACTTTTTCAACATTATACAAATGGTAACTTTTCACTAAAGGTTAGTAAAAGTAACTTTTCTAAAAGTAAGACTTTACAAAAAGTTTAGATGTTTTAGGTTTCCAAATACATAGATCAAGCCCGATAGTACAGTCAACTCTCTATCATTTACAACTACACACAGGTCCAGGCACACCAATTGAGAGAGCAGTCAAATTAGACAACACTTTTTAAAAGATTTGTTCAAAGTTCCATTTGAGCTAAATATATGTGGAAGTTATAGAAGCTGTTATTCGTATAACATGTATTAAAAGTTGAACAGCACAGTAGAGACTACATCAACTCCAGTAACTTCTTCTATTAACAAAGGAGATACATTTCAACTATCTGACATCATCGTCAGGTTAACTGAAATGTGGGCTAGTTGCTCACCACACAACAGTACACTTCAGTTCACAAGAATGAGGTCTGATACCAAAAAAGTGAATTTATTCCGAAGCTAGCTTAGGGGAAGGGGCATAAAGTGTCCTGCCTTGGCACATGCTGATTTACCTTTGGAGCAGAAAGTGGGCATTTTTATAAGACAAGGGAGGAAATGAGCAAGGGCAGGGGACCCCTGCTACCAGGTAGTCATCTACTAGGCAGTTGAATTGGTGCCTTCTTGGCAGAAGTATGTTGTAAAAGTGGCTAAGTTCGTCAGGCGCAGTGGCTTATGCCTGTAATCCTAGCACTTTGGGAGGCTGAGGCAGGCAGATCACCTGAGCTCAGGAGTTTGAGGCCAGCCTGGGCAACATGGCAAAACCCCATCTCTACTAAAAATATAAAAATTAGCCAGGCGTGGTGGTGGGCGCCTGTAATCCCAGCTACTTGGGAGGCTGAGACCTGAGAAACACTTGAGCCCAGGGGGCAGAAGTTGCAGTGAGCCAAGATCGCACCACTGCACTCCAGCCTGCATGACACAGAGGAACTCTGTCTCAAACAACAATAACAACAACAAGAAAAAGGCTATGTGGGCATGCTTTCAAGATGCTTTCCTAGTGGATTTGAGTTTCCAGGCAACCCTGGGAGTGAAAATTCCTGGAGGGTTTCCTTTGGTCTGCAAATCCACTGTCAACTCTGGAGGCAAGATCTGTCTTGGAGGACATAGTGAGAAGAACTTGCACTATAGGGAATGTCTGGCAAGGGGAGGTGAAAGGTTATATTTGTATTTCTGAAGGGTTAAGTAGGAAACAGGGAATGGGAGAAACAAGATAGAAAGAGATGGAAAATAAAAATTAAAATACCTCTAGAAAAATGGAGGTACTCAGTTACAGAGAGACCTTATTCCCAGAGATAAAAGTACTAGATAGAAGTCTTGGGGAGGTATTCCAGAACATGCTTTCCCTGTGGCAGAATACTTCCTTTTACCCTGCACTTTAGACAGGGTGGGGGAGGGGGCTGGGCCCCCTTGGCCTTTTTGAGGGGGTACACATGCTTAGAAAAAAATTACTTGAATTGTGACAATAATGCAAATTAAAAGCTAAAATTTACTGAGCTATCATGTTGCAAGAACTTTGCATGTATTATAATATTTAATCCTGACAATAACTCTAACACAGATGATATTATTTCCATTTTACAGATGAGATAACTGAGGTTCAAAGAACTTAAGTAACTTGTCAAAGAAACCATAAATAGGATATGTCAAATCTAAAACTTAAATGCTGGTCCTCCTAACTCATAAGCCCAAGTTCCCAATTCTATTGTAACCATAGGGACTGACATTTTATAGACTAGGTATTATTTATCTCCAAGTAATGCCCTTATTCTCCTAGAGGCTGAAGTCTCTCAGTCAGGCCCAGAGCTCTTTCTGCATCATCTACAAGAGATCTGAATCTGTCACAGTGCCACTTCCTCTTCTTGGCTTGCAGTGCCCAGTCCTGAGGTTTTGGAGGGCACAATAAATAAAATCCCCCTTTTTAACTTAAGGTTGGAGCCAATTTAGAAGTCAGACTCAGGAATTGGTCAAGATTGAAATGTCAGCTTTGCAACCCATAGGACTGCAATGGTGAAGATACAAACTCAAACGGGCTTGCTGAAGCTCTTTTTACCCCATTTCCCTTCCAACTCCCAGTACCAGATGTTGGGACTCAAGCCTGTGGGAGGGTTTGGAAGTCTAGGGCAGATGTACTCTAAATAGGGTTGCATCCTTGCATTGGTCTGGGGCACAGGAAAAAGAAACCCAGTCTCCAATGCTCGAGCCTTTTAATAGATGAATTCTCTCCACTTGTGAACCATGGCCTAAGTCTGTTTTCTACTCTTTGTCCTTCACTGGGTAGCACACTCACACTCTGAACAAGGAGAGGTGAGCCAGCAGCAAGCCGTGTTACTCTAGTGGAGTCGTCTCCAATGAGAAGAGGAAAATGGCAGAAATGAGTTCCTACCTCATAGGAACTTCCCTACGGCATTAAGAATGTGATCCAAGCAGAAATTTGGACAAAGGGGATTGGCAATTATGTTCTGAGAAACAGAAAGTTACGGGGTATGAGTGGAGGGGCAGACAGTTAAAGTGCCTCCTCTCCACAAACAAGCATGTGCCCGGCTACAGTATGTTGAATTTTGCTTTCAATGAATCCAACTCTGTGTAGAGAAAAGAAGGATATGACTTTTTAAAGAAAAATGTGATGAAACAGTGTTTGGGGATTTTATTGTGATTTCCCCCTCCTACTGACCCACTTCCTAGTACTCCTTTTGCTATTTTTCTCACAGCATTTATTCCCTTGGGGATGAGAAGATTCAGCCAAAAGCCAAGGCTTTTGATTTTCAGATGCTTTGTTTTTTGAATTGTATAAACCTAAACCCAGTAAACTCAGGGCAGAGGACAAAAGATGTGGAGAATGCATAATAATGTAAGTCAGGCTGGGGGTGAGGTCAAGGTTTGGACACAACGAGGGGGCACTGTAGGGAAGTCAGGACAATTCCGTTCAGAAGAAAGAGGCCTTGAGCTGTGGGCCTGGAGGTGCTGTACTTTGTTCCACTTGCCGAGATACAAGAGGGAGGAGTTGAGGCACGTGGCAATGGCATGAGCACCAGACAGGCTCTGAGACTCCACGAACTAGGGCTCTGAGTACCCCTTTCCGAGGCGGAGCTCAGAATTTTCCTATGGCAGCCTGATAGGAGAGCAGAAGAAACATCTGCAGAAGATGTCGAAACAGGGGTGCCCAAGACAGGCTGAGAACGCGTCTCAGATGCCCAAGAGCAGTGCAGGTGTGGCTTGAGAGCTGGAGCAGGGAGTGCTTCCATGGGAACAAGGGCTGCAGCCTGGACGCCCACGTGGATGGCTGACAATGCCAAAACCAAGAAACTCAACAGCAGCCAACACAGCAACGCACCAAAGCCACCCAGGTTAAGGGGCTGAATGGTCTGAGATTATACTTTAGTTGGGTTATAGAAAAATGCTGACTAGTCTATTTCCTGAGTGAATAGACTGAAAACATACTCACTGTAGAAATAGTAATAGCGGAATATGTGTTAGGTGTCAAATGAGCAGTATTTCAGCAAATACCAGAGAGGTGTAGACAGTTAATCAACTGTCTAATCAAGAAAGCACAGAACTCACCTCCCTCCCCTCCCCTACACACACACACACACACACACACACACACTCACAATTCCAGGGGCATTTTTATTTACATAACATTAATTTCACTTCCTCATTTAAACAAACCCACGCGATAGAGATGTTACTGCATCTCTTTCTGAGCACAATCCCGTCCTTCAGCATCCTTGAATTGCTTGGCCCTTTAAATTACAGAGGTTCATTTCAGTGTCCCTTTGTGCCTCCACAGGTTGTCTTTCATGTCAAATATTTTTTTCATGGCAATAAGAAAACAACTCTAGGTGTGTTTAACACAGCAGCCAAGGTGTACCCAAGGGGTATAATTAGCACTGACTATGTTAGAAAGAAAAGGGAAGGTATAATATAGTACTGCTCGAAATGAAAACGGAAAGGTACCGGGGAAAAATTGCTTCAAAATTGCCTTTCTTCTTGAGGTACTCGGAAGTGATACTTACTGTGATTCTGTTAATTATGGAATAAAACAGGGGGTTACTTAGCATATGCAAGGCATCTCCTCTTTCATTGAAGGAGTAAAATCGGCTGCCCGTGGATTGTTAATGTCGTTTACAGGTACCAGCACCACTGAGAATTGCAAAACTCCTTGTCAGGTGCAAGGTAATGTCGACAACTGATACTATTAACCGCACTTAACTTTTAAATAAATAAATAAATAAGCGTGGGTGTGTATGTGGAGAGGTATTATAGACTTCTGGGCTTTGTTTCAGTTTCTCCCACTCCTTCTGCAAGAGTGGTTGGGTAGCTGGCTCTTTGCCTTAAATAAAGGATTCCAAACTCTCTCTGTTGTTTTGTTTTGCCTTGTTTCTCCTCTTAGAATTATGGTTTCTAAAGGCCCCATGACTCACATTCAGAGTGTTTCTAATTTTGCCTGGTGGGTGGCACCTTTCTCTCACTTGTACCCTGTTCTTGGATTTAAGTAATCATTTCCAAACACTACACTGTTTGAAAACTTAATTATCTATTATATATAAGAATCCCTGGTTGCCCAGGAGTTTAAAAATGCCACCAAAATGCATATGTCCTGAGTCATCTTGAATTCAAAGGCTCAGGTATTTTTTTAAGCTCACACACATTTTATCAATTTTATTAAGTCCAAAGCATTGGAGGATGTAGAGTGAATCTCAGGATAAAAATGATTTTATTTGATTGAAATTACTTATTAATTTGTTGCAGCTGGGTAAAAGATAGGGCACTTTCTTTGCATCTTAAGTAATACAGTGAAAAGCATTAAACAGGATGGATTAGGACTTAATGCTCTAAATATTAAAAGACATGCCATTTGAGTTTAACTCCTTCAAAGCTGGAGATGGTTCCAGTGATAGAAGCCAAATTTGTGCCTTGTTTTCAAGATGTCTCCAAAATTGAAGGTGGAATTATAGAAGGCCTAGATAAAGGCTACAGAACAAGGTTAGATAAACCTAAGATTCCATTCAGATGGCCTTGATGATGATGATACCACAATATCACAAGAAAAATAACACATCAATTGGTTCCGAGGTTAGTTGCATTCTATATTAGCCACATTACACACTCTAGCACTTAGACAAGCTCTATTATGTACTGAGCCAAAAACCAGTAAAATTAAATGAAAACATGAGTGGAGAAATAAATGAAAAAAATAATAGATCCCCACACACTAAGCCGCACCCATAATATTAATAGAGTGTATCATTTCTGGATGATTTTAAGAACAACTTGTCAATGTTTTTATTGTTATTTCAATTCCTACTGCCAGATATTTTGACTATAAAAATTAAGCCAAACTGGAAATAAAACTGTCCAGTCTTAACTTTCTATGATAACAGTGACCTAAATTACACTTGAGATTAATAGAAAAAAATGACATTTGAAAATCATCATTTCCAGGAAACCACCAAAATAACTAAGATACCATTGGGAGCACAGCCATTTAGACCTGTAGTCCCAGCTACTTGGGAGGCTGAGGTGGGAGCATTGCTTATACCCAGGAGTTTCAGGCTACAGTGAGGTAAATCTGTGCCACTGCACTCCAGCCCAGACAAGAGAGCAAGTCCTCATCTCTTGAAAAAAAAAAATTACAATTTTTTATTGATTCTAAGATGCATTTTCCTCAACATTTAAAAATCTCTGAAATTGGAGTATATTTGACAATGGTATCTTACAATTATAACCGATGGTATTTTTTTTAGTAATAGATAAAATAACAATACATCTGAAAATTGGTGGTATCTTACATTCTGCATAATATGGTAGTTTTGGTCATGGGTATTCTTACAGGCAAAGAGAGAATAAAAAATATTCCATGACTTTCTCAGCATTGATTGTCTTCACCTAGGTTTGTATTCACAGGGTACAAGTAATAGGTTATCCAGAGTTACTTGGGCTTCTAGAGCTGCGCTGTCTACTATGGTAGCCACTAGCCATGTGAAACCATTTGCATTTAAGTTCATTACTTTTAAATAAAATGAAATATCAGCTTCTTAGTGGCACCAGCCAAATTTCAAGTGCTCAATAACCACAGGTGGCTATTGGCTATTATATTGAACAATGTGGATTCATGGGACATCTTCATCATCAAAGAAAGTCCTATTGGGCAATGCCAGTAGGGACTGCTGACTTTATCTCATGAATTCTTTAGACTTGAACAGTAATACATACAGCAAAGCCACAGACATTTTAGTATCTATCTCAGGGGTAGCAGTTTGGTGTAGTTAATTCAAGCATGGGCTATGAAATCAGGCAGACATAGGTTTGAATCTTGAATGTCAAACTTAGGGTGGCTATCATCAGGTTTCTTGACTTCTCTAACACTCAGGTTTTCATTTGTAAGATGAAAGATAATTGTGGTAACTACTTCATATGGCTATTTGAAGAAGACAAAGGGTTATTCACAAAGCATATTAAGCATTCAATTAATGCTAGCTTTCTTGATAAGTCTTTTAGAATTTTGGTGACTAAGGTGTGGTCAAGTTGAGCTTAATGGTGTGATAAGTGCTAAACTGTAATAAAAAATAAGGTGATCTGGGAACAAAGAGAAGGGAACTTGCTCAGTCAACTAGGAGAGGCAGGGAAGATTTACCAGAGGAGATGACACTTAAACTGCATCTCAAAGGATGGCCAGAAGTCCACTGGGCTAAGAAGGCTAAGGTTGGGATGTTTTTGCTGGAGAATCAGTATGTATAATGTCACAAAAGCTTGAGAGAACTCCTGGCACTAAGATAAATGGATCTTATTTGGGAATGAGGTAAATAACAGAGATTCTTAGAAACTGAGGCTATGAACGTTGAATAATCTGGGTGAGGGCTGAGGAAAACCCTGATAAGGAAGTGAAGAATCGTCGACACTCACTACCTCCAATATGTCTTCTCCCATTTGCTCTTGAACCCACTCTATCAACCACCAAAGCTGCTCTTAACAGGATCACTAGTGACCTTCATATTGCTATGCCTTGTGAACCATGTTGGTCTTCATCGTTCTTAATCTGACAGCATCATCTGATGTAGCTGATCACTCTCTTCCCTTGAAACACTTTCTTCACTTGGCTTCCAGGAGATCACACTTTTTCCTGCCTCACTGGATATTCCTTCTAAGTCTCCTTTGCTTATTTTTCTTCATTTCCACAGCATTGAACATTGGAAGTCCCAGGGCTCAATCCTTTGGGCCTCTGGGCTTTCTTATGATAACTCCAAGGAGCTCAGTATCATGGCTTTATGTACACACTACATACTGATCACATCAAAACGTTCAGCTTATTTCCCTAGCCCGAACTCCATATTTGTCTACTCAACAGCCTACTCGTCATGTTTGCTTGTATCTAGAAAGTGCTTGCTCACTTAACTTGATCAAACCAAAATTCTTGATGTTCCATCATAAACCTCTTTCCGCTGTAGTCACCCACGTGTGAGTCATCTAGACTTCTTGGAGTTATACACTTCTTCTCTCTCACACACACAGCCCACATCAAATCTATCAGGCAATACCCTGTTGACTTTACCTTCACAGTAAGCCCAGAATACCTCTACTTCTCACCATCTTACCTGCTACCATCCTGTTTGAGCAACCACCATTTCTTTCAAGTCTCCCAACTGCTCTCTCTGCTTCCACCCAATTCCCCACAGTGCCCCACCTCCCACCCATGTCTATTCTCAAAGCAACAGAGACATTCTGTTTTACACATGAGTTAAATCAGGTCACTCGATTCAATTGTCCAGCAACTTTCCACCTTCAAGTAAAGGCCAGAGACATTAAAAGTGCCTACGTGTCCCTATGTAACCTTCCCTATGCCCTCTCCTCACCTCATTCTCCCCTTGCTCACTCCACTATAGCCACACCGGCCCTCTTTCCACTTCTCGAACATGGTAAGTACGCTTCCACCTCAGGCCTTTCATTCCTGCTGTTCTCACTGCCAAACATGCTCTCCTCCCCTAGTCTGCAATTTCTGCATGGCTCACCTACTCATCTCTCCCTGTCATTAGTCAAGTGTCGCTTTTTCAGTAGAGCCTTCCCTGACCTATTTAAAATCGAACACCGCCCCCAACACATTCCCTATGCCTTTACTTACTCATTTTTCCCATGGTTCCCATCATTATTTGAAATATGATATATGTTACTCTATTTGGTTTATTATCTGTCTCCTCTCACTAAAATTTAAACTCCACAAGGGCAGGGATTTTTGTCTGCTGTTGTGCACTGCTGAATCCCCATGAGCTTTGTGTACCTGGCCCATCAGTACTCAGTAAACCTTTGTCAAGCAAATTAATGCACACGTTTGCTTCTTTGAGGGGGGCTGAGGAAGACAGAGAAGGTGAGAAGTCATTCACATATTTATAACATTTAGTGCACTTCTCCTATATGCCACGTATTGGGCTAGATGCTGAAGATCCAGGTGACTTAGGCAATTGGGTATGTAGTGATGCCAGCAACTAAGACAGAGAATCTGGCAAAGGAACAGGAGTGCTAAGGACAATTGTTGAGTCCCGGGGCCTGTGGGACATCCAGGTGCAGATTCCAATCATAAGCTGGAACCAATTTCAAAATCCACATTGACCCACCATGCAGGAGCCAGACTGAAAGGGGAGTTTAGAGGGCCTCCCTGGAGCGCTAAGCCACACTGCACACCTGGGCAGTAATTCTATCCTCCGCACTGTCTTCAACTACAAAGCATAAAGTAAGCACTCATAATACTTGCTTCTTAGTAGTAATTGACCTCATATGTGTAGAGCCTTCAGCTTCCCAGATGAAAGGTGTTACAGAACTACAAAGTTAATCTTGCTGACTCAGTGGGAAGGCTGGCGCCCTGAGTTATCATGGCCCTGACTGGAGGCATCTGGGTATCTGTCTTGATGTTCCTCTCCAAGAGTTGACCCAGCCTCTCCCTAATCTCCCAGTGAGATCTAAAATACTCTCAGAAAGGAAACCAACTATGCTTAATAAAGAATAAGAATTTGATATAACTGTGAACCTCTTGGGGAGAAAAATTACTTCAAATACATTAGTCAAGAGAGAAAGTTCTTTCATACAAAAAAAAAAAAAAAAAAGGTCTGGATGATTTCCAGTAATGTAAGACTTCAAAAGAGGAGTAAGGGAGAGGGCAAGGAAGCCTGTTTCCTCCCATTCCAGTGGGCATTGTGGTGAAGGAAGTGAATAGTTGCACAGAGGACTAAGGATAGCTTGTCAACAGATGGCTTACCTACTCGAAGAAAGAATTATCTTCGAGGAGCAAATATAAAAGAAGCAAATGTGTTGACTCACTCATACTGACAAAGAAAGAATGCGACTTTGAGGATATGTTTTTCAGACCCTAAAGGCTATTTGCAGCAGGGAAGCGTATTGTGGAGGGGTGGGGGTGCACCGAGGGTGGGTGTGGGGGAAGAGAAGGTGTCTAAATTCTGGAAACTTTTATTAAAGCTTGTTTTCCTTGTCTGAATCTCTTGGTTCCTGTATCTGTGACAGTATTCATAACTCAGCCCCAGTGTGCCAACAAACCCCATATGTTTCAGTTCTCTCCTTATCTTTTAAGCCAAGATAAGGTTGAAATGAGTGTATTGCAAGAGACTTGTGACAGAATACACACACAAACACACACGGTGGCGGAGGGTGCGGACTGTGTCTTACTCATCTTTGTTTTCTTCATGGCAAATAACTCAAGACTCATACAAAGAAAACACTCAATAAGTTTCTCAATTAAATGTGCATATTCTTAAGACAAAAAAAGAAGAGAGTCCTCTGTGGAGAAGGTCTTTATAGATTGAGAGGAGTAGCTGTGGGTTAGATAACAGGTCTCAATGAGCAGAAAAACCAACTCTAGCCATGTTCAGAAAGAACGCAGTCTGTCTCCACTCCACTTCTCATTCATTTATTCACCTAACAGCCTTTCAATCAATATATAAATTTGAGTGGCTACCATCTGCCAGGCTTTGAATGCTTGGAACATAAAGATGAACAGGACAAAGTCCTGCCACTAAACCGATAATGTAGTGTGGGAGAAAGAGATTAATAGAAACAATATTCAATATCAGGTACTACAATGAGCTCTTTTGCTAGCATTATTTCATTTAATCTATTTCTTCTCACATTTTAACAGACCTGCAAATCATCTGGAAATTTCTTTAAAATGCAGACTCTGTTTCAGTCTTTCCGGAATAGGACCTGGGATTCTGCATTTCTACGAAGCTCCCATTCTGCCAATGGTTCTAAAACCACACTTTGAGTATTAAGGATTTAAACATGCCAGCAATTCTATGTGGAAGAAGCTATTATTATTTCCATTAAAGAGAAGGAAACCAGGGCTTAGTGAGATTACATGATTCAACTGTAGCATCATGAACAGGGTGTTATGTGATCCACAAAGCCGTGAAGCTGGGCATGCACAGAAGCACTCCATCATCAGATAGAAGTGGTATGTGCTCAATCAGGCCCCAGCAGGCCCTGAAGGCAAAAGTGGTCCAAATGCCCAGGGTCCCCACCCCTGCTACGTTGCCTTCTCTCTCCCAGCCTGCCACTATGGCCTTCTAAGGCATTCCCTATGATCAGTCGACAGAGGAAGAGAAAACATGGGCTTTGTTTCTAGATCTGCATGATGGCAGGCACCACCCAAAATTAGGCAGCTGCAGCACTCAAGTCCTTCTCTGGGACATCCCTGAAAAACAATGGTGAAGGGAAAATCTTCCAACTGTGCAGAACTTTGGGTAGTGCACCTGCCTGTGCACTTTCCTTGGAAGGAGAAATGGCCAAGTGTGAAATTATAAACCGATTTGTAGTCTGTAGTCAATGGTTGGTCTAGATAGGAACTTGGAAGGAATGTGATAGGAAAATTTGTGACGAAGAAATTTGAGGACAATATATGTGGACAGACCTCTCTGAATGGGCAAAAAAAGGTGAAGATATTTGTGTCTCATGTGAATGTTCACCAAAGGGTGACCTCAGTAAAGGAGAATTTTAATAATCAAATAGGAAGGATGAGCTGTTCTGTGGATACCAGTCAGCCTGTTTCCACAGACACCCCAGTCATCCTTTGTTCATGGGCTCATGAACAAAGTGGCCATGGTGGCAGGGATGGGCTCACCAAAATGCACTTCACTCACTAAGGCTGATCTGGCTTTGACCACCACTAAGTGTCCAATCTGCCAGCAGCAGAAACCAACACGGAGCCCCCATGTGGAACCATTCCCCAGGGTAATCAGCTGGGTACCTGGTGGCAGATTGATTACATTTGACCACTTTCATCATGAAAAGGGCAGTGTTTAGTTCCTACTGGAATAGACATTTACTCTGGATATGGATTTGCCTTCCCTGCATGCAATGCTTCTGCCAAGACTACCACGTGTGGACTTACAGAAGCCTATCCACTGTCATGGTATTCCATGCAGCATGGCTTCTGACCAAGGAACTCACTTCACAGTGACAGAAGTATGGCAATAAGTCCATGCTCATGGATTCACTGCTCTTATCATGATCCCCACCGTCCTGAAGCAGCTTTCTTGATATAACAGTGAATGGCCTTCTGAAGACTTGGTTACAGTGCCTGCTAGGTGGCAGATACCTTGCAGGGCTGGGGCACATATCTCCAGAAGACTGTATATGCTCTGAATCAGCATCCAATTATATGGTACTATTTCCTCTCACAGCCAGGATTTATGGGCCCAGGAATCAAGGGATGGAAGTGAGACTGGCATCACTCACTATGACCTCCAGTGATCCACTAGCAAGATTTTTGCTCCCTGTTCCTAAGATTTTATGTTCTGCTGGTCCAAAGGTCTTAGTTCCAGAGAGAGAGAAATGCTTTCACCAGTAACATCACAACAAGGATTCCATTAAACTGGAAGTTAAAGTTGCCACGCAGTCACTGTGGACTCCTTGTGACTCTGAGTCAATAGACCAAGAGGGCAGTTCTGGTTTTGGCTGGGGTGATTGATCCAGACTACTAAGGGGAAATTGAACTGCTATTCCACAATGCAAATAAGGAAGAATATGTCTGGAATACAGAAGATCCCTTAGCGTGTCTCTTAATATTATTAATACCATGCTCTTTGATTAAGGTCAATGGGAAACTACAATAATCCAACCCTGGCAGACTATGAATGACCAAGACCCTTCAGGAATAAAGTTTGGGCCCCATCCCACCAGGTAAAGACCTATGACTAGCTGAAGTGCTACTGAAGGCAAAGGGAATACAGAATGGGTAGTAGAAGGAAGTCATTATAAATACCAGGTATGGACTCAGGACAGTGGCTCACACCTGTAATCCCAGCATTACAGGTGTATGCTGGGATACAAGCATACTTTGGGAGGCCAAGGCGGGTGGATCACCTGAGGTCAGGAGTTCGAGACCAGCCTGGCCAATATGGTGATATCTCATCTCTACTGAAAATGCAAAAACTAGCCTGGCATGGTGGCACACGCCTGTTGTACCAGCTACTCAGGAGGCTAAAGAATCACTGAGGCAGAAGAATCACTTGAACCTGGGAGGTGGAGGTTGCAGTGAGCCAAGATCACATCATTGCACTCCAGCCTGGGTGACACAGGAAGACTCTATCTCACAAAAGAAAAAAAAACAGGCATGACCATGTGACCAGTTACAAAAACAAGGACTGAAATTGTCATATTTCCTCCCTATTGTGTTATGAATGCTTGTGTGTATATATATATATACATATATTAAGTAAATTTATTTTCTTTCCTTTTTCATTCTCTTATGTAACTACATAAGATGTATTGAGTCTCTATCGGCATTCAAGTATTACTAATTTTACAGCACAGTATTTAAGTTACAGGATATCAAAGAGAAAGTAAATATCCTTGAAGAACTTCACTTTCTCCTCTCCCTGAGTCCACGTGTTCTCACTGTTCAACACCCACCTATGAGTGAGAACATGCGGTGTTTGGTTTTCTGTTCTTGTGTCAGTTTGCTGAGAATGATGGTTTCCAGATTCATCCAAGTCCCTACAAGGGACACAAACTTATCATTTTTTTATGGCTGTGTAGTATTCCACAGTGTATATGTGCCACATTTCCTTTGTCCAGTCTATTATTGATGGGCATTTGGGTTGGTTCCAGGTCTTTGCTATTGTAAACAGGGCTGCAATGAACAAACATGTGCATGTGTCCCTATAGTAGAATGATTTACAGTTCTTTGGGTATATATCCAGTAATGGGATTGCTGGGTCAAATGGAATTTCTATTTCTAGATCCTTGAGAAATCGCCACACTGTCTTCCACAATGGTTGAACTAATTTACACTCCCACCAACAGTGTAAGAGTGTTTCTACTTCTCTACATCCTCTCCAGCATCAGTTGTCTCCACATGTTTTAATGATTGCCATTCTAACTGGCATGAGATGGTATCTCAATGTGGTTTTGATTTGCATTTTTCTAATGACCAGTGATGATGAGCATTTTTTCATGTTTGTTGGCCTCATGTATGTCTTCTTTGGAAAAGTGTCTGTTCATATCCTTCGCCCACTTTTGAACGGGGTTTTTGCTTGTATATTTGCACACATTGGGGGCAGTTGAGGGGGGGGTAGGGGAAGAACAGTGGGAGGTGGGAAGGGTGGGGAGGGATAACATGGGGAGAAATGCCAGATATAGTATGCACCTATGCAACAACCCTGCATGACCTGCACATGTACCCCAGAACCTAAAGTAAAATTAAAAAAAGAAAAAACTTCACTTTCTCTTCAGGGGAAGAGATTAATGCATTCTTTTTGTTTTATGCATGAGAATTGTCTCATATTTGATGGAATCATGACTTTGTCTTTATTTGGAGATTAATTTTGGTTTAAGGAGATGTGCTTGTGTGGCAAGTTGACAAGAGGTGGATTTGCAATGGTTAATTTTAGGTGTCAACTTGACTGGGTTAAAAGTTGCTCAGATAGCAGATAAAACATGATTTCTGCGTGTTTTTATGAGGGTGTTTCTGGAAGAGACTGGCATTTGGATCAGTGGACTGACCAAAGAAGATTCATGCTTACCAGTGTGGATGGGTAATCTCCAATCTGTTGAGGGCCTGGATGGAACTAAAATGCAGAGAAAGGGCTCTCTTCTTCATTCCCTATTCTGGAGCTAGAACATCCATCTTCTCCTGCCCTTAGACCTTAGCATTCTAGGTTCTTGGGCCTTTGGGTCTGGGACTTATACCAGACGGCACGCCTACCAACCCAGTTCTCAGGCCCTTGGCCTCAGATTGAATTACACCACCACTTTCTGGCTCTCCAGTGGGCAGACAGCATATCCTGGGACTTATTGACCTCCACAATCACATGAGCCAATTCCCATAAAAAAAAATCTCCTCTTATATATCACCATATATCCTGCTGGTTCTGTTTATCTGGAGAACTATGATAAGTACAGTCATGCAGCTAGTAAATGCTGGAAATAGGTACAAATCCAAATCTATTATATTAACCACCTCTCCCTGTACTGCCTTTAAAACAACGGGTAGAATGGGCTATGGGACTGGGAGAGCTACTCCTTATACACAGAGATCAAAGGGAATGGGGGGTCGGAGGAGACGACAGAAACAACACTGGGACTTAACGATGTAATGTGGAGTCTAGTGCAGTGGTGCTTCCCTTGTTTATGAGGTTGCTCTCCTTCCAGCCTTTTCAGACCTTTTCCCCTTATCTTTACCTGCCATGATACTTTAATACTGCAGATATTAATACAAATACTATTTGTTTAAGCACTCTGGACCTTTGGAGGGCCACAAATCGCTGCACTATCTAAGGTTTTCTTCACTCTCCCCTCTCCCACCCACCTCTCCAGAACCCATTTTTATGTCACTAGGAGCTATATTGCCCCATTGAGAATGCATGATCTAGCATACTTTGCTCACCCTGTGAGACATATCATTGATTTCACAGAATCACAAAATCTCGGGGTTGGAAATAACTTAAAGGCCATTTTCTCTTCTGCAAGAACCTTGACAAGTGACGATCTATCGTGTGCTTGGACACTTACAGCGATGGAGAACTCATTACTTGACATGGCAGCCCCATTCATCTCTGGAGTGCTCTTTACTAAAAAGCGCTCTCTTATTTTGAGCCCAAATCTAGTACGTCGATCTTTAATTCACTAACTGGTTCTTTCCTTTGTTCCTGTATAGAAAGTGCAAAGTTAGGTACAATAGAGGGTAGAAACATGTCAAATATTTGGTTTCTAGGGACCAGATGGTAATTGTATGTGTTTGTATTATGGAAATTCTCTTGTGGTTTACTTATTTCACACCTTATATGTCTAGATGTTACATCTCTAATAATACAGTGTGAAGTTTCTCTAGCATTTTGAAGAAGCCGCATCATACTATGTCACCTTACTATCGACAAAAATTGTTCAGTATTGGTGTTGTTTTTAAAGGTGATGGAATTGGTACAACAAACAGGAATGGAATACAGGTAAGAAAATCAGGGTATAATTTTTTAAATGGGTAACTACATGTTTTATTTAAAATAACATTGGTAATCAGCTGTAGAACTAAAAATGCTAATTTAACTATAAAACTCAAGTGGAGAGGAGGGAAAGTAGATGAGTGACAGTGAGATGAGAATGAGCTAAACCCTCATCTTTCATAGTGGGAGTCAATAGCACTGTCTAAAAGTGATAAATTGAGAAGTAGAGACACAGACATATTTTGAGTATTGAAAATAGCTATGAAAGTCTAAAGCCAGAAGCAGAAAAAGGAGTGGGATAGAGGGTGGTTGGAAGATTCTTGCTTTTCTACATAACTTCTTTTAAACCATCTGAATTTTACCGTACACATATACATATTGATTAAAATTTAAAACGAAATAATAATGCAATTTTAAAAACCGCAGCAGTGCTCTGTCACTGTCTGTTAGCCTGATTGAAATCAGTCACCTAATCTTGGATTTAAATTTCTCATATGTAAAGTGAGAAATGGGCTACATCAGTGGTTTTCAATGTTTTAAAAATAAAATGTTAGGCCAGGTGTGGTGGCTCACGCCTGTAATCTCAGTGCTTTGGAAGGCCAAGGCAGGTGAATCACTTGCGCTCAGGAGTTCGAGACCAGCCTGTGCAACATGGCAAAACCCCATCTCTATGAAAAATACAAAAATTAGCCAAGCGTGGTGGCACACGCCTGTAGTCTCAGTTACTCGGGAAGCCGAGGTGGGAGAATCACCTAAGCCCAGGAGCCACAGGTTGCAGTGAGCTGAGATTGTGCCACTGTACTCCAGCCTGGGTGACAGAAGGAGACACTGTCTGAAAACAAATAAACAAAATAATAAAATATTATTCAGAACCCCAATATAATAAAATGATTTTAATGAGGTTGTTCTGATTGGGAGGGGAGAATACCAGGAGTTTAACCCACTGTGCCTCTCTCCCTTAGCTCTTCCCTTCACCTCCTCACACTCACCCCTATCACAGGGTCCCTAAGGCCCTTCATCAGAGAATTCTGAGAATTTAGTTTGAAAACCATAAGGCTACATCAATTTTTCAAATTATGATTGTAACCCATAAATGTAATGACTTTTCACTACTACAGTATTTTTTGAGTTGAATACAAAAATTAGAATGCAGTTCATTGTATTATTGTGTACAACTCTTGTTTCCATCGGGGGGGGGGTGTGTACTGAATGAAGATAGAAAATGTGTTTCTTGTTATCAGTCATAATGGAAACATTTATGTTTTTTCCAATTCTAACATTCTCTGATTCTGTGACTTCTCTGAATCATCTACCCTCTCTCTTAGGATCCTTATACAAAGCAGCCCAAATTGTAAGAGTTTTTACCTTCTGCTAGAAAATCTCTATATTTTCACAAGGCATCACAAAGACTGCTGGCTGGTCTGAAACTGAGTCCCATTAGGAGAATGCTTGCCTACTCAGGTCTTGGGCAGAACAAGAGACGGCATAATTTGAAAATCCCTCCAGATGATTCTAATACATACTCCTCTTCTCCTCCCACCCACCAATCTGCCAGACAAAGCGTAGAAACAAGCTGACAATGCAAATAGTAAAATATATTTGGGAGGAATCTAAATTACTAAGAATTTAGATTCCTCCCAAATATATTTTACTATTAGCATTGCCAGCTTGTTTTTATTAAAAAGAATGGCCAATGGTTCTTCTTAATTAGTGAATTTTTAGGCATCGGAGTTCTAAAGTGATAAAGAATGTCATAGACATTTTTCATTTTCATGAATGCCAAAATAAATATGGTATTCTATATCATATTACCACCAGCTCAGGAAAGGACTACATTCTCACCATCGGAAGAAAACTAGGATAGATTTCTTCTAGGGGAGGAATAGGAGAGAGGCATAGGTTGGGTCTTCATATCCCTGGAGCTTCATGAACTCCTTGAAACTGTACAAAATTTTGTTTGAATGCGCACATGTGCATTTCTCTAGGATAAACGGCCAATAACTTTTGACAGCTTCTCAAAAGAATGTGATCGCTAAGAAAGGTTAAAAATCACTGGGTTAGAGGATCACATTCATGACAAAGGCAATATGAACCACCGTCACCAGGTGAAAAAATTTTTGACTTCACCTTAATCAATAGAAGCCTTTGTTTGTTTTCTTTTTCTTTTGAAGGGGCCTTTAAAAAAAGCGTGCACATCTGCTTTCACTGAGGATTCATCAATTCAAAGGCAGACAGCCTTAGATGACATACGGCCAGCACAGGGAGGCCTCGGCATTGGTTACACCTGTACCGCCTGGCAGTGAGCCCCCGAAAGGGCACCTATGACAACACCCTCCACAGATCATGCACAGACTTGACAGGGGCAGCAGGGCACTGTGAGAGAGCAACAGAGCTACCTTTATGATGTAGGGCTATTGGCAGACTATTTCACAGAGAAGGGACATAACGTTCATCCTAAGTATTCCCTTCCCCCAGTTAAGGAAGTGTGGATAGTACATTTATTTTATTTCTTATACTTTACAGTAATGCTGAGACAAAAATCCCTCCATGGTGTAAAACTGACATGCTAGGTTTTTTACTACTAAAAACTTCCAGTGCATCTAGAAATGGACCTCTCCAGAGTGTGGTCAAAGCTTTTTTCCATCTCAAAGCATTTGATAAAAACACTTTTCTACCACTTACTAGGAAAGGTGTTCAATATATCACCTCCTATGGCCAGAAAAGAAGCAGCCTACGTTTCAAGAAACAGAGAATTCAAAGGAAGGACGGCTATAAACAACTATATTAGATACTGAGTGCCTTGAAGGTCTGTACTATGGTCTTTGTTTTGTTTTTGTTTTTAAGCATCTGATACAGAATTGCATCTAATATGAAATCAAATAATCCTGTATTCTTTGGAATAATGCAGGTCTGACTCTTGTCTCCACAGCATCCCAGCTTATCTAACCTCTGGGACTTTCACTTTCTAGCTATAAAATAAAATAATAATATCCATTGCCTTGTGCAGGCACTGTGAACATTTTTTAAATCAAAAAAGATACAAAAGTCCCAGCAAGTGTCGCCTCTCAGTACATGTTGGTCCCTTGCCCCTATCCCTCACAGCCACCTCATTCCTCACAGTGGTCTTCTAAATCTGTATTTCCAGAAATGGCAATCCTTTGGTCCTTCAGTAAAGTATCAGGAGGATACAGACTAGGGGGGCCCAATTGCCCTCTAAGATATTCTATTTTTTTCCTAATACTTTAAAGTGTTTCAGGAGCCTCCTGACAACTATTTCAAGCTTATTTCCATGCTTGCCCCAAAACAGGCAGGCAGGAGGAGGACTCAGGTATGGCTCGTATACTGTGCCCAAAAGCAGGATGGTACTAGAAACCAGCCTGGCTCACATGAGAGGTGTGATCAGACTGGAGAAGCTTTTGAAGTCTGGTAACTTCTCTTTAGGCAAATGGTTGGCACAGGAGCCATCACGAAGTAGCTGCCACACCTTTATGATACACGGTGACTAGTTCCCAGTATCTGAGTTTATACAAGGACAGTAGAGGGAGATTGAGGAGGAGGACAAAAGTGGGAGGCAGCACTGCAAGGGGGAGGTAGAAGGAGCAGCCTCTTCCAGAGCACATTTTCACCAAGGGGGATCTTCTGCAGCCTTTTTATTGAAAAGTAACTAGTGGCCATGATGTTGTTTAGACTGTAATGAGAAGATATTAGAAGAAAGCGTAGAAAATGTACACTAGCCAATCAGGAAGGCTATGCATATGTGGAGACATGGGTTAGATGAGAAATCTCTGTACTTTCCTCTCTATTTTGCCGTGCAAAATAAAGTGCCTCTTTAAAGAAAGTTGATTTTTTAAAAGAAAAAAAATCAGCAGACACCCTGGGCTCATTTCCTCACTACCCATGGAGCGGTTTCCTCCCCAGACACCCTGCCTAGCCTCTTCCCTTGGGATCCGACTGCATCTACAGTTCAGATTTCAACTAAGCCCTGGTAGACAAAACACCCTAAGTACTAAAGTCTGTTCTTGCTGTCCAAAAAAGCATCAGCTGTTTCATCCCAGGTGCACATCCACAAATCCCAGAATGTTGGGAAGAGCACTACCTCCAGAGTAATCAGGAAGAAACCATGAAGATTAAATTAGCTAACTTGGGGTTTGAACTTACTTTTCTCACTGATGCTTTTTACAAACTTACGTTTAGTTATATACTAACATTTAGTTAGACACACACACACACATTGAGTTCTAATCAGGGTTATCTCAAGAAACAGAACCAATTGGATATATATTTGAGAGTATGATAGAGATATAAAGAGATTTATCATACAGAATTGCCTCATGTGATTATGGAGGCTGAGAAGTCCCAAGACAGGCAGGCAGCAAGCTGGAGACCCAGGAGAGCTGGTGGTATAGTCCTAGCCCAAGGGCAGGAAAGACTGATGTCCTAGCTCAAACAGACAGACGGAGTTGCCTCTTATGCAGCCTTTTAATTCTATTTAGGACTTTAATTGATTGGATGAGACCCACCCACTTTAGGGAAGACTATCTGCTTCCTCAGTCTAGCAATTTAAAATGTTAATCTTATCCAGAAACACCTTCACAGACACATCCAGAGATAACGTTCTAGTATATGTCTGGGCACCTGGTGGCCCAGTCAAGTTGATACATGAAATTAACCATCACATAAGGGCTTGAATTTCACCTTAAAAAAAAAAAATCCCTACTGCCATCATCTGATGCAGGTGATCATGAATAAAATAAAGGCAAATAATATCAGTGGTGGGGTATGCAAGCCAAGCTACAGGCTTGATCATCTTCCCCAGGAATCCGAGAAATTCCCTAATTGTCTATGTGTAAATATACTTCCCTTTTTTGGAGGAGGAAAAAAAATAACTGGAGTACAGGTTTGAGATGACTGAATTTTATTACTTTAATTTCTTTTGTTCTGTTCAAAAATTTTGTAGAAAATAAATCCCATAAACTTAACACATCGGCTATTCACAGTTTTCTTTTTCTCTGCTGTACTTGGCCAAGATAGAGATCCACATTTTACAAAGGGTTCTGCTCTGTTTTGCTTAACCTTGTTAAGGTGCCTGGTGAGAGACATGGACTTGGGGTCAGAGGCCAGGCTCTGAATCCAAACTCTGCCACTGTGCAGCCTTCGACAAATTGTTTCACCATGCCAAGTCTCCACTTCCCCAACTTGCAAAATCAGGAGCATGCATTTTCTCCTTTACAAGATTGCTGTGAGGATCAAATAAACTAATGCATGTTGAAAGTATTTTGTATCCGCTAAACCTTTAGATAAATGTTGAACCACATACTTATCATTATATTACTGACTCTGACTTCTGTCATAATGATGGGATCATGGTGTGTGTATTAGTTTCCTAATGCTGCTGTAACAAATTATCATCAATTTCGTGCTTTAAAACAACACAGACGTATTAACTTACAGTTCTAAAGGTCAAAAGTTCAAAATGGTACTCCTCAGGCAAAAAATCAAGCTGTTAACAGGCTATTTTTTTTTTCTGGAGGCTTTAGGGGAGAACCGATTCTCTTGCCTTTTTAGATTCTACACGTATTCTTTAGCTTGTGGTATCATTTCTTCATCTTCAAAGCCAGCAATGTCAGGCCAAGTCCTTCTCACATTGCCATTTATCTGGTTCTCTCTCTTCTGCCTCTATCTTCTACTTATAAGGACCCTTGTGATTACATTGGGCCCACCTGGAAAGTCCTGGCTAATCTCCCCACCTTAAGGTCAGCTGATTAGGACACCTTAATTCTATCTGCAACCTCAATTCCCCTTTACCATGAAACCTGACATACTCACAGGTTCTGAGGATTAGGATGTGAACATCTTCGGAGGGACATTATTCTGCCTTTCATACTTTGTTTTAAATACCGCACCTCTACACATTTATTATATCTACTTTCCCCCGTGACTTTGAAGTTAATTAACAGAAAACCTAACAGCCATTTTTCTGGGTCTACTTTCCAGTCCAAAAGTACTCATTCCTATTTTTAAAAAATATATATTTAGAAAATTTTAAAATTCAATAAAATAATTAAAAGAAGAAAAACATCTATAATCCAAACATACACAGTGATTGTCATATTTTGGCACATTTCCTCCAAGCATTTTTTTGCAGGTTTCTTTCACATAATTGAGAGCATACAATATATAAAAATGTTGATGCTGTCAATTTAATAATACAATTGCATCAACATTTCAAATGTACAAACTCTTTGTGAACATAAATTGTAATGGCTGCATATTTCATTGCAACAAGGTAACATAATTTACTTGGATGTTTTTATTAAGCATTTTGTTTCTTTAATTTTTTTAATTATTAAAGATAAATGTTAAATATCTTTTATCATTTATATTTATTTACATTTATAGTTATTTTCTTCTTAGTTGAGATTCTCAGAATTTATTGGCAAAAATGAATGAATATATTTAAAGCTCTTGATAAATATTGTCAAATCACTTTCTTCAAATAAAAGTCTATTTATACAGCTTTCAGCACTATGCCTGGTACCCATCCTGACCAACAGCAGGTATTCTCATTCTTCTTAATCTTTGAAATGGACATCTCAATGTATATGCATCTCCTTTGATTGTGTGTGAGTCTGAACATTCTTTCATGTGTTTATTCAGCGCTTGCATTTTTTCCATTTGTGTTTGGTCTACACATGAAGGTCATTTATCCCTTCCTAACCTACAAGTTATGCTTGTAGGGGTTCAAGGCAAGAGTGCACCACTTCAACAATAACTTGGAAATTCTTTCTGTTTCAGCTTGAAGGATCTGAGCCTTTATCAGATTCTCTGAGGACTACTATCACCAGTTTTCCTTGGAACAGGCTTTCTTTAATGGTCCCAAGCTGTCCTGTGGGTTTCTGATGGTGTTTCTTCACTGTTCAGTTATCAGGTCTGGCTTTAGCTGGCAAACCTTCCAAAAGATCTAGATGTTTCTCTCCTGTCTATTACCTTCCCACCTCAACCTCATCCCCCTATATTCCTTCCAGTACCTTCCTAATGCCCTAACACCTAATACTCTAGTTCAGTTCCTGAAAAAAAAAAAACAAATCTCCAGTCACCCATCAGGGTAGGGAAGAGGTGGCTGAGCAGCTGAACCAGATATAAGACAGGAACAGGGGTCTCATTATTTCTTATGTAAACATTCACCACTCCTCCTGGTTCAACCTTACCTTTCACATCCATTTCCATGGTATCTGGTGCCTCTGGTTCTAAGACTTGCCCGAGTTCTATGATGTGAACTGCCCATTTCTTTTAGTTATCCCCCTCTAGAAAACAGTAGGTTTCAGTTATCCCTCCTCTGCTAAATAAGTTACAACATATCTACTCGCTTTTCATCCTCTAAAATTGTATTGATAACTCTAATCTGCTCTTGTCTTCTCTTCTGTTCTCTTTGTCTTTATGGGCTTACACATTTTGTAATTCCCTTACTGACATTTTGATGGGGCTTGGGGAGCATGTGCTCAATACACTGTGTATTTCTTTACTCTCTGCCCTGGAGACTGTGTTCTTTCTTACCTCTGTCCTCAAAAATACTCCTTTTCTACCTTTTTGCCCTCCAAAGCATCTTGTCTCTCTCCTCTTCATCCATTATTTCTAGAACAATGTCTTAAATAAGCTTAGACTTTTACAAAAGATGAGAAGTAGTATGACTTCAGGTAACGTCCACGCTATCCTGTTCCATCCCACTTCTACCTACCCTAGAGCAATCACTGAAGTAAAACCCTGAGGGCCAGGCTGCCCACTGAAAGCAGGGGACAAGAAAGATACTGGAGCTCTTACATTAAATGTAAGTTTATATTTAAGTACAGAGATAGACTTTATTGATTTACTTACTGCATATTTTCTATACACAATAAAATCTACAGAGCACCTGGTTGGAATGGAATGTGAGGCTTCAGTTAGGCTCCTAATGCTGGCATTGCAAAAAGTCTCACTGCATTTCTTACATCCCAGAGCGTGGTTAGTTTCATATGCTAGGGATTGACATGGCATCTTAATAAGAAAACCCTTCAGTTATAATTCACAGGTGATTTGTTCAGATCATAGTTAAGAAACATCAAAGATACCCAAAATCTGCTTCCCAGAATGCATGTCACTTACAGAGCATTCCAGTCCCACAACTGCGCTGGCCTCAGTTATAAACCACTAAGTTTTTTGTTTTTTCAAATTACTTATCCTGATTATTAAGTTATTGTGTTTAAGGGTTAGAAGCGGGTGCCAAGAAACAAGATTACAAGTAGTATCTTGACATTTCAGGCAATTTAATCTCAAAAAGGGGATACTTAAACTGGTTTTCGTGTTTCCAGATTAACTGTTGACATCAAATCAGAGACATCTCAACTTTCTTAGAGGCTCCTAGTCCCAGTGTAAACAAAAACAACAATAAAATCACTCTGTTTATAGAGACTAAAATAACCTCAGCAGAGTTTTCATTCCAAACTTTTTTTTTTGTTTTTGGAGACAGGGTCTCGCTCTGTTGCCCGGGCTGGAGTACAATGGTGTGATCATGGCTCGCTGCAGCCTTGACATTCAGGTTCAAGTGATCTTTGTCCCTCAGCCTCCCGAGTAGCTGGGACCACAGTCGCATGCCACCACACCAAGCTAATTTTTAATTTTCTGTAGAAATTAGATCTCACTATGTTGCCCAGGCTTGTCTTAAACTTCTGGGCTCAAGTGATCCTCCCACCTTGGCTTCTCAAAGTTCTTGGATTATAGGCATAAGACACCATGCCCAACCTATTCTAACCATTATAAGCCACCTTGTGAGACATTGAATACAATCAAAGAATGTGCCCAAATAGTTCCCAAATATCCTAAAAATTTACTTTAAAGAATTTGGCGTTAAGGTTCCATAAATCATCTTAAAAATGACCAAAACTCTTTAATCTTGGAAGGAAGTAAATAACTGGAAAAAAAAAACAAAACAAAACTATGTAAGACATGGTGGGAGATAAAGTCATATAAATGAGGGAAGGAAATTCTAAAACTCATGCATGTGTTAGAGACTCACATTAGAAAGTATATTAGAATATATGCCAGGCACAGTGGCTCACACCTGTAATCCTAACACTTTGGGAGGCCAAGGTGGGAGGATCGCTTTAGCCCAGGAGTTTAAGACAAGCCTGGGCAACATAGTGAGGCCCTGTCTCCACAAAAAATTTAAAACTTAGCTAGGTGTGGTGGCATGTGCCTGTGGTCCCAGCTACTCAGGAGGCTGAGGCAGGAGAATCACTTGAACCTGGGAGGCGAAGGTTACAGTGAGCCGAGATCACGCCATTGTACTCCAGCCTGGGCAACAGAGTGAGACTCTGTCCCAAAAAAAGAGAAAATCTGATTACCTCTAACATTAGTCACAGGCACAAAATATAAATACAGTTCTTCCCTGTTCTTGTAACTTGATGGTTTCTCAATCTATTTAATCACCTTTGTAGTCAAGTTTCAAAATTTAAAATAATGCATTCAAGAGGAAAAGAAAAGGAGGCTGTTACTATCACCAGTACAGGCAATATGAACGACTTCATGTAACTGTCATAATTTCTAAACTGAACATAATTTCTAAAGTCTAAACCTTAATGCTTTTCATAACTGTTTACGTAAATTGAGTCTGACTATATTTTAAAATACCTCCCTCACAATTACACTTGCAAGTAGTAAAAATAAATCTCACTAGCATCTGAGTATCTCCCCATGGCTCCATCTGTGTCCTCCAGCATAGACCTGTTTTCCTCCCATTGAACTCCAGAAGCTGATCCCCAAACCACCTCTTGCAGAATGGGATACAAGTTTAAAAACCAGTATTATTTTCATCCTTTTTCTTATAAAACTTATAAAATGGATATGCTAAGGCTGATAATGAACCCTTCCATCTGGGTACCAAGCTGTTTCTTTCCATTTCATTTGAATAGAATAATGTAAAACTGCATGATCTCTAAAGTTCTTTAGAGCTGAGAAATCAAATATACCTATGATATTACTTATCATGAATAGATTTAAGTAGAGCTGGTAGGTATGTATCTCCTAGCCATCAAAATTATCTGACACCTCACCTTAAACGTTAGACATCCTAATTGACGTAGTATCTAGAAAGCAAGGTGATTGGTTAGGTCGGGGCATGGAGCTGAGCTTACCAGTGGCCCTCCATCACTGTGTAATAGCTCAGTGAAAAAATATTAGCTCCGTTATTAATGATGAGTGTTAAAGTGTCCCTTGAGAAAAACAAGCTGCTGTCAAGGTCTATACAACCAGCACTAGGTGAATCAGCAAGACAATAGCTGTGCCTGCCTATTGCCTCCCAAAACGCACATCAAGAGGAGAAAGGAAGAGAGAAAAAGAAAAATCTAGCTTTTACCTCTGAAAGCATCGTCAGGTTTGAAGGCCTAAGTGATGGCAGACGAACTCGTTGCGCACTAAGGTATGCATCTTAGACAAGGCCACTGACGGTTCCCTCACCTCCAGGCAGGAACAATTCCCTGAGCATGAGGAAGATTAAGTTCAAACACACGCGCACACACACAAATGGCACTCACAATTCAGGAAAAGACTTCTCCTATGTGGGGAGGGAAAAGATTATTTTCTCATTGCCACATTCCCTCTGTTTGGAAATTTCTAGTCATTATAGGGTAGTAACAATAAAAATTATTTTTTATATTGATAATTCATTAAATATTTATTGAGTGCTATTATATGCTAATAATCTTAACATTCTCTTGAAAAAGTGTTTCTTTCTTAAAAATAATAAAAGGAAATTACGTCGTACCTTCTGCAAATACGTCTCCTGCTCAGACAAAAAACATGCAGTACTAACGAAGTGCCTTATTTCAGCATCCAAGCTTGTCACTCAGAAATGGCCAAGTGATACGACGTGGTCTGCTTCTAAGCCACAAGATGATTTATAATCAACTAGTTGTACCTCTTTAGGACATTATAGATACTATAAAAATGGACATTTCTATAATATCTCAGGTGATGACTAAGTCAAGAAACTGTTGAATCTTAGCATAGTTCTGAGAGAAAGTTCTTCCGTCTCTATATTAAAATATCTAGTGTTTCCCGTAATTTCCACAAATCACTGCTGGTGTTGCCTTTTGAGGCTATAGAATGTTCAAGCCTTCCATTATTGGAATCATAATTACAGTTGGCATTTATTGGGTGTTTACAGGTAAAGCACCCTGGGCTAAATTCCTTACAGACGTTATGTTATCTCCCCCTGTAAACCCAGACCGACACCATCCCCTTTTCCAGGCAAAATAAACCAAGATCTTCCAGCTGTTTTTTGTGTGATTGTTTCCAGACCTTTCAACATTCTGATCACCCTCTGCTGGTCAGCTCCACTTTGTCAATGCCCCTCTTAAAATGGGGCATCCCTATCTAGTCACCATCTTCCAGATGTAAGTTAACTGATTCCAAGTACAGGATAACTATTATTTCCTTAGACTGGACAGGGTATTCCTCTCAGTCTGGCCTAAGAAGAAAGGATCTTTGTTCATTTTGGGGGGTGTTTTTATGGCAAATCACATGACTTGCTCATGTTGCCCTCCCTGTCAACTAAAACCCTGAGTCCTTTCTGCATATAAACTGATTAAGCCGAATCTCTACCACCCTGTGCAGTTAATTTTTAATGTAAGAAAAATGTTCACTTTGCATTTATTCCTCCCTATTAAATTTACTCTTTTCCATTCACAGCTCTTTCAAAGTTATAAGGGTATTTTGAGGTCTTATTTGTTTATTTTTGTTTTGTTTGAGATGGGGTCTCTCTGTCACTAAGGCCAGGGCCAAGGTGCAGTGGCACAACCACGGCTCACTGTAGCCTCGACCTCCCAGGCTCAAGCAATTCTCCCACATCAGCTTCCTTGTGGTTGAGACTACAGGGATGTGTCACCACACCTAATTTTTGTATTTTATGTAGAGACGGGGTTTTGCCATGTTGCCCAGACTGGTCTTGAACTCCTTGTCTCAAGCGATCTTCCCACCTCAGTCTCTCAAAGTGCTGGAATTACAGGTGTGAACCACAGTGCCCAGTCGCCCCCACTTTTTTTTTTAAGAGACACGGTCTCTCTTCCGTTGCCCAGTCCAGACTCAAACTTCGGGGTTCAAGTGATCCTCCCACCTTGGCCTCCCAAGTAGCTAAGACTACAGGCACAAGCCACCACACCTGGCCTTTTCAGATCTCATTTGGTCACTCAACACATTAACTCTCTTTATAGAATCTGAAAATGAAGTAAACATGTGTTGACCTAAGCAGAAAATTTAAGAAGTTGAATAGACCCATGCAGCATGTCAGCTAAAGCTTTGCCATCTAGCTAACAGTTCGTTAGTAGGAGATCCTGAGACACAAGCCTTCCACCAGTTAGGAATCTATGTAATTATTTTATCTTCTTCACTCTTTCCTTCATCTTGTTCTCACTGATATCCAGAAACTTCGTCAGCTATTTTGTTAGAATCGTGATGCATTCCTTCAACCTACCAGTTTGGTAATATGAACAAAAAGATTAGCTATTTTAAGTTGCTCTCGGTGAAGTCCTATTGGCTGCTGGTAACTGCAACTTTCTTTCTTCACCTAACAAATAATCTACTTCAAAATTCACTACAGAATCTTGCCAAAGATCAATATAGTTTAGGTTTTTGCTCCTGTCATTCATGTTCTTTCTTGCCTCTACCCATACGAACTTTATAAATATTGGGACACTATTTCTGCTGCTGCTTCTGCTTCTCCTGCTTCTCCTCCTCCTCCTCCTTCTTGTTTCTTTTTTCTTCTGTTTCTTCTTCTCCTTTTTTTTTTTTTTTTTTTTGGGACAAAATCTCACTCTATGGCCCAGGCTGCCAGGCTGGAGTGCACTGGTATGCTCTCAGTGCACTGCAACCTCTGCCTTCTGGATTCTAGTGATTCTCGTGCCTCAGCCTCCCAAGCAGGTGAGACTACAAGCATGCACTACCACACTCAGCTAATTTTTGTATTTTTCAGTAGAGAAAGGGTTTCACCATGTTGGCCAGGCTGGTCTCAAACTCCTGGCCTCAAGTGATCTGCCCACCTTGGCCTCTCAAAATACTAGGATTACACGTATGAGCCACCATGCCTGGCTTCATCTTCATTCTTAATGCCTCTTTTTCAGTCCTCAAGAAAATTGACATTGATGCTGGATTCTTCTTTGCAGTCAGGTGTGCTGGAATGAAATCCAACTTTCATTCCTGAATTCATTTAAAGCAGGCGGCTACTTTTTCCCATCCCCTTACCTCCTAGGAGTCTTTCTTAATATTATTTTATCTAACATTTCCAATGTGATTGTAAGTAGCAACTGCAGGAGGCAGGTGGGTCAACTATTTTTATCCTCCTTTCTTTAGAAGTCACTGGGACACAAAGAGATTAATTGAGCAGTTAAAGGGTTGGCAAAGTTAGAACTGAACCCAATTGTCTTACCTCCAAATCCAGCACTTTCTAAACTGCTTTTGGTGTCTCCTTTTCTTAACTTCCACGAAAAATGTTGCTTTTATAAGTGAATCTGTATGCTCTGTGCTTCCAAAAATTAAAAATAAAAGCTGGCAGGGTGCAGTGGCTCACGCCTGTAATCCCCATACTTTGGGAGGCCGAGGCCAGCGGATCACTTGAGGTCAGGAGCTTGAGACCAGCCTGGCCAACATGGTAAAACCCCGTCTCTACTAAAAATACAAAACAAAATTAGCCGAGTGTGGTGGCCCTGACTATAATCCCAGCTACTCAGGAAGCTAAGGCAGGAGAATCACTTGAACCTGAGAGGCGGCGGTTGCAGTGAGCCAAGATCGCGCCACTGCACTCCAGCCTGGGTGAAAGAGTGAGACTGTGTCTCTAAATAAATAAATACAAACGATATAATTTTATGTTTATTCCCCTTTGTTTTTTATTACCAGAATTCTTGGATCCAAATTTATTGTCTGGTGCCTCAGCTCTGTTAAGTCAAATTTAACCTAAAGGTGCCTCCGTACTCATTTTAAGTTCAGTCTAAAGGTTTCTCGGTACATCATGAACTATAACAAGTGAAGGTATAACCAGACCCTAGATTTGTACCAATCACCGAGTTTTGGCCAATCAAATGTAGCCAACTGTTCAAAGTGTGTTCAAATAAGGCAAATGCCGAGCTGTAACCAATCCAGCTGTCTCTGTACCTTATTTCTGTTTACTGTACATCACTTTCCTTTCTCTGTCTGTAAATCTTTCACCTCATGGCTGCACTGGAGTCTCCAAGCCTACTCAGCTTCAGGAGGCTGCCCAATTTGCTAATCATTCATTGCTCGATTAAACCCCTTTAAATTTAATTTGGCAGAAGTTTTTCTTTTATCTGCTCAGATCCAGAAAACTATCTACTATTTATTGTTTTTCCTGTTATGTTTTTGTTTTAGATGTCTTATAATTTCAATCTTTTTCATTTTAGAAGTAGCCCATAAACAAATATTAAGTAATTCATTTAGATTGTCTTTTTCTCTCAGGGAATCCCACTATAGATAGTGAAACAACGTCTCCTTGGATAGCTTCTTCCTTCCTGTCACTGCAGAGAGAAATTCTATTCCTTACATAGTTAGGGATACTGGAATTTCTACCTTAATACTCAAGCAGCTAATTTAGTTAGCACATGAATCTGCCTCTGCCATTTTCACTAGAAGAAAACATTTTACCAGCCCCTAACAAAAGCAAAGAAATCAACCTACAAAGATAAAATACTCTCCAAAGAGAGAACTGATCAGATACAAAATCCCAACAGAAGATGAACTTTACAGGTAATGAAAATGGCTAAAAATCTAACCAAGATTTTCATGTGTGTAAATGTGTGGACACGATTAATGTTTTTAAAAATCTATTATCTTTGGTTTTCATCTGTTTGTCTTTGTTGTGCTTAGAGTTTGCTTTTTTTTACTCCTTGTCGTTCCCAGGTCCTCTTGAATCTGTTGCTTGATTGCTTTCATTCATTCTGGAAAGTTCTCAGCCATTATCTTTTCAAATATTATTTCTGGTTCTTCTGGATCTTCAACCTTCAATCTTCTGGATCTCCCATAATACATACGTTAGCTCTTCTCATGGTATCACGTATATCGATTAACCATTCTTATTTTTCTCCATGATTTTTTGGATATTTTCTTCCAACCTCTCTCCCAGTTTTCTAATTCTCTCTTCACATTTGTCTACTGTACACATTTATTATAGTCTTAAGTTTTTTATGTTTTTTGTATTGCATCATATAGTTTCCAATTTTATGCTTAAATTCTCAATTTTATATTATCTTCTTGAACATAGCAAGCATATTTATTTTAAATTCTGTGTCTGGTAACTATAATATCTGGAGTCCCTGTGACCCTTTTTCTGTTACCTGTTGCTTTTGGTGGGTTTTGTTCATAATTTTATCATCTTGTGTAGTTGGTTATTTTTTTATTTTGTGCTGCACACTAGATTTACTGACTTGTTCATAGAAACAATTTGTAGCCAAGAAAATTGCTGCTTTTCTTTCACCAAAGAGGTTTTATGTATGCTTCTATCAGTCAGCCAGAGGCACTAGCATTTCGAGATAGCCTCAATCCAATTCTAGGGACTGAGATGATTTGAAACTAAACAACTCTGTAAGAGCTCCTGTCAACTTTGAGTTTATCTTTATATTTTGAGTATTCACTTTCAAGATACAACCTAAATTGAGTCAGTTTCAACAGGAACAACAATGTCTTAGCAATCCCTGGACTCTAATCCCCACTCTAGTACCATGAAACTGTCAAAAGCACAGATCCGCCTCTCAGATGCTCAGTATCTCCTCCAGAGTTGACAAATGCCCCCAAGAGAAACCACCCCTAGGTGCTGGGCTCACTTCCCTGTGCCTCCAATTTCCCTCCATATCCTAGACAATAATTCTTTATTATCTTGTTAGCAATTTGATGTTTTCAAAAGAATTGTTTAAAAAATTTGTCCAGCATTTTCCATTACCCTTAGCAGAAAGTTCAAATTACCCAGTCTTGCCATTACTGGAAACACAAGTCTTTAGGATGTTGTTTACTCATAGATCAATTTTGCCACATCTGTAGCCAAAAATCAGCAATCAGGCTTATCTTTGAATTAACGAATTTGTCTTTCCTTTGTTGATTTAACTACAATAATAGAAAAAGTACTATCAAGGTGCACTAATTGCAGCATAATTGCCATATGCATGGCTTCAGTTCACCTTATTTCAGATTGGAGTTCCTAATTTTCATTTCAATTGGCTTTACTTGATAAAGCCTCTTCATTTACAGCCAGAGCAATCAGGCAAGAAAAAGAAATAAAGGGTATTCAATTAGGAAAGCAGGAAGTCAAACTGTCTCTATTTGCAGATGACATGATTGTATATCTAGAAGACCCCATCGTCTCAGCCCAAAATCTTCTCAAACTGATGAGCAACTTCAGTAAAGTCTCAGGATACAAAAGCAATGTGCAAAAATCACAAGCATTCCTATATACCAATAACAGACAAACAGAGAGCCAAATAAAGAGTAAACACCCATTCACAATTGCTACAAAGAGAATAAAATACTAGGAATACAACTAACAAAGGATGTAAGGGACCTCTTCAAGGAGAACTACAAACCACTGCTCAACACAATAAGAGAGGACACAAACAGATGGAGAAACATTCTATGCTCATGGTTAAGAAGAATCAATATCATGAAAATGGCCATGCTGCCCAAAGTAATCTGTAGATTCAATGCTATCCCCATCAAGCTACCAATGACCTTCTTCACAGAACTGGAAAAAACCACTTTAAACTTCATATGGAATCACAAGAGACCCTGCATAGCCAAGACAATCCTAAGCAAAAAGAACAAAGTCAGAGACATCACACTGCCAGACTTCAAACTACACTACAAGGCTACAGTAATCAAAACAGCATGGTACTGGTACCAAAACAAACACATAGACCAATGGAACAGAACAGAGACCCCAGAAGAAACACCACACATCTACAACCATCTGATCTTTGACAAACCCAGCAAAAACAAGCAATAGGGAAAGGACTCCATGTTTAATAAATGGTGTTGGGAAAACTGGCTAGCAATGTGCAGAAAGCAGAAACTGGACCCCTACCTGTCACCTGACACTAATATTAACTCCAGATGGATCAAATATTTAAACATAAAACCTAACACCATAAAAACCATAGAAGAAACCCTAGGCAAAACCATCCAGGACATAGGAATAGGCAAGGAATTCATGACTAAAACACCAAAAGCAATGGCAATAAAAGCCAGGATAGACAAATGGAATCTAATTAAACTCCAGAGCTTCTGTACAGCAAAAGAAACCATCATTAGAGTGAATCGACAACCAACAGAATGGGAAAAGTTTTTTGCAATCTACCCATCTGACAAAGAGTTAATATCCAGAATCTACAAAGAACTAAAACAGATATACAAGAAAAAAAACAAACAACCCCATTCAAAAGTGGGCGAAGGATATGAACAGACACTTTTCAAAAGAGGACATATATGAGGCCAAAAAACATATGAAAAAATGCTCATCGTCACTGGTCATTAGAGAAATGCAAATCAAAACCACACTGAGATATCATCTCATGCCAGTTAGAATGGCGATCATTAAAAAATCGGGAGACAACAGATGCTGGAGAGGATGTGGAGAAATAGGAACACTCTTACACAGTTGGTGGGAGTGTAAATTAGTTCAACCATTGTGGAAGACAGTGTGGCAATTTCTCAAGGATCTAGAAATAGAAATTCCATTTGACCCAGCAATCCCATTACTGGGTATATACCCAAAGAACTATAAATCATTCTACTATAAAGACACATGCACACGTATGTTCACTGCAGCCCTGTGTACAATAACAAAGACCTGGAACCAACCCAAATGCCCATCAATGATAGACTGGACAAGGAAAATGTGGTACATATACACCACTGAATACTACACAGCCATAAAAAACAATGAGTTCGTGTCCTTTGTAGGGACTTGGATGAATCTGGAAACCATCATTCTCAGCAAACTGACCCAAGAACAGAAAGCCAAGCACTGTATGTTCTCACTCATAGGTGGGTGTTGAACAACAAGACCACATGAACTCAGGGAGAGGAGCATCACACACAGGGGACAGTTGGTGGGGGTAGGGGAGAGACAATGGGGGGTGGGGAGGGAGCGGGGGTGGGGAGGGATGACATGGGGAAAAATGCCAGATACAGTATGCACCTAAAGTAAAATAAATAAATTATTTTAAAACAAAAGCCTCCTCATTTACTACTAACTATTAAAGGCAAGATGATGTAGTGGAAAGAACACTGGAACTGGGGTTACCCAGCTCAGATTTTAATCCATTTTCATCATGTGTTTACTGCCTGTGTCCCACAATTCCTCTCAGCATGCACCATGCCCTCTACTGAGCATACAGACTACATGGTGAATGAGATTCATTCTTGTCTTCTCAGTTTCTATGATCATTAACATGTTTATCCATGAGTTAGAAATTATGACAGCTACCTCACATTGTTGTATGGATTAACTAAAGAAATTTACATTAAAGAGTAAAATTCACAATCACTGACACATAGGAAGCACTAGATTACTATTTGTTGAATTACTTAAATTTAGGACATAGTATTTTAGGCACAGTTTTGTTTTAAAAAATTTTGTAAATTGAATTATATCTTTTTTGTTTGTTTGTTTGTTTTGAGATGGAATTTTGCTCTGTTGCCCAGTCTGGAGTACAGTGGCACAATCTCTGCTCACTGCAACCTCTACCTCCCAGGTTCTGGTGATTCTCCTGTCTCAGCCTCCCCTGTAGCTAGGACTACAGGCACATGCCACGCGCCCAGCTAATTTTTGAACTTTTCAGTAGAGATGGAGTTTCACCATGTTGGCCAGGCTGGTCTTGAACTTCTGACCTCAAATGATCCACCCGCCTCAGCCTCCCAAAGTCATGGGATTTCAGTCATGAACCAACATGCCTGGCCAAATTATATCTTTTTTTTGAGACAGGGTCTCACTCTGTTGTCCAGTCTAAAAAGCAATGGCACTATTAGGGCTCACTGCAGCCTCAACCTCCCTGGGCTCGGATGATTCTCCTGCCTCAACCTCCTGAGTAGCTGGCCTACAGAAGCACACCACCATGCCCAGCTAATTTCTATATTTTTTGTAGAGATGGGGTTTCACCATGTTGTCCAGGCTGATCTTGAACTCCTAGGTTCAAGTGATCTGCATGCCTTGGCCTCCCAAAGTGCTGGGATTATGGGCATGAGCCACCACACACAGCCCTCAAAGCATATTTTAAATGTACTAAGGGAGTTAATTTTTGAAAGAAAATACACTGTGGATGTGGGGAGAATCTTTCCATAGAGTATTACATCTACTTTTTTTAATCCCTTATGATCATATTGACTTTCATAAAATTAATTTGCTCAGAGTAAGTTCTACCTGCAGTAAGGACACAAGCACTTCCTCTATTCAGATGATCTTGGAAGCCCCACAGGGCTGATGGCACTCCTTGCTGGGATTATAAACAGTGATGTTGTTCCATGTTCCCTGTAACAGCAAAGTGTCGACCTGAGCTGGCCCAGATGATCTAAGTTAAATGTGGAATGTATACCATCAGCATGTCATATGAGGCCACGAGGTTTAGTAAGCACTAGGAAAAAAGCCTACTCTCAGTTTCTGAAGGCCATAATCCCAGATATTCATTCAAACATGATTTTTTTTGTCCTAAAGGGTGAAATTTTTTGTTTTATGACTTTACTGCATTTCAGGAGATTTCATCATTTATTATGTTGACTGGAATTTTATC
This sequence comes from Aotus nancymaae, assembly GCF_030222135.1. Classification (NCBI taxonomy): domain Eukaryota; kingdom Metazoa; phylum Chordata; class Mammalia; order Primates; family Aotidae; genus Aotus; species Aotus nancymaae. The sequence continues at coordinate 4,512,288 of NW_026988507.1, read as the reverse complement.
ATTGTTTTCAGTAGAGTTTATGACATCATTCTGTCCCTTTGGAATCTAAATCTGGGTAATGACTATGATGTTTTTAGTTTCCAGTTGTTTGTAGGATGTCATTTTCTAAATTGTTTTTAAAAGTATAACATCCTAATGCAGATATAAACACCCTAAGTGCATTTTGATAATGTGTTAGTAGTGAGTATAAATGATAAATAAATGTGGATTCATCACCATAGCTCAGGAAAAATATATTAAGTTGGAAATTCTACATAATCTTTGGGGTGGATGTAGACCTGAAACACTATACAAACTTATCACTAAAGAAGTTCTGATAATAATCAGCTTCCTAGCAACATGGATTTTTAGGGCAGAAATGTTTAAAAATGTTAAAATAAAGGAGAAACTACTATGAAAGCCTCCCATTTGAATGTGTCGTTTGCTTTATAAAATGTTTTAAAAGATCACTATTTTGTAATATCGTTATGCATATTTACTGTCATTTCACTTTGAGATTGGTTCTAATCTACTGGTTTCTCACTGTGGGTTCTTGCAATTATGATCATTAATTTCCAATAGAATTCAACATGAAATGTGGTTTACTGGTAGCATAGGAAGGAGTAACAGCACAGGATGTGGAGTTAAACCCCAAGGTCTAACTCCCTGCTCCACCACTTCTGAACTGTGTTATTTGAGGCAAATAAACTAAGCTCTTTTAAGGTTCAATTTTGACATCTGCAAAATGGGAAAAATAATCGTAAGCACCTACCTCATAGAATATTATGAGGATTGAATGGGAGAAACCATATAAAGTGATTTGCATAGGGCCGACACAGAGTAAGCCCTTGTTAGGTAGTAACTATAGGTAGTATATCCTAAAACACATATTAAATACATAGTTCATGTCGAGAAGGAGCAGTGAAAAGAAGAGTAGATGACAGTTCCATATTCAGCCATCATTCTTCAGCTGTAATGCTCAGTACTTGTGGGGGTCACCTAGCAAGTCCATTTTATTGTCTCTGCAAACCTAGGCCTGCCACTCAGCAGGAAGGTGGGACACTCGTAAATAGACTTACATAAAAAAAAGAGACAAGATAAAGGCAAAGAGGATTTGATATATGAAAATAGACCAGTTTCACAGAATGTTAAAAAAGAAAGAAAGAAGCTAGTTAGACCCAGGCATGGTGGCTCAGTCAAAAAACCAGACACAGTTTTTTGTTGTTGTTGTTTGTTTTTGGTTTTGTTTTGTCTTGTTTCGAGACTGAGTTTCGCTCTGTTGCCCACTCTGGAGTGCAGTGATGCCATCTCGGCTCACTGCAATCTCCACCTCCGGGGTTCGAGCAATTCTCTTGCCTCAGCCTCCCAAGTAGCTGGGATTACAGGCATGTGCCACCAGCACTTTGGGAGGCTAAGGTGGAAGGATTGCTTGAGGCCAGGAGTTCAAGATCACCCTGGCCAACATAGTGACACCCCCATCCCTATTAATAAAATTTTTTTTAAAAAAACACTTATATGTCTTTACATGTTTCCAACTGGTACCATAATTAAGCATCTTTCAGAAACAGAAAAATACTTCCTCAATATGATTTTTAAAAAATATCACACACAGAGCCAACATCAACAACCTATAGAGACATTCCTATTAAAACGGGGAAGAAAACAAAGCTCCTGATAAAGCCACCATTATTTAAAATTGCATAGGACATTCTGAGCAATGTAGTAAGATATGAAACAGAAATGATGCATAACAATTGGAAGAGTGAATATATTTATCACACTGTAGATTACAATGTTAGACAATATAAGAATATACCGGGAAAACTAGAATTAACAAATTTTAGTGAAGCACATGAAGGCACTCTATATCTAAAAGTCAGTAGGTTTCTTTAAAAATACTACAATTGCCTATTCGTAGTACAACTAGTTATTATTTATTCTCCCACTCGGTTAAACTGTCCTATCCCAGGGGCTCAATTCTTCACTGCTCCAATTATTTCTGCAATTTATGATCATCGAGTTAGGCTTTTATTTGCTTAAAATGCCAAAACACGGCAAGGAGCAGTGGCTCATGCCTGTAATCCCAGCATTTTGGGAGGCAGAGGCGGGCAGATCGCTTGAGCACAGGAGTTCGAGACCAGCCTGGGCAGCATGGCGACACCTCGTCCCTACAAAAAAATTTGAAAATTAGCTGGGTGTGGTGATGTGTGCCTATAGTCCCAGCTATGAGGAAGCTGAGGTGGGAGGATCACCTGAGCCTGGGGAAGTCAAGGCTGTGCAGTGAGCCCAGATCATGCCATTGTGACTGTGCTCCTGCCTGGGCAACAGGGAGACCTTGTCTCAAAAAAAAAAAAAAAAAAAAAAAAAAGCCAAAACATGAATAAGAGTAATGTAGGAGATGATATTAATTTTTCCCAGCTTATTCTGAGTGCTGAAAGAGAACCAGGCTGAAATGAGGCTTTTATTTATTCAACAAACACTTGTGTACGCACAGACACTATGCATATTAATTCAGGAAATAAAATGATGACAGGACTTCTGCCCTCCTGGAGCATGCAGTCCAATGAGAGAAATTAAATAAACAAACCCAAGACAATATTGATTAAGTATCAGTTGTTATAAAGTCTGAGAAGAAATAACAGAAAATTAGAAAGTGATGGGGTAAGGGGTCAAGGAAGAGAGAGAGCATAAAATTTAGAGTGAAGGATCAGACCAGTCTGTCTGAAGGAATGCCATTCAAGTTCATGCTTTATGAACCAGGAAGGGGTTGGTCAAACAAGGAGGGCTGGACAGCAGCCCTAGAGCAAATAGCAAAGAGCTAGAAACAAAAGGCTAGTGAGCCAGGGGAAGAACGGTGAGAAGTCAGGTTAGAAAGACAGGCAGGGCCCACAGGATGCAGTCTGTAGAAGTTGGGATGTTTTCTGCTTCTAGTAATAGAAGGACTAATTTAAAAGAGCTCGAATAGTAAGAAGTTTATTAGCTAACAAAGTAAACACAACATATATTTAAATATATTATTGTACACATAATAGATACAACATGAGGCCCAAGAGCAGCTGGCTGCAGGAGTGAGGGGGTCCGTTTCTCAACCACATCTTCAAGGGTGAAGTTTCCTGTTTCTTTCCCAGGTCCTCTCCCAGTGTCCCCCTAGGCTGAATTGTCTTATGGGGTCTACATGATGATTACGGTTTGGAGGTTTTTATTTGGAAGGAGGAGAGTTGAGACTGAGTTTCACTCTGTTGCCCAGGCTGGAGTGCAGGACACAATTCTCAGCTCACTGCAACCTCTGCCTCCTGGGTTTGAATGATTCTCCTGCCTCAGCCTCCCGAGTAGCTGGGATTACAGGCATGCACAACTATGTCTGGCTAATTTTTTTTGTATTTAGTAGAGATGGGGTTTCACCATGTTGGTCAGGCTGGTCTCAAACTCCTGACCTCAAATGATCTACCCGCCTCAGCCTCCCAAAGTGCTGGGATTACAGGCGTGAGCCACCATGCCCAGCCAATTACAGTTCATTTTTAAAGAATAAATAAACTCTCCACAGAAGCGCTACTCTGCTACTCCGTCCCTTCCCTCTCCTCCTCTCTCCCAAGCAGATTAGTCACTTTGTTGCCTTAGCTGGCTACAGCCAATGCCTAAAACTACCACTGGCAAAAAAGAATGGAATTGCTATGACTGGTCCTGATCTCATGACCCAGGAATAATGACACCAAATGCAAGGCTCTTAACCCATGAACATTTTGGGGCCCATGGATATTTTGGTTAGCATTCAGGAATATCGGTGAATGGAGATGGGGAAAACACTACCCTCTTATTTTTCAACAATCTCTAACTGAAATCGTTAGCTGAAATCTTATTTCCTTCCATTATGAAGGTAGGCAAAAGACTGTGGTAATAATGGCAGTGCAAATGATTTATCACCAGTAAACATCACGATATTTACTATCACAGTACAGTTATGGTTCCACTGCTTTCCTGCACTCCCCATCTTCACCTGCTTTTTGATGAATACATGGAAGGCGGTAAGTCCAAGACCAGTCCACAGTACAATGTTCTTATTCACGCTAAGCAACAAAGACCTCCACACTAATAGATCTTCTCAAAATTTAAACTTAACTTTAACCAACCTGGGATTCGGTGAATTCTTTCCTTATTTCTATGCACTGTCCTTACCACCTCCCCCGCCTACACTTAATCTTCATTTTCTGTCCTCTTCGTCCACACTGCTTCCCATCCCCGTCCTATAACCTTGACTGTCTACCTTCAAGTTATTTACATATGTGTATAGGCATGTAGGAGGCAAGGGATTAAAAACAGAAGCAGAGAACACAGTCTTTTCTCCCTCTTTCTCTTTAAATTGTAAAAGCAGGCCAGCTGTGGTGGCTCACGCCTGTAATCCCAGCACTTTGGGAGGCTGAGGCAGGCAGATCATTTGAGGTCAGGAGTTTTGAGACCAGCCTGGCCAACATGGTGAAACCCCATCTCTACTAAAAATACAAAAATTAGGCTGGGCTCAGTGGCACCCACCTGTAGTTCCAGCTTCTTGAGAGACTGAGGCAGGAGAATCACTTGAACCCAGGAGGCGGAGGTTGCAGTGAGCCGAGATTGCACCACCGCACTCCAGCCTGGGTGACAGAGCAAGACTCCATCTCAAAAAAAAAAAAAAAATTAGCTGAGCATGGTGGCATGTGCCTGTAATCCCAGCTACTCAGGAGGCTGAGGCATGAGAATTACTTGAACCTGGAAGGCAGAGGTTGCAGTGAGCCGACATGGTGCCATTGCACGCCAGCCTGGGTGACAGAACGCAATTCTGTCTCAGAAAAAAAATTGAAATTGTAAAAGTAGGGTAAATCCCAGAGTGGGGTACCCCTAGGGCCTTGTTGTCTGGGTTTGAAAGCATGTTCCACCCCTTACTAGAAGTGGGGCTTGGGCAAGTTACAGGACCTCAATGAGCCTTAATTTCCCCATTTGTAAAATGAATATAATAATATTGAGAAAATGCTTGTGAAGTGCTCATTCACTGTGTGGCACACAGTGTAAGTAACTAATGAATATGTGTTTTTTTGTTTGTTTGTTTTTGTTTTGAGACAGAGTTTCGCTCTTGTTACCCAGGCTGGAGTGCAATGGCGCGATCTCGGCTCACCGCAACCTCCTCCTCCTGGATTCAGGCAATTCTCCTGCCTCAGCCTCCTGAGTAGCTGGGATTACAGGCACGCGCCACTGTGCCCAGCTAATTTTTTGTATTTTTAGTAGAGACGGGGTTTCACCATGTTGACCAGGATGGTCTCGATCTCTTGACCTCGTGATCCACCCGCCTCGGCCTCCCAAAGTGCTGGGATTACAGGCATGAGCCACCGCACCCGGCCAAAATATTTGTTATGACTAGTATCATGTGAAGAAATTATTCTATGACTAAGTGCAGAATATGGTCAACTCTCCACGGCCTACATCTCCCAGTATTCATGTCTAAAGAGATTTGCTTCTTTTGTTGGCCAGCTAAGAAAGTTTATTTATTCATGTGTTCAGCAAATACTGATTGAGCCCATACTAAGTTTCATTCGTGTTCAGTAGGGGCTTAGTTAAATAACGTCCTGTATAAACACATGATAGAATATGTTACGATGCTTCAGCTAAGGCGAACTCGTTATATTTCTACCTATTATCACGGGAGGAGCTCCGATGTCAGAATAGTTAGTGGGAGAAAAAAGTTGCTGACAGTTTATCCACAGTAATTCCATTCTTATGAAATCACATAAACACAGAAGCAAAAATACTACATATTTTGTATGGATCTCTATATATTATGTAAATGTTCAGAGGAAGTTCCAGACTATAACCCACAAAATCAGGACAGAAACTAAGATTGGAAGTGGGGGAGCCATTTAAAAGAATACTATCTGGCCTGGCACAGTGGCTCACATCTGTAATCCCAGTACTTTGGGAAGCTAAGGCGGTTGGATTACCTGATGTCAGGCGTTCATGACCAGCCTGACCAACACGGCAAAACCTCATCTCTACTAAAAATACAAAAATTAGCCAGGTGTGGTGGCAAGCACCTGTAATCCCAGCTACTCAGGAGCCTGAGGCAGGAGAATCGCTTGAACCCGAGAGGCGGAGGTTGCAGTGAGCCGAGATTGCGCCACTGCACTCCGGCCTGGGCCATACAGTGAGACTCCATTAAAAATAATAATAATAATATTAGCCTTACGGGTTATGTTCAAATTTTTACATAAGGATGGAATATAATACCTAGATAGTATCAAAAAAGCAATTCTATGGCTTCTGCCAGATTTCCTGGGTATCCAACTGCCACAACCCACGGAATTTCTGACTTCAAATAGATTCGGTTGACAACTTAAAAAAAAAAAAGCCTAATCACACTCAGAAGATCCAGTGTTGTCTCTCTTATTCAGTGCCTTGGGGAAAAAGGCAGAGGCATATTTATGTAAGCACACCTACACGACTTCTAAATTTACCCATTTAGAGATGTTCACGCACAGACACAAGGCCTCCCTGGGAGACTGGCGCCTCGCTGGGGCTGGGGCCGGGCTAGGGCTGGAGCTGGGGGCTGGGACTGGGGCTGGGGCTGGAGCTGGGGGCTGGGACTGGGGCTGGGGTTTGGGCTGGAGCTGGGGGCTGGAGGTGGGGCTGGGGGCTGGGGCTGGAGCCGAGGCTGGGGCTGGGGTTGGGGCTGGAACTGGGGGCTGGGACTGGGACTGGGGTTTGGGCTGGAGCTGGGGGCTGGGACTGGGGCTGGGGTTTGGACTGGAGCTGGGGGCTGGAGCTGGGGCTGGGGTTGGGGCTGGAGCTGGGGGCTGGGACTGGGGCTGGGGTTGGGGCTGGAGCTGGGGGCTGGAGCTGGGGCTGGGGGCTGGGGCTGGAGCCGAGGCTGGGGCTGGGGTTGGGGGCTGGGGCTGGGGGCTGGGGCTGGGGGCTGGGGCTGGAGCCGAGGCTGGGGCTGGAGCTGGGGGCTGGAGCTGGGGCTGGGGGCTGGGGCTGGAGCCGAGGCTGGGGCTGGGGTTGGGGGCTGGGGTTGGGGGCTGGGGCCGGGGCCAGGGCTGGAGCTGGGGGCTCGGACCGGGGCTGGGGTTGGAACTGAGGCTGGAGCTGGGGCTGGGACTGGCGCTGGGGTCGGGTACAGCTGCGCGTCTTCCTCCACCCAGTCTGGACCCTTAACAATGTCAGACTGGAGGAAGCAATTTTAAAAGTCAGGGGTGACGGTTTTCACTTCCAATATGTGGGGTGCTGAAGATCTGAGGTCTAGCCGTGCTCCTCCTCTGGCTCGCTCTGTGGTCCTGGCAATGAGATTAACTTTCAGGCCTGGGTCAAGCGGAGGGGATGATGCAAAATGCTGTCAATCCCTTCACAGAGGAAACTTTGAAACTGCTGAGTCCTTAGAAAGCAGCAATGGTTTTACGTGGTTATAAAGCACACTCCTTAGTGAGTTTCTACACACACACAATGTATGTATTTTGGAAACATCCAATTATATTTCTGTGTATGGCATATTCTGAATTACGTCAACATAAATAATATGATGCATATCTACAGTGTTTATGTGCATAATTTTGTATATATAAACATTGTGTTTATATAACACACATCTGAAGTGTCTATTAAACATATATATTAACATATTTGCAATGTTTTATCTCCTGTTCATGTCACAAATATAAACTCTAATGGGTGTTCATAATTAGTATATAATGGCCTCCAGCAAAGCCTATGTGTATAAACTGCATAATTTATAATGACGCGGACATAAGGTATTTCTAATATAGGATTAGTAATGCATAAGGGTAAAGCAAACAAGGTGCTTAGGGTGGACCTGAGTCCACCTCTCAGGTTCCTGCAAGGGCTGCTTGTCACACCCTAGTACTGTTCCTGATAAAACTGCCAGTTTCTCTTACCATCTTCATCACAACCAGAAACAATTACCATTACTAAGTTCCAGGCACAGTTTTATGCACTTTACATATATTAAGCAAGCTAAAGAAATGGCATGACTACAAATAACATGAATTCTAAGTGAATTACAGGAAGTTGTGACTAACAAGTAAAATGTTTTGAAAGCCATGACTCAAAAGTCCCAGCTAGACATGTCCTCTAATGAAGACTTCTGCCATGGGGTGACGAGTCCACATCTCCCAGGAAATCATGGCATCTATGCTAAATCCAGCAGTCTTTCCTGTACATTAGTTGTTTCTCCTTGAATACGCACTGTATCAAGTGTTCTACTGATCTGTCTCCACATTGGGGCAGCTTGGCAGGATATACGCTTCAAATCTCTTTGCCTAGATGTTCATATGATTGACAGACTTCAAAAAGAAGAATGACATGTATTTTCATTTTCTATATTACTGTTACTATTTTCAAAACTGAGGTAGATAATGGAGCTTATGATAGTCTAACTGTACTTCAACAAGATAATATGTTTATATTTAAACTCATTCAGAGACCAAGGAAGAGGGATTTACACAACATATTATCTAGTATCTAGCTACAGGTGATTTACTGTTGTTCACTGAAATGCAGTTGAAGTACAAGATGGATAATAATATTACATCGTGGTATATATCCTGTTCACATCAGGCCTCCGTAATAAAAGCCGAACAGCAATCTACAGAACCTGCCTTAAATCTGCCATCTAAGATACTGATTGTAAAATAAAATGATCAAAGTGCAGGTTATCTCATACTGCCTTCCCCGAGAGAGTGGTATGCAAAGAACTTCCTACTTTTTATTTATTTACATTCAGTCAACAGGAACATAAATTAAATTAAAAACCTCAGTGTTATGCAGACTGAATAAAGCACACCTAATATGTTGCTAAGTAGATTTTTTTTTTTTTAGATATTGCAGGCTACAGCTTGTACTGTACTTTTATCCAGTACACTTTCACTACCTACCAATAACAAAATATGCTGATGAAAAGAATAAGTTAAAATGAATTTTGCAAACTAGCAATTTCACATGCTATACCCCTGCTGAGAATAAACAGTTTTTAGTGTTTTCTTTTTTTTATTTGACACCTGAAATCAAGTATCCCTGCCAACTGATTTCATTTTAAATAATCTCCTAAGGACCCAATGGAAATAGACCACAAAGAAGTTAACACTGAGTAGAGACATCGCAATTGAATTTTAAGCAAACATTTTTGTCTTTACAGGCAAGTAATTGTAGAAACATTAAAGGCCAAGCTTCCCTTTAAAAAGGGATGCCCTTGTGTCATAGAATGTAGATGACAGAAAAGTATGAGGTCTGGGGTAAATCATCCTCTCTTCTAAACACATATAAGTACTTAGACTCAAGTTAAAGTGAAGGTCAAGAGAATCCTTGGAGGGGAAAAGAAGTTTGAATTCTTCTCACATTTCTGTTATACCCAGGATTTAGCTACTGTCTTCTCCGTGCTGCTGTGGTCCCTCACACAAACCCCTATTGTGATAGCCATCTTAATGAATTATAATAATTTGTTTGTTATGTTTTTGATGTGTGTGTCCACTTTGTTGTCTTTCCAATGAGACCATACACTCCTTGAGAAGAGAAATTGTCTTATTCATCCTGGGTCCCCAGCATCTAGCCCAATACTTGGCACTCAGTAGGTGTTCTGGAAATGCCTAGTGAATTTAAATAGATATTGAAAATAATAACATATAATTTAAAAGAAAGAGAGGAACTTGGAAGGCAGAAGGGACAATACAGTCATATTTGATTGATGTTGTAGAAGTAAGAGCTGGTTTTAGGTAGAGTCAACACATGGAGATTTTCAAGATCAACTATTGAAACACCTTTTCCCATTTGGGCCAGTTAATTCCTCCACTCATCTATTCATTCATTCAGCATGTGTCTGTTGAATGCCAAATCTGTGCTAGGCAATTACTACCTACTGAAGCAGCTGATGCCATGAAACACAACAGGATCACAGTCACTTGTTAAGATCTCACTGCAGATATGCCAACAGAGTCACAACTGGGCTTCAAGTTGATGCTCAAGCTAAACCGTGGAGCATTTTTATTTTACCATTTACATTTATCTTGCCCTTAACTAAGTAGTTTCAGTCTCTTTAGGCCTCAAAGATTTACTCTAGTATATATTTGACAATATAACCAGATCTTCTTATGATCCTGGCTTAATTTTCTAACTTTGCCAGTGATACGCTAAGTGCCACTTATAATTATGCTGAAGTGGGCCTCATTTTCCCTAAGAGTTTCAGATTAGACTGGAGACCCGCAGGCAGGATACTTACATTTTTCTGTACTTTATTCTATGATGAATGTCTTGTTTTCCTTCAACAAATAATATGTACTTCTAATATGATCAAGGGAAACTGGAGATAAAAATTGGGTTATCTTGCAGTCTCAGTCTTAAAATATTATGTTGAAAGTGGTATCATATGACCACTATAGAGTTTATAAAAACATTTCTTTGTCTTTTCAATCAATGACAGAGAAAATTCCAATATGTTAAGAAAAAAAAAAAAAAACTAACCTGTCTACTAAAGTGAAGATAAGTAGGCAGATATCTTTTAAAGCTATACAAAGCCTCAGATTTCTTTTTCTTTCCTTCCTTCCTTCCTTTCCCATTTACACATGATTTCTGAATGCAAGGGGGTAGCATGGGGGAGGCCATTCAGTAAATAAGTATAGAAAATGATAGTTCAGTTTTGCTTAAAATAGGAATAAAAAGAAGCTTTTGCCACTTGTGATTTCTCCTTATTAAACTGACAAAAGCATCTATTTTAGAAGTCTGTTAAAAGAAAGCATGTTTGCTAATAGGTCATAGAAGAGAAATAGTGAAATTATAAGTAAGAAACCCATTTGTTCTAGCCATGTTGCTACCAGGATGGTATTATCCCTTTCAATGGGCTTTCTGATTATAATGTTATAAATGACAGTAGATTCAGTATGTACCTTAAAAATATGATTTATAATTGAGCAGTTCATCAAAATAGGTACTGGTCTTAGCACTAGTTCAATCAGCACTGTTTAAAATTCAGTCTTATGTTTCCCCTCTCATAAATTAATTCTATCCTCTTTTATCCTTGCAGTTTCTTTTTTCTCCCTACATTTCTACACCTAAATATGAAGTATAGGCATTGTCATCATTTCCAGACTGTACCATGTTGCCTTTGCATAGTTTACCATTGCTTAACCACAGGATACGCTCCATAAATCTTTCTTTATAAATCAATCCTTCCCTCCCATTAATCATTTTCATTATTTATCTCTGCCTTTCCTCCAAGATTGTCAACACTGCTTGTTTATTTAGGTGCTTGAAATTGAATACAGTTGTCTCAGAGTAATTCTAGCTACAGTTGTATCAGAGGCCACAGCCTCCCCTCCCCTCGGGGCTTCCACACTGACTCACACAGTCCTGTTGTCTTTTTGTTGTTAATATTCACTGTAAGTTTGTCCACATTCTCCTGGTGCTCTGTCTTTGATTACCACTAATAATCCCACTTTTCCAGATTTTGTTCTTCAATGAATGAAGGCTTCTGATGTGAATTTTTTGCCAGATATTTGTTTGCATCTTTCTGAGAACAATTTCATTTTTTTCATCCCATATTTCTGACTTGTTTTGTTTCTTCTGAACCATACTGCTTTCCATATCCTGGCCATTTATCAAAGCTTGTAACACCTCCCAATTTAGTCTTCTCAAAACTGCCGTGAGCATTCTGTTCATTCTCTTTTTTGGATTATTAATACATACATAAAATACAAACCATGGTGGCTTGCTAAGAGATAGACCCTCAGAACTGCACAGAATGCCACTGTTGTTACCTTTTACAGATGGCACCTTCAGCCTCCTTCAGTCTGCATGGCTGTGTTATTATCAAGGCTATGTGGAATGAAGGTGTCCAGGGAAATTGTACAGCATGTCAAATTAAATGTTTTGTTCCAGTCTGAATATGATGTAGATGCCCTACTACGTTCCCATCACTAGCTCATCTCTTCTCAGTGGATAAACAAACCTCTGTAAAAATCTGACCTTGCTTCATGGGGCTTTGGTGTGGGTAGTTTGGTTTCATTTTATAGTTTAGTTCAATTTGGGATTTGTCTTGGTTAAGTTCTTGAGCATCTCTCCCTCAAAGAATTTTATTACTTAAAGTGATGCATTTTGGTGTGTCAAATGCACATCCAAGGGCACTCAAGAGAGTACCATAAATAGTTCAAAGATGTGTACTAGTAGGTGCATATTCTCCATGCTCTGCTGGTGCCCATGGTTCTAAGGTTGGAGTCTCCTTCAACTGACAGATGAAAGTTCCCTGCACAGCCCTGAGGGTGGGAGTTTAACCCTGTGGCCTTTCTTAATGCTTCTTTCCAACCGATTCCACTTCCAAGGTTTGCTTTAAGGTGTTTGTTATTGCCATCGCCATTGCTATTGTTGTTGTTTTTAACTCAGACTTTATCTTCACACTGTCATAAAAACTAGGCATCTTCGTGGAGGGAGAAGGCTTTGTAACAGACTGCCAGCAGCCGTGCAGCCATCTCTAGGGACATGATTCACACTGTATTTCTATGATTGGTGCCCCTCACTCCCATCGCATTGTGAATGGCACCACTGGGGTTAGGCAATCTGGAGGTGCCTTGGTTCTTTGGCTGTTTATAACCCTAATTATGAGGATCAAATGAGATAATTGATATAAATGTATAATATGAATTAAATATTTTAAAAGTAAGAGGAAAAGATACCTATCTGTCCTAATTTTCCTTTTCTTTTTAGCAATTTATGTTACATGGGCAAGAATTGTTTTTCCCAACTCCTCCTAATCTTTAATCCTTCCTTGAACAAAATAATGAAATAACTGGTATTCAATATATGCTCTAATAATTGATTTGCATCTTTCTTGACAGAATCCCTGATATTTAAGTCTTCAGTAGCTCCTTATTTAAAGCTCTTTGTTGTCTTTCCTGTTTGCCGTTGGCCTCTCTCCTCTATTACTTGCCATTCTTACACATCCCTTTAGTTATTTCTAGGCCATGTTCCAAGACATGAGACAATCACACCTCTTAGGAACACAGACAAGAACCAGGAACTAATAAAGCTAAGAAATCTGAGCAGCTGAAAGAGATATTACAAAGTCCATCCATTAAAATGCATCTGTGCTATTTAAAGTCAGGCTCAATTCAGAGCCCATGAACACTTTGCATACTCTTCTCTTAAAAATGTTATTAGCTGATTTCTAAGTCCAACATATAGGCCAAGGAATTGGAAGTGAAACAGAGTTTCTTCTCCAAGTCAGCACTCTGAGTGTTGTCAACAATGTAATCTATAAAGGAAGCCAGAAAAACAAAACTACCAACAACTGCAGGGTGAAGTCACTAAACAGAACAAATAGCCCTATGTACCTCAAATGACTCTAATGATACTACCATGGCATGCCGCTGTTGTTAGTAACTGCAGTTCATAGTAATGGTATGTCCATTGTACCCATATTATTTCCTGGTGAAGTAGTGAAGTATATTATACATTTTAGATGGATTTCTATCTAAAATTGTTTTTTGAGTTTTGTAGCTAAAAATAGCTAATTTTTAAAGGCTATTTAGAACAACTCAATCTGCAAAAGATAGCCCAGCTTTTCTATAAATTACAATGTATTTCTCCTGTCCTCTTCAACATATGCACATCCATTCCCATCCTTTTGAGAATATAATTTTTTTTTTTTTTTTTGAGACGATGTCTTGTTATGTCACTTTGTCTAGGCTGGAGTTCAGTGATGTGATCTCGGCTCACTGCAACCTCTACCTCCCAGATTCAAGTGATTCCCCTACCTCAGCCTCCCAAGTAGCTGGGACTACAGGCACCTGCCACCACGCCCAGTAATTTTTTTATTTTGTAGAGACAGAGTTTTGCCATGTTGGCCAGGCTGGTCTCAAACTCTTGACCTCAAGTGATCCATTTGCCTCGGCCTCCCACAGTGCTGGGATTACTGGCATGAGCCACTGCACCCAGCCTAGAAAATATAAATTCTTTAGTAGCAAGAACTAGTTCTTTCAACTTGGTTTGGATATACAATGGCTATCTGAGCACACAAAATAAGAGTTTAAAATTCTAAACTTTCAGAATGAAAGGAATCTCAGAGATCATATTAATCCAATCAATGTATTTTACAGAAATGTTAACTATATGTACCAACATTTTCTCTAAGCTAATAAGGCATTTTCCTCCCAAACTGTACAAAAACGCATGCAAGAAAATGGAAGTCTCCTACCCAAACAGAATCCCTAATGCCCCAGTCTTCCCCTGATAAAACAGGCAGTTACCCGTTTCTTTTGTGAAAATACTCTACATAAATACAAGTACACACTTGAGCTTTATAAAATACAAATAATAGCATGAAAGGCTTCTTTGCAACCTGATTTTTTAGGTTAAAATAATATATTTTAAAATAATAAATCTGTGTTCACTGAAAATTATAGTCACTAGAATTAAGCTCCCTCATAATATTGCCTAAAGTTTAGTACTAATGAGTCACTAATACACAAAATATACACTTACCTATATGTATACACTTACACTTTCCATTCTAAGGATGTGACAAACTCCAGAAGGAAGTGAAAGATATGCAAAAAGCAAATGTTTTCCCTACCAGAATACCCCTAAATACACGGTCATTCAACACTTTGAGATGAGGCATGGAGAGCAGAGACCGTCAACATTGTATTCTTAATATTCTAATTATTCAACATTATTATAGTGTTAGAACTGAAAAAGAGATCCCAAGATCCATTTAATATGATGTTTTCAAACTGCAGGTCACATGTGAGAAATGGGTCCTAAGATCAATCTAGTGGATACAATCAGTATTTTTTTTTTAGAAACCATTTTGAAACAGTATTTTTTAAATGAAAAAAACAAATCAGAATGCATTCCATTTAACAAGGGTAAAAATTGTTTCATAATAATTTTCATTTTTTGTGTGTATCTATACTGGCTTGTGATATAAAATGTCCATCCTGCTATGGATCATGGGCACGAACTTGGAAGCCACCGATCTAATCTGGCCTCTGGTTTCTAATGAGGTAAAACTCTAAGTGTTCTCAGAGAAAGAGGTGTCTGTGCATTCCTGAGAACAAGCCTCTCACAAAGAATCATTTTCATTCTGGCTCATTATTTGAAGTACAATGTCACGTTCTCTTTTTGTCAAGATTATTGGGGTATAGGCTTAATTCCAAACTTACTCTTTTGGCAGCATAACTTTACCCAGCCAACTAATTGATTAAAACCCAGTAGAAATCCATCTTAATCATTAGCCATCATTATCATTATTTCAATTATAGGAGCACAGGGATAACAGGAAAACTTCGCTACATCTGCAAATGGCTCTCACATTCTTTGAGCTAGCTCTTTTCCTCCTCAGAATCAGTGAGGCAGAAGCCTGCTGACCCAGCCACAAACCCTGAGGCACATCCAGAGAACTGACAGTCTCAATCTGGTCAAACCAAAATAAGTAGTACAATTGTACTGAAAGGCTTAATGAAGGGTACATCTCTCTTTGCCACAATCTTTCCTCTATCTGATGGAGTTGAGTGCAGAAATCATAACGGGAAGTAAGAAGTTATGTCCAAAACTTTGTGTTTTACTGGAGGCAATGATGGGGTAGAGTGTGAGTGTGGGGTTCAAGAAATGCGTGCTCTGGCTTAAATCTGAGTTTGGTGACAAGGCTTTCAAGTCTTTCAATTGCCCCAGATCTTCATCTCTTCATTTCTAAAACGAGGGACTGTGCCACAGCAGTTTAGCCATAAATTATCATCATAGCTGCACTTGTATGGCCCTTGCTATGTCACAGGCTCAAGAATTTTACATAATTGGCTGATTTAATCCTCCCCATAACACTAACAGGCAGGAAATTTTCCCTTATGTTACAGATGGAATTGCACAGACGAGTAGCAGAGAGGTCAAGTAACTTGCCCAAAATGACCCAGTTAGCAAGTAACTCCAGATACTGTGCTCTCAACGTCGTGCAATGTTGCCTCAGCAGAGATCTTTTTAGAAATCACTTGTCCTATGCCCAACTACTCTCCAAAGCCTACAATACTGAAGATATTTTCTACTAAATAAGCCATATTTGCTAAATTTCATTTTCCATTTTATTAATCAAAGATGTATCATATGGTCAGAGTTCCTGATCAGCATAAAATAAGTTACCACACTCATTTACATAATTCCTGCCCAATGTGAAATTTCACGTGTTGGCTAACCTAGTAGTTATATCATGTATGATTTCTGTTAGCCCAGGAATCTCAGTTAAGACTTGGAGACTTCTTATATCTGGAACATCAGATGTTCCTTTTAGTTCTTATAACAGTTGGTCTCAAAGGCAGGAAGGATACCATCGCCATAGAGGGAGAATCAGGCGGAGACATTTTTGGTGTCACAGTGACTGGAGGGAGGAGATGCTGGAGGGGGTGTTGGGTACTAGCATTTAATGGGCCAAGGCCAGGGACAGTCCCACCCAAGGAAGAATTTCCCAACCAAGTGCGAAGAGCACTCCTGCTAAGAAACCCCCAAGGGTGGCCAAGGGCAGTGTGGACAGATCACAAGGTCAAGAGATTGAGACCATCCTGGCCAACATAGTGAAACCCTGTCTCTACTAAAACTACAAAAGTTAGCTGGACATGGTGGCACACACCTGTAGTCCCAGCTACTCAGGAGACTGAGGCGGGAGAATCACTTGAACCCGGGAGGCACAGGTTGCAGTGAGCTGAGATTGCACCACTGCACTTCAGCCTAGCAACAGAACGAGACTCCATCTCTAAAAAAAGAAAGAAAGAAACCTCCAAGGTCTGCTTGCTGGAGGATGAAAGAGGAAAAGTAGAAATATGGAAGCTCCATTCCTACCATTACCCCCCAACTCTGCCATTCTGCCATGTTTCACTGGAAGAACTTCCCTCTCCTAGTCTCTTGTGAGGTCCAGGCAAGCTCCTCTTACCCCTTTCCATTAATGTTTTCATTATTTCTATGTTGTATTGCTCTTACACATACAGCGAGACACCGTTTGGGGAAATGCAGTGTCTTTGTGCAATAATAGAGCCTGTTCTTCACAGTCAGAGCTTGAAGGACACATCTGTGCCGGGGCAAACCCCATATCAGCCCACTAGGTTTCAAGGAATTGCCTTTGACCTTTCCTTTGCTCTGGGAGAGCTCAAGGAGACATCCTCACAGGATAACCAGAGAGTGGCAGAGCAAAACCTCATGACACATGTTGAATGAGGTTTTTGATCCAGATTCATTAGCTCCTTTAAAAATCTGTATCAAAAAATCATTATGAAATACCACTTTATGGCCGGGCACGGTGGCTCATGCCTATAATCCCAACACTTTGGGAGGCCGAGGCCGGTGGATCACAAGGTCAAGAGATCGAGACCATCCTGGCCAACAAAGTGAAAGAAACCCTGTCTCTACTAAAAATACAAAAATTAGCTGGGCATGGTGGCGCATACCTGTAATCCCAGCTACTCAGGAGGCTGAGGCAGGAGAATTGCCTGAACCCAGGAGGCGGAGGTTGCGGTGAGCTGAGATCGTGCCATTGCACTCCAGCCTGGGTAACAAGAGCGAAACTCCGTCTCAAAAAAAAAAAAAAAAGAAAGAAAGAAAGAAATACCACTTTACATCCTCAAGGATAGCTAACATTGAAAAGACAGATAATACCAAGTGTTGGCGAGGATGTGAAGAAGTAAGAATCCCGATACACTGCTGGTGGGAATGTAAAATGGTAAAGTCGCTTTGGAAAACACCTAGGAGTTCCTCAAAAAGTTGAACATGAAGTCACCATATGATTCAGCAGTGCCACTCCTAGCTACATACCCAAGATCATTAAAAACTTGTCTACACAAAAACCTGTAGATAAATGTTCATAACAGCATCATTCATAACAGCCCAAAACTGGAAACAAACCTAAATATACGTCAAACTGATGAATGGATAAACAAAATGTGGTACATCCTTAAGGCAGAAAGGATTGAAGTGCTGACACATGCTACGACATGGATGAACCTCAAAAACATGCTAAAAGTCACAAAAGGCTGCCTATTACAGAATTTCACTTATTTAGAATGTCAAGCATAGGCAAATTTATAGACAGAAAGCAGATTCGTGCTTGCCAGGGGCTGGTGGTAGAGAGAAATGGGGAGTGTCTGCTAATAAGCTTTTTTCTCAGGTGATGAAAATACAGTGAAATTAGATAGTGGTGACAATTGTACAATTATATAACTAAACTAAAACCCACTGAATTGAACACTTTTAAAGGTCTAAATTTTATGATATGTTCTATCTCAATAAAGCTATTATTAAAGAATAAATATGAATGGTGTTTTTACCTTGTGGCAGACACTCTTCCAGCCATTGAGGGGATTCTGCAATATACAAACAAAGACGATGTACTTGATCTCATGTCTCAATTCTAGTAAATAAATAAGCAAATGAAAGTGAACTTCATGCTCCTGCATATAGAAACACTGGAGCCAGCCCAGGGCACAGACACTGTTCAGTTCACATTCACATGGACTCCTGGCAAACATTCTTGCCCAGTGTGGCTCCAGGACGCTCACATGGTCCCCCTCACAGGAATCCCCCCAGAGCCACCACACAGCAGCTCCCCGGCCAAAGCCCCAGTCCAGAAACTCACCCACAACTTCAGGCATCCAAGCTCTCCAGAGATCCAGCTTGCACTCTTCTTTCAGCCTCCATGGTTTCTTCTACCCACTCACTTTTACCCCTATTTGCTCATTTAGCAAATTATTTAATACATATTTACTGAGGGCTATAGTAGCTAGAATGCTTTGGGCCAAAATATATAGAAATTTGAGTCCATTTTGGACTCAGAACTGTTTAAACAGTAAGGACAATTATTGTTTCCTGAGCAGGATGTCCAGACAGCAAGCACGGGCTCTGACTGTTTCTCTAGTCCGCTTAGTTCCGCCCTCACAGTGTGCTATTGTTGTCCCCTGCAGCCACTGAGGGCAGCAACAATGGGAGCACAGACTTTCTTGGTTACGTCCAGCAAGAAGGAGAGAGGGAAAAACTAGCCTTCAACCATGAAACAGGAATCCATGTTTTCAACCTATCAGGGTAAATCTAGATTAAGTATCTTCAGGTGGCAGTGAAATGCTGTGAGTTGATTGATTTCAGCCACACTCCTGGGCCAGTCACTCTGGAGAAGATGGGGATTCCCAGGATTGATTGAGGATGAAATCCTAGAGCTGGAGGAGAAGCTGGCACTCCCTGAAGCCTGTGGGATACATAGGAAAGAGGAAGAAGGAAAGGGTTCAATCTGATTTTCTGTTCATTATAGACTATTTACCTGTCTGCTCCTTAGCTCAGGCCAGGTACTAAATGCTTTTCTGTGTGCTAGGGATAGTTTATCTTATTTATTTATATATTTATTTCAGAGACAGGGTCTCACTCTGTCACCCATGCTGGAGTGTAGTGGTATGATCATAGCTCACTGCAGCTTTGAACTCCTGGGCTCAAGTGATCCTCCCAACTCAGCATCCTGAGTAGCTGGGACTACAGGTGTGCCACCATACATGGCTAAGTTCTGAAAATTATTATTATTATTATTATTGTAGAGACGGGAGTCTCACTGTGTTTCCCAGGCTGGTCTCAAACTCCTTGCCTCAAGCAATCCTCCCACCTTGGCCTCCCAGAGTGCTGGGATTACAGATATGAGTCCACTTGGTCTAGGGATAGTTACCTTTTATTTGATGAAGAACTATGTTTACAGTTTAAACTACCACAAAATTTTCCCCAAGGAACAATATGTTCTTTCTCCTACTGGTGGCACTTCAGGGTCAATGACAGCTGATGGAGTGACATTTAACAAGTACTTGACAACCCAATGTCACATTCTATAAACAGTCATTCCTATTATGTTTATGGCCAACCCTCCCCATAACCCACAAGATTCTCATGAGCAGAGGTGTGCCCTCTAGGAGAAAGTCTTCACTTGTCTCCACCCATACAATATGCTGTAAAACTGATGCCAAATTTTCTGTTAGAAAGCTCTATACTTCACTACCAGAAAGTCTGGGTCAAGCGTTGGTCAAACTATCAGCATATGTTTAGAAAGTTCTCTGGACATCTTGGAAACATCTGAGAAATATTTTAGATATCTGACATTGTTTGGAAAATTTGGATTCCTTGGAAATTGTTAATTGATCCTTTTTTTTTCTTAATTCCTACAATAAGGAGAATTTAAGGGGTCTTTAAAATATAGAGCTACCCCACTGCCACATACATACATGCCACAATTTCCCCACTTAACCAAAAATGTGATTTCAGGTGGAATCATAAGTGAATCTAAGCATTAATTCTAAACTCTATTGTTAATCACAATTATAATCTTGTCTGTACAATTATATAAGTGCAAGCAAAGAGACTTGCCAATGTAACAGGAAGGAGAAAAGCCAACCAGTTGGAAGAGAGTTGCAATTAATTGATTAAATTGATAGGCAGCAAATGCAGAGATGCTGGTATTTCAGGAAAGAAGTTTTCAAAATAATACTTAGACTTAAATCCAACTGACATTATTAACAATACTAATTATGATTAATACCTTATATTTCTACTATGCTTTATTATTTATAAAATTCTTTTACATGCATTATTTCATCTACTATAACAACCTTATTAGATGGAGAGGAGGTGTTTCCATTTCATAGATGAAGAAACCAATAAGGCAAGGTTTAAGGTTACCTCTCATGTTAGAAAGATAACAAGTTCAGGAGACGAAGCTCACCCCCAGGTCTGATTGTTCCTGAACTGCAGTCAGCTCTCTCACTTCCATCCTCTTGTGGGGAGCATTCATATTTTATTAGTAGTATTATTTTTAATAGAGTCTTGCTCTGTTGCTCAAATGAGTGCAGTGGCGCATTCTTGGCTCACTGCAACCTCCACCTCCCAGGTTCAAGTGATTGTCCTGCCTCAGCCTCCCAAGTAGCTGGGATTACAGGTGCACACCATCAAGCCCAGCTAATTTTTTTCTTTTTAGTAGAGACGGGGTTTCGCCATGTTGGCCAGGTTGATCTCGAACTCCTGACCTCAAGTGATCCACCTGCCTCGGCCTCCTCAAATGCTGGAATTACAGGCCTGAGCCACTGCACCCAGTTGCATTTCTATTTTAATGCACCCAGCACAAAGTATAATTCAAAAGTGATTATCAATGGCTGAATTAGAAGGATGGATTGCAGGCAGAAACAAATTGATCTGCAGCAAGTAACAGTGAGAATCAGAATCATCATTACGGAAATTTCCAACTGCATTTTTAGAAACAGGGAGAGTTAGCTACTGTAAACTGTCTTTAAGTATTTATGGAAAATTGAATGATGGCAAAGTTGAGGAATTTTGCTCAGTGATTTAAAACATCTTTTTCAGCTATGTGCAGTGGCTCAACGCCTGTAATCCCAACATTTTAGGAGGCTTAGATGGGAGGATTAGTTGAGCCCAGGGTTTGAGATAAGCCTGGGCAACATGGTGAGACCCCCATGTCTACAAAATATTTTAAAAATTAGCCAGGCAATGTGGCATGTACCTGTGGTCCCAGCTATTCATGGGTAGTTGGAGTAGTGAAGGGTGGGAAGGGGACTGAAGTGGGAAGATTCAGCCCAGGAGGTCAAGGCTGCCAGTGAGCTGTCTTGGTGCCACTCCATTGTGGTCAGCATAAGCAACAGAGCAAGATCCTATCTCAAAAGGAAAAAACCTTATCTTTTTTCAAACTGGGCATTATAAACTTTGATTGTGGCTATCATCTAAAAAGATCTTTAATATGTCCATGATATTTGTTAATAGGTCCATTTGTGGTGTTTACCCAGGCACTCTGTATATACATTACCTGGTTTAACCCTCACGATCACCCTGTGAGTGGGAATTATTAATTGCATTTCATAGATAAGGAAGCTGCAGCTTGGAAGGGTTAACTGTCGTTTCTCAGCTCCCACAGGAGAAAGTCATAGAACTGGGATTAGAAGAGAATCTTATCTTAATGTCTTTCTGCTGGGCCAGGTTTCTTGGGGGAATGGAGGTGGGGAACATGTTCCTTAAAAACTTCTTGTAGGCCGGGCACAGTGGCCCACGCCTGTAATCCCAGCACTTTGGGAGGCCGAGGTGGGCAAATCACGAGGTCAGGAGTTTGAGACCAGCCTGGTCAACATGGTGAAACCCCATCTCTACTAAAAATACAAAAAATTAGCTGGGCGTAGTGGTGGGTACCTGTAACCCCAGCTACTCAGGAAGCTGAGGTAGAAGAATCGCTTGAACCCAGGAGGCAAAGGTTGCAATGAGCCGAGATCGTGCTACTGCACTCCAGCCTGAGCAACAGAGTGAGACTCTGTCTCAGAAAAAAAAAAAAAAAAAGACTTCTTCTAAAAGGCAGATGCAAAAATTATCGTTCTTAATAGCAATAGCATTGACCACTATTCTTAGAAATATCTAAAATGTATTTAGCCCTCAAATCTTAATTGCAATTAATACACAGTGAAAGAATAAGATACACCTGGACAATTTCATCCTTTCACTGTTCATTTAAAGCAATTAAGTACATGTGAGTTTAGTCCAAACTCTTGTAATTAATACTGAAAGTATTTAAGGTACCAGAATTTTAGTTTCATATTCCCAGATTACCAAAAAGTTTTGCAAATATTTTGTTTTAAAAATGCAAGCACCTTCCCTAGTAAATGTGCTTGTTTTTCCTGATGTGTAAAACTTAGAGGATCACCTAGGAGATTTTTAATATTACACTTATTGCATTGGTAAACCTTTAAAATCTATTGTTTGTATTATTGGTATCTTCCTTAAAAAGATACGATCAACCGAGTAATTTGGGCGTAGAAAGAATTAACATTGTTCAATGATATTGTTCAAGACCAATCCAGAGTCATCATCTCAAATATTGCTGAAGACTGAGCATAAAAGTATTCCAGGTGTTCTACAGCCACAAGAAAATATATAGAAGTGCATAGCCCTGTCCTCCAAAAGCTTAAATTTAATGAAAATGGAAAAGGAGAGCAGACCCAGCCATATGTTTTAGTAGATCATTAGCCAGGCTCCAGAGAACGGGGTGGCATCAGGAAGAAGAACAGGTTACTGTGAAAACTTTGAAACCCAGATTCCTTGAGAAGTAAATGCTGTCTGCCCCCTGTAGCCTGGTTAGTGAGCTCTTCAGCAGATGGCTGATTTACCTTTCTTATTTCACTCTTGCATTTAACCTAAAACAGGGAGAATTCTCAATTTCCAAGCCAGATGTGCATGACTGTTTAACTCCAGTAAGAACACACAAAGAAATAGCTGGTGACTTTCTCGTTAGGAGGTACTGTTACAGAGGTGAGGACAGGGGTTTCTTTTTGTAGCTAATGTGACTTTTATTCTATTCAAAAGCATTGAAGATTCCTAACTTTGCTAAGGGAGAGAAGACTTTCCTTAGCAAAGACCTCCCTTTCCTCCCATGGAAAATTCTGCCAAAACATCCTCCCCACCCCCTCTCAATTCACCTATATCACTTGTTACTAGAAAGAGCTGTGAGTTGGGACCAACCGAGAGTGTGGTGCTTTTTTCTCAGGAAAATGATCTGCCTTGGGAAATTTGCATACGCTTGCCTTCAAAGGAAGAGGAGGAATAATAAATTTAATTAGCTCAGTGCGCTTTTTGAAATGTATTTGAAAGCAGATGACAGATCTCCATAATCAAACTACCACCTACACTTGAATTTTACACTATTTTCTCAAAAGTAGTACGTGCTGGTTTATAACTGTAGTTGCTTATAAATACATGAAGTTATTTTTATATTGTTTTCTGTGCTGGATGTAGTTTTGCCTATACATAAATTAGAAAAGGAGAGTCGCCTTTGCAAGGGAAAATTTATAATCCATTGCTGGTGAATCCTATACTAATTGTACAGAATAAATTTATTTGGGTACTCTCAACACTGAGAAAGGCTTCCACTGACCCAGTAAAGTATAGTATTTTACTTTTTTACTTCAATGAACAGACATTAATGTGTAATCCTTGGAAATAATGACTAATTCCTCTGACTGCAAACTTTAAAAAATATTTTAAGGATGGTTTGAGTCTAGCATCCCACCATGTAAAATGTAAAACTATACACATTACTTCAAATACAGGATATCATCCTAAAAATGTTACCTGCATTCATTTTACTTACTATTTAGATTGACTGATTTCCCCTCACAGGACTTTGTTAGGATTATTATTCTTTCAGATATAATAGCTACTATGTGCCAGGTACCAGAGATACAAAAATACTTAAGGCATAATTCCTACTCCTAAGAAAGCAAAATCTAGTCAGGGATACAGATGTATAAATAAGTAATTACAGAGAGCTCTGAGATCCCAGAGGGAAAAGTGAGATATTCCTCTAGGGAGATGTTGAGAAGCCTTCATGGGGACTACCATCCAAGCGTGGTCCTGAAGATAAAGCAAATATTAAACAGAAAAAAGACAGGAGGAAAGCTATAACTGGGATTTTCTGGAATTGCTGTCTCTGGAACATAGGGCAAAGATGGGTGTTTATTAATATCACATTGGATGTAGTTTTAACACAGAACTGGCATCCATTGGCTGGGTGTGGTGGCTCATTCCAGTAATCCCAGCACTTTGGGAGGCCAAGGTGGGAGGATCACTTGAGCCTAGGAGTTTGAGACCAGCCTGGGTAACATACACTGCCTCTAATAAACAAAATAAATAAGTAATAAAAATAGAAAATTTAGCTGGGCAAGATGGCATGTGCCTGTGGTCCCAGTTACTTGGGAGGCTGGGGCAGGAGGATTGCCCGAACACAGGAAGTCAAGGCTGAGGTGAGTTTTGATCATATCACTGTATTCCAGCCCAGGTGACAGAGTGAGATCCTGTCTCAAAAGCAAACAAACAAAAAGAACTGCAATCCATAGTCTACTAAATGTTACTTATGGGTTGATTATGTCTTCATTTTTAAAACAGACTTTAATAGTTAAGTGCTACATATAAAGAACTATAATATCATTAATAGGCAAAAGGCAGTGAAGAATAATTCTAAAAGACAAGCATTCAATTTAATAAATGTTATTGGGCAGTTAGTATTTTTATTTATTTGTTTATAATAAACAAACTTTATATACATGTGTATATTTATATTTAAATATATTGTTTAATTTATTTAAAATATATTTAATTCATAATTTATATATACATGATTGTTTTATGTATAGTATCAAAATATAAGAATATATAATAGGTAGTAATAAAATATAATAAGTATATGATAAATAACATATAATAAGTAAATAAAAGCTGGGTCTTCTTTATTTGATACCTACTGTATTCCAGGGTATGTTCTAGTCATCAGGGAAACAGAAGTAAACAGGGCAGATAAAATCCCTGATCAGGGACTTACATTACAGAGGGATGTGGGCAACAAATAAATGTAATATAAAATAGGCCAGGCTGTAATCCCAGCACTTTGGGAGGCAGAGGCAGGTGGATCACCTGAGGTCAGGAGTTCAAGACCAGCCTGGCCAACATGGTGAAACCCCATCTCTACTAAAAACACAAAAATTAGCCAGGCATGGTGCCAGCTGCCTGTAATCCCAACTACTTGGGAGGCTGAGGCAGGAGAATCACTTGAACCTGGGAGGCGGAGGTTGCAGTGAGTTAAGACTGAGTCCTTACACTCCAGCTCCATCTCCAAAAAAAAAAAAAGTAATGTAAAATAAAATAATGTAAAGCTTAAGACTTGGAGGTATTGAAGCATTAATTACAATAAGGTGTGTGTGTGTGTGTGTGTGTGTGTGTGTGTGTGTGTGTATGTGAGTCCTGGTGCTAGCTTGCCATCTAGAATCACCCTAATCATTATAAGCTTTAAAAATGTTGTGTGTGACCTGTGGTCGCAGCTACTTGGGAGGCTGAGGCAGGAGAATCCTGGAGCCTGGGAGGCAGAGGTTGCAGTGAGCTGAAATCGTGCCACTGCACTCCAGCCTGGGTGACAGAGCAAGACTCTCTCTCAACAAACAAACAAACAAACAAACAAAAACCCCCCAAAACCAAAAATCAAAACAAAACAGAAATAGCTTAGTTCACTGCAACTTCCACCTCCCAGGTTCAAGCAATTCTTCTGCCTCAGCCTCCAGAGTACAGATTACAGATATCTGCCAAAATAAAAAAAATAAAAAATAAATTGTCTGTGATAGATTTATCATCTCTCTAGTTTTCCTAATAAGTGCATTTTCGTGTACTTATTTATGTAAAATGTAAATTTGAATAGCAGTATTAATGGTTTCCTTAAAGAGAGACAGACAGTAAACTGCCATGGTGGTGAAGAGTAAAGATTCTAGAAACAAACTCCTGGGCTCAGCTCTCACAGCAGAGTGACTTGGGGCAAGTTAACCTCTCTGCATCTCAAGTTTCTCATCTGCAAATAATAACACCCACATACTTCATGGGGTTGCTCCAGTATTAAATAACTTAATATGTCAATTACTTAGAACGGTACTAAGTACATAATAAGCACTCAAAAATACCGCTTATCATTATTATTAAAATGTTAACAAACTTGCACATTAACAAGCCAGTCTTTGAAGCAGGTTCAAGGCTCAAAAAAATGTCATGAAAAACTGCAACTTTCTCAGCCAGGAGTGGTGCTGTGCACCCAGCTACTAGAGAGGCTGAGGTGGGAGGATCACTTAAGCCCAGGAGGTGGAGGCTACAGTGAGCCATAATCATGCCATTGCACTCCAGCCTGTGTGACAGAGCAAGACACTAAGAAAAAAAAAAAAAGAAAGAAAAAAGAAACTGTGATTTTCTCTTGATTCACAGTAGATACTACAAGTGACCATGATATTAAAAAATGAAGGAAAAAAGGGAAAAGAGGAAGGAAGGAAGGAAGGAAGGAAGGAAGGGAGGGAGGGAGGGAGGGAGGGAGGGAGGGAGGGAGGGAGGGAGGGAGGGAGGGAAAGGAGGGAGGGAAAGGAAGGAAGGAGGAAGGAGAGAAAGGAAGAATGAGGAGGAGAGAGAGAGAAAAGGAGGAAGAGAGAAAGAAAACTTCTAAGTAGGAAAGAGATATATCCTCCCCGCAGAGATTTAGAGGCTAGCTGACTTAGCGTTTGGGAGTTCTTCCCACAGTTACAACATGCCACTCTTCCTGTGCAAATGAGTAAGATCATTCATCTTTATGGTAATAGGCAAAGCAAACTATTTCCCACTTCCATCCACCCTGCAGCTTTTCAAATGCATTTCAACTAGCCCTCTGCAATTAGCAATTGTTCCTCTAGTGGTTTCAAAGCTACTTGATCTTCTTATAGCATTTTATTTCTGTACATTATTCATACATATGTTCAGAAGCTAGCATAATGCGGTCGTTGCTCAATTAAGCTTTCACTTAGTGAACTTTATTCATTCTAGTCAACAGCTACGTAGTTTTTCTCACCCTGAGAGAGTTGAGAAGGCTTCACAGAGGACGTGATATTTGCGTTGGGTCTTGAGAAACAAGAGCATGTCCATGAAGGGTAGAATATGCAAGTTCGGGAAGTGGTGATAAGTTTTAGGGGGCAGCATCTACAATGCTTAAGATTATATTTCACTCATAACTGAATGGTATTAATACATAGGTATACTTTTGCTAGCTGTAGCCAATGTAGATACATTTTCCTCCCCTCTTGCCACTACCTCCCACACAGACATGTACAAATAGGTATTCACACACACTCATAAGCATGAGAGCTATGTTTTACATTCAAATAAAGAGAAGCAGTGTTTAGTGAGGAAGAGATAAAACATGTAAGAATCTAAGTATTATTAAACTAGTTTTGTGCCCTTGGTAGAAAGAGGGGAGGGGAGCAAACAACTATCTATTCAAGAGTGACCTGTGAGATTCTGTGAGATTCTTAGTGTCACACTAAGCTCCTGCTATAAAAAAAGTCTGATGAAGAAAACAGCCCATGCAGCACCCTGGCATAGGCAGACACTGCTCTTCTCCAAAGGGCCATGTTAGCTGTGAAGCTTCTCCATGAGCAAGGATTGAAACAGAAGAACAAGTGAGATGCTAAGTGGTGACTGCTGCTGGTGAGCTAACCTATGTGGTGTGAGCACTTACAAAGCATCACGTCGGAAACTCCTAGAAATGGGCTGGGTGTGGTGGCTCACACCTGTAATCCCAGCACTTTGGCAGGCCAAGGCAGGTGAATCACTTGAGTTCAGGAGTTCAAGACCCGCCTGGCCAATATGGCAAAACCCTTTCTCCACCAAAAATACAATGATTAGTCAGGTGTGGTGGCAAGCCCTGTGGTCCCAGTTACTTGGAGGGCTGAAGTGGAATGATGGTGTGAGCTTGGGAGGCAGAGGTTACAGTGAGCCGAGATCACTGTACTCCGACCTAGGGGACAGAGTGAAACCCTGTCTCAAAAAGAAAGAGAAAAAGGAATTTCCAGAAATGGACAGGCAGACAGGGGTGCACTTTTACAAGTTTTTAAATGCAATGGCTAATTAAGAGCTTGTACTAAGAGTAGAAAAAAGGTTGGTTCTGCAAGCCTATGGCCTTTATTCAACACATCTGCATGGTCCGTCGCATGCTCAGCACTGGCAGTACAGAGCAAAATAAATATCCCTGTCCTCATGAAGCTTATATCAGAGCAGATAAGAAATATAATAAATAAGTAAATTATATGATATAGTAGAAGATGATAAGTATTAGAGTGAAAATAGTAATAATAAAGCAGAATAAGGAGAATGAGAAATGCATCTCTCAGGGTGGGAGTTGGAATTTTAAATAAAGTAGTCAAGTGACCTGTCAGCAAAGACTTGAAGGAGGGACAAAGGGAGCCAGGCCAAGAACTGAGGGAAGAACACGTCAGGCAGTGGGAGCAGCTGGGCAAAGGTCCCGAGGTGGAATGTGGACAAAAGGCACTGTCTGTATCTGGAGAAAAGCGAAGAGACCAGTGTAGCTGGAGAAGAATAAGCTGCAGGGGCTTGGAGGCCTGTGGCGAGGAGAGGCTACTACTCTTGTTCTCTCGTGCTTACATTATTGCTATCTGTCAATATTTTATAATGTTTGCTTTAACTAAATGTTGCTCCTATACCCTATCTAATCCACTTACCCAGGCATACATAAATTTCAATACTTTGCCATAAGCCAAAAATAAACAAAGAATGAGGATACCAATGCCACTGTCATCACTGGGGAGCTATTATTCTTCCTTCAGGATCCGTCACATTTTACATATGTCAGAACCTAACACTTATTATATATGATGACCATGTGACACCACACGGAGTGTGGGTGATGGCATCAATTTATAAATTGATATTTATAACACTTAATTTCTTATTTTTATTAGAATAAAATATAAATATTAATACAAGTTCAAGTATGTTCCTCCAGCCCCCATTCTTCTCCCCCAGTAGATCTTGTGCTCTCCTGAGGAAGATGAACTTCCTCGGGAACATCTGGACTAGAGAAGCCGAGGCTGAAGTCTTCAGCTTAGGATGGGATGTGGGTTCTGAAAAACCTCTCTGGGCTCCATCAAGGGAGGGACTTTTCTGTGAGTTACAGAACATTCGAGCCAAGAAAGGGACCCAAAAAGCACTGTCTGAGGAGTAAATTAACACAAAATGAGACCATATGCCCCAAAGAAGCTGTCAGTTCAAAGGAACAGGGCAAACATGGAAAAATCCAGAAAGAGATAATGAAATAGAAACTGCAAATAGGATTCAATTCTTTCTTGCGAGTTTTGGGGAAAAAATCTAATCCCTGAAAGGTTCAGCATGTAAAGGTTTTTCCAGAAACAAAAGGTTTTGAGGAATCCCTGCTCACTCAGTGCCAGCTTCTTCCCCACTCCCTCTCATCCTCACTCCCATCCCCAGATCAGTAGACCAACTTGTGCCTATTTGCTCCAAGTTTTCCCAGTTCTAGCAATGAAAACCTCACATCCTGGGAAATCTCTCAGTCACAGGAAAACCATGGCAGTTGGTCACCCTACTCTCAGATTAAACAGTCCACAGTTTTGGAATAGGGGCAGTGTCAGAAGAGAAGCAAAAGAGTTTGAGGCTAATTAGAGTTTTGAAGTCTTTGCCTAGGAACTGACTGGGACAGCTCTGAATTATCTGAGGTTTCCTTCCCTTCATTGAGCATAATGGGACTCAAAATATGAATTAAATTCAATTATAGAAAAATGCATTTATATTTCCTGCACATGTAAGTCTGTGGCCTACATTTCTCCGTCTCTCTCTCTCTCAGTTACACACACACACACACACACACACACACACACACACACAGAGATCTGGAGGGAGTTAGTCGATATTGAGTACAATAACTTTTTACTCCTATGTCTCTGAATTGTTTAAATTTTTAATAAGATGGATTTATTTATCACTTGTGCCATTTTATTAAAAATAAAAGAAAGAAAATGTTTTTCCGGCAAGTTATTACAGCATATACTTATTTTATAGTGGACAGATCACCAAAAGACAAATAAAATGAAACTATGAAAAAGACTCAACTTGAGAGAAGGGGAAAACCCAAGGAAAAGTAATCATTAGAATGTGGCATGAACTAGAGTGGCAGAAAAAAGCTGAGTTTCTTTGTTTAAGTAAAGTCTCCATAGGCTGATGGACTAGAAGGAAAACATCAACAACTTTCACAGTAGAGAAGAGCTTAAGCTTTAGAAAGCAGAGAATGATGTGACTCAAAGACAACCTCCCATGCCCCCGACCGGCCTCGTGCTCAGCAGCCCTGGGGCATCACTGGATACTGGACCAGCCCCTCCCTGATCAGCCCCTCTCTGGACTTGCCTGCTCAGTCCATTGTGCCCTTTTCTGTCTCTGGGCTCTTGCCTTTGGCAGCTTCCAAGCAGCCCCACGGGTTTAATTAGCACTTTCAAGCAGACATTTCCCAAAGCACATCTCCAGAGGTGACCTTCTCTCCTAGGTCGCATTCCTCATCACTAATTCCCTGCTAGTATCCTGTCTTAATATGTCAAAAAGAGAACCCATAATCTCCCTCATCCTCCTGTTTCCATTTGTTGTTAGTGATACCACTATCAAGCCCCAGCCATATAATTTTGGGTCAGAATCTCTTTTCTCCTCCTCATCCCTTTCCCTGTTTCGTGCAATCAGTTGCTCAGATCTATTGAATCTTCTTTGCATGTATCTCTCTCTTCCACATTTCATTTGGGCCTGAAATAGTCCCTGTAACCTTTCACCTAAACTGCTGCAATAGTAGGTTAGGTTCCTTTCTGAGGACAACCAAAATTCATTTCACACACTGACGGAAATCTCTTGGAAACAAATTTATTCATTGAACACAAATTTACTGAACACCTGTTCATACACAAGGCACTGTTCTAGGCTTTCTAGGCCCAGGTGAATCAGAAGTGAGTAAGACAAGATCTCAACTCTCCTAGAGCTTACATTCTAGTGAGCCCTGACAGACAATTAACAAGAGATCACAGGGGTAAATAAAACTTCAGAAAATAAGTGCCTTGAAAGAACAATAGATGGGAAGACTTCTGCCAAGATGGCCAAATAGGAACAGCTCTGGAGTGCAGTTCCCAGCAAGAGCAATGCAGAAGTTGAGTGACCTCCGCATTTCCAACCGAGGTACCAGGTTCATCTCAATGGGACTGGGTGGACAGTGTTAGCCCAAAGAGGGCAAACTGAAGCAGAGTGGGGAGCTGCCTCACCTGGGAAGTGCAACAGGCCGGAGGGACTCCCCTCCTACCCAACAAAGGCCAGCAGGGACTTTTCCAGCCACTTGAGTGCTCCAGTTTGGATGCTGTGCTTCTCCCGTGGTCTTTGCAGCCCACAGACCAGGAGATTCCTGGTGGCCAACAGCTGCCATTGGTTTCCAGCACAAATCTGGGCAGCCATTTTGACTGCCACCTGGAGTGCCTGCGAGACAGAGCCTCCCATACCCCTGAGAGAAAGAGGGCTGAAGGCGGTGAGCCAGGTGATCTAGCTTGGCGGGTCCCACCTCAACATAGACCAGCATACTGAATCCCACTGGTTTGGGATTTTAGCATCCAGCACAGCAGTTTGAGCTCGACCTAGGATGGTTGAGCTCGGTGAGGGAGGGGCGTCTGCCATTACTAAGGCAGTTCTAATCTTACCTGTGCAACCAAAACCACAAGGAAGTTTACACAGCAGCTGGGTGGAGCCTGCAGCAGCTCTGCAATGCCTCTGCAGGCAGAATGTGACTAGACTCCCTCCTTGCTGGGCAGGGCATCTCTGAAAAAAGGCAGCAGCCCTTCAGGGACTTATAAATAAAGCCCCACTTTCCTGGGACAGAGCACCTGGGAAAAGGGGCGGTTGTGAATTCCACTGCAGAAGATTTAAATGTCCCTGCTCAGCAGCTCTGCAGGGAGCAACAGATCTCCCAGCACAGCATATATCCAGAGTCACCTCGTACAGGAGAGCTCTAGCTGACATCTAGTGGGTGCCCTTCTGGGATGAAGCTACCAGAGGAAGGAGCAGGCAGAAATCCTTGATGTTCCGCAGCCCACTTGGCTGATTTCCAGGCAAGCAGGGTCTGGAGTGGACCTCCAGCAGTTCTGCAGCAGATGGGCCTGTTAGAAGGAAAACTAAAAAACAGAAGGAAATAGCTTTAACATCAACAGAAAGAACATCCACTCAGAGACCCAACGTGAAAGTCAGCAACTTCAAAAACCAAAAGTAGATAAATCCACAAAGATGGGAAGACATCAGCATAAAAAGGATGAAATCACCAAAACCTAGAACACCTCTCCTCCTCCAAGGGATCACAACTCCTCACCAGCAAGGGAACAAAACTGGAGGGAGAATAAGTTTGATGAGGCAGAAGCAGGCTTCAGAAAGTGGATAATAACAAACTTCTCTGAGCTAAAGGAACATGTTCTAACCCAATGCAAGCAACTAAGAACCTTGAAAAAAGATTAGATGAAATGCTAACTAGAATAACCAGCTTAGAGAAGAATGTAAATGGCTTGATGCAGCTGAAAAACACAGTACAAGAACTTTGCAAAGCATACAGAAGTTTCAATAGCCAAATCAACCAAGCAGAAGAAAGAATATCAGCGATTGAAGATCAACTCAATGAAATAAAACAAGAAGGCAAGACTGGAGAAAAAAGAGTGAAAAGAAATGAACAAAGCCTCCAAGAAACATGAGATTATGTGAAAAGACCTAATCTACGTTTGATCAGTGTACCTGAATATGACGAGGAGAACGAATCCAAGCTGGAAAACACTCTTCAGGATATTATCCAGGAGAACTTCCCCAACCTATCAAGGCAGGCCAACATTCAAGTCCAGGAAATACAGAGAACACCACGAAAATAGTCCTCAAAAAGACCAACCCCAAGACACATAATCATCAGATTCACCAAGGTTGAAATGAAGGAAAAAATGCTAAGGGCAACCAGAGAGAAAGGTCGGGTTACCCACAAAGGGAAGCCCATCAGACTCACAGCAGATCTCCTGGAAGAAACCCTACAAGCCACAAGAGAGTAGGGGCCAATATTCAACATCCTTAAAGAAAAGAACTTTCAACCCAGAATTTCATATCCAGCCAAACTAAGCTTCATAAGTGAAGGAGAAATAAAATCCTTTACCGACAAGCAATTGCTGAGAGATCTCATCACCACCAGGCCTGCCTTACAAGAGCTCCTAAAGGAAGCACTAAACATGGAAAGGAATAACCAGCACCAGCCACTGCAAAAATGTACCAAATGGTAAAGAGCATCAACACAATGAAGAAACTGTGTCAACTAATGGGCAAAACAACCAGCTAGTAGCAAAATGGCAGGATCAAATTCACACATAAAAATATTAACCTTAAATGTAAACAGGCTAAATGCCCCAATTAAATGACACAATCTGGCAAATTAGATAAAAAGTCAAGACCCATCGGTGTGCTGTATTCAGGAGACCCATCTCACGTGCAAAGACACACATAGGCTCAAAATAAAGGGATGGAGGAAGATCTACCAAGCAAACGGAAAGCAAAAAAAGAAACAGGGGTTGCAATCCTAGTCTCTGATAAAATGGACTTTAAACCAACAAAGATCAGAACAGACAAAGAAGGGCATCATATAATGGTAAAGGGGTCAATGCAACAAGAAGAGCTAACTATCCTAAATATATACGCACCCAATACAGGAGAACACAGATACATAAAGCAAGTTCTTAATGACCTACAAAGAGACTTAAACTCCCACACAATAATAGCGGGAGACTTTAACACTCCATTTTCAATATTAGACAAATCAACAAGACAAGATAATGAACAAGGACATCCAGGACTTGAACTCAGATATGAACCAAGCAGACCTAATAGACATCTACAGAACTTGCCACCCCAAATCCACAGAATATACATTCTTCTGAGCACCACATCACACTTATTCTAAAATTGACCACATAATTGGAAGTAAAACACACCTCAGCAAATTCAAAAGAACAGAAATCATAACGAACAGTCTCTCAGACCACAGTGCAATCAAATTAGAACTCAGGAATAAGAAAGTCACTCAAAACCATACAACTACACGGAAACTGAACAACCTGCTCCTGATAGACAACTGGATAAATAACAAAATGAAGGCAGAAATAAAGATATTCTTTGAAATCAATGAGATGAAGACACAACATACTGGAATCTCTGGGACACATTTAAAGCAGTGTGTAGACAGAAATTTATACCACTAAATGCCCACAAGAGAAAGCAGAAGGATCTAAAATTGACACCCTAATGCCACAATTAAAAGAACTAGAGAAGGAAGAACAAACAAATTCAAAAGCCATCAGAAGACAAGAAATAACTAAAAGCAGAACTGAAGGAGGTAGAGACACACAAAAAAAAACCCTTCAAAAAAAAAAAAAAATCAATGAATCCAGGAGCTAGTTTTTTCAAAAGATAAACAAAATAGATAGACCACTAGCCAGACTAATAAAGAAGAAAAGAGAGAAGAATCAAACAGATACAACAAAAATGATAAAGGGGATATCACCACTGATCCCACAGAAATATAAACTACCATCAGAGAATACTATAAACACCTCTATGCAAAAAAAAAAAAAACCAGAAAATCTAGAAGAAATGGATAAATTCCTAGACACTACACCCTCCCAAGACTAAACTAGGAAGAAGACAAATCCCTGAATAGACCAATAACAAGGTCGGAAGTTGAGGCAGCAATTACCATCATCATGACCTTTTGGTTGGTTAGCCTACCAACTAAAAAAGTCCAGGTCCAGATGGTTCACAGCTGAATTCTACCAGACATACAAAGAGGAGCCGGTTCCATTCCTTCTGAAACTATTCCAAACAACGGAAAAAGAGGGAATCCTCCCTAACTCATTTTATGAGACCAACATCATCCTGATACCAAAACCTGGCAGAGACTCAACTAAAAAAGAAAACTTCAGGTCAATATCCATGATGAACATCAATGCAAAAATCGTCAATAAAATACTGGCAAAGCAAATGCAACAGCACATCAAAAAGCTTATCCATCATGATCAAGTAGGCTTCATTCCAGGGATGCAGGGCTGGTTCAATATACACAAATCAATAAACATAATCCATCACATAAACAGAAACAAAGACAAAAACCATGTGATTATCTCAATAGCTACAGAGAAGGCCTTCGATAAAATTAACAGCCTTTCATGCTAAAAACTCTCAATAAACTAGGTATCAATGGAATGTATCTCAAAATAATAAAAGCTATTTATGACAAACCCACAGCCAATATCATACTAAATGGACAAAAACTAGAAGCATTCCCTCTGAAAACTGGCACTAGACAAGGATGCCCTCTCTCACCATTCCTGTTCAACATAGTATTGGAAGTTCTAGCCAGAGCAATCAGGCAAGAAAAAGAAATAAAGGGTATGCAATTAGGAAAAGAGGAAGTCAAATTGTCTCTATTTGCAGACAACATGATTGTATATTTAGAAGACCCCATCATCTTAGCCCAAAATCTCCTTAAGATGATAAGGAACTTCAGGAAAGTCTCAGGACACAAAATCAATGTGCAAAAATCACAAGCATTCCTATACACCAGTAACAGACAGACAGAGCCAAATCATGAGTGAACTCCCATTCACAATTGCTACAAAGAGAATAAAATACCTAGGAATACAACTTACAAAGGACATAAAGGACCTCTTCAAGGAGAACTACAAACCACTGCTCATCGAAATAAGAGAGGACACAAACAGATGGAAAAACATTCCATGCTCATGGTTAGGAAGAATCAGTATCATGAAAATGACCAGACTGCCCAAAGTAATTTATAGATTCAATGCTATCCCCATCAAGCTACCATTGACCTTCTTCACAGAACTGAAAAACAAAAGCACTTTAAACTTCATATTGAACCAAAAAAGATCCTGCATAGCCAAGACAATCCTAAGCAAAAAGACCAAAACTGGAGGCATCATGCTACCTGACTTCAAACTATACTGCAAGGCTACAGCAATCAAAACAGCATGGTACTGGTACCAAAACAGAGATACAGACAAATGTAACGGAACAGAGGCCTCAGAAGTAACACCACACACCTACAACCATCTGATCTTTGACAAACCTGACAAAAACAAGCAATGGAGAAAGGATTCCCTATTTAATAAATGGTGTTGGGAAAACTGGCTAGCTATATGCAGAAAGCAGAAACTGGACCCCTTCCTTACATCTTATATAAAAATTAACTCCAAGTGGATTTCAGGTTTAAACACAAGACTTAACACCATAAAAACCCTAGAAGAAAACCTAGGCAATACCATTTGAGACATAGGCATAGGCAAGGACTTCATGACTAAAATACCAAAAGCAATGGCTACAAAAGCCAAAATAGACAAATGGGATCTAATTAAACTTAAGAGCTTCTGCACAGCAAAAGAAGCAATCATTAGAGTGAACCGGCAACCAACAGAATGGGAAAAAAAAATTTGCAATCTACCCATCTGACAAAGGGCTAATACCCAGAATCTACACAGAACTTAAACAAATTTACAAGAAAAAAACAACCCCATCAAAAAGTGGGCAAAGGATATGAACAGACACTTCTCAAAAGAAGACATTTATGCAGTCAACAAACATATGAAAAAATGGTCATCATCACTGGTCATTAGAGAAATGCAAATCAAAACCACATTGAGATACCATCTCATGCCAGTTAGAATGTTGATCATTAAAAAATCAGGAGACAACAGATACTGGAGAGGATGTGGAGAAATAGGAACGCTTTTACACTGTTGGTGGGAGTGTAAATTAGTTCAACCAATGTGGATGGTAGTGTGGTGATTCCTTAAGGATCTAGAAATAGAGATACCATTTGACCTAGCAATCTCATTACTGGGTATATACCCAAAGGATTATAAATCATCCTATTATAAAGACACATGCGCACATATGTTCATAGTAGCACTGCTTACAATAGCAAAGACTTGGAACCAACCCAAATGCCCATCAAGGATAGACTGCATAAAGAAAATATGTGACATATATACCATGGAATATTATGCAGCCATAAAAAAGGATGAATTCATGTCCTTTGCAGGGACATGGATGAATCTGGAAACCATCATTCTCAGCAAACTGACACAAGAACAGAAAACCAAACACCACATGTTCTCACTCATAAGTGGGTGTTAAACAGTGAGAACACATGGGCACAGGGAGGGGAATATCACACACTGGGGTTTATTGGGGGTTGGGGGGATAGGGGAGGGATAGCAGGGTGTGGGGAGATTGGGAAGGGATAACATTAGGAGAAATACCTAATGTAGGTGATGGAGGGATGGAGGCTGTAAACCACCATGGCATGTGTATACCTATGTAACAATTTACAAGATCTGTACATGTACCCCAGATCTTAAAGTATAATAAAAATAAAAAAAGAATAATAGATGGGTAATTGCATTGGAAGGGGGTAGGTAGAATTGACAACTTTTGAAGAAACAAGCCTAGGGCTGAGACCTGACTGAGCTGAGTCTTGCTTCTCAGGGCTAAACATATCAGGAAGAAGAGCCAGAAAGCAAGAAAGGCCTAGGCAGGGGCAGTTCACAGAGGGTCTTGTAGGAGTCTGGATTTTGTCCTTACTGTGAAGGAAACACATTGGAGGTTTTTAAGCAGTGATCAGATCTAAGCCAACTTATTGTCTTAAAAGATTACTCCTGCAACTATGTGGAGAAAAAATTGTATGGGGCTGGGGTATGGAAAAGATGGTAGCAAAGAGAAACTTAGGAGCTACTAAAGTTGCCCAAGTGAGAGATGTTGGTGACTTGAACTGGGGAGGCACCAAAAATATGAGAAGTGGTTTGTAGTTTTCAGTTGAGGGGCATTTATTGATAGGTTTATTGTGAAGCATGAAGGAAATCATCAAGGCTGGTATGTGTCCCCTCTAAATCTCATGTTGAGATGAAATCCCCCATTGCTGGAGGTGGGGCCATGTGGGAGGTGACTGGATCATGGGAGCAGATCCTTTATGGCTTGGTGCTGTCCTTGTGATAGTGAGTGAGTTCTCCCAAGATCTGGTTAAGTGGGTGGCATCTCCCTCTGTCTCTGTCTCTCGTTCCTGCTCTCACCATGTGTCACGCTGGCTCCCACTTTGCCTTCCACCATGTGTAAATGCTCCCTGAGTCCTCCCCAGAAGCCAAGCAGATGCCGGCACCATGCTTCCTGTACATCCTGCAGAAACTTGAGCCAATTAAACATCTTTTCTTTATGAATTACCCAGTCTCAGGTATTTCTCTTTTTTTTTTCTTCTTCTTTTTTTTTTTTTTTTGAGACAGTTTCACTCTTATTGCCCAGGCTTGAGTGCAATGGCACGATCTCGGCTCACCGCAGTCTCTGCCTCCCGGGTTCAAGCAATTCTCCTGCCTTAGCGTCCTGAGTAGCTGGGATTACAGGCATGTGCCACCAAGTCTGGATAATTTTGTATTTTGAATAGCGATGGAGTTTCTCCATGTTGGTCAGGCTGATCTCGAACTCCTGACCTCAGGCAATCCACCCACCTCAGCCTCCCCAAAGTGCTGGGATTGCAGGCGTGAGCCACCACGCCCGGCTCGGGTATTTCCTTATAGCAACACAAGAACAGCTTAATTCAGATGCTTCACAGTTTTGGCCTGAGCAACCATGTGACAAAAGTCTATTAACTAAGATCATAAATATTGAGTGAGGGGGTAGGTTTGGAGACCAAGGACAGAGACATGTTAAGTTTGAGATGCCTATTAGACATTTGTGATAGGATATTTAAAACATTTTTTTGCATAATTTCTACTTTTTTATTTTGAAACATCCTAAACATACACAAAAAAAGAAAGAACAATGTAATAGACTCCCATGTATCCATCATCCAGCTTCAACAACTACCAGCATTTGGCAAATCATGTTTCATTTCTACCCACACATGCACAGTTGCCCTCACCCCATCCAGCTGGTATATTTTAGAGTAATTTCCAGACATTATGGCATTTTACTCACAAATTATTTTTATCTAATAGTTGGTCATCCTTTTATAACATATTCACAAAACTATGATCAAATCTGATAAAATTACCGCTCATTTCTTCATAGCATCAACTATCCAACACCCATTGTTTAAAATTTTCTAATTGCTGGGATGTAATTAAGAGCCTAGAAACAAACCTTTGAATATACTTACAGTCAAATACTTTTGATAAGGATGACAAGACCATCCAATGTGGAAAAGACATGGTTTTCAACAGACGGTGCTGGGAAAACATGCAAAAGAATGAAATTGGACCCTTACCTAAGACCATATGCAAAAACAATTCAAAATAGATCAAAACTCTAACAGCTATACTATAAATATCTTAGAAGAAAACATAGATATATATCTTCATGACATTAGATTTGGCAGTGATTTCTTGGATATGACAACAAAAGAAAAATCAACTGGACTTCATCAAAATGTAAACCTTTTGTACATCAAAGGATACTATCAACCAAGTGAAAAGGCAACTGATCAAATATCATAAAATATTTGCAAACTACATGTCTAATAAGGAGTTAATATCCAAAATATATAATGAACTCCCACAACTCAACAACAACAAAAAATTTTAAAATGGGTAAAGGACTTGAATAGACCTTTCCCAAAAAAGATGTACAAATGCCAATAAGCACATTAAAAGATGCTCAATATCACTAGTCATTAGGGAAATGCAAATAAAAACCACGATTAGATACTAACCAACACCCATTAGGACAGCCATTATAAAACAAACAAACAAACGAAATCCAGAGAATTAGTGTTGATGAGGTTGTGGAGAAATTGAAACCCACATTGCTGGCGGAAAGATAAAATAGTACAGTCACTGTGGAAAACAATATGGTGATTCCTCCAAAAATTCAGAATAGGCAACCATATGATCCAGTAATTATCCTTCTGAATATACACCCAAAGAATTAAAAGCAGAGACTCAACAGATATTTGCACATCCATATTCATACACCATTATTCACAGTAGCCAAAAGGTGGAAGCAATTCAAGCATTTATGGACACATGAATGAATAAACAAAATGTGGTAAATACATACAATAGAATATTATTCCGCCTTTAAAAGGAAGGAGATTCTAACACATGCTACAGCATGGATGAAACTTAAAGACATTTGCTAAGGGAAATAAGTCATTCACAAAAGAACAAAGAGCTGTTTGATTCTACTCATACAAAGTACTTAAAGTAGTCAAATTCACAAAGACAGAAAATAGAATGGCGGTTGCCAGTCGGAAAGGTTAAGAGGAAAGGCGAAAGGGTAGTTTTTTTCTTTTTTTAATGTGTATACAGTTTCACTTTTGCAAAATAAAGAGTTCTGGATATTGACTGCACAAAAATGTGAATGAACACTACTGAACTACATGCTTAAAATGGTTAACATGGTAAACTTATGTTACATATATGTTACCATAATAAAAAAAATTTCCACTTGCATCATAAATGTCTTTTTACAATTGGTTTGCTTGAATAGGGATTCAAACAAAGTCCACGCATTGCATTTTGGTCTCATAATTCTCTGTCAACTGATAACAATTCTATGTCACCCAATCCTCTTTTTATCTTTTATTGTTGAAGAAATCAAGTTGTTCAGTTTATAAAATTCCCACATTCTGGGTTGGCTGATTGCATTCTTATGGTGTCATTTCACATATTCTATTTCCTATCCTTTGGTCTAAAGGGTTGATTAGATTCAGGTTCCAGTTTTTTGGTAATATTTTCTAGGCAACACTGTGTACTTTCTGTTGCATCACTTCAGGAAGCACTGGCTGTGCCTCTCTTTTTCTGATGTTAAGATTGATGCCTGAATGCAGCCAGGTGTTGTCAGCCTGATCTATCCATCATAAAGTTTTCCATCAACTTTTCACCCTGCAGTTCTAGCAGCCATAGATGACCATTGATAATCTACATCCATTATTTTCCTTATGGGATCCAAAAAGGAGATTTTTCTAATTTTGTCATCCTCTCAACACTTATTAATTGGAATTCTTCTATAAAGCTTACTTTTTTTTTTATCAGAACTATTTGATAACTCTAAAGTTTGTTCAAGAAGTCAGGAAAAATGTTTGATTCTTTCCCTTATTTATTAGTTTTCAGAATAATGGATTGGTGCCTAGCAACTTTCTTTTTTTTATTTTTTTAGGTGGAGTTTCACTCTGTCACCCAGACTGTAGTACAGTGGCATGATCTTGGCTCACTGCAACCTCTGCCTCCCAGGCTCAAGCGATTCTTGTGCCTCAGCCTCCCAAGTAGCTGGGATTATAGGCACCTACCACCACACCCAGCTAATTTTTGTATTTTTAGTAGAGACAGGGTTTTGCCATGTTGGCCAAGCTGGTCTTGAACTCCTGACCTCAAGTGATCTGCCTACCTCGGCCTCCGAAAGTGCTGGGATTACAGGCATGAGCTACCACGCCCAGCCACCTAGAAACTTTCAAAGGTTACCAATTACTGTTCTGCTTGTTTTGTTTGTAAACATGGGTTTTTTATATATTTATTTCCAACTCAATGCATTGCATTTTTGGGGGTGGGGGACAAAGTCTCACCTGTCGCCCACACTGGAGCACAGTGGCATGATCAGGTCTTGAACTCCTGGACTCAAGGAATCCTCCAACTTTGGCCTCCCAAACTGTTGGGATTACAGGCCTGAGTCACCATACTCAACCTCGGCATTCTTTTTGATGCTTAATTGGTTCCATCTCTGGCCAATGGGAGCCTCATTTTGGATCCTGAATCCTTTTAATAAAACCTCAGTAGTCTTTATTAGCTTATTTGCTTTATGTTACCACATGATTTTCCAGAATTATCTTGTATATTTCCTGCTTCAGACCTGGAATCAGCAATTTCTGCAAGAAGCCTTAGGAAATGGTACTTAGAAACCACGATCCAGGAGGCAGGGATATTAATTGCTACTGAGACATCTTTGCTTCTAGGCCTTTTCAATGTCCACAGTTAGAAAATAAGTTTTGTAGGCCGGGCGCGGTGGCTCAAGCCTGTAATCCCAGCACTTTGGGAGGCCGAGGCGGGTGGATCACGAGGTCAAGAGATCGAGACCATCCTGGTCAACATGGTGAAACCCCGTCTCTACTAATACAAAAAATTAGCTGGGCACGGTGGCGCGTGCCTGTAATCCCAGCTACTCAGGAGGCTGAGGCAGGAGAATTGCCTGAACCCAGGAGACGGAGGTTGCGGTGCGCCGAGATCGCGCCATTGCACTCCAGCCTGGGTATCAAGAGCGAAACTCCGTCTCAAAAAAAAAAAGAAAATAAGTTTTGTTGTTTTTGTTGTTGCTTTGTGTATTAGTCCATTTTCATGCTGCCAATAAAGACATACCCGAGACTGGGCAATTTACAGAAGAAAGAGGTTTAATGAACTTATAGTTCCACATGGCTGGGAAGGCCTCACAATCATGGTAGAAGGTGAAAGGTACATCTCACATGGCAGCAGACAAGAGAAAAGAGCTTGGGCAGGGAGACTCCCATTTTTAAAACCATTAGCTCTCTTGTGAGACTCATTCACTATCATGAAAACAACATGGGGGAACCTGTGCCCATGATTCAATTATCTCCCACCAAGTCCCTCCCATAACACGAGGGAATTATAGGAGTACAATTCAAGATGAGATTTGGGTGGGGACACAGACCCAAACCATATCACTTTGTGTTGTGTTATGTTTTGTTTTTGAGACAGCATCTTGCTGTGTCACCCAGGCTGGAGTGCAGTGGTGTAATCTCGGTTTACTGCAACTTCCGCCTCTCAGGTTCAAGCAGTTCTCATGCCTCAGCCTCCCAAGTAGCTGGGATTACAGGTATGAACCACCATGCCCAGCTAATTTTTGTATTTTTAGTAGAGGCAGGTTTTCACCATTTGGGCCAGGCTGGTCTCCGACTCCTGGCTTCTTGTGATCTGCTGGCCTTGACCTCTCAAAGTGCTGGGATTACAGGCATGAGCCACAACACCTGGCCATTGGTTTGTGTTTTGTTTGTTTTGGGTTTTTTTTGTCGATGTTTTTTGTTTTTGTTTTGAGACA
The DNA here is from genome assembly GCF_030222135.1 of Aotus nancymaae. Classification (NCBI taxonomy): domain Eukaryota; kingdom Metazoa; phylum Chordata; class Mammalia; order Primates; family Aotidae; genus Aotus; species Aotus nancymaae. The sequence goes on along the minus strand of NW_026988507.1, from coordinate 4,468,794 downwards.
GGGTCTTACTATATTACTCGGGCTGAAGTGGAGTGGCATGATCCTGGCTTGCTGCAACCTCGACCTCCTGGACTTAAATGATCCTCCCTCCTCAGCCTCCCAAGGAGCTGGGAATACAAGCATGTGTCACCATGCCTAGCTAATTTTTAACTTTTTGTGGAGATAGAATCTCACGATGTTGCCCAGCCTGATCTGAAACTCTTAGGCTCAAGTGAACTTCTGCCTCTGCCTCCCAAAGTGCTAGGAGTGCAGGCATGAGTCACCATGCCTGACTTGCTTTCTTGTTTTTCATTTATTAGGAGGAAAAAATATGAGTTCATATCATATTTCCAGAATATAGTGTTTTAACTTAACTTCTTTAAGTTTATATATGTCTCTCTTTATCCTGAAAATCTTGGTTCCTAGGGACATTACATAATTATGTATTTACTCTATCCTATTATAAACATATATGGTTTCAAAATAACAATGCCAATATAAAAACAAACAATATGATATCTAAGTACAGTTTAAGATTTATTTCCAGTTCTTTGTGTCCTTAGAATATATTTCACTAAGAATGCATTTTCAAATTGCATGTGTCTTAAAGTCACATGTGTACCTAAGACACAAATTCACAAATTTGAAATAATTTGTTTTATATTGCTTCAGTTTGTTGCCAATTCTTAAAGACTGTATTGTTTGTTGTTGTTTTATTTTTTATCAATATTTTATTTTAAAACTGGATTAAAAAAACATTTACATGGTTCCAAGGTCAAACTAAATACAATTATCAAGCGAAGTATATTTAGAAAAGTCTAGTATCCATTTTTATCCCTGCCCCTGCCACTCTGTTACCTCCCTCCTCACTCTCTACCAAATAACCATTTTCACTAGTTTTTTTACTTCCATTACATATGCAAATATAAATATATATTTACATTTGTACTCCTTTATTAGGTAAAAGGTAGCATATTATAGACACTATTCTGCCCTTAAATTTTTTCCCCAATGCTATCCGTCGCAGGATAGCAAGATAGTGAGATTTCTTCATTTCTTTTAACTACCACGTGGTCATCTATTGTATGCATATACCGTATTTTGTTTCAATTAGTCACTCATTGCTGGACATTTAGGTTGTTTTCTATTTTGCTGTTACAAATAATGTTATAATGAATTGCTTTGTACATGTCATCCCATATTTTTCCCAGTGAAGCTTTGGGAAAGATTCCTGTAAGCAGGATTGCTGGGTTAAAGCAAAAATGCGTGTGTAATATTGATAGATACGGACAAGCTCCCTTCACAGAGCTGCACTCCCATCAATAAGGTATGCAAGTACCAACTTCTTCAAAGCCCTGCCAACAAATCCAACTGTTAAACTCTTGGATTTTTGCCAATCTGAGAGGTAAGAGATGGTATTTTAATGTAGTTTTAATTTTCACCTTTCTAATGATAAACAAGATAGAGCATCTTTTCATATCTTAAGTGGCATCTGTGTTTCTTCTCCTGTGAGTTGTATGCATATTTCTTGTCCAGTTTCATAAGGTTGTTTGTTTTGCCTCTCAATTTGTAGAAGTTCTTTTAGCTATTAGGGACACTAATCCTTTTTCTGTGAGAAAAATTACAAATATTTCTCCAGGTGTCATTTGTATTTTTTGTTTATTAGTTTTTTAAGACAGGGTCTTGCTCTGTCACCCAGGCTAGAGTGCAGTGGAGTGATCACAGCACACTGCAGCCTCGACCTCCTGGGATCAAGAGATCCTTCTGCCTCAGCCTCCCAACTAGCTGGAACCACAGGCATGTGCCACTATACCTGGCTATTTTTAAATTTATTTTCTGTAGAGATGGGGCCTCCCTATGTTCCCAGGCTGATCTCTAACTCCTAGGCTCAAAGGATCTACAGGCCTTGACCTCCCAAAGTACTGTGATTACAGGTGTAAGCCATCGCACTCAGCATCATTTGTATTTTTACTTTGCTTTTTGGGGTTTTTGCCATGCAGAATTTTCAAAAATGAAACCAAAATTATCAAACTTTTCTCTTAGTTTTTAGAAATTTTCATTCACATGTTGTAAAGGAATTCATCCATGTTTTCTTCTAGTATTTGCACTGTTTCATTTTTAACCCATTCAGAATTTATGCTGTATATACTATACATAATAAATCCATTTTTATCTCTTCATATGCCTGTACATTTGTGCCAGCATTGCTTATTTCAACGTCTATTTTTCCCCACTGATTTCAGATGCTGCTTTTATCATGGTCTAAATTTCCATGTGCAGTTAGGTTTATTTCTGGATATTCTATTCGGTTCCATCAGTTGTCTGTTCATTCACTTGCCAATACAATTTTCTTCTAATTATAGAGGCTTTGTAATATGTTTTAACATCTGGTTTAAGATCAAGCCTCCCTCTCACTGTTTCCCTTTTTTAGAGTTTTCCAGGCTATTTCTGTTTAGTTGCTTTTCCAAATGAAATGTATAATCAATTTGTTTAGCTTTAAGAAAAAAACTGATAATATTTGTATTATCAGAATAGATATCTTTATAATATCCAGTCTTCCTATCTAAGCTTATGGCCTACAATCTGTTCATATCTACGTTTGTGTCTTTCAGGAGTGTTTTATTCATATTTTTTTTTTTGGTTATGTCTTATTATTTATGCCCAGGTACTTTTGTTGGTTTTATTGCAATTATAAAAGGAGTCTTTAAATCTTCCAACCAGTTGTTATTTTTATACATGGACGCTATTGCTGGCTGGGCATGGTGGCTCACACCTGTAATCCCAGAACTCTGGTAGGCCAAGGCAGGATCACTTGAAGCCAAGAATTCAAGACCAGCCTGGTCAAGACTCCATCTCTATTTTTTTTAAAGCTACTGCTTTCTATATGTTGATTTTATAGCCTGCACTTTACTAAATTCTATTAAGTGTTTTGACAGTTTTTTTGATGATTTTTTTTTAGTTTTCCAGACATATAATAAATAATCTGTAAACAGAAATAATTTTATCTTTTTCTCTAATTCATATGCCTCTCTCTATTAGCACTGGATGATAATTTCAAACTGGTTTTAAATAGTAATGATGATATTGTCCATCCTTGTCTTATTCCTGCAGGTGTTTCTCAATTAAGTAAGATGCTGACTTTAGGGATGAGATACATATCATTTTCAGATGCATTTTTAATTCCCAATAAATCTGTCACTCCCCCCATTAAGGCTGAGATGATACTTCAGGATAAAGCAGAAATCACCAAGAATGGTTGCTTTTCAAATGTTAATGTACATACAAATCATCAAGTAATCTTATTTAAATGCATACTCTGATTCAGCAGGTATGGGATGGGGGCTGAGATTCTGTATTTTTAACAAGCTGCCAAGATACGCTGGGAGGGTGCTGCCCACAGTGGACCACATTTTGAGTAGTGATGATCTAAAACAAAGAAATTGTTTTCTAGGTTTGATTTTTCAAAACAAACTGTAAAATAGTCCAAAGTAGAAAAAATAGTCATAAAAATTTTGGTTTCCAATTTTAAGAGCCAAACACTTTTAACTCTCTATAGACCAGTCCTAGAGGACTAAACGGAGGTTTTCTCATAAACCACAGAGTGAGAAGATGCAGGATATGACAAAAGGGTGGCTTCCTGCCACATAGGAAGAGGAAGAAAGTTCTTTCTGCAGCTATGGGGAGGAGTCTAAGGAGATGGAGTTGAAACACATAGTTCTTGCAGCCCCAGTTAGAAATCATGCTGGGCCTGGTGGCAGGGGAGAGGAAAGCCCAGATGGTTCAAGGGAGAATATGAGACAAAGAGGTAATGTAGGAGCAGCTGCAGCTAATGAACACAAGACAATGAGGGCCTCACAGGTGCAAAGGCCAAGACCAAAGCCCGCAAAAGAGACCCTTCCACAGAGCCAAGCCAGGTTCAGAGGACTCAGACAAACTCCTTTCCCAGTGTCAGAATAAGAATTTATTGTTGATATTGTGTCTGGGTTTAGTATATCAAAAAATACTGAATGAATCTGAGGCAGAGCCACCCATCCATCCACTCTGCAAACCGAGTCACTGTTATGGTAGGTGCTAGGGACAAAGTGAATAAAATAGACAGAGTTCCTGCCCTCATAGAGCTTAACATCAGTAACATCTAACATCTATCAGTAATGGTAGTTTATGCAGGAATATACATCTGAAAATCTATATACACATGCCCATACCTGTCCCTGGAGATCGGACTTGATGGGTCTAGGAAGAACCCAGGTAATTCTTATGACCCATTCTAGTTAAAAATCACTATTTTTCAATATTTATACATCACTAAAGTACTTAATTTCCCAACTAAACATTTACAACTACAAATTTAAAGTTGTATGCAGTAAATAATATTTTATGTTTTTTTTAAGTCCTCAAAAACGTTTCTAGAATATGTGAAAATAGTTGGCTTTTAGGACGCAAATTAGTCCTACTGTATTTGTGATATGTTCTAACTCATAAAACAAAGCTTAACAGTTTTTAAAATTATAACTTTTTTAACATATACAAATTAAGATCCAAATAAGAATTTAAAAAAAAAATTAGCACTCTTCCTTATAATAATTTAAACCAATTAGTATTTGCATATTTAGTAATGCTGTGAAAAGAAAGTTTCAGGGTTGAAATAGTACTTCTGTGAAAAAAAAATGCTGTGTTTATATTTTTATATTTAGGGTGTGAATGCATGTGTGTGTATAAAACATTGCCCTATATTTATAAATTTTAAATCCTGATATATATTGATGTTTAGAAAATAAAATCATTATAATGTTTTCCTTAATATAAAAATACACATTTTCCCACTAATATATCACTTTAATCCAGACTTCCCCTGGAATCTTCTCCAGGCTCCACCTTCCCTCCTACACCCACAGGCATTTGGTTCCAGGTCTACCGTGTAGCTCTATTGTGTTGCTGAGAATAAATGAACAACTCTGAAAGGGAAACTTGATCACAGACACCAAAGTAAAGTCTGATATTCTCAAACTCTTGCTCAAATGTCCTCACCCCATTAGTTACCATATCCTGTTATAGTTCTTGCCACATTGCATTGTGACTTATCAGTTCAAGAGTCTACGTCAACTAGACTCTGAGGAGAAGTTCTTGCTCTACTTAGAAATCTGACACATAGAACAAATCAAGAAATGCTGAATGAATAAATGAATGATTAAATTGCACTTCCCATCCTCTTTACGAGCTGTAATTTAACCACAGCATTTAGACAGACTCCAGCTTTTGTGTCCTTACTACTTGGTTTTATAATCAAACTCAATTCTGTAGGGTTTAGGTCTCTAACCTCCCTTGTGAGTTGCTTTTTTATACAAAGGCATAGGACTTACTGGGATAAACAATAATAGGATGGCAGTGGGAAGAGGTCTCTGCATGCCTGGATCTGCTCTCAGGAGTAACTAACAAAACCACAGATCTGAAAGCCAGTTAATGTATCTGTGCTATCAGAAAAACAAAATGAGATGGATACTCTTAAAGAGTATTTACATCAAACGCTTTTACAATAATTCTGCACTTATCCACTAGGCAAATCCCATATACCTTTCTCCTTATCAGGCCTCCTGGTTTTTCTTCAGTGATCTTCTTATAATCTAGAGGTTAACAACCTTTCTGAGGTATCTTTAATTGCTCTTTATCTGATTGCATGAGGAAGGAGCAACGAAATTGTTAAATAAAGTTAAGACCTACGTGCTGAAGAAATGGAAGAGTCCACATTAGGCTTGCTCACGTTTTGTCTAAGGCAAATCTTTTCTGCAGCTGTAAGTAGATCTCCGACTGGTCAGACTCCTTTAACTTAAAATCCTAGAAACAACCAGAGTACTTCAAAGAGGTTCCAAAAGAAGACACAGATGAGAAAATATGGCCAAAGAAGACGAAGCAATCCTAGAGGTGTAGGCAAGTAAGGATCGAATCCAGAAACATGAACTAAGGCATGGAAGCACAGTAGGTCTTCACATCCTCTCAACTCTGAATGAAAATCTATAAATGCAGAGTCAGCAACAGCAATACCTGAGAAAAAAGTTAAATTCTATGCCTAAGGCATGAGCTTGATTCTGCTGGGAGTCCATATCCTTAGACCTTCAAGCGTTACCATAGCTAGAAAGTGGCTAAGTGACTGCAGGTGAGCCCCGATCCAATTCCTGTGCTGCATTCCCAAGATGTCCTCCCCAAACATAAGCAACTTATGTGAGATAGCAGGGCTTCTGGGGGTCATGGGTACAGAGGAGACCGTTAAAGCTCTGAAAGTGAATAACAGATTACTGTACATACAATGTATACCACACAATACATCTCATTTTTAGCACTGGCGGCATTTGGTAATGTTTACATTGTTTATGACATATTTCATATGCAAATATCTCTAGAGTAAAGAAATATCCCCTAGAGCCATATCTGTATCCATTTTGCATTTTCATATTGACCACTGCACTAGAAGAAAACTGTCAGAAAATAACTTTACAAAACATCCTCCCTTGGCTAGGGCCTTGGGGAAAGTTTTAGAGATAAATGTTTTCAACAAAAACTCTGAGATACAAGAGTAGAGCAATAGTAGGTGGTACAAGATGAACGTGGAAAGTGTTGGAAAAGGAAGGGAAAGAACTCAATAAGGTAGCTCTACTGAGCGGTGGAATGAGAATCGGATTTGGAGTCAAAGACATTAGAATGAATCCCAGTTCTACCACTTGCCAGAAGTGCCTCTATTTATCCATTTGGAGAATAATAGAAATAAGTATACTATGTCATGAAGTTGTGTGAGAATCAAATGAGAAACTGTGTAAAAGCATCTAAAATTATTGGTAACATATGACTGACACTCAAAAATTTTAGTTTCTTTCCTAGCGTTGCAACTTTTAGATCGTCAACCTCTTCGAGCTTCAGTTTTCTCGTCTCAAAAATGAAAAGACTCTCTGGGTTATACTAAGAATCAAAGAGAAAGGTATCAAGGCACTCTGCAAACTGCAAAGCATTACTCAAATGCTAGTTACTGATTTGTATGAAACATTTGACAGTTTTGGTTTCTCAGCACATAAACACCTCTTCTATTTGGGGGAGATCCCAAGATAAGCGGGGAACACCTCATCACGACAGCCAAGGAAGGGTGCATATTCCATGAGTCCTAGCAGGTGGTACAGACCCAGGCAGAGGCTTCTGCCTGGACTTTGAAACTTAATGGAGCAACTGAAAGCACAGGGTCAAAGATTCATCACAGCAGCTGCAGTGGTTGGAGCGCAGCCTCTTGATGGCACAGGTGCAGGGCGGTGCTGCCAGCAACAGCAGTGCCAGTGCCCACGATTGTCCAGTGGCAACTGTGCCAGTGGCAGGATCCTAAACAGAGTTAGCCTGTGGTGGGATCTTGGCTGTGCCTCGTCCTGCTTGGAACTTGCTCAAGTCTGACTCTCCAACCTTCCCCTGGATCCTTTTTGCATGTAAGATATACAGAGGCAGTTCTATTTTCATAATTTAAATAAACATAATTGATATACGTACCATCACAATCCCCAAGCTCAAGGAGTACACATTCAAACTGCCAATGACAAAATGATTTATACATATGTAGTTGTTTAATATGTTGGCTAAAACCCCAAATAACCAGATCCTTTTAGTATTGGATGAAAAAAAAATCGGCCAATGCCCAAAGTAAATCAGAGTGTTGAAGCACTATACAGTGAGATGCTCACTTTTCTGTAAACCCTACACTGAATAGCTGCAAAAACTTCAAAGTCAAGAGATTTTGTTTTGTCCTTTTCACTAAATGAACTATGCAGCCATAAAAAACGATGAGTTAGTGTCCTCCATAGGGACATGGATGAACCTGGAAACCATCATTCTCAGCAAACTGACACAAGAACAGAAAATCAAACACTGCATGTTCTCATTCATAGGTGGGTGTTGAACAATGAGAACACATGGACACAGGGAGGGGAGCATCACACACTGAGGTCTGTCAGGGGGAACTAGGGGAGGGACAGCAGGGTGTATAGGGAGTTGTGGAGGGATAACATGGGGAGAAATGCCAGATATAGGTGATGGGGATGGAGGCAGCAAACCACATTGCCATGTATGTACCTATGTAACAATCCTGCATATTCTTCACATGTACCCCAGAACCTAAAGTGCAATAAAATATATATATTTAAATAATAACAATAATAAAACACTCAAAGACAAGCCAGTTCATCCCAGACACTAGAACCCATAAGGAAAATACCTAAGATTAATTTCTTCTACAAATTATTTTATTAACATCTCTAGAGTTAGTGTTTCTTGGCCCTTTTTTTCATTTTTCATCATTAGTCCCTAGGGAGAAAATTTAAATTGAGTTTATATTCTCTATAACAAAATATTAAATACTAAAGAATCTAATTTTGTCAGGTGGGGTCGAGCTATGGAGGACCTCCACGGTAATATCTTGGGTTTCTTGCCCCCTAAGGACCCATATTTGCTTTCCAGTGGTTGGAAGAGACTCTGTAGCCTCCACTGAGAAATGCATGCTTTAGAATTATGGTCTTAGTCAACAGACTAAGCTTTGAACAATGACTTGGTAAGTGTTATCAATATTTCCTATTCAATTTCTAAATAAATATGTATTATGGGCCTTAATGAATTGAATATACTATAGCTAACACATTTTGTCAGGATTAGTCATGTCCAAATGACTACCTACAGTTCAAATTGCCTCTAAGTTACACTCTGGTAATATACCGATTTGAATTTAAAAAAAAAAAAGATTATCTTTTTTAAACTGAGATTGAGTTAAAGTTTAAATTTACCCAAAATAATTCCAGTAGAGACAGAAAACATAGTGCTATGTAGTATAAAAAGGAGAGAGAAATCACGACTGTACCCAATATCCATCCCAACTCATTCTGGCCAATGGAGTACAGTAGACCTTCTTTTTAAATTCTTCCCAACCTACTTAATCCATGCCTTTGGCTTGAACTATGATCAAATTGCTCATCACCCCAAATCTCTATCACTAACTCACTTCTCTTTCCTGACCTCTAGATCCATTTATCCAACCTCCAATAAATATCTATACTTGGATTCTCTCCAAGCATTTTCAACTCCATGTGTCCCAGATTGAATTTGCCCTTTTATTTTTGCTTTATATAAGCTATTTCAATAAGTGACAATCAGTTTCCTAAGCCATAAACCTGGAAGTCATTCTAGTGTTTTCTTCCTCCTTATTTTCCTTATCCAATCAAACTCTAGGTCTTACCAATTTTACACCTTCTACATCTCTACAACCCTTGGTCTATGTCATCTCTCTCTAAGAGAATACCAGAGCCTCCTCAGAGATCTCTGCCTCCAGCGTTACTCCCTCTGACTCTTCCTTCACACTTCACACTGAATGCTCTTTCTTAAATGAAAATGGAAGTCATACCCCAATTCAAAACTTTTCAACGTCCACCATCATTTACACCGTTTCCCTTGGCTCGTGTTTCCATTAGAAGATTCCTGCCACAGTTTCATACATGTTCTCTTTCAACTTGCCCATCACCTCCAACTCACATCTTCCTGTGGAAGACTCCTGGTGAATTTTGGGGAATATACTGCATATAACTGACTTAACTATTTGGAGCCAGCCAATCTGCAAAACATACCCCTTTCTCTGCTCATCTGTTTTACTCTCTGTAGGGTAAAATTTTTCAGGGGCAGTATCTGCTCCTTTAAGGAAGGGGTACTGCAGTTTAGGAGGTAAATTTAGAAATAAGTATTGAGTAGCATCGTGTGACTGTACATCTAAGCGACATCATCCAATCCAGCTTTTGCCTGTAATAAGGCTCCTTTTTTTCCAGAATACACCAACCTCTCACACATCCTTCCTTTGCACATGCTGTTCCCTGTGCTGCTTTTGCAATTGGAAAACTCTTCTCATACTTCCCACCTCAGCTAACAGGCTATCCTTAGACAGGCTGCTGGACTCTTGTTTTTCTCCAACTGAAGGTCATCTGTATATACATAAAGAAATGATCGCATCACAGTGTAACTTTTTTTGCATATTTGACTGTAACCTGTAAATTCCTCCAGAAAAGGAAACATACCTCAATGTATTATTGAATTCCTAGAACTCAGCACTGAATGACATAGTAGGTCAACAGTGAAAACTCATGCATTAACCAGGTAAATAAATGAGATCCCGTATACTCTCGTTCCCAAAAAAAAAGGAGTTTGTATTAAAAAAACATATTGGGAGTATGATTACATGAGTACTAAACCTGGACTAACAAGAAGTGCCATAGTTCTTTTTTTTTTTTTTTTAATCTGAGACGGAGTTTCGCTCTTGTTACCCAGGCTGGAGTGCAATAGTGCGATCTCGGCTCACTGCAACCTCTGCCTCCTGGGTTCAGGCAATTCTCCTGCCTCAGCCTCCTGAGTAGCTGGGATTACAGGCACGTGCCACCATGCCCAGCTAATTTTTTGTATTTTTAGTAGAGACGGGGTTTCACTATGTTGACCAGGATGGTCTCCATCTCTTGACCTCGTGATCTACCCGCCTCGGCCTCCCAAAGTGCTGGGATTACAGGCGTGAGCCACCGCGCCCGGCTGCCATAGTTCTTTTTATAATGTATACCAACTTTTGCCAACTTTAGTGAACGGAAAATTATATTCTTTAGATGTGTCTTAACTAGATACTGGTCTAAAAATAAAGTCAACTCTATTTATAACCCCTGTTCTATACCTCCCCAAGAAATTACATAACTAATACCTAAAATTTTTTTAAGATAAAAATCAGTCTTACTGAAAATTTTACACAATTGATTTTCAAGTTTGTATTACTTGCAGCTTCTGGGTTGTAAAATGCTGATCACGCCATTTTATAACATTCAGCCACAGACAACTGTGTTTTGGACAGAGCACAGTGTCACTATAATTCCTGAATATAGTATTATGAAATGAGAGCATAGGTATTTATTGACATCAAATGTTAACTCTCTGAGGATCATTACAAAACAAAACTTTAGTTGTTTTAGAACAAAGAAGTATTAAAACATATTCATATATCATCTTGTAAGCTTATTGAAGATGAGCTTCAAAATGCAACAGAAATATAATTAAGTAAAGCAATCAGGAGGAAAAATGAACAGCCTCAGTGAGATTAGGATACAAAATATAAGCCATTAGGTTCTATATTCTTTCAGAGGTTGCATGTAAATTTGGCCTCAAATGGACTTTGGCAAATTCCTATCAATTTGCAAAGTATACATAAACATCAACACACTGAGCTCTTTTATTTTATTTTAGTTCATTTTATTTTTGAGACAGGATCTTGCCCTCTTGCTCTGTCATCCAGGTTGGAGTGCAGTGGCACAAACACAGTGCAGGGCTCAAGCAATCCTCCTGCCACAGCCTCCCAAGTAGGTGGGTTAATTAAAAAAAAAAAAAATTTGTCAAGACAAGGTCTCACCATGTTGCCCAGGCTGGTCTCAACCTCCCGAGTTCAAGCAATCCTACTGCCTCAGTCCCAGAAAGTGCTGGGATTACAGGTGTGAACCACTGTACCCAGCCACACTGAAGTCTTCATTAAACTTAGTTTGATAATTATTATATCTTAGCCCATAGCTTATTCACAGCAACGGCATGGGCTGTAAATGAAAGGTCAATAAGTCACAAATAATCACACATAATCCTAACATTTTCTTCCCACAAAATGTTGAAAATCTAGTTCTAGTCTGTAGTGAGATAGCCAAGTCTGAAGTCGACCTGTACTTCCAAGTACAATTTTCGTCTGAGAGGCTCAGTCTTAAAACTTAGAAGTTAATATACATTTTGGATGGAATGTCTAGAAACCAACAGGTCAATAATTTTAGAGGAGGAGGAGAAGAAAGTTTCTCTCTTCTAAATGCAGAAAGGTCATAGTCTAACATCAACTAATGGAAGAAAACATATTCATAACCTAAAAAGTAAGCAAATAGTACAGGATAAAATACTTTCAGTGATTCAGAAAGTAGGAAATGCTCTTCAGGTACTCTTATTTACATTGAGCCTATTTTTAAGTTTGATTTTATTTTATTGATGTGTTTATTTATTTAGAGAGGGATTTTGCTATGTTGTTGAGGCTGGTCTTGAACTCCTGGGCTCAAGTAATCCTCCTACTTCAGCCTCCCAAGTAGTGAGACTACTGGCACACACAACTATGCACAGTGAGCTTATTTTTTAAAAGCAATAATGCTATCTAGTTTTGTAATACTAACATCCCAGTTAAAACTTGGAATGGGATCTACAAACTTTGGGGACATTAACCTTGGTTTGTAAACTTTAAAAAGTGAAGCCCTTAGGTCGGGTGCTGTGGCTCATGCCTGTAATCCCAGTGCTTTGGGAGACCGAGGCGGGTGGATCAGTTGAGGTCAGGAGTTTGAAACCAGCCTGGCCAACATGGTGAAACCCCGTCTCTACTAAAAATACAAAAATTAACCAGGCATGGTGGTAAGCACCTGTAATCCCAGCTACTCTGGAGGCTGAGGCAGGAGAATTGCTTGAACCTGGGAGGCAGAGGTTGCAGTGAGCTGAGAAAAGGAGAGGAGAGAAGGGGAGGGGAGGGGAGGTATAGGAGGGGAGAGCAAGGGAGTGGAGGTGAGGGGAGGGGAAGAGAGGGACTCAGAGGATGAATGAAATCTATACTTCTGTGATTTATTTATCAAATTCATACCTTGTATTACTGTGCCCCTAAATGTACATTAAATACTGGACAGTTAACCTAAATTCAGGTTCTTTTACATGTATTATGCCTGAAAACTTTTTTTCCACATAGTGAGAAATTTATAGTATGATAAAAGCATACTTGGCCTCTTCTAATTTTGCTTTCTATATTACCTTACCACACTGGCCAGAGTTTCTATTTGCTGGCTGAGCATTCTTGCCAAACCAGGCACTAGAAAGGAGAATTTGACATTTGCAGGACTACTGTGCAGTTTAAGCCAGTTTTAAATCATTAGTCACCCATAACAGAAGATGACAGAATAAATTTTTCCCTCAAAGCACATGAGAAGGATTGTGTAAGGTTTTAAAAGTTTTCAGAAAGTGAAATGTCACCCATAGTTTTCAGCCCTTTGTTTCACACTACTCTTCATCTTCTAATATCCCCGGTCTAATTATGAGTACAGATAGATTCTGAGGTGAAAATAATGAGGTGGAAATAATCGCTTTTCATGCAATCTAAAAGAGTCTGGGTAATTAAAATATAGGAACAAAAACGAACGTAATCTATGATGCTAGTTTCTAAAAAAACGTGAATAGACATCCCCAAATTGGTCCCATGTTTCCCTTTTAGCTCCAACATATTCATTTCCTGAATAGATATGGGGAGAAATATTTTGTGTAGAAAAGTGTATCTGTCTTTTTCAAATGCCTCCAAGAAGTGCTCTTTCACCCTCAACAACTCCAGAGAAGGAAGATTCCATTGACCATACGTCCAGTTGTGGTACTGAGGTCCCCAGAAGCAACTCAACCCCTTGGAAACAATGTCCAATAAATAAAAATTGAAATGACAAATGAGTTCCATATGTTCAATCAGACACTGTACCTTTTGACAGAGAATGTGTAAGGGTGAAGGCAAATCCCAGTCATCTTGTCAGGAAAATAAATCACAACCAAAGAAATTACTGACCGAGAACTCCCTGTATGGGAGGCTTGTTCATGCTCTCCTGAGGTTGATAAGAAAAAGACTTCCAATCTACTCTTACCTTTGACCAAAGGCTTTTCTATGATAGACATAGATACCTTTTGCAAATATACAAAGAAAATGGAAAAATGAATATCATGGCATCTAGGTCTCTGTTAGGCCTATGACATTAAAAATCAACAGAAAATCCAATGCATAAGAGACCTCCTCTGTAGGACAGCAGCAGGCCATGTCCCAGGGGAGTCTACTGTAAAGGAGCTCACTCCAGTGTGATGTCATGTGAAGAAATCCACTGGGTCCAAGAGGATTCATCAGTTGTGTCAGTGGTGTCCAGAGCTGCCATTTGCTGGCTTAGAGTCTCACAGGCTCTGCTGGCCTTGCTTCTGACTTCAAAGACATTCTACTTGAAAGAAGTTCTACCATTTTGCTCATACTTGGAATGTTAAAAGGTTGACCATTGTTGGGGGAAATGGTCCAGATACCGAAATCAAAACTGAATGCATAAATTGTTGGGACAGATGGGTGACCATCTGGAAAAAAATACAGTTGGATTAAAACCTCATACACTTAACATGAAGCCAAACCCAATATGGTAAAGTTTTTAATGTAGAAGAGTAGAACTGTAAAAGGAATAGAAAAAAAACAGGATAATTTTCAATAATTCCAGAATAGCAATGTTCTTTATGATACAAAATCTGGATTTTCTTTAAAGAAAAGGTAGATTTAAGCATAATGAAATAAAAAACAGCGGCATGAGAAAACATACAATATGCAGATTAAAAAAGTAAAACAAAAAAAATTTGTAGTCCATGTCAGATAACATATGAAACTTGTAAAACTGATTAAGAAAATGATTTTAGGCAGGGCACAGTGGTTTGCACCTGTAATCCCAGCACTTTGGGAGGCCAAGGCGCAACAATTTCTTGAGTCTAAGAGTTTGACGTCAGCTGGGGCAACATAGTGAGATCCCATCTCTACAAAAATTATAAAAAATTATCCAGGGGTAATAGCACATGCCTGTAGTCCCAGCTACTCAGGAGGCTGAGGCCAGCAGATAATTTGAGTCTAGGAAGTCAAGGCTGCAGTGAGACTTAATAGTGCCACTGCACTCCAGTCTGGATGATAGAATAAGACCCTGTCTGAAAAAAGAAAAGTGATTTAAAAACTAATTAGAGGCTGAGTGCGGTGGCTCACACCTGTAATCCCAGCACTTCAGAAGGCCAAGGCAGATTGATTACCTGAGGTTAGAAGTCTGAGACCAGCCTGGCCAACATGATGAAACCCCATCTCTACTAAAAATACAAAAATTAGCTGGGTGTGGGGGCTCATGCCTGTAGTCCCAGTTACTCGGGAGGCTGAGGCTGGAGAATTGCTTGATCCCAGAAGGCAGAGATTGCAGAGAGCCAAATTCATGCCACTGCACTCTAGCCTGGGCCACAGAGTAAGACTCTGTCTCACAAAAAAAAAAAAAAGAAAGAAAGAAGGAAATGGGCAAAATATTTTAAAAGCCAGTTTATAAAACAGGAAATGAAATGAATTGTAAATAAAGGGTGTTTGAATAGGGAGACAGGATGTCAAAATGTCTCTGTTTGCAAATGACATGATTGTATATTTATAAAATCCCCTCTTCTCAGCCCAAAATTTCCTTAAGCTGATAAGGAACTTTGGCAAAGTCTCAGACACAAAATCAATGTGCAAAAATCACAAGCATTCCTATACACCAATAACAGACAAACCAAGAGTCAAACCATGAGTGAACTCCCATTTACAATTGCTACAAAGAGAATAAAATACCTAGGTATACAACTAGCAAGGGATGTGAAGGACCTCTTCAAGGAGAACTACAAACCACTGCTCAAGGAAATAAGAGAGGACACAAACAGATGGAGAAACATTCCACGCTCATGGTTAGGAAGAATCAATATTGTGAAACTGGCCATACTGCCCAAAGTAATTTATAGATTCAATGCTATCCCCATCAAGCTACCAATGACTTTCTTCACAGAATTGGAAAAAACCACCTTAAACTTCATATGGAACCAAAAAAGGGCCTGCAAAGCCAAGAAAATCCTAAGGAAAACAAACAAAAAAAAAAAAACGAAGCTGGAGGCATCATGCTACCTGACTTCAAACTAAATTACAAGGCTACTGTAATCAAAATAGCATGGTACTGGTACCAAAGCAGAGATACAGACAAACAGAATGAAAAAGAGGCCTCAGAAAAAATGCCACACAACTACAACCAACTGATCTTTGACAAACTGGACAAAAACAAGCAATGGGGAAAGGATTCCCTATTTAATAAATGGTGTTGGGAAAACTGGCTAGCCATATGCAGAGAGCTAAAACTGGACCCCTTCCTTACACCTTATACAAAAAGTAACTCAAGATGGATTAAAGGTTTTAACATTAGGCCTAACACCATAAAAACTCTAGAAGAAAACCTAGGCAAAACCATTCAGGACATAGGCATAGGCAAAGACTTCATAACTAAAACACCAAAAGCAATGGCAACAAAAGCCAAAATAGACAAATGGGATCTAATTAAACTTAAGAGGTTCTGCACAACAAAAGAAACAATCAATAGAGTGAACTGGCAACCAACAGAATGGGAAAAACATTTTGCAATCTACCCATCTGACAAAGGGATAATATCCAGAATCTACAGAGAACTTAAATAAATAAATAAATAAATATGAAAGCAAAAAAAAAAAGAAATTGATCGTAAATATTTGAAAATATGTTGAACCTCATTCATAACAAGAAAATGCAGATGAAAAGTATATTTAGAGACAGCTCTCGCTCTGTCCCCCAGGCTGGAGTGCAGTGGTGCGATCATAGCTCACTGTAGCCTTGAATCCCTGGGCTGAAGCTATCCTCCCACCTTGGACTCCCGAGCAGCTGGAGGCACGTGCCACCATGCCCAACCTGAAAACTATATTGATACCATTTTTCATATCATATTAAAAAGTATTCCAAAGTTTATAACATAATAGATTGGGAGTTAGTGGAGAAAAGCAGATATTCTTGAACATTGCTGGTGGGGGTATTAATTGGTACAACCCGTATGGGGCTTCATTTGTCAGGATCTAGCAAAATATAAAATTCACATACCCTTTGTCCCAACAGTTGTGCTCCTTTATTTTATGGTATACTTACACACATGCAAAGTACCACATGTACGATATTATTTACTGAAGAATTGTTATAAGAAAATCATTAAATAAATTATAGTATATCCATAAATTGCATGGCTGTAAACAAAGTGAAAAAACTTTTCATGAAAAGAACTTTAAGATATATTATTAAAGGAAAAAAACAAAATATAGAACAGCATATTTGTCTGTTTTCATGCTGCTAATAAAGACATACCCAAAACTGGGTAATTTATAAAGAAAAAGAGCTTTAATGGAGTCACAGTTCCTCATGACTAGGGAGGCCTCACAATCATGGCGGAAGGCAAAGGAGTAGTGAAGTCACGTCTTACATGCTGACAGGCAAGACAGTGTGTACAGGGGAACTGTCATTTATAAAATCATCAGATCTCATGAGACTTACTCACTATCATGAGAACACCAAGGGAAAACCTGTCCCCATGATTCAATTCCCTCCCACCAGGTGCCTCCCATAATACGTGGGGATTATGAGAGCTACAATTCAAGATAAGATTTGGGTGAGGACACAGCCAAACCATATCAGACAGTGTTTATATTTTGTTACTGCTCTCATTTGCTTAATGTTAAAAAGATATATATGTCCCATTTGCTTGATGTTAAAAAAAAATCTCTGAGAAGCTAACCAGGAAACTCATGGCAGTAAGTTAACTTTGGGGGAAACAAGGAGTTACAAGACATATGGGGGCAGGTTTATTAATCCTGTTTAGGAACTTTCCTAACTATGAATGATCCTGTGCAAAAAATCAAAAGTTCAGAATCACAACTAATCTTTATGAAATGCAAGACCCAGCAATCCCATTACTGGGCATATATCCAAAGGATTATAAATCGTTCTACTATAAGGACACATGCACACGAATGTTCATTGCAGCACAGTTTACAATAGCAAAGACCTGGAACCAGCCCAAATGCCCATCGATGATAGACTGGACAGGAAAAATGTGGCACATATACACCATGGAATATTATGCAGCCATTAAAAACGAGGAGTTCACATCCTTCGTAGGGACATGGATGAACCTGGAAAACATCATTCTCAGCAAACTGACACAAGAACACAAAATCAAACACCACATGTTCTCACTCATAGGCGGGTGTTGAACAAGGAGAACACATGGACACAGGGAGGGGAGCACTATACACGGGGGTCTGTTCTGGGGGAGGGGGGATAGCGGGGGGGTGGGGAGTTGGGGAGGGATAGCATGGGGAGAAATGCCAGATATAGGTGAAGGGGAGGGAGGCAGCAAATCATACTGCCACGTATGCACCTATGCAACAACCTTGCATGTTTTTCACATGTACCCCAAAACCTAAAATGCAATAAAAAAAAATAAATAAAATAAAAATAAAAATAAAAAAAAAAGAAATGCAAGATTACTTTTTTGATGTTCAAAAGGGGAACAAAAATAAATTTCTCATTTTTAGTTCAAAGAACTGCCTTAGACTTAAGCCAGAGGTGTTTCTAAAAGCACAGCTGAAGAGAGATCAGCTTATAAATAAATAAATATTTTTATTTATTTATAGTTATACATTTAGTATATAAATTTACAATTATACACTATATATTACATATTATGATGTAATAGAAATAATACATAGAAATAGTCTATATATTATGATATATAATATATAGTGTCATATTTATATATGACTACATAATTTAGAGCTATGCATTTATAACATTATATATACATTTATCTTCACACACACACACACACACACACACACACCTCAAACCAACTGGTCTGTACAAGCTACTTACAGTTAGTGAATCAGCCAGATAAGTTTTTCTTTTGTGTAATCAGAGAAATGGTTTATGTTCTCTAATGCACGTATATTATATTAACTCATGTGATTCGTGCTGTTGTGAAGCTGCAATTGTTGAGACTGTGTAGAGCTGAGGGCTGTCCAGAAGGAGGAGCACAGGTTGCCCTGAAACTGATGCTCTTACCTGCACTGTTGCCATGGAGCCTGTGCATATACAGTTACTACCAGTGTGGAGCAATCATTTCCTATTCCATTCAGTACCTTTTTATACCTTTTGATTTTGATTGATGTGAATGTATTATCTATTCAAAAGATTAAATAGATTTTAAAGATTAATTTTTTAAAAATTAGTATGAAAGTTTTGGCTCAAAATGAGTGAATGAGCATACATTTTCCAACTCTCTCACGACCTGATTCAATTTCAGGAATAATGTGAAACGGAATAAATCCATGGAATAAAGTATGCCTTCAGCAGGTAAGAGATGATGTTTTTCTAGAAGTTGGAATGCAAATGGGCTCAAATGGTCAGAGAAAACAAAGAAAAAAATCATGATTCCAAATGCTCATAGAATAAACTACAGAGGAGGTAGGAGACATTCTTTCAAGTAGCTTTCCAGAGAGATCCAAGTTCATAGTGAGCAGGTACAAAGATGGAGACGTTTGGGTTGAACGGTAAAAATTTTGAGGAACCACTAAGCTTCTCAACCTCCTCTCATGTGAACAGAGATCAGCTGGTTGAGCATTTTCATTTCTACTGAGTATGGCTGTTGGGACTGGAGAAAAAGTAGAAAAGAGCCTAAAGTGGACCGCCAAAACAAAAATCCAAAGAGCATAGCATGTGTGTTGAATCTAGAGGCTCTAGAACACCGAATGGCTGAGCTAGAATCAGCTCAACCCGGAGAGTCAAGCCCTCCTTACTGATTGGCAGTTGCCTCCCTGTCTATGACCTGTAAGGGATGCCTGCATCCACTGAAACTACCCTCTTGCCCAAAGAACTCTGCTTGTCAGGGAAGAAGGTTGTTGGGTAATCGGGTCTATACAACTGTAAAGCAAGCTCAGGCTGCCCTATACTAATTAAAATGATCCTTTTTTCTTAAATATAAAGAGGCAACCAAAAGTTTGAGAAAAACTAATAACAAAAAGAAAAAGATCAATATCAATAAGCAATAAACAACAATTGATTCAGATGAAAGAGACGATGCAAGGAATAGAAAAAACCGTCGTAAGTTAAAGATAGTATTCTCAAGGAGATTTAGGAGGATATTGCAAGATCAGAACAAAAACAGGCTGCTATTAAAAGATCAATAAGAAAATAAGAACATGGTGGCTTACAACTGTAATCTCAGCACTTTTGAAGGCCAAGGCAAGAGGATTGCTTGAGTCCAGGAGTTTGAGACCAGCCTGGGCAACATAGCAAGACCTCCATCTCTACAAAAAATTTAAAAATTAGCCAGGTGTAGTAACACTCACCTGCAGTCCCAGCTACTCAGGAGGTTGAGGTGGAAGGATCGCTTGTGCCCAGAAGATTTAGGTTTAGTAGCCATGATTGTGTCACTGCACTCCAACCTGGGTGATGCAGCGAGACTCTGTCTCAACAAAAAGAAGAAAGAGGAGTCCCCAAAATATGATTGTTAAAAGAAAAAAATAGAACAGCTAAATTATAGAATTAACAGAATGAGCCGGTATGGTGGCAATCACCTATAGTCTCAGCTACCTAGGAGGCTGAGGTGGGAGGATTTCTTGAGCTCAGGAGTTTGAGGCTGCAGTGAGCTATGATCACACACACCTGCTCTTCAGCTCCAGGAAGGGTGACAGAGTGAGACTCTGTCTCAAAACAAACAAAAAGAACATAATAAACAAGGTTAAAGCTCAAATTAGTGATCTTGAAAATAAAGTTTCAACCAGATGAAATTATTTGCATCTGTAATCCCAGCTACTTGGGAGGATAAGGCAGGAGGATCACTTGAGAACTCCTGTCCTCAAGTCATCTTCTGTCCTCGGTCTGGGCAATATGGTGAGACCCCATCTCTTTTTTTAAAAAAAAAAAAAGAAAACAAACTTGTGAAAATGTTAGGTATTACTAAAAAAGAAAGCACAAATAATATAATGGAGACTGTACATATATTGATAGAATAAAATGTCCCTGGGAGAAAAGCTAGAATCCTCAAAATGAAAGAGTTTACTGAGCATTACTGAGTATAAAAGGAAAACACTACACCTAGACATATCCTGGTGAAATTTTAGAACTTTGAGTACAAAGAGAATATGCTGGTCAGGTATGGTGGCTCACCCCTGTAATCCCAGCACTTTGTTGGGCAGGAGGATTGCTTGAGCTCAGGAATTTGAGACCAGCCTGGGCAACACAGTAAGACCTCATATCTACTAAAAACAAAAATTAAAAAATTAGCTGGGCATGGTGGTGTATTCCTGTAGTCCCACCTATTTGGAAGGCTGAGGTGGGAAAATCACTTGAGTCCAAGAGATCGAGGCTATAATGAGTTATGATCATGCCACTGCACTCCAGCCTGGGTGATAGAGTGAGACCCTGTCTCCTAAAAATAAAATAAAGCAAAAAAGAGAAAATGCTAAAACATCTCAGAATGGTTAAAAAAATTTAAAAGGAGACTACCTATAAAGGAAGTAGAATTAATCATCTGAAGAGCAACACATGAGTTTCCACAAAACTTAAGAGAAAATGATTTCTAATCTAGAATCTTATACTCAGATTAACTATTAGTTAAAGGGGAGGGAAAATCACGGCATTTTCAGGTTTATAGTAATCGCTAATATTTAATGTACTCTTACTGTGAGCCAGGTGTATCTCCATGTTCATTGCAATTATTAACTTATTTATTTTATACTCAGAGTAGCCCAACTAGTTCGGTACTACTATTATCACTGGTTTTACAAATAAAAAACTGAAAGTATAAAGAAATTGAGAAGACTACCAAAGATCATGCCACTTGTAAATGGCAGAGTTGGGCTTTGAACCCAGAAAGTTTGGGTGCAGACTCTGCACTTTTTTTTTTTTTTTTTTTTTTTTGAAAAGGAGTTTTGCTCTGTCGCCCAGGCTAGAGTGCAATGGCACAATTTTGGCTCACTCAACCTCTGCCTCCCAGGTTCAAGCGATTCTCCTGCCTAGCCCCCTGAGTAGCTGGGATTACAGGAGTGCACATCACACTTAGCTAATTTTTGTATGTTTAGTAGAGACAGGGTTTCACCATGTTGGTCAGGCTAGTCTCGAACTCCTGACCTTGTGATCCACCCGCCTTGGCCTCCCAAAGTGCTGGGATTACAGGTGTGAGCCACCAGGCTTGGCCAACTCTGCACTCTTAACTACTACATAACAGTGCCACTCTGTTGGTCAGGCACTCAGAAAATTTATGTCCCATGTAGCCTTTTTGCAAAAAAAAAAAAAAAAAAAAAAAAATGCTTGAGGCTATACTACAATAAAATGAAAAATAAAGTCAAGAAAGAGGAACGCATCAGACCATAGAAACAGTGACACTAACCTGGGGGTCAAGCCGTTTCAGGACACCAGCACATCTATGAAATTAAAATAGGAAATCTAAACATTCCATGAAAAATGTCATCAAAAAAGAAAAGAGATTCTATTGTTTAAATTGTATGATTAAAGTCCTGAAGTTCTTAATAGTAAAATGATGGCATGTATTTCTCCTGGAATCAAGAAAAAAGAAAAGCAACTGGAAACTCAATGAGGAGCCATTTTTTGGAATGAAAGAAGGGAGAATATTCAGAACATTTTCATTCTAAAACGGTAGATTTAGTCACATGAACATTGTTGTCTTGAATCCAATCACACCAGCTGTTTCTTCAACGTGTAATATTTACTTACTCAATATTGTAAATGCGATTTATTGCTTTTCCATTTGTAGTTAATTATAGGAAAAGCATGGAGAACTTAATTATACTTTCTGTAGACTAGAAAGAAAATAATAAAAGCCTTGTAATATACAAGTACTGTCACAGTTAATAGAAGATAAAAGGAAGAAAGAAGAGGAGAGGTGTGTGCAGGGGAAATCGAGGTGTGCTTATTTCTTCACTTTAAAGAGCAATGAGTTAGTAAATAGAAATAGAGAATATCACAAATGTATAAAGGTAAACACTAAAATAGGTAAAAATATACCTGTGAAAGTTGTCAGAATCAAAATGGAGTCACTAATATTAAGAAAATCTTGATGAATAGAGCCCAGGAAGACCACAAAGAAAGGGTTCTCACACTTGTATGCCTACCTGATGACAAAAAAGACTCCACAAAAACCACAACTTCACACAAAGACCATTGCAACCTTATACACAAAAAAACTTATGGCAGGACATCTGTGCAGCAGCTGCCTGTCTAACCTCGGACTGGTGACACCCTTGTTATTGATCTTTGTAGCCAAGGATAATTATTTCAAAACAAGTAAGTAATCTTCCTCACTTTTTCCTTTAAAAAGCTTTGTCAGGCTGGGCTCGAGGGCTCATGCTTGTAATCCCAGCATTTTGGGAGGCCAAGGTGGGTGGATCAAGAAGTCAGGAGTTCAAGACCAGCCTGGCCAAGATAGTGAAACCCCAGTCTCTACTAAAAATACAAAAATGAGCCGGGTATGGTGGCAGGCACTTGTAATCCCAGTTACTCCGGAGGCTGAGGCAGGAGAATCACTTGAACCCAGCAGGCGGAGGTTGCAGTTAGCAGAGATCATGCCACGGCACTCCAGCCTGGGTGACAGAGTGAGACTCCATCTCAAAAACAAACAAACAAACAACAACAACAAAAAAAAAAAAACCTTTGTCATCCTTTGCCTTTCTAAATACACAGTTTATTATGGCACATGTATTCCTATTGCAGTGCCCTATTCCCAAATAAATATCTTTTTCTTTAAGAGAGACTCTGTTATGTAGGTTGACATACCTAAGTGAAGCATAGAGGTGAGGAAAGAAAGAGGAGGTGGGATGAATATAAGTGAACTAAATTATTGATCTTTCATGGCATAAAGTTGATACAAACTAAATTTTATCAAACAACAGGCATAAAAGTAGAATTTATAATGGTACCTACCAGATTGAAATCAGAAATTATTAAAAGGATGAACTTTTCCTTGTTGATCTGATGTTTGCTTTTACTACATACATGTATTAGAGATTCTTTTAAAACAGAATTGGATTGATGAAGGATGAATAGATGAATAAGTAGAGGTACAGTAAATAGAAAGCTGTACTACTTTCTAGAAAGAGGGACATCTAGGCAGAAACACGGAGACAAACTAAGAGTTACCTAAATGAGACGAGAAAAGAATATTTCAGGCAGAGGGTCTTGCCCAGAGGAAAGAGGGAATTCAAAAAACGGAAGGAAGTTCATTGGCTGAAATGCGGAGTAGAAGGGAAAAATTGAAATGAGGCTGGAGGCAAGAGTCAAAGCTTGTGAGCCATGTTAAGGATTCAAAAGGGAAGCTACTGAGGGCTTCTAAAAAGGGGACTATAGCAGCCACAATGGCGGTGAGATGAATATAAAGGAGAAATTAGGAGGCTTTTGCAGAAATGTTTATGAAATCTTACTGAGGCCAAGACAAGGATGGCAGAATTGAGAGAACTGGATGTATTAATAATATATATGGGGATTTGCATTGACTGGTCTTGATGATTTATTAGCAGTGAGAGGAAAAGCAGAAGTCAAAGGTGATTCCAAGTTTCTGGCTGGATGTACGTATCATTTACTGACATAAAGAGTAACTGTTTTTTCCTCACATTAACCCCAATCGTGGGATAGCTATTCAGTTGGTGTCATCCCGAGAGTTCATTTTCCTTTCCCAGAGCTGATATTCTTCACAATAACATAATGGATATCAACTTGAGGCAGGGGTCCCTCACACTTTCCTTGCAGAAGCTGTGATGTTCTTTACACAAAAGAAAGGGGAGCTCTGATCAGCCTGGGCAACATGATGAAATTCCAACTCTACAAAAAAAAAAAAAAAAAAAAATAGCCAGGTGTCGTTGAGTACCTGTAGTCCCAGCTACTTGGGAGGTTGAGGTGGGAGGATCACCTGATCCCAAGAGATTGAGGCTGCAGTGAGTCATGATTGTGTCACTGCACTCCAGCATGGGCAATAAAGTGAGGCTTTGTCAAAAAAAAAAAAGAATGGGGAGCTCTACATAAGGACCACCATAGATAGCATTCTGTAACCATTACCACACCACTGCTCTTCAGCCTGCTGTCTCAGTTGTCAGCTTGATAGGACACAGGCTTTTACAAAATTTTATCTCCCCAGATGCCCTATAACTCTCCTTATAAGAGAGAGACAGGAGATAAGTCAGATAGAAGATGACAACTGAAGGATAGGGAGATTAGAGTTGGCCAGGTGCGGTGGCTCATGCCTATAATCCCAGCACTTTGGGAGGCTGAGGCAGGTGGGTCACCTGAGGTCAGGAGTTCAAGACCAGCCTGGCCAATGTGGTAAAACCCCATCTCTAATGAAAAATACAAAAGTTAGCCGGCTGTGGTGGTACGCCTGTAGTCCCCTCTACTCGAGAGGCTGAGGCAGGAGAATTACTTGAACCCAGGAGGAGGAGGTTGCAGTGAGCTGAAATCGTGCAGCTGCACTCCAGCCTGGGCTGCAGAACAAGACTCCATCTCAAAAAAAAGAGAGAGAGAGAGAGATTAGAGTGATGATTCCACAAGCCAATGCCAGCAGCCTCTAGAAGCTTGAAGAGGAAAGGATGGATTCTCCCCTAAATCCTCCAAAAGGAATTAGCCCTGCCTACACCTTGACTTAAGCCCAGTGAAACTGATTTCAGACTTCTGGCCTCTAGAACTATAACAATAAATCTGTATTGTTTTAAGTCACAAATTTTGTGGCAATTTGTTACAGCAGCCATAAGAAACTAAGAGAGAAGCTAAAGTCCTGATTTACCTTTGTCCTGGTCCTGGCTTACCCCCAAAATAGCCAGATCCTTCCAACATGGGCAAGAGAGATGCCTCTACCTCCAGGATTCTAGCTGCTGAAAACTTCTACTACTGTACCTATTTCTTATGGAATCTGTTGTGATAGGAGTCTCTTCCTTTTGAAAGAATTATCTTGTAGAGCCCGTTAATACATGGACAACATGCTCAAACTATTATATGCAATGGAGAAGCTTACCTAGACATAATAACTGATCACAGCAGGCTAGTGGATTGAACTTTTTGCAACACTTCAAGATTACCATCAAGTAAATACCCGTAAAGCTTCCAGGTGGTCCTTGATTGCTCTTGGATATCCTCCGCCCAGAAAGCTTTGTGGAAATTCAACGTACATTTAATCCACCAAGGCAGTCTGATACAAGTACACAAAGCCCCATATAACACTAATCTTATGTTTAAAACACACACATATATCCATATGTGTGTATATAATATATCCCCCATAGTAATATATAGTATATATTCATATATAGTATCTTAACTAATTATTTCAGGATCGTGGAACTACAGATAATTTTTACCTTCTTTCTTGTCCTTTTTTATATATTATAAATTTTATTAATGAACAAACATTTATTTATATTCAGAAAGTTTAATTTTAAAAACTGAGAAATTAAATACAAAATAAATGAAAATTAAACTAAAATAATTAAAAACCCAATAAAATTTTTTAAGAATCAAGAATTTTTAAGTAACAGAGTTAAAGTACATTAAAATATATAAGATATGAGTAGAAACCACAGCTAAAAAGTTAAAGCATTAAAGTAAACAAATATAGTAGAAATACAAATCATAAATTTAATAAAATTTTATAAGAGCATAAAATAGAATTTAAAATTCTTAAAAGTCTAGAAACAAGGACTTATGGTGAAGTAAAGCAAGCTTAAAACAGGAGATAGATAGAAGGAAAATGAAAAAGAAACTGAAAAAGCAAATGGCAAACACTTAGCAGCAAGAAGTAGCTACATAAAGCCAGGATGCCGAACTAGTCAACAGAGTATGTCTTCAGTTAAAAAAAAAAAAAATGTGGGAAAGGATAGAGTCATAAAGTAAAGATATCCTATTGTAGACCTGCTAATTGCCTCAGTTCTTAGTAAAGTTTCCTACCTTTCTGGGAAAATCCCCTCTGATCTTATTGTGCTCTTTATTGGCTCAAATCTCAGGGAAAGGACCTTCCTTCTCTCTTCTTTTGGCCACAGCTGTGTTTTTACCAGTTCTGTGGAAGAGGGCCTTGGCCCTAAAGAAAGCAGTCTCCACCTCTCAGAAGCCTCAGCAGGTATGAACATTCAGTTCCTGGAAACTGCTGGCCTCTTATGTGCTAGAGACAAAGGAACATGCTTCCTCCAGAACAACAATTTACAACTTTTATTTCATTCACTTATTTACCAAAAACTCAATCTACAAAGTTTCCCTATATCACGATCTCTTTTGTAATATTCTATTCTTGCCCTTCATAGACTTTTCATAGTTTGCAATAATTTATTTACGTGCTTACTCTTTTAACATCTCTTTATGTTAGTAGATTATATGCTTTGCAAAAGGAGGGATCACACAGTTTTGCTCATCATTAGAGAACACAGTGTTGACTCTTAGTATTGAGTGAATGGATGGATGTGTAGACATGAGCATGGATAGGTTAATATACCAAGCCCTATGCTACTTGTATTATTTATCTTTGTAATCTAGCACCTCCCATAACACATGGTGTATGGTGTGGCTCTATAGATTTGTTGGCTATATCCTAGGCACCAAGGATATAAAGATGAGTAGAGTGCATTTTGGCCTTCCAGAAGACAAGTTTTAGGGAGAGAACTATATAAACTAAGAATTAGAGCAATGTGAGACATACGGCGTGTTAGAAACACAAACAGGGCACTATGGAAGCACAGAAAAGAGTGTGCTTAGCTGCTTTGGAGTTCAAAGAAGGCTCCTAAAGGAAGTTATATTGCATTGAATCTCAAAGTATGCCAGAAGCTTTCTGAATGAAGAACAGAGGAAAAGCATTCCAGAAGATAATATATAAAGACAGAGGAGATCGTTGGAAGGGTCATGAGTCCTCCAACACGGCTGAAGACACAAGACGCTACAGAGGAGCAACAGGTACGGCTGGAATGAAGGCCAGACTGCACTAAAACATTTTAGCTTTTTCTTGTAAGTGATGACAAGACTTGGGATGACAAATGTGAGCAAGAAAGACATGCTCAGATTTGCATTTTAGAAAGGGTACTTTAGCCAAAGTATGGCTAAGAAGTTAGAAGGGCAAGCAATATAGGCATCAGTTAAAATTCATGTGAGAAATGATGAGGGCTTGAATGTGGCAATGACAGTAAAAATAGAGAAGAGATAAATTCAGGGGCTACTAAAAGGGTAGAATAGACAGAAGAAGACAGTTACCACCCAGATGTGGAGATTTGGTGGAAAGGGGTTTCCATGGCGACTCAGTTTCCCAGCTTGAGCACCTATGGTGCCATTAACCAAAA
This sequence comes from Aotus nancymaae, assembly GCF_030222135.1. NCBI lineage: Eukaryota > Metazoa > Chordata > Mammalia > Primates > Aotidae > Aotus > Aotus nancymaae. The sequence goes on along the minus strand of NW_026988507.1, from coordinate 4,440,777 downwards.
ATTGGGAAGGGAAAGAAGAGGAGAACGTTTGAGGATATGTTGCCTTTTAGGTCTCCCAATCTGAAAGAAAGGATACAGTAATTGACAAAGTAAGTCTGCAACTCACAACAGGAGTCAGAGGTGGGGATGAGATTTGGCAATGTTCATTTCATGGATGATAGTAACAGGTGCCCAGAGAACAGAGAAAAGAATAAGGAGAAGGAAGCTGAATGTGGAACCCTGTGGAATATGCACTATTCATTTCAGTATCAAATTATGGCTTATTTGGTGTAGATTGCTTCCGCCGACTTAATTATAATAACTTATCCACTCTGGTTAAAGAATTCCATAATTTAGTTTTAGTTAAATGTATGTGTGCAGTGTTGACACTATTGCTGTTTATAATAACTCAAGGCTAATATTTTAATCTTTTTAAATGTTTTAATTATTTGTATAATGAAAACATAAACAACATACTGCACAAGTCATTTTATACCTTTGGCTTAATTAAAAAATAAACATGTAGACACAGACAAATTTTGAAGTGACTTTCTCCTTGCCTCCTCCCTCCTCTGCTTGCCCACTGTTTTTATTATTCAAGCATTATTATAACTGTACCCTGCTTTTGAGAGAAAGTCACCTGACAAATTTTCATTACAAAAGTTCCTAAAGAGCTGCCAGAACAAAAATAAAAAAAAAAAACAGAGCAAGTTAATGGTTATTAGCATATTCATAAACTGAGACACAAGGTCAAACTCCTGATTTTTATTCCAAAATTAATCTACTTATGTAATTGACCATGCTTTTTTTTCTTCTATAACCAGTAGATTAATGCTTGTGTGATTTGAACAAATTCTCAGAAGAAGCATTTATATGTAAAAAAATTAAGAACATCCAGAAGAAAGGTTTTTTTGGTTGCTTTTTTTAGTAGTTAAAAGTACTTGTTAAATTAAGATACTGCAAGGGTTTAGGCAGCTCAGTAGACAACTTCAGGAGAACAATCTGTTGTCCTTTAACAGGCTCATAATCTCAAGAGTAAAACCTCTTTCCATTTATCGATATTTGCAATAAAAATTGTGACTGAAGTAATCATGCTGAAGTAATTTCCTTGCTAATGTAATGGCATTAAGATATTCAAATTATCGTTGTCTTTTGTACTGGATGTTTTCAAAGAAGTGTGAACATAGGGAGAATTTCTTTTGCATATTAATCATCAACTGGAACAAATCACCTCCATGCTAGTTTGAAGAAAAATTATTTGACTAAATTCAAGAAGCATTAAAACAATTATCTTGGACATTGAAAATTAAAACAACATGGGCACAAAAAACAGAAGGCAGGGATGTTTTGTTTATACCACATAGACCTCCAAAGTTGGCCCGATATTTAGGCAGCAAAGTGGCCACTTAAATGATGTGAGTCAATAATATCTGCGTGACTGGTAAAAGGGATGATGATGACATTGGTGGGCTAGGGGAGGAATGCAAAACACTAGTGGGATCTCCACCCTAGCTGGTGTACAAGCTGTTAACACCATCAAGAGAAGGAATTCAAGGATGAGTCAGAAAATAGTGAAGTGAAAGTATGGAGATTTATTGCAAAGCAAAAAATCCACTCTTAAGAAAGGGGAGTGTGGGCATACTCAAGAAAGTATCATACAATGGATTTTGGGGCTTCTCCCTTCAGGGTTTCTTTAACCAAGGGGTGGTATATTCATGAAGATTCCTGGAAAAAGTTGAAGATTTCTTGGAACTATGGTGCCACTCATTTTTACACCAAATAGGGGGTTTCTAGGACTTCATGGCACTGGTGGGTTTGTGATTTGTATGTTAATAAGTTTATAATGAGGTCCTAGTAGAAACCTAGGTCAAATCCAGCACCATGTTGGGTCTAGTTGGTCATAGCCAGCTTGACCCACACCCTGGTTTTTTACGGTCTTATCAGCCCCTAGCTTCTGCAGCTATTTCAACAGTTACCTTTTGCTCATCATGTAAAACTACTGCCTGGAATTTTCTATTCTCCTGTGACCACCCTGTATTATTCCTGTCTCAATGAGCATAAGACAGTGCTTTTTTCTACTGTGTCATTTCTTGAATTCTGGCCTACCCTGAGATGAGTAAGCAGGGATACGTGGAAGTCTTTTTCTTCTCTCCTCTGGTAAAGCCTAGATCCTAAAATGTTACTTTGTGAATTATAAATATAAATGCGTCCTCCCCTGTCCTTTTATGCTATTGTCTTCAGTAAAACAGAATTTTTCCTCTTAGAAAAATATCAAGGCACAGTTATTTTTGAAAAAGACCTTGACTCCCAGACACATTCCCCAGTCACCTCAAGTGTGTTTTGTCTCTGCTCTTTGCACACATTTCCCTGCTTCTCTCACCACATCACAGCATCCAACGGCACCCTACTCCCAACACTCATTCTCATTGCTTAGGGCCAACCTGAATGTCATCACCTCTGTGCAGTTGTCCCTGCTCTCCTGTCCCAATCCCCTCACCCCAAATCAATAAATTAATCTATATAAAGTGCTCTGAGCATTGCCTGGAATATAAAATATATGAGTATTGGCTGCCATTACCATCATTGTGTGCGTTTCTAACGTATTTTCCACAAACCTTTGTTGGGTATGACTTTCATCTTGTCACTAAGATTTTTTCCTCACTTATTTAATCAAAAGTCACCTTAGTGAGGTCTTCCCAGACCAAAATTTCAAAACTCTCCTTTAAATCTTTTTTGGCCGGGCGCTGTGGCTCACACCTGGTAATCCCAGCACTTTGGGAGGACAAGGTGGGTGGATCACATGAGGTCAGGAGTTCAAGACCATCCTGGCCAACACAGTGAAACCTCGTCTCTACTAAAAATACAAAAATTAGCAGGGCGTGGTGGCAGGCACCTGTAATCCCAGCTACTTGGGAGGTTGAGGCAAGAGGATTGCTTGAACCCAGGAGGCAGAGGTTGCAGTGAGTCAAGATCGCGCCGCTGCACTCCAGCCTGGAGGACAAGAGCAAGACTGAGTCTTAAAAAAAAAAAAAGCAAAAAAACACAAATCTCTTTTTCTGATTTTTAAAAATCTTTAGCATTTCTCACTCTGTACATTTTCCTGCATTATCTTGTTTATTGAATGTCTCCATCATCAGAATGAAAGCTCCATGAGGGCAGTAAATAGTTATGCAATGAATGAATGAATGTGTTTGCAAAGCGTCTTACCTACTAAGATTCTATATCCCCAGAGAACCTAATAAAACATATGACACTCAGTAGCCCAGTTGAGTAAGAGGAAGATCTATAATCCCAAGGCCATCCCAAAGAATGGCACATTTGAAAGGGTGCCCCAATGAGAAACACTCAATTAGTTACATAATGAAGGCATTGAGTGTTAGAAGAAGAGGAAGAATTCCCAACATGGACATAACGACTCACGTCCTTTTCTTGACTACAGTGCCTAGCGACCTCTCTGGGTCCTAGGCATATTGTTTATATTTAACAATAATTTATGAAGATTACTGATACATAGTATTTGGCAAAGAAAGATAAAAACTGACATATATACTATTTGCTTATGAAGGATAAATTTTAGGTCAGATTAAAAAAAACCCTTCATGTTACCATATTGTATGATGGGTATGGTTTATAAAAAGCATAATCCGGGGCCATTTTCCTCATTATACTAAATGGTGTTTCTATATTGAAATCATCTCCAAATTCATACCATAAAATATTGTGAAACTGTCATGGGTAGTTAGTACAAGGTAGTTTTTAAATAGGGAATCGTTACTTTTGAATGTCCGTGGAACTTAACATTTTCTTACTTTTTATCAAAAGATTTCAGGGAGTTTGGGAATGTGTCACGTAATAGCTGCTGAACAGGAATATGGAGAGAAGCAGAGTTTGTTAACTGGAATAAAATAAACCTGGTTGGAACTTGGAACTCAAAATTCAAGCTCACTTACAAGGTGTCTGCCATGTCCTGCTCATGAAGTGTACATTCCTGGTCAGGAATGTTAAGTCCTAAATAATTCTATCTTGAATAACACAGAAACTGATGAAAAAAGATAATCCAATAGCTATATCAGACCAAATATTCTATCACACCGATCAGAAGAAGTTTTGAATCTAATCCCACTTAGTGGCTGTGTGACCTCAAGTAAGTAACTTAACCCCACTGATCTTCCATTGGCTCATTAAAAATCAGAATAGCACATTAGCACTGCCTTATCCAGATGTTGTGAGGAGCTAATAAAATACGGTGTGTAAAAACACTTGGTAAACTCTGAAGTGCTATACAAATGTAATATATTATTTTTGTTCTTTAGAGATCTTTTGACACCTAATCTTTGCCTCGATAAATGACCTCTTTGTTTTCAAACTTGCTTTTGTTTGATCTTACACCAGCTCAAGATTTAATTTCTTACCTAGTAAAGCTTTTTCTTTAGACCTTGCCTCTGCCCAGCTCTTTCCTGGACTACAGAAACCGAATTATTTCTGTGGCTTCTGTTTGACTCAGCATTCAATAGTATGGTTACACTGAACCTGCCATGTAAGAACTGTGAATGTAAACTAAGAGCTTATCCTCCTGTCCACTGTAATCCATCAAAGTAATATGCAATATCTGAGTGTAGAAGACAAGAGGGCATGGAATTTCACTTCTCTTTCGGAGAACGAAACCTTTATCTTTAAGATTTACTTGAAAGGACTTTCAGTTTCTCTTCATGAAATAATGCAGAAACCATTATTCTTTCTGTTTGCCTCTCACCCCAGCACCAGGCTGAATGTATTTATAAACTAAAACTAGAAAGAATTCTTGGTTTGCAAAAGACTTTAACAGAAAACCAGAGCTGATGACTAATACCAGCAGGAGAAGGGTCTATGTACTGGTTTTCCCTTCATAAAATAATAGCAGCATCCAACAGGTACGGCTCTTGCTAAGTGCCTGAGTTTTTACATGTATTAATTCATTTACTCTTCATAACTATTATTAGCTCCATCTTACTGATGAGGAAAATAATTGACAGAAGCTCAAACAGCTAGTAAGTAGAAGAGCTGGGATTCATACTCAGGCCATCTGGTTCCAGATTAAGGTCCTATTCTTAATTCTATGTTATATTGCTAATAATAATGATGATGATGACAATGATAACAAAAAATGTATTATTTCTTGTTGCATAACAAATTACCCCAAAATTTAGTGGCTTAAAACAACAAAATCACAGTTTCTGTGAGTCAGGAATTTGGATACAATTTAGCTAGGTACTCTGCTTCAGAGACTTTCACAAGCTGCAATCAATGTGTCCTGTGGGGCTGTAGTCATTCCAAGGGGACTGGGAAAGGATCCACTTCAAAGCTCATTCATGTGGTTATTGTTAGAACTCAGTTCCTTGCAAACTGTTAGACAGAAACCATCCCTAATTCTGTGCCACATGGGCTTCTCAAACATGGTAGCTAGCAAAGTGTGAAAGCTGGGAAGGATATAGAGTCCAGCAAAATACAAGCCACTACCTACTGTTAATAGACATTAGCGAGGCCAGGTGAGGTGGCTCACACCTCTGTAATCCCAGCACTTTGGGAGGCCAAGGCGGGTAGATCACCTGAGGTCAGGAGTTTGAGACCAGCCTGATCAACATGGAGAAACCGCGTCTCTACTAAAAATACAAAATTAGCTGGGCATTGTGGTGCATGCCTGTAATCCCAACTACTCAGGAGGCTGAGGCAGGAGAATCACTCGAACCTGGGAGGCAGAGGTTGCAGTGAGCAGAGATAGCACCATTGCACTCCAATCTGGGCAATAAGAATGAAACTCAATCTCTGGCTGGGCGCGGTGGCTCACGCCTGTAATCCCAGCACTTTGGGAGGCCGAGGTGGGCGGATCACAAGGTCAAGAGATCGAGACCACCCTGGCCAACATGGTGAAACTCCATCTCTACTAAAAATACAAAAATTAGCTGGGCGTGGTGGCACGCGCCTGTGGTCCCAGCTACTCGGAAAGCTGAGGTGGAAGAATCGCTTGAACCCAGGAGGCGGAGGTTGCAGTGAGCCGAGATTGCGCCACTGCACTCCAGCCTGGCGACAGAGCAAGACTCCGTCTCAAAAAAAAAAAAAAAAAGAAACTCAATCTCAAAAAAAAAAAAAAATAGACATTATTCGTTTTATTACAAATTAGTATTTCCATTGCTTTTGTCATATTCTTTTTATTAAGAGCAAGTAACTAGGTCCACGCTCAACTGGAGGGGATTACATAAGGGTACGAATACCAGGAAGTGGGGATCACTGGGAGTCACGTCAGAAGCTGCCTACCTTCATAATAATTAACACTCTATATAGTAAGAAAATAACATTTTTTGAGAGCTTACTATGTGCCAGGCAATTGTCCAAGCATTTCTCATATATTAATTCACTTAATCCTCACAATAAACCTGATACTTGAATTAGTAAGGGGAAGTGCCATGATTACACTTAGGGGTGGAGAAATTAATACCACTTTTCTGTATTCCAACAGATAAAGCATGTCTTAGAATGCTCCAAAATGATTGCCACAAACTGAATCTACTCCAACCACATCCTCTTTCATTATCATTTGTCTTATCTACAGAACAGGCTTTTTCTAGCTGATGGCAAACAGTAATTTCCCAAAGTAACTCCCCTCTGGCTCTACCAGTCCTGGGGTAGGGAAGAAGAGGTATCCTTAAAAAAAAAAAATCACTATTTTTCATGACTTTTTTCTTTCTTTCTTTTTTTTTTTTTTTTTTTTTGAGACAGGGTCTCACTCTGCCAACCAGGCTGGAGTGCAGTAGTGCAATTATAGCTCACTGCAGCCGAGACCTCCCAGGATCAAGCAATCCTCCCATCTCAGTTTCCCACATAGCTGGGGCCACAGGCATGTGCCACCATGCCCAGATAATTTTTTTTTTTTTTTTTGTAAAGACAGGTGTCACTATGTTACCCAGGCTGGTCTCAAATACCTGGGCTCCAGCAATCCTCCTGCCTCGGCCTCACAAAGTGCTGCGATTACAGGTGTGAGCCACTGCACTCGACTGAACATTATACTTTTACAAATGAATATATCTTTACTATAATTCCAGTTTTAAATTGAAACTGCTAATAAGAATCATCTTTTCTATATAAAAAGCTACCAAAGATATCAAATATCTAAATAAATTCCAGTTTTAATTTAATTCTAGTTTTTTTACATCCTGCTTCTCTTCAAAGAGTTGTCGAGGTGGCTGGCTCCCAGTTGGTCAACCATAAAGAAGGATAAGAGAGAATAAGCACATCCCCCTGAAAGATTCTAGGCTCTATGGAATTGGAGGGAGGCAGGTACTGGCACATTGATCAAACTGTCTCTCCAGTCTTGCTTTCCAAATTAGAGACCCAGGGAAAAGGTAGAATCACTTAGGACAGGAGATGCTGGAAGTCCTCTTCTCTATTTTTAATAGAGACTAAAGGAGTTGCTTATGATGAGAGCTGTGTGGAAGACATCCCAGATTCCTAGGCTGCCGGGTGTGTGTCTATTTTAAAGCCTCTGAAATTTGCAATGACACATCCTTTAAACATCTAGAAGTCAGTTCCTGGTCAAGTTACAAAGACAAACAAGTGAATATAGATTCAAAATTCTAAATAAAATATGAACAAATGAAATTCAATAATTTAGTATTAAAAGAGGGTTAATTCAATCGTACAAGAAAGATTATTTATTGCCACATTAATAAGATTCATCACACTTATAGGTTGAAAGAGTAATATCTTAATAGAAAGCAAAAAACACTTGCTAGAATTTGGCAACTATTTATAATTAAAGAAAAAAATGTCTCAGCAAACTGAGGATAGAAGAAGCCCACTTTGTCATGGCAAATAGTATTTACATGGACTAACATATTTAACAACAAAACACTAGAAGAATTCCCAATAAAGTCAGAATTATGACAAGGATATTACTGATTTATTGCATTTTTTAAAACACAAAAATGAAAATCTAAATGTTCCACAATTAACTATTAAATAAGTTACAATACAGTCATAATATGGAATACTAGGTAGCCACTATAATCATATGGTACATGAGTATATATAGGCATATTTGAAACCTATACACAAATAATATATAGGTATATGTAATGTATATAGATAATATATGTTTGCAAATACCAAATATATGTAAATTTAGCTGTGCATTGAAAAAAGTTCTGAAAAGAAATACAAGTTGCAAACAATGCTTCCTTTAGAAGAATGGCATCGGTAGAACTAAAGAGCTAGAATGGAAAGATCTTTGTACAAGTACTCTGTGTTGTCCGAGTGCTTTTGGAACAAGGAAATATTATGCATGCAGCATTTATTTATTTATTTGAGACGAAGTCTTGCTCTGTCACCCAGACTGGAGTGCAGTGGTGTTATCTTTGCTCACTGCAACCTCTGCCTCCCAGGTTCAAGCGATTCTCCTCCCTCAGCCTCCTGAGTAGCTGGAATTACAGGCACCTGCCACCACGCCCAGATAATTTTGTAATTTTAGTACAGATGGGTTTTCACCATGTTGGCCAGGCTTGTTTCAAACTCCTGACCTCAAATGATCTGCCCGCCTTCACCTCCCAAAGTGCTGGGATTACAGGCGTGAGCCACTGCACCTGCCTATGTATACAATATTTAAACCAACTCTAAAAAACTAATCAAAGAATATTGACGGTGAAGCAATAATGATATCACCAATAAAAAAAAACAAGTTCGTATAATACAATACATATTAATACATCAAAAATTATCTAAAGGATGCACTACCAATTTTTTTTTTCTTCTTAGAGAGAAGGTGTCACTCTGTGGCCCAGGCACAGTACAGTGGCATGATCACAGTTTACTGTAGCCTCAAACTCCTGAGCTCAAGTGATCCTCCCACTTCAGCCTCCCAAGTAGCTGGCATTACAGGCTTGCAACACCACATCTGGCCATTTTTTTTTTTTTTTTCTGAGATGGAGTTTCACTCTTGTTGCCCAGGCTGGAGTGCAATGGCCCAATCTCAGCTCACTGCAACCTCTGACTCCCGGGTTCAAGTGATTCTCTTGCCTTAGCCTCCCAAGTAGCTGGGATTACAGGTGCCTGCCACCATGCCCAGCTAATTTTTTGTGTTTTTAGTAGAGACGGGGTTTCACTACGTTGGCCAGGCTGGTCTTGAACTCCTGACCTCAGGCAATCCACTTACCTTGGCCTCCCAAAGTGCTAGGATTACAGGCATGAGCCAACGCGCCTGGTCACCTGGCCAATTTTCAAATTTTTTGTAGAGGTAGAGTCTCACTATGTTGTCCAGGCTGGCTTTGAACTCCTGGCCTCAAGCAATCCTCCTGCCCTGGCCTGCCAAAGTGCTGAGATTTCAGGTATGAGCCACCATGCCTGGCCATAGCTCTAAATTTTGACTTTGGTTATTATACTTGTATTATAGACTGATTTTTTAATTACTCTTTTATTTTGCTTTATGTGTTTTCCAAGTTCTCCGTTAATCACATATTTCTTTTGCAGCTAGGGGAAAGATTATCAAAGAAAACTATGGTGATATTTAAATTACAGATCACACTAAACAATGATTACAAAGTTTACAGAAAAATGTGTTTGTCTTAATCTGGCTTCTAAAAGGGTCACGATGCCTTCTAACTCTGCCTCAATCTTATAAAACTATTGGGAAAGCTAAATGCTTTCATTTTCTTGCAAAGCCAGCTTCTTTTTCTGGACTTGCTTAATTTGGGCATTTCTCTGAGATTCAAAATCTTGGAGTCATTCATCATTCCTTTCTCTGTTTTCTGTATGGAGTCACTCACTGATTTCTCTCGTTAATCCTTCCTTCATCTCTCACACAGTTCTTTTCCATTCTAATTCTGTATCCCTCCTGGTCTAGGTCTTGATCAGCTCACACCTGAACACTGGAGACATCTCACTGAGTCTCCCTGCCTGCCAAGTCTGTCCTCTATTTACACATCTCCCGTCTTCACCTTACATCCTTCAGGTGATACTCTAGGCCCCCTTTATAACATGCAACTGCTCTCTTCCTTGTTCCTCTCACCTGCTGCATTTCCAGCTCCATGCCTATTCTTGACATTGCTCCTTGCAAACATATCCAAGTTCTACTCCTCTTTCCCACTTAACCCCACCTCCGCATGCTATGGTCTCTTCTTCATCCCTTTGTATATCCAATCATTCTTTCAGTACATATTTCAAAACTATGTACTGTATACCAGATACTGGACGAGGCACAGGGAATACTGTGCTTAATTTGGGCACAGACCTTCTTTATTATTTTCCAAATTAGTGATGGACCACAATCAAAGGATTATGAAGCTCAAATTCAGACATTATCTGCCTCAACAATAATTTATCATGTCCTCCAGTGACCACAGAATCCTCTAAGAGCCCCTCATATCTGTTTCCCTCTAATTTAGTCTCGAGAAATCTTTCTTGTATTTAATAGTTAATATGTGTCTTGGTGTACTAGGCTTTATGCTAGATGCTAGGAACGGAGAGGTGAATAAAATCTGCTTCTTACAGAGTGCTCCAAGATTAATGGGGATGGAAGACAGGAAAAGAAATAGAATAGTGACTAAGAGGAACTCTGATAGAAACGTACAGATTCAACTAGGGAATTCTACTTGGGAAGAGCAAGGAATGCTTCACAGATGAAGTAATGCTTGAGCTGATAACAGGTAGAAAAGGTGTGGACAGTATTTTAAGCAGCTTGAATAGTATTGCAAAGGCAGAAGGCATTAAACAGCACAGCTTGTCAGGAAGCCACAAGTACTTGAGTATGACTCGAGCACATGAGGCTGGAAAGTTGGGCTGGAGCCAGATCATGTTTTGCCTTGTTTTGCATTCGAGGGAATGAGTAAACGCTGAAGAATTTTAAGCGATGAAGTAACAGGATTATATTTATATTTCAAAAAGTACCTCTGGTGGCTATACGGAAAATAGTTGGGGAGTGTGAGAGATGGAGCCCAGTTTAAGCAAAATATCAAAAGACAAAAGGCTGTTGTTAAAATCCAAGGAAGTTATGTGGACCAGGCAAGTAATGAAGTAGAGGAGTGGGGCTGAGGCGAAGAGAAGGAAGTAGTTTGGAGAGCTATCAGAGAGGTAAAATCAATAGGACTCATCTGCCATTAGGTTTTAGAGGTTGAGGAAGAGGTAAACAATGACCTCTGAGTTTCTGACTTGGGTTATATATATTCTAAGCAGAAAATACAGGTATCGGATACTAAAGGAGCAGGGTATAGAAGTTTAAGTTGCCTGTTAGGCATTGAGGTAGAAGATATTGGAGACTGTTGGATATACATGTCTCAAGTTCAGGATTCTGTTTGGGTTAGAATTAGAGATTTGGGAGTCAGAATACAGATCAGAACCATGAGAATGATAATATCACCCAGTAAAAAATGTAAATGATGAGAATGGGTGTGAAGGACAGAGCCATGGGGTATACCAACCATGATGGGGTCAGAGTAAAAGAAACCAGGAAAAGACCCTGAGGAGAAATGGTATGTGAGGCAGAAGGACAGCCAGGATAGGCTATTGTATGAATTTCCAATTACTACTGTAAAAACTTACCAAAAACTTTGTAGTTTAAAACAATGCTGGCCAGGCACAGTGGTTCCTACCTATAATCCCGGCACTTTGGGAGGCAGAGGCAGGGAAGATTGCTTGAGCTCAGGGGTTTGAGACCAGCCGGGGCAACACAGCCAGACCACATCTGTACTAAAAACAAAAAAACAAAAAATAATTAGCTGGGAGTGGTAGTGTGCACCTGTAGTCCTAGGAGGCTAAGATGGGAGAATCACTAGAGCCCAGGAGGTCAAGGCTATAGTGAGCCAAGACTGCACCACTGCACTCCAGCCTGGGTGACAGAGCAAGACCCTATCTCAAAAAAGAAAAAAGAAAATAAAAATAAATAAATAAAACAATGCAGTGTCAGCTGCAGTGGCTGATGCCTGTAATCCCAACACTTTATGGGGCTGAGGCAGGAGGATTGCTAGAGCCCAGGAATTTGAGACCAACCTGGACAACATGGTGAGACTCCCATCTCTACAAAAAAATTAAAATAGCCAGATGTGGTGGCCCATGCCTGTGGTCCCTGCTACTTGAGAGACTGAGGCAGAAGGATTGCTTGAATCCAGGAGTTTGAGGCTGCAGGGAGCTATGATGGCACCACTGTACTCCAACCTGGGCGACAGAGCTAGACCCTATTTCTAAAAACTTAAATACACACACACACACACACACACACACACACACACACAAGTTTATTATCTCACAGTTCTGTGGGTTTAGAAATAGAACACATGTCTCATTTGTCTGAAGTCAAGATGTCAGCAGAGTAGCATTCCTTTCTGGAGACTTGAGGGAATAATTGGTTTCCTTGATTTTTCCCAGCATCTAGAGACCACCCGAGATTCCTTAGTTTATGAACTTTTCCTCAGTCTTTAAAGCCAGCAAGTGGGTAGAGTTCTTCTCACATGACACCACTCTGACCTTGCTTCTGTCTTCACAATACCATCTCCAACTCTCTTCTTCTGCCTCTGTCTTCCTTGAAAAACACTTGTGGTTACCTTGGCCTCACCTGGATAATCTGCGATAGTCTCCTTATCAGGAGATTAGTCACCTTAACTTCATCTGCAACATTCATTCTCCTTGTTATGTAACATAATATATTTATTACAGGAGGTTCTGAGGATTAGGACATGGACATCTTTGACAAGAGGGGGAGGTACATTCTGCCTACCACAGCTGTCATCTCAGAAACTAATCAAACAAACAAAAACATTAAAGAAAAAAAATGTAGAGGCTGGTGATTCTGGGCAAGTTACTCAATCTCTCTCTGCCTCTGTTTCTTTAACTGCAAAGGGGAGAGAATAATAATGCCTATCTCATAGCCTTGTTATAGGGATTACATGTACTAATGTTAGAAAGCACGTAAAGCTGTGTCTGGCTTACGTTATACTTTTTAAAAAGAGCAATAAGAGAGATTAAATAAGGCAAAGACCTAAAACTGGCCATTGAATTTGTTAATTAGGCAATTAGTGGTTGTTACCACTGCGGTTTTGGGGATATGCTGGTTGTAGAAGTCTAATTACTGCAAGATGGAGGTAAGAAAATTGGAGAACAGCAATAAGCATTATTATTTTGAAGTAAATGTTTAAGAAAGGATAGAGAAAGGATGCTGGCACCTTCTTAGTTAGGGGGAGATGAGAAATTATGGGAGATCTGAACACACATGCTATGCTTGTTGCCTTTTCGCCCACAATGTCCCCCTATCCTATACCCAAATAAACCTTAAAGCCCCGCCTCCATGAGGAGAGGGACAGAAGAGCAGAAGAACAGCAGAACGGTGCAGCAGAGAAGAGAAAGAGCATCTGTACACTGATAGGAGTTGAGCTGGGGACGATCGGAGAGGAGATCAGCCACTGGATGGCCAAACTCCAGGGGAAGATCATCTCCCCACTCCATCCGCCTTCCACCTCCTCATCCATCCCCCGAAGAGCCAACTCCATCACTCAATAAAACCCCTGCATTCATCCTTCAAGTCCATGAAGGATGAATGCAACCTGATTTTTCCTGGCTGCTGGACAAGGACCTGGGTACCACTTAACACTTAAGCCATCTGTGGACAGCAAGGCTAAAAGAGTGCCTGTAACACACGCCCACTTGTGCTTCAGGAGTCGCAGACTCCTGGCCCTTGATGCTGTGAAGGGGCCAGAGCCCAGGCGCAAGTGCCCTGCCCATCTATGTGCTCCCCCTCCCGTAAGGTGTTAGAGTGCACACAGTGGCTGAACAGATGAATGAGCCACACCCCTGTTGCACATCTTGTGAGGGGGGTCAGAGGACTCTCCCATTTTGTAAACATAGAATAAGTGTACATAAAATAAGTGTACATAGAATAAGTGTACAGAAAAAACACGGTATTATAGTCTCACGGGACCAATGACATATATTTGTTGACCAAAATGTCACTATAGAGCACATGACTATATCTGATAAAAGTCTGATAAGAGGTTAATATCCAGAATATATAGTGAACTCCTATAACTCAATAGCCAAAAAAAAACCTCCAAGCAATCTAATTAAAACAAAAGTTGAATGGACATTTCTCCAAAGATATGCAAATGGCCAATAACCCAAGAAAAGATGTTCAGCATCACTAATCATTAAGAAAATGAATATCAAAATCATAATGAGATACTAATTCACAACCGTTAGGACGGCTATTGTCAAAAAACAAAAAAAAGCATTGGTGAGAATGTGGTGAAATTGGAACCCTTGTGCATTGCAAGTGGAAGTATAAAACGGTGCAGCTGCTTTGGAAGACAGTAGGGCCATTCCCCCAAAAATTGAAGACAGAATTACGTATGACCTACCAATTCTACTTCTGGATATATTCTTAAAAGATTTGAAAGCTGCCAGGCACAGTGGCTCATGCCTGTAATCCCAGCACTTTGGGTTGCCCAGGCAGGAGGATCACTTGAGCCTAGGAATTAGAGACCAGCCTGACAACATGGAAAAACCCTATCTCTACAAAAAAATTTAAAAATTAGGCAGGTGTGGTGGCACACCTTTGGTCCCAGCTACTCAGGAGGTTGAGGTGGGAGGATCACTTCAGCCTGTGAGATTGAGGCTACAGTGAGCCAAGATCATACCACTGCATTCTAGCCTGGACCCTGGACCCTGTCTCAAAAAAAAAAACAAGATTTGAAAAGAACAGAAACAGATATTTGTACACCCATGTTTACAGCAGCATCATTCACAATAGCCAAAAGGTGGAAGCCACCCAAGTGTCCATCAACAAAAAAACTTGGATAAGCCAAATATGGTATATACATACAATGAAACATTATTTGGCCTTAAAAGGGAAGGGAATTCTGATATATACCACAATGTGGATGAACTTTGATCACATTCTGCTAAATGAAATAAACCAAACACAAAAGGACAAACAATTGTATGATTCCACTCATACGAGGTGTCTAAAGTTGTCAAATTCATAGAGACAGCAAGTAAAATGGTGGTTGCCAGGGATGGAAGAAGGGGAGAATGGAGAGTTAATGTTTGATGGGTATGGAGTTTCTGTTTGGGAGAATGAAAACATTCCAGACATGAATGGTAGTGATGGTTGCACAATGGGAATGTACTTAATGCCACTGAAATAACCATATACTTAAAAATGGTTAAAATGGTAAATTTTGCTATGTATGTTTTATCACACATACACAAAATAAAGGTAGTTGGTTCACCCCTTTGCTCCTTCTTCTTTGTTCATTCTCTTTCTTGCTGCTTGGAATGTAGATGTGATGGCTGGAGCTAGAACAGTCTCCTTGGACTTCACAAACTGTGCCTTGCACAACTCCAGGGGGTACCATTTACATAGAATGTGTAGATTTTTACATAAAGAGAGAAGTACTCTGGTTTAACCACTGTTCTTTTGAATTTCTGTTACTTGCAAACAAAACTAGTTCTAACTGATATAATGGGATCTATCTATCTATCTATCATCTATCTAGATGTATATCTTATAACTAAATTATTCATAAACAATAACCCTTAAAGTCCAGAAGCATATAGGCTATTATAATAAACGTGAACAAATTCTAAATGTATGCTAAGTTCTGAACATCAGAAAATCTGGCAGGAAAAAAATTACATTTCAAAACCCCAATTTTTAACTTATTTAGGTATGATGATAATTACCTTATAAGTAGCGACAAATATATAACTGTGAAGTGATTTATCAATAGAAGCCTGGAATACCATACAGTTATTAAAAATAACAAGGTGGATGTATATAAGCAAGCGGCAGGACTGCTTGCACTGTATGGTCCTGTTAACATGAAAATAAAAGGTGACTTGTGCTGCCATGTGTAGGAAAGACATGATAATCGGTAACGGTTGCTAGCCGCTGTTCTAAGAGCTTCATCTGAATATCTCTAAGTTCTCAAAACACACCCACAAAAATTATCCCTGTTTTATAGCTGAGGGAATTGAGGCACAGAGGGAATTCCAGCTGAAGGAATTAAAATACTCCATCCAGGGTCACACAAATACTAAATGGTGGAGCCAGAATGTTAATATGACTACCTGTGCAGAGTGGTGATGATGGAGAACTGGAGGGAAGGTAACAGTTATACTCTTCCATTCCATTTAATTTTATTTTATTATGAGCATATATTACATTTTAATAAGTACTTGGGGGTGGGAGGGAAAATGTTGAAGAAATATAATGTAATGAAACCATGATTACACCTTAGAGAATTAAATAGGATTGCATTCAGAAGACATATTTAAGATATTACAAAGGAAAAAAGAGAGATCAATACAGACCCCCAAAAATGTAGTAAATGTCAAAACTCAGGGTCATGGCTCTAGATATAATATTGTAAAATGCAACATTGGTTAAACTATACTTGGACACTGAAGACTGCCTGGCCGCCATTTCAAAAAATACAATATTTAATAGCTTACCTAGACGAACTAAAATAATGAAAAGGAAAAATGAGATCAATGACATGGCATTTAAATACTAGATTAAATAAACACAGATGGATTTACAAGGCACCGCATGCTGTGAGGGTTATCTCTGTACAACTCTAGGTGGCTGTAGTAGACTCTGTGGTGCCCCGGCTTCTTCTTGTGCTCTGGTTGACTTTCACTCTCAGTATCTGAATCTCTGTCCCTGAAGACTTCTTCCTTCCACTCCCCACCCTAACCCAAAACCACAGAAAGCGCAGCCCATGCTTCTAGCAAACCAATGGGACAAGCAATCACCACACACACACCCCCTAACAGATCTCAGTCAGTGACTGACCTCAGAGCTGGCATAGAAATACTATAGCTTCCTCACCCTTTGGTTGGGATAATTCTAAGGCATATATTTTGAATTATTTCCCAGTTTCCCCCTTGAGGTTAAGCTCCAGCCACTTACTGGAGTGCCTGACTTAATAATGTACCTTTTTTTTTTTTTTTTTTTGAGATAGAGTTTCACTCTTGTCACCTAGGCTGGAGTGCAGTGGTGCAATCTGGCTCACTTCAACCTCCGCCTCCCAGGTTCAAGAGATTCTCCCGCCTCAGCCTCCTGAGTAGCTGGGATTGCAAGTGCCTACCACCACGCCCGGCCAATACTGCATCCTTTATTAGCTATATTCTCTTCTTGTTATCATTTGCCCACTTTTTTACTGGTGTCAGTTAAGTGAGAATTGTTAGAACCACCCTGCATCAGGGAAACATGTGATTTGAGAAGAGAAAGGATAAAAGGGTGGGTGACCAGGAACATTTGATTTCTTTATGTGCCCATGACTACCCATGATATAGAGCAGCAGCTGTGCTATAATCTGTTACTAAAAGTAAAAATTACCAGTGGAACTTAGAAATGGATCCAACTCCTAGAGAATGTTTCATCAGATGCATAATGAAATACTCCCTAATAAGAAAAAAGCAAAGCATGCGATCTCTTGGTTATTATTACCTGTAATCTATAAAATTAAATTAAAAGAATGCTGGATTGGACCTTGATGCTAGACCAAGCTCAGATTTTAGTTGTTCTGAGCTTTGGCCACAAGCTTCAAAGCCACCCACCAAGGAACAAATTATGCAGAGACAACAGAAAGTACCTCTAAGACCTGTGGTTGTCAAGAAAGTAGTCAATGGAAGAGCAAAACCAAGAAACTATTGAAACTAGATGGTATAGTGTTAAGAAATAGTTTCATTTTGTAGATTTGTATCATCAGCTCCCTGAAGAACCTTCACTAAAATGAATTGTGAGAGTAACCAATTTAGAAGCAGAAGCATTTTAAATGCTACAAAAGGGGAGAACATGTTTGGGTTGATGCAGAACCCACATTCCCTGTGGAACAGTCGCAGACAGCTATATGTGATCTAGACACACAGGAAGTTATTCCCAAGGGGACAACCAGTCTGGTTGTTTTAGATTGTAATCAGTTGCTTATAACAGAATACCTAAGACTGGATCTCTCCCTGGGCCCCAGCCTTTCAACACACCCTCTGAAATCTAGGTGGAGGCTTTCTGTAAGCCTGCAGAATTAACATCACATGGACACTGTCAAGGCTTACAGCTTGTATCTTCTTAAACTGGGGTTGATATGTACCTGGGGATGCTTGGGAACAGAGCAGGAGGCTGAGAAGCAACACACTGAAATTCCAGGACTCTGGGGTAGTGAGTCTGTGGAGAATGCCTCAGCCTGTCCCCCAAAATCATTCTGCCTGATAAAAGGGTCAGCCTTGACGATCTCTGACAAGACTTTTAGATCTTTCTAACATGGTCTTGAGGACTAGCACCTGGCTTCCTTGTATTCATGCTAATCTCTTTGGCAAAGGGTCGCTGAGCTACACCCTTGGTTTCCTCTCCCTAACACACTTTTTTCAAGCTAAGAGTCTTCCAGATATTTCCACTTCTCCTTGATTATAAATTTTGTCTGCAAGACATTTTTTTCCTCTCAGAGCTTAATGTAAGTGGTTAAAAGTAACCACAAGCGGTTAAAAGTAGCCACTCGGCAACCTGAATGCTTTGTTGCTCAGATATTTCTTCCACCAGATACCCTAGTCCATCACTCTCAAGTTCAGCCTTCCACAAAGCCCTTGGGCAGGGCTGAGAAGTCCAAGGTAGAGGGCTGCATCTGGTGAGGGCGTTCTTGCTGACGGGGACTCTGCAAAGCCAGGTGGCACAGAGCATCACATGTTGAGGGGGCTGAATGTGTTAGCTCAGTTTTCTCTTCCTCTTCCTATAAATCTACCAGTCCTAGTCCCAAGATAACCCATTAATCCATTAACTCATTAATGGATTTGTTAAATTAAGATTAGCCTAAAGCTTCCTCCTTACTATTTTAAGTTCAACCCAAAGGTTTCTCCATACATAGCACACTGTAACATAACTGGATATGTAAACAGACTATAACCTACTCTCGTAACAAGTAGCTTAATCTCAACCAATCACAGCAGTCAAGTTTCAGACAATCACGCGTTGTCAACTGTTCAGTGTTCAAATAAGGCAAATGCCGAGCAGTAATCAATCCAGCCGTTTTGTACCTCACTTCCACTTTCCGTGCATCACCTTCCTTTGTTCCGGCCACAAATGTTTTCCAACTGTTTGGCAGCCCCAAAGTTGCTCTGAATCTATTCTGATTCTTGGCACTCCCCAGTTTGTGAATTTTTGCTCAATAAAACTCAGTAAAATTTAATTTGTCTAAAGTCTTTCCTTTAACAAATTAATCTATTTATAAGGGCAGATCCTTCATGACCCTATCACCTCTTAAAGGCCCCACCTTTCAATATTCTTACATTGGAAATTAAACTTCAACATGAGTTTTGGAGGAGATAACTATTCAAATCATAGTGCTGGAGGGATTGGATAACAGCTACTGTGAGATTTGTTTATCCCGAGAAAGGGAACTGTCCAACTTCACTTATAAACACCACGTGGAGCACCCCAGATAAAGCAGCTCACATGCTTTGTATGCAGGCCATGTAGGACTGGCTTTATGATGACTGGGATATTTACCTGCTGATAATGCCCATTACCCAGGTCACAGTAAATGCCTCGGTTAATGTGGCGTTTACCCCTTTAATGTGAACCCCTCATAGAAGCTTACTGCTGCAAAACAAAACAAAAAAGTTCAGGAAGCCTTATCAGATTTGCTGTCTCAGCTACTCCTCCTGGGTCTTACAGATGCTAATAAAAACATTAAGTTAACAGACAATGGGAAAAGGTAAAAGTGAGAGTCAAAGGAATAGTCGCAGGAAGGTGATTTTTAAACAGTTATTAAGAAATAAGATAAATAAAGAAAACACTGAAGAAGAGAGGGAGAGTCATGGGACTCTCATCCCAGAGGGTGAAATTCTTTAGATGGCAATTTTTAAATGGGATGAATAAAATGGAAATTGATGGAGTTAAAACAAAGGTCTCAGTACAACACTACTGAAGGTTGGACAAACCAAAGAAAGCCACTGCTAGTCCCCGAACATTAAGGGGTTCCAAATATGTTTGCTGTATTTCCCAGCTTAGAGAAATTTTGAGATTCAGAAGGCAAATATTATAATGAGAAATCCGATCTGAAATTCCTGGGGCCATAGTCAGGCAGATTAATCAAGATAAAAATAGACAATAGTGCCAGGTTTCCTCGACTCAATCCCCTGCTGGGGACTCAAAGCCTTGTGTACGCAAGTGGGTAATATGGTCAGGGGGTGGTAAAGAGAAATTCCCGTGACTCCTTGATACATGAGAGCCCTACACGCCATTTGTAAAGCCCTAACTTGGGCTACAATTAGATTGAAAGAACATACAAATATAAAGGTTGATAGAATTATGAAATTTGGAATGTTTAGTCAGGCTCTAATGTACAGTTGTGTCTCCTTTACCCTTTACCCAAATGTTTTATGTGAATGGATATTATGTCTGGCTGGGGAACGCTTCTCTTACTCATCTTA
The DNA here is from genome assembly GCF_030222135.1 of Aotus nancymaae. NCBI lineage: Eukaryota > Metazoa > Chordata > Mammalia > Primates > Aotidae > Aotus > Aotus nancymaae. The sequence goes on along the minus strand of NW_026988507.1, from coordinate 4,420,359 downwards.
TAAAACGGAAGGCATGTAAATCTGCCCTTCAAGCAATATTAATTGGACATGCTAAATGCAAACCAGAAAGATTTCCTGTGCCCACATAGTATAGAATAGAAGCTGGAGTGATGGTATGAACAAATTCTCCATGCAATATCCCTGTGTGGAGCCTAGACTGGGGATTACGGCAAAAGCCTGTGAGTATCTTCCAGCGTCAACTACTGGGTCTTTGGACTAGAGAATTTTCACTTGAAGAGCATTTACCACCTTGCGATGGGACATTATTTGAAGCTACCTATAACTGAAGGACATAAAATAATCTTGAAGCCTGAAATACTCACAATTTCTTGGGTGATGTCAGAGAAATGCTTTAGTGGGGATGGCAGTGCCCAGAAGAGTTCTATAATAAAACGGAAATGGTTTATACAGGATCATGTCACCTGGGGAATGCAAGGACAAAATATAGTCAACCATAAGTATCAGTGGGGGAACGGGTTCCAAGACCTCCCTTGGACACCAAAATTCATAGATGCCCAACTCCCTTAAATAAAATTGTGTCATATTTGCATATGACCTATATACATCCTTCTGTATACATTAAATCAACTCTAGATTACTTATAATACCTAATACAATGTCAACAATTGTTATACTCTATTCTTTTTTTTAATTTGTATTTTCTTATTATTGTATTGTTTTTACTTAAAATTTTTATTTTTATTTTTAATATTTAAAGAATTAATTTTAAATAGAGATGGGGGTCTCTGCCCAGGCTGATCTCAAACTCTTGAGCTGAAGCTATCCTCCTGCCTCAACCTCCCAAGAACTAGGATTACAGGTGTGGCCTCTTTACTTTTTTCCAAATATTTTTGATTCATGGTTGGTTAAATCTGTATGCAGAACCCATATATACAGAGAGCAAACTGTGCTTACAAGCAGGGAGCCTCTTTTTCCATATGACTGACTCGGGAACAGTGCGAGAAATTCCTGGGCTCTACAGTGCTCTATAAACCTCTCTTAACTAAGAGCTGCTTGGTTTGTGGACAGCAGTTCCAAGGTGAAAGGACAATATCATATTTGGAATGTTGCCACTCTGACTGAGGAAGAAGAAAACAAATCAGCTTGGTCTACTCAATTGCATGCTGTTTTCCTAGTAGTGACAGAAAAGAATTTAACAGTGGCAAAAGCCCATATATTTGTTTTTTTTTACTGACTCGTGGGCAGTGGACAATGACCTGGCCACAGGGTGAGGCAGGACAACAATGGATACCTGGTTTACTGAAGGAATGCCCCATGGGGCACAGCCCTACAGAAATCTGAGGGGTGTATTAAAGTAGGACAGGTCAACGTCCATCAGAAGAACACTATTCCAGTTTGCAAAGGCAGATACCCCCATGTGCTCACTTAAGGTGGCCACTTGGGTCCATAAAATAAGTGGATATGAAGGTATTGCAGCAATGTAGAGATAGGCTAAATCTAGACATGTTCTTTTTGCACCCTCTTAGGCACATAATGCCAATAAGAATCATTCTGTCTTCCAGCAAAAAAGAAAGAGATGGCTATGAGTCAGATTCCCTCGTGGGAATGCTCTTAACATAGCTGGCAAGTGAGATCAATGTTGATAGCCCTGGGGGTCTACATGGTCTTGACAGGAAGACTCAGTGGTTTTGGACTGGGCTTTGCTTACAATGTAAAAGATGCAGATGCTCAGAGTGCTATAGCAAAATCAGAACAGAAGATATTGCATGGATTTGGAATAAACTTGAGATCACCAGTTTTAGCACTGTTATCAAGTATAGTATCTATTGAGCATCTCTTTATAACTGGGAATCTGGCACTGTAATTTGAGTATTTGGCATGCAGAAATTCTTGGGCTCATCCATGAACTTAGGGAAAAAAATAAATAAATAAAAAGTGCTTAAACAGTTAAACTGTTCAAGTTTAACTTGTTTAGTTCAGAGTTTAACTAAACAAGGGTTTAGTTAGGGTTTAACTTTGCTAAAGCCATTTTGTTCATCAGGAGGAAGGTGAGTGAGACATCTGCCCTATACATGCCATTATATATGCCACTATACAAAATACAGATACACAGTATTTGAGATTCATGCAACATAAATAATCATAATGAGGACTTTGATGTTTTGAGTTTAATATTTTGAAAGTGTTATTCCAAATATAGCAAATAGTCAATTAATAAGCAAATAAAAAGAAACACTCCAGATAATGGCAGCATCCTTCAGAGCCCTGCTAATTTATGTATTTAACATTTAGCTAAGCACCTACGCTATGTGCAGCACTGTGCTGGGCTGCTGTAGAGAATACAAAGAACAATACCACATGTTCTCGGCCTTAACATTACCTAGAATTAGTGCTATTTTTCTTAGGAATAATATCACTGTAGAACCTCTTTCTAATATTATACAAGCCAGATCAGCATGCCAGATTCTTACTTTTACGAGAAATCAGTTGCTAATAGACACTCTTTATGTTCCTGTAAAGTTTAATGTGTAAATCAAACCAAATACTGTACTTATGTGTATTTTTAGGTCTCCATGGATTAAAAAAATGAAATATATTTTCATCAGGTACATTTTGTATATCAATGTACCACTCCCTGTCAAATCTCATGGGTGTAACATGCTGATCTGTTTCATGCTTGACATCATCAGGGAAATATGAGAGTAGAAAGAATAGATTTAGTGTGTGTTAGTGATATTGGGCCACTAACTAGCCATTTTCAAGTTCTCCCAACTTTTCCTGGGTCTATGAGAACAAAAAGAAAGGAACAACTTTTTCCACTGAAACAGGTTTTGGGTCTGTGAAGGAGTGTATATTTCTCTGCAAAATAATCAGGTCACACCTACTTTGAAGGAATCCTTCAGATACCAAACCGAGGAAAGAGCCAGAGATACAGTTAAAAAGGTATGATAGGGCAGGTGCAGTGGCTCATGCTTGTAATCCTAGCACTTTGTGAGACCAAGGAGGGAAGATCACTTGAGCCCCGGAGTTTGAGACCAGTCTGGGCAACATAGTGACCTGTCTCTATTAAAACACAAAAATAAAGGCTGGGCATGATGGCTCATGCCTGTAATCCCAGCAGTTTGGGAGGCCACGGTGGACAGATCACTTGAGGTCATGAGCTCAAGACCAGCCTGGCCAACATGGTGAAACCCTGTCTCTACCAAAAATACAAAAAACTAACTGGGTGTGGTGGTACACACCTGTAGTTCCAGTTACTTGGGAGGCTGAGGCAGGAGACTCGCTTAAACCTGGGAGGCAGAGGTTGCAATGAGTCGAGACTACACCACTGCACTCCAGCCTGGGCAACAGAGTGAGACTCTGTCTCAAAAAAAAATAAATAAAATAAATAAAAATGTAATAAAAAAAAGCATAGTAAAGATGTAGAGTTTATTATAATACACTACAGGTTTTTTTGGTGTTGAAACAATATTTTTAAGGCCTCTTTCATAGACATTAAGTTACTTCTTATTAAGATACTGTGTATCGCAAAGTGAGTCTGAGTATCTTTGTTTTTGTTTTGTTATGTTTTAAACAAAATTTTAAAACTAGAGAGTTTTAATCTAGTGAGAGGGTTAAGGCATATAATAAAAGCTCTAAAAATTAAGTACCAAAGTAAGAAAGAATTAAAAACAATATCTATTGGGTGCTTAAGTAATTTTATAGGCAAATCTCTATATAGAAAACTATGTTTAAATAATATCCCTGTATTGTGGATTTAAAGTGTATGTAGCCCTGCAAAAAAAATGTATTAGTATAACATGCATAAGAAAAATATACGCAACAATAGTATAACAGCCTAGAGGGGAGAAATTGGAGGGAACAGTAGTGAGGTTCTCATACTTATATTCCCCCCAAAAATAATAAAATACTATCCTACTGATATGCCAACTCTAGAAAACTGTAACTTTAGAAACAGTGCTACTAGGCATTGATCCTTTAAAGTCATGAAGAACATTAATTGTAATACTGAAATATATCTGAAATTTATCCTATTTAAGTGAAAAATAAAGATTAAAAATAACATTATATAACACTTCACCTTCAAACAGTGGCCCACATTTTATTAACAACTTCACACACTGAAATATGAGGTAATATTAAAGAATTAATCTTACATTTTGATACTTGAAAATCATATTAAACACACATACAAATGGCTTAAGAAAGCAAGGTTTAAAATTGTTCCCCAAAGTTCTTATAGACAGTTGAAAAGTTTGGCACTGCTGTTGTTAACATGGAGGCAGAGGAAGACAGCTCTTCGTCACTGTCATGCCTCAACCTTAAATGAAAGGATCTGGAAGTACTCAAAGGTGTTGGCTCTGGGTCCAGACTGCCAGGATGCAAATCCCAGTTCCACTACTACTAAGGGTGTGATATTGGGTAAAATACATAACCATCTCTAAGACCTGCTTTCTCATGTGTAAAATGGAGATAATTACAGTACCTTCCCGTATTAGTTCGTTCTCACACTGCTATAAAGAACTGCCTGAGACTCGGTAAGTTAAGAAGAAAAGAGGTTTAATTGACTCACAGTTCAGCATGGCTGGGGAGGCATCAGGAAACTTATAATCATGGCAGAGGCTAAGAGGAAGCAAGGCACCTTCTTCATGAGGCAGCAGAAAGGAGAAGTGCCAAGTGAAGCAGGGAAAAGCTCCTTCTAAAACCATCAGATCTCGTGAGAACTCACTATCACGAGAAAAGCAGGGGGGAAACTGTTCCCGTGATTCAATTAGTTTCACCTGGACTCTCCCTTGACAGGTGGAGATTATGGGGATTATAATTCAAGATGAGATTTGGGTGGGGAGACAAAGCCTAACCATATCACTCCCTCCAGGGTTGTTGTGAGGATTAAATAAGAAGATTAACATCAAGTATTTGACGCAGTGCTTGACACATGGTAAGTGTATAATGATTTATTATTATTATTATTATTTTACCAGGAACATGTGCGTTTTATTGAACACCATTGCAGAAAAGTGTGTGAGGATAAAGGGCTGATACAGGACTCGGCTGGGGGCAGGGTGAGGAATGGAAGGTGGAGTACATGGGAGACAGGTTACCGGCAGAGGCCCTGGCTGAGATGATTCCTCTCGATCTACTGACAGGCTTGCAGAATCAGTATTGGGATGATGATCAGCAGAATGGTCATGATGATGCCCAAAATCAGGGCCCAGATGTTCAGGCACTTGGCGGTGGAGTCATAGGCCTGGGCCCTGGTCAGGTCGCCAACCAGCTTCCTGTCCCTAGACTTCACAGAGTAGGCAAACGCTATGAAGCCCAGGCAGCAGGAGTTCATGAAGAGGGTGTTGAACAGGGACCAGACGACATGGTCGGTCATGGAGATCTCGCTTCAGATGTGGATCACGGTGGATGTCGGGGGCGCAGGGTTGTGGGGCGCCCCAGCATATCCACTTCGTGCTCCTCCTTGAGCATCTCATAGTTGTGGAGACGGTCTCCACAGGAGTGGAGAAGGTTGGCAGGAGTGAAGAAGGTTTGGACAGCGTGGTTCATGGTGTCCAGGGAAGACCAGCCGTGGTAGGGTTGCTGGGATGCTTCTCGTGTATGATGATTATTAACTGTGGTTACTATGTTTGTTGTATGGATGGCCAGGCTTGGTGGAGAGACAAAATGTCTCTTCGATTAGAGAGTTTGGTTTAGAAACGCCAATGTCCTTACAGAGTCAATAATGACAAAGCTCTCAGTCACAATTTTCAACTTTTTTTATTTTAAGTCTTACTAATCCCTTCAACTAAGAATTTAGGTTCTGCTGTGAACAAGAAGAGGGAAAATAAAGGCACAGCAAATTAATAGTAAAGCCAGAACTATGCATTCTTCAACCTGTCATTACAACTATACTTCACAGGGAAAGATGACAACTTTATACATTGTAAGCAACCCATTTGCCATCGAATTGTTAGTTACATTTACCCCATACGGCAAATATTTATTGAGAACTTAATATGTTTGAAGCAACATTTCAGGTGCTGGGGAAAATATGGGCAAAAATCTGGGGGAATTTAGCTGACCCCTCCTTGGGTTCAATTAATTTGCTGGAGCAGCTCACAGAACTCAAGAAAACACACTTATCAGTTTATTACAAAGGATACAGATGAGAAGAGATGCATAAGGCAAGGGATGGGGGAAAGGGCATGGAACTCCAGGAACCTCCATGTGTTCAGCTATCTGGAAGCCCCCCAAACATAGCCCTTTTGTTTTTTGAGTTTAAAAAAAAAAAACTTTATTATATATGTATGATTGATTCAACTCAGCCATTGGTGATCAACTCAACCTTCAGCCCCTCTTCCTTCCCAGGAGATTGGGGGGTGGGGCTGAAAGTCTCAACCCTCTAACCTTGCCGTTGTCTTTCCAGTGGCCAGGCCCCATCCTGAGTCTACTTAGGGACTGCTAGCCATCAGTCAACTCATTAGTTTAAAAATGACTCTTTCAATTTTGGACATTCCAAGGATTTTAGGAGTTTTATGCTAGGAAATGGGAGAGAGACCAAATACACAATGGAAATAAATGTGGTATGCTTAGGATCCAATCTGTAGCCAGTAACTCAAATTCTCAAAGATGCAAAATTAGTACAGTGCATTGATAAGTACTGTTAAATTAAGTTTACTCTATAGCTGTCTCTTTTCCTGTTTTAAGTTCAGCCTAAAGGTTTCACCATACACAGTGAAGTAACCTAACTGGTTATGTAAACAGACTGTAACTTACTCCTGTAACAAGTAGCCATGGAGTCTCAGCCAATCACAGCAGCCACACTTGCAGCACTCACAGGCACAGGCTGTTCAAACCTTGTTCAAATAAGATAAATGCAGAGATGTAACCAATCCAACTGTTCCTGTGCCCGACTTCCATTTTCTATGCATCACATTCCCTTTTCTATCCATAAATCCTCTCTGACAACGTGGCAGTGCTGGAGTTGCTGAGTCTATTCATGTGGGGGGGCTGCCCAGTTGGTGAGCCCTTCTTTGCTAAATTAAACTCTCTTTAATGTAATTTGTCTGAAGTTTTTCTTTTGATAGTATATGTATCAGTACAATCTGGTCTTAAAATAGGATTTTAAAAAATTAAGCTAGCACCAAATAAAAATTCATTGTGTACAACCAGTTAAATTAGGATAAAAAGCATCTTTATGCCTTTAAGATGTATATTGCTGAAACAAGTCATAAACCTAGCGTATCCAATACCAAAGTGTAGATAGTATTAACTGAGGAATGATGAGGTTCATAATTTTGGAAAGGAGAGCAGGGTGGCCATTATAATGAGTTGGGAAGGATAGCCTCTGGCTAGAAGCTGGAAGCATACACTGAGAAAGCGGCAAAGGGAACAGGAATTTATGCTGAATGGAGTGGGGAGTGAGGTCAAATACACATATTCAATAAATTATAGGAGTCATAGTTTTGAAAGGAGAAACATGCACATGCACAATTGAGCTTCATGCCTCTCCCTGAGACCCAGCTTCAAAAATGACTGCATTAGCATGATCCGATCGTGGAGTTGTCAGCACTCTGATGTCAAACGTAGAGGACATGAAAACCCTCACTGCACCTTCTCCACACTGGCCAGAACTGCCCCATGGTTGGTGGTCTCTTACTTGGAAGAAATGCTGGTTATTTTGTCATGGGATCCTTAGGGTCACTTTGCCAGCCAGAAACCTCTGTGGCAGGAGGGGCCTCTGCTTGGGCTTTGCTTGTGGTTGCTGGGATTGTTCTGGCCACTTGGCTGGCGCTACCTGCCAGAACCCCACACCTGCCAAGGGTAAGCCAGGCGCAGAGCAGCAAAGTGTGAGCAAGCAAGCGCAGGGTCTGGGCACTGCACACAGCCAGGTGTGCTGGCTGCAGCAGGGCTCCAGGCGCCAGCACAAGCAGGGCTCTGTGCGAGGCTGAGGCTGGACCAGACATACCACAAGCAGCTTCCCCTGCGGACACCAGCATCTGGACAGGGGAATGTGATGGTGTCCAGAAGGTTGAAGATGCCAGGAACCACAGAGCCCCAAAGAGGGTGTTATAGTGTGTCACAGCCCTGGCTTGGGGAGTCCTAAGTTCTGATCTCCCAGAAGGGTTGCAGCAGCTCTTCTCTTCTCCTTGCCTGTAGTGTGGTGAAAGCGAGGGTGTGTTTCAGCCCTGTTTGTGTTATAACTCTTTCAGTCCTGCCGCTTGGCAGCTCCCAAGTTCTTGTCCCATGTCCAGTTAGAATGAGGTATGCAGACAACTGGAGAGTGAGCGAGGCAGAGTGGCGCTTCATTGAGCGACAGAACAGCTCTCAGGAAACCAAAGTAGGTAGCTGCTTTCGATAGGCAAGTTGTCCTGGAAAGTTGAGAAGACCCAAAGAGGGTAGCTCCTTCTGGCAGCTGGTAGTCCTGACATGTGTGTGAGTCTGGCTGAGTCTGGGGGTTTTTAATGGGCTCAGAGGGGAGGAAGTGTGTGCTGATTGCTCTATGTGTGGCCATAGGTGGGCCTGGAAAAAACACCTAAGTTTTCACCCTAGACTGGACTCCAGGTGGAACTGACAGCCTGGCCTGCAGGCTTCAGGCCATCCATGGTTTGAAGGTAGGGCTTCACCAGGGACCTGCCCCTTTTCATCCTGGAACCTGTCTGCCTCTCATGGCCATCAACATGCTGTTCAGGGAGCCCAGGCTGTTCATGCCAAGGGGTGCCTACAGGCTCACGCCGAGCCACCTTCAGTTCCCCCCAGCCTCCCTGAGCTCATTGGTTCCCAAAGTTTCAGAGGGGACTGAGGCGACTGGGGGGCTAGCATGTCAGCACTGCCCTAAACGTGCACACACCTGTCAGGGTCACTACAGTTCCTGGGCTTGGTTTCAACTTTGCTCTGAAATCAGAGCAGGCACTGGGAGTTGGGTGACGCCAGGGAGTGGGAGCAGGCAATTCCAAGCCTGTGGGAGAAGAGGGGCTTCCTGGGTCCCTGAGAGTGCAGGGATTCCTGGGTCTGGATCCATGGCAGGGTAGCTGCAGCTGCACTTGGGAGCCTGGGCACTTGCCCCCCGCCAACTCAGTAGGAGGCATGGTTCTCACCTGTTCCCAGTTCCCACTAGCCCCATGGAGTTTGTGACCCTGGCTGCACCTGTCCTGCTGTAGCCAGTGTCTTCACAGTGGCCACTCCAGATAGGCCACTACTGCCATCAGTTTGTTGTGCTGAAACCACAAAGGAAAGGGGTGGCATTGGGCAATTGATTATCAGCAAAAAAGTTGTTCAAAGGGCTGGTTTCTGTTTAGCCCTTAGGGAAGAAAGCCTATGCTGGTTATGGAGGGAGGTGGTATAATGAAGCATATCCTACCCCCATCCCGTCATGACTGGGAACTCAGTTTTCAAGATTTTCTGGGATGCCCATGGCTGAGAGATGATCTGTTCAGTTGGTTAGGGTGTGACAACCTAACTTGTACTAGCCTAACCAACTCCATCTTAGCTGTGAGTCTGACTGACTCCATCTTAGCTTCTCCCCCACCGCCGTTTCTCCCTTGAGTGCACTGTGCTGGGTCATGTTGTGCTTAGAACTATAGAAACATATAACCGTTGTACGCATATCCTGCTTGCAAGCCCCCTTGCTATTGTGAATACCCCCTTGATTCGTTGTATGGAAAGTACTGAATGCCCCCCTTGGTAACCAGGAATCATGGGAACCGCTTGTATACACCCTCCTTAGTTTATCAACAATCACGGGAGCCTCCTGGCTCCTAGTTACCAGCCTCCTCCCCTAACCTGCCTATTCTGCTTCTGTAAAATTCCACTTCAGCTAGGGCTCCCCTACCCCACCCTAATCACGGTATAAAATAAAATCAAGCCCCTTCCTCAGGGCTGAGAGATTTTAAGTGTGAGCTGACTCTTGGTCACCAGCAATAAAGGACTCACAATCAGATTTCAGAATGTGGCGATTTCCTAACAACTCGCTCAGATGTAACAGGGGAGCTTGGAATTTTTTTTTTCACAATACCAAATGAGTGTTGATAAAAATTAGGTTATTGGGAGTTCAAAGGAAGAATTGTATGATGTAGAGTACTCTATATCAGTAATCCATAAAGTTTAAAGTGGAGGAAGGTGGGGGAGGAGGAAGAGCAGACCCATCTGTGAATCAAATGAAAGCTATGGATCCTCTCTCACAGAAAATGCACATGAAGCATACACCCAAATTTTCACATACAATTAATTTTATTCCACTGAAAATAGATTTTCTTACATAAATAAAAAAATACTTTTACTAAGATTTATGTTTTTCTGTTTTATATACAAAAACTAATAGTTTCATTCAGAAAAACAAACCAGAAACCAAAACCAAATTGTTCAGAGAAAACAAAAAGTTAGCTTTAATTCTGCTTAAAATTTCATTGAGAAGGCTGTGTTTGTCTTGACTGTGAAGTTGACATTGAGGAGTGATCTTTGCTATAGCAACATATATGCCATTTGTGACATTTGTGATTGTAGTGTTTCTAGTTTTTTTGGATCTCTGCCTACTGGAAAATTGATAAAATTTTATCAATTCCAGTTCCCTGATGAAGTTTTATCACCTCAGTTGCAAAAGCATTTTCTCCATCGCTGGACAATTGATGTGGTTATCCTCTCAAATCTCCTCTTCTACAACCTTAAGCAACGTCAAAAATTTACCTTATCAAAGAAGCCAAGAATGGAATTTTCCCTGTTGTTCTAAGATGGGCTTTTGTTTTCTTTCAGCAGACAACAAAACAACTAAAACGTTTGTCTTAAATTCAATCATCAGGCTCTTAAAGATTTGCTTTTGGGATAGTCAGCCAATTTCTTTGTAGCTGAGTAGAGTGTCATTTACTCACAGCTCTTGGCAAAATTCTTTAAAAGGCTTGCTCACTTTCTCAGCAACAGGCAACATTTCTTTTGGGACTGTTGACTGAGACTTTGATGACAAAGCCTCAAAAAGACATCGATGCATGGAACTTTGTTCTTTGCCAAACACCACAGCTGTTCTAGAGTAGAACATCCCAACCTTTGCACCTGAATTTCTTATAGGTGTTCCAACCTATTGATATCCTCTATCCTTGGGGAAACTGGGTGGGAACGGTCTTCTCTGTAAGCAAGGTTCTATGTTTATCCCATTTTACTACACAAAGATTACCATTTTTGCCATAGGCTGTGGATATAATTGGAAAAAGTTGAGAAGCATAGTTGTTTTGCTTGACAAAGATGTTTTACTATTTTAAAGATGTTGATGGCTTTTAAGATTCCAAAAGAGGTTCTTAAAATGGATTTTTTTTGCGATGGTGTGGCATGCACATAATACAAACATGAAGCTAGCTGTCCTCTAACCCATCAGTAGTTTCATTCAGTAGCATGCTAAAGGAAACTGCAATAGCTGGAAATTCCTCCATGACATGTTTCCCAAAAAACCCACAAAAACAAATAAACAACCCACAGTTCTGGAGTGGATGACATCATTCAACAGAGATATTACTTAAATTTTCTTTCTCAGCTCCAAATCATAAACCAGCTTTACCATTTCGAGGGCACAGGACTACTATAAAGTTTCTGCAATCGTGTTTCTTTTTTTGTTTCATGACTATATTTTTCCTTCAGGGCACAATTCAAATTTGATAGAGTATAAGTCTTCTCACCCTTTTTGGTTTCTCTCTTACACACACACACACACACACACACACACACACACACAGTTCTTCACTTATTTCTATTCTCTGGGGACTCTGACAAGAGTACTTTTCAAACACTAACATATTAACTCCTGCTAATTAGAAAACTGTAGGAGTTATCACTTTGATTTAGAAAAGATGAAGTGCAAAAATATAATGACTTGTCCAAAGTAATAGTTAATGGCAAATATTTATTAAGCACCTCTGTTCTTAATATTGTGTTTGGTACCATACTGATGTGTTTTGCTTTCTTGGCCAATCCTTTATTCAGAGACTTAGCCTATTTTTCAAATTATAATTATTAAATGAAATGATATATTCTTTTCTATTTACTGAGTGCCAATACTGTTCATTGTAAGCACAATATATAGTATTACAGATCTTAAATTCAAAAGGCTCCAAGTAATTGTCTTTTGCCATCACCTTGTCCAGAAGCCCAAATTACAGCTGCAACCAAGGTCACAGTCTGAAATTTGAAAGAGTAACCACATTGACTGTTGTACACTGCTACCCTATACTTATCTTTTTTTCTAATGTTAATATTTTGCTTATTAATTTCCCTAGCCTCTTGCTGATGTTACTAGGGCCTTGAAAGCTTAACTTAGTCTTCACTGATGATGCTAAATAAAAACCCCTTTTCTATGCTATATTAGATACACCATGTATGCACCCGGCCACCATAAAATATCTCCAGCCATCACATTCAAGTGAAAGAGTAACTTTATATATAAAAATTATTTTGCATATTTCCCCTTCCTACTGAGATATGCATATAACTTCAATGATAAGAAATGGGAGACATGTTTTTTATTCTTCCTTAAAAATAGAAAAAATCCTTTCTCCAAGAATTTTATAGTTATCTAAAGAATTATCTAAATATATTAAGAGGAGATAAATACATGGCTAAATCTTTAGCAAACTAAAATTGTTTCTTATCTCAAATGAATGCTTATGTTTTCAAATGAAATATTGAATATACCTACTTTGTAAATCTACAAGAACAAATTTGAAATAATTTTCTTGAGATATTGCCATATGCATCATTCCTGATTCCCTGTGGAATATAAATTTGGCATAGTATTCTATAGATTTAATGTCCTATATTTTTATTGGTCTAATAAAATTTATTGGCATAACACTGGGCTTTTAAACAGAGATGTTTAAAAGAGGGCACCATAGCCTCCCCCAAAAAACATATGTTAGAAAAAGTGTTGTAGGGAACATACATCCTGAAGAAAAATGTTTCCTCTTCTTTTCCATTTTCACTGTGGTGTTTAGAAGATAGAATACTTCAGTATTCAGTTAGTAGTAATGAAAGTACTAACTTTGCAGCTGGTACTGTTACAACTTAATTTTGACTTCCTTAAAATAGGGACTTTCAGCTATTCAAAAAGTTCAGTTTAATTGTTAAAACTTCATTATTCTCTTAACCATAAATAAAGAAGGCATGCAAGGAAATAGCTATTTTCGTTGTTGTTTTTGTTATGCTTAGAACTTTCAAATTACAGTATTTTTGTTTGTGTGGAAACATCTTTATTTCACTATCATTTTTGAAAGATGGTTTTGCTGAGCACAGAATTCTACGTTGGAAGTTATTTTCTATTAATATTAATATTTTAGAGATCCTTCACCATCTTCTGATTTCTATTGCTGCTGTTAAAAAGTCTGCTGTTAGTCTAATTGCTGCTCTTTTGAGGGTGATCTTTTCTCCGGCTGTCTCCCAATATACAGTTTTTTGTTTGTTTGTTTTTGTTTTTTTAGTCTTACTCTGTCACCCAGGCTGTAGTGCAATGGTGTGGCGGTGCGATCTCAGTTCACTGCAACCTCCATCTCCCAGGTTCAAGCAATTCTTGTGCCTTAGCGTCCTGAGTAGCTGGGATTACAGGTGCATGTCACCATGCCGAGTTAATTTTTGTATTTTTAGTAGAGATGGGGTTTCACCATGTTGCCCAGGCTGGTCTTGAACTCCTGACCTAAAGTGATCTGCCCACCTTGGTCTCCCAAAGTTCTGGAATTACAGGTGTGAGCCACCATGCCCAGCCTGCCAATATATTCTATTTGCTTCTGTGGTAGTGCAGTTTCACTATGATGTGTCTAACTGTGAATTTCTTATTTTTAAATCCCACTTGGATTCCCTGGGTCTCCTGACTCTAGGAAATATTGTTTTCCTCAATTTTGAAAGATTTATGGCATATATGTACCATAACTTTATATATATACACATGCAATTTTTCTTTGTTTTAACATTTATTTATTTATTTATTTTTTAATTGCATTTTAGGTTTTGGGGTACATGTGAAAAACATGCAAGGTTGTTGCATAGGTGCATACGTGGCAGTATGATTTGCTGCCTCCCTCCCCTTCACCTATATCTGGCATTTCTCCCCATGCTATCCCTCCCCAACTCCCCACCCCCCTGCTATCCCCCCTCCCCCCCAACAGACCCCCGTGTATAGTGCTCTCCTCCCTGTGTCCATGTGTTCTCCTTGTTCAACACTCGCCTATGAGTGAGAACATGTGGTGTTTGATTTTGTGTTCTTGTGTCAGTTTGCTGAGAATGATGTTTTCCAGGTTCATCCATGTCCCTACGAAGGATGTGAACTCCTCGTTTTTAATGGCTGCATAATATTCCATGGTGTATATGTGCCACATTTTTCCTGTCCAGTCTATCATCGATGGGCATTTGGGCTGGTTCCAGGTCTTTGCTATTGTAAACTGTGCTGCAATGAACATTCGTGTGCATGTGTCCTTATAGTAGAACGATTTATAATCCTTTGGATATATGTCCAGTAATGGGATTGCTGGGTCAAATGGAATTTCTATTTCTAGGTCCTTGAGGAATCGCCACACTGTTTTCCACAGTGGTTGAACTAATTTACACTCCCACCAACAGTGTAAAAGTGTTCCTGTTTCTCCACATCCTCTCCAGCATCTGTTTTCTCCAGATTTTTTAATGATCGCCATTCTAACTGGCGTGAGATGGTATCTCAATGTAGTTTGGATTTGCATTTCTCTAATGACCAGTGATGATGAGCATTTTTTCATATGTTTGTTGGCCTCATGTATGTCTTCTTTTGTAAAGTATCTGTTCATATCCTTCGCCCATTTTTGAATGGGCTTGTTTGTTTTTTTCTTGTAAATCTTTTTTAGTTCATTGTAAATTCTGGATATCAGCCCTTCGTCAGATGGGTAGGCTGCAAAGATTTTTTCCCATTCTGTTGGTTGCCGATTCACTCTATTGACTGTTTCTTTTGCCGTGCAAAAGCTGTGGAGTTTGATTAGGTCCCATTTGTCTATTTTGGCTTTTGTTGCCAATGCTTTTGGTGTTTTGGTCATAAAGTCCTTGCCTACGCCTATGTCCTGAATGGTTTTGCCCAGGTTTCCTTCTAGTGTTTTTATGGTGTTATGTCTTATGTTTAAGTCTTTAATCCATCTGGAGTCAATTTTAGTGTAAGGTGTCAGGAAGGGGTCCAGTTTCTGCTTTCTGCATATGGCTAGCCAGTTTTCCCAACACCACTTATTGAACAGGGAATCCTTTCCCCATTGCTTGTTTTTTTCAGGTTTGTCAAAGATCAGGTGGTTGTAGATATGTTGTGTCGCCTCCGATGCCTCTGTTCTGTTCCATTGGTCTATATCTCTGTTTTGGTACCAGTACCATGCTGTTTTGATTACTGTAGCCTTGTAGTAGAGTTTGATGTCCGGTAGTGTGATGCCTCCCGCTTTGTTCTTTTTGCTTAGAATTGACTTGGCTATGTGGGCTCTCTTTTGGTTCCATATGAAGTTTAAGGTGGTTTTTTCCAGTTCTGTGAGGAAGGTCATTGGTAGCTTGATGGGGATAGCGTTGAATCTGTAAATTACTTTGGGCAGTATGGCCATTTTCACAATATTAATTCTTCCTAACCGTGAACATGGAATGTTTCTCCATCTGTTTGTGTCCTCTCTTATTTCGTTGAGCAGTGATTTGTAGTTCTCCTTGAAGAGGTCCTTTACGTTCCTTGTTAGTTGTATTCCTAGGTATTTTATTCTCTTTGTAGCAATTGTGAATGGCAGTTCGTTCTTGATTTGGCTCTCTTTAAGTCTGTTATTGGTGTATAGGAATGCTTGTGATTTTTGCACATTGATTTTGTATCCTGAGACTTTGCTGAAGTTGCTTATCAGTTTCAGGAGATTTTGGGCTGAGGTGATAGGGTCTTCTAGATATACAATCATGTCGTCTGCAAATAGAGACAATTTGACTTCCTCCTTTCCTAATCGAATGCCCTTTATTTCTTTTTCTTGCCTGATTGCTCTGGCTAGAACTTCCAGTACTATATTGAATAGGAGTGGTGAGAGAGGGCATCCTTGTCTAGTGCCAGATTTCAAAGGGAATGCTTCCAGTTTTTGCACATTCAGTATGATATTGGCTGTCGGTTTGTCATAAATAGCTTTTATTATTTTGAGATACGTTCCGTCGATACCTAGTTTATTGAGAGTTTTTAGCATAAAGGGCTGTTGAATTTTGTCGAAGGCCTTCTCTGCATCAATTGAGATAATCATGTGGTTTTTGTTTTTGGTTCTGTTTATGTGGTGAATTACATTTATAGACTTGCGTATATTGAACCAGCCTTGCATCCCCAGGATGAAGCCTACTTGATCATAGTGGATAAGCTTTTTGATGTGCTGTTGTAATCAGCTTGCCAGTATTTTATTGAAGATTTTTGCATCTATGTTCATCATGGATATTGGCCTGTAGTTTTCTTTTCTTGTCGAGTCTCTGCGGGGTTTTGGTATTAGGATGATGTTGGTCTCATAAAATGATTTGGGAAGGATTCCCTCTTTTTGGATTATTTGGAATAGTTTCAGTAGGAATGGTACCAGTTCCTCTTTGTATGTCTGGTAGAATTCAGCTGTGAAACCATCTGGGCCTGGGCTTTTTTTGGGTGGTAGGCTCTTAATTGCTGCCTCGACTTCAGACCTTGTTATTGGTCTATTCAGGGTTTCGACTTCTTCCTGGTTTAGGCATGGGAGGAGGCTACTGTCCAGGAATTTATCCATTTCTTCCAGGTTTTCTAACTTATGTGCATAGAGTTGTTTGTAATAATCTCTGATGATGGTTTGAATTTCTGTGGCATCTGTGGTGATATCCCCTTTATCATTTTTTATTGCATCTATTTGGTTATTCTCTCTTTTCTTTTTTATTAGTTTGGCTAGTGGTCTGTCTATTTTGTTGATCTTTTCAAAAAACCAGCTCCTGGATTTATTGATTTTTTGTAGGGTTTTTCGTGTCTCTATCTCCTTCAATTCTGCTTTGATCTTAGTTATTTCTTGTCTTCTGCTAGGTTTTGAGTTTTTTTGATCTTGCTCCTCTAGCTCTTTCAATTTTGATGATAGGGTGTCAATTTTAGTTCTCTCCTTTCTTCTCATGTGGGCACTTATTGCTATATATTTTCCTCTAGAGACTGCTTTAAATGTGTCCCAGGGATTCTGGTATGTGGTGTCTTCATTCTCGTTGGTTTCGAAGAACATCTTTATTTCTGCCTTCATTTCAGTGTTTATCCAGTCAACATTCAGGAGAAAGTTGTTCAATTTCCATGAGGCTGTGCGGTTCTGGGTTGGCTTCTGAATTCTGAGTTCTAACTTGATTGCACTGTGGTCTGAGAGACTGTTTGTTATGGTTTCCATTCTTTTGCATTTGCTGAGGAGTGATTTACTTCCAATTATGTGGTCAATTTTAGAGTAGGTGTGATGTGGTGCTGAGAAGAATGTATATTCTGTGGATTTGGGCTGGAGTGTTCTGTAAATGTCTATTAGGTTTGCTTGTTCCAGGTCTGAGTTCAAGTCCTGGATATCCTTATTAATTTTCTGTCTCGTTGATCTGTCTAATATTGACAATGGTGTGTTGAAGTCTCCCACTATTAATGTATGGGAGTCTAAGTCTCTTTGCAAGTCTTTAAGAACTTGCCTTATGTATCTGGGTGCTCCTGTATTAGGTGCATATATATTTAGGATCGTTAGCTCTTCTTGTTGCATTGATCCTTTTACCATTATGTAATGTCCTTCTTTGTCACTTTTGATCTTTGTTGCTTTAAAGTCTATTTTATCAGAGATGAGAATTGCAACTCCTGCTCTTTTTTGCTCTCCGTTTGCTTGGTAAATCTTCCTCCATCCCTTTATTTTGAGCCTTTGTGTATCCTTGCATGTGAGGTTGGTTTCCTGGATACAGCACACTGATGGGTTTTGGCTTTTTATCCAATTTGCCAGTCTGTGTCTTTTGATTGGGGCATTTAGTCCATTTACATTTAGGGTTAATATTGTTATGTGTGAGTTTGCTCCTGTCATTTTGATGCTAGCTGGCTGTTTTGCCCATTGGTTGATGCAGATTCTTCATTGTGTTGCTGCTCTTTACCATTTCATGCGTTTTTGGAGTGGCTGGTGCTGGTTGTTTTTTTCTATGTGTAGTGTCTCCTTCAGGAGCTCTTGTAAAGCTGGTCTGGTGGTGATGAAATCTGTGAGTACTTGCTTGTTCACAAAGGATTTTATTTTTCCTTCACTTATGAAGCTTAGTTTGGCTGGATATGAAATTCTGGGTTGAAAGTTCTTTTCTTTAAGGATGTTGAATATCGGCCCCCACTCTCTTCTGGCCTGTATGGTTTCTGCTGAGAGATCTGCTGTGAGTCTGATGGGTTTCCCTTTGTGGGTAACCCGACCTTTCTCTCTGGCTGCCCTTAGTATTTTCTCCTTCATTTCAACCCTGGTGAATCTGATGATTATGTGCCTTGGGGTTGCTCTTCTAGAGGAATATCTTTGTGGTGTTCTCTGTATTTCCTGGACTTGAATATTGGCCTGCCTTGCTAGGTTGGGGAAGTTTTCCTGGATAATATCCTGAAGAGTATTTTCCAGCTTGGATGCATTCTCTTTGTCACATTCAGGTACACCTATCAAACGTAGATTAGGTCTTTTCACATAGTCCCATATTTCTTGTTGACTCTGTTCATTCCTTTTTACCTTGTTTTCTCTAATCTTCCCTTCTCGTTTTATTTCATTGAGTTGATCTTCGACTTCTGATATCCTTTCTTCTGCTTGGTCAATTCTGCTGTTGAAACTTGTGCATGCTTCGCGAAGTTCTCGTGTTGTGTTTTTCAGCTCCATCAATTCACTCATATTCCTCTCTAAGTTGTCCATTCTCGTTAGCATTTCATCAAGTCTTTTTTCAAGGTTCTTAGTTTCTTTGCATTGGGTTAGAACATGTTCTTTTAGCTCACAGAAGTTTCTTATTATCCATTTTCTGAAAGCTGATTCTGTCATTTCATCACACTCATTCTCCGTCCAGTCTTGTTCCCATGCTGGTGAGGAGTTATGCTGCCTTGTAGGGGGAGAGGTGTTCTGGTTTTGGGTGTTTTCATCCTTTTTGCGCTGGTTTCTTCCCATCTTTGTGGATTTATCCGCCTATTGACTTTGTAGTTGCTGTCTTTCTGCTTTTGGTAATTTTAAGTCTGCAGTAGCTGAACTCATAAACCCCCTTTTCTTCTCCCCAGGTGTTCTGGCCGAGGGGGTTAGCGCTTTATGTTTTTCAGCTGTGTTGCTACCGTTTTCCCTGCCCACAAGGTGGCAGTCTAGTCACACTCAGCCTGCAGAGGCTTTGCTGAGCTGTTTTGGGCTCCGCCCAGCTTCCGTGTGAGCTTCCCTGCAGTCCTGTGGGTGTAGTTAGAACTGCTTCCGCTATGCTGGCCCACCCCTGTAGTGACGGAGTCTCTGTAGTGGCGGGTTGTCTTGGTTATGGAAAATTGCCCCGGGAACTGCAGAGTGTTTCCCGATGGAGGACGCCCCTCCCCCACAGAGCTGGACCGTCCCGGGTTCAGCCGTGTTTCCAGAGGGGCCCTCTTTGCCCGGTAATCTCTTGGCTTGCCTCCTTGCCACAGCTCCCCTTGCTGGCCCAGAGGGGACACAGTCTCGTTCACTTTGCTCAAGGAGCCGCTGCTCCCCGCCCCCGGTACAGGCCGAGCGGCTGCTCTGGTCCAACCAGCGGAGCTGGGAACCCGTGGAGCTTCTCCGCCTGTGAATCTCCTGGTCTGTGGGCAGTTAAAATCCGCTGCCCTGTGTGCTGCTGCCTCAGCTGAAGCAGCGGCTCTGAGATTTGTGGCGCTCCCTTGCCTGGGGTCTCCTGGCTTGGCTCCCTGCTTCAGCTCCCCTTGCTGGCTCAGAGGGAACTCTGTCTCTCTGGCTCTGCATAAGAAGCCACTGCACCCCGCCCCAGGGCGTAGGCTGAGCGGCCACGCCACTCAAACCAGCGGTGCTGGCAACCCGTGGGGCTTGTCCTCCTGTGAATCTCCTGGTCTGTGGGCAGTAAAAATCCGTCTGGAAATGCGGCGTCCACTCACCCTCTGTGCCTTCTCTCGGAGCTGCAATCCCGACTTCCTCCTAAGCGGCCATCTTGGATCCTCTTAACATTTATTTTAAGTTCAAGGGTACAAATGCAAGTTTGTTACATAGATAAACTTGTGTCATGAGGGTTTGTTGTACAGATTATTTTATCACCCAGTTATTAAGCCTAGTATCCACTAGTTATTTCAATGTCTATATTAGTTATTATTTTAATGTCACATATTCACTGAGGCTGTAGCCTCCTCTAGTATCTGTTTTATTAAGCGAGGGTGGAGGATATCTCAGAATTAACTCCTCCAATGTATATGTGCCTTGGGACCTGCTTTCCTGCAACTCCATATGCTTCCTAGGACTCTAGGTTCCTGATCTTGCCAAAGCAGTCACAGTTCTTCACTTAGTTACCTCTTTGATTTCAGTTTGGTGTTTTTTATTTTGTTTATTTTTATTGAGGGTGGGTGGAAATCTTGGGGGTTTTCCTTATTTTCCTGAAAGCTCCACAATACATTTAAAACTATGTTTGTATATTGTATTTTATCCAGTACCTTGGCGTTTAGCTCTGGAAGGGCCAAAAATACCTATCTTGTTATGCTGTCAGTAGATGTCACAATAATTTAATTAAATGATGAGAACACATGGACACATGGTGGAGAACAGCATGCACTGGGGCCTGTTGTAGGGTGGCGGTGGGAGGAGGGAGAGGATCAGGAAGACAGCTAGTGGATGCTGGCTTAATACCTGGGTGACGGCATGATGTATGCAGCAAACCACCACAGCACAAGTTTACCTATGTAACAAATCTGCACATCCTGCACAGATACCCCTGAACTTAAAATAAAAGTTGGAGGCCGGGCGCGGTGGCTCAAGCCTGTAATCCCAGCACTTTGGGAGGCCGAGGCGGGTGGATCACGAGGTCAAGAGATCGAGACCATCCTGGTCAACATGGTGAAACCCCATCTCTACTAATACAAAAAATTAGCTGGGCATGGTGGCGCGTGCCTGTAATCACAGCTACTCAGGAGGCTGAGGCAGGAGAATTGCCTGAACCCAGGAGGCGGAGGTTGCGGTGAGCTGAGATCGCGCCATTGCACTCCAGCCTGGGTAACGAGCGAAACTCAGTCTCAAAAAAAAAAAAAAATAAAAATAAAAAATAAATAAAAGTTGGAAATTTAAAAATTTCAGTTAAAAGAGAAAAAGTCGCAGAATTCTTACCAAGTGCAAAATCTTTAGTGTTAGTCATTTATAAATTGTAAAGGTAACAGCGATAATGATATAACAACAATAATTTACTGAGCTTCTAACTCTACGCTAGCCATTTTATGTATGTTGTCTCATTTACTCAAAGAACTAAGTAATATTATCTCTAAGCTACAAGTGAAAGACCCGAGACTTAGAGAAGGTAAAAATTTTTTCCAAAGTCACACAGTATGTGGCAGAGAAAGGGTTTGCCGATTATAAACTGTTAGGTACTTCGTTCCACTAAGCCAGATTGCCTCCATATTCTGCCTCTCTATTCAAGCTCTGTAATCATAGAAGATAGAATCAATTGAAAAATGTTATCGGCAATACTTTAAGGTGGCAGATGGATCACATCGCCATAGTCTTAATAATGCATTTGATTTGGCCAAAATCTGACAATCCCTTCAAAAGATATCATGGATCAAAGAATTAAACAAAAATGGGAAACAGTCAAGCTGAAAATGAGGCACTCTTTAGACACCCACTAACATAAGTTCTAGAAGTAGTATTTTTTATTGTTTTGTACTTCGTTATTCAATAACTTATTTCAAAGAGAATTTAAGATAGCTGACAAGAATATATAAAATTCAAGATATAAATGAGAAATAGGTGAGGAACAAAGGAATAAAAAGAAAGAAAAAAGAGAAGATTAAAATGAACATGTATTGAGTTCTGTACACTTATGATGCAGGTGGCAGATTTGGCCCTAAGCTTTTGTGTGTGTTTTCTTTTTTCTTTTCTTTTCTATTTTTTTTTTTTTTTTGAGACAGGGTCTTGCTCTTTCATCCAGGCTGAGGTGCAGAGGTGAGACCTTGGCTCACTGTAGACTCAACCCCCCAAACTCAAGTGAGCCTCCACCTCAGTCTCTGGAGTAGCTGGGACTAAAGGCATACGCCACCACGAACAGCTAATTTTTAAATATTTTGCAGAGATAGGGTCTTGCCATGTTGCCAGGGTTGGTCTCAAATTCTTCGGTTCAAGTGATCCTCCCACCTTAGCTTCCCAAAGTGTTGGGATTACAGGTGTGAGCCACCACGCCAGGCCTCTTTCCTTTTTTATTTGTATGAATTTATGGGGGACAAGTGTAATTTTGTTAAATGCATAGATTGCACAGTGTGAAGTCAGGACTTTTAGGGTATCACCCGAATAATGGACATTGTATCCATTAAATAATTTCTCATCATCCAACTCCCCCTTCCCCCCTCCCCCCTCCCACCGCCGCACCGAGCTTTTTAAGGAAACCTAAAAAGGGAATCCTAAGCAGTTATGAGTCACTACTTGTATATAGTAAAAACAACCCAATTGCTCGGAAGAAACACAGATATGGCTGATGCCTGTGAAATCAATGTTACGAAGTTCTGTAAGGGGCCATTGTAGAGTGAAAACAACAATGTCCTGATCATATAATAACTGACTTTTCTTAAGCGTGAAAGAGGAACTATTAGATATTATCCTGGGACAACAGGTGTAAACTGGGACAATCTTCCCAAATAAAAATATATGCCTACTTTGCAGATAGTAAGCATAACTACATGTTTTATGAAGTTTTTTTATTGCAACACATAATACAAGCCAATCATTGAGCACAAGATAGCACTTTAGTAAAAGCAGCTGTATTTGAGATCAACATATTATGATTGGTTATAACTTTTCAGCTGGTCTAGTCAAATGGTAGATTTCAGCGCACCCTAGCGCAAACTCTAGGGTTCTTCAGGGACTAGGGAGTTATAACTGGAGTGTCAACCAGGTGTAGGATAATAGGGGATGGTGAGTGAATAAGAACAAAATCCATCTATTGCTGAATTTTGTTTCCAACTAACCAATGGGATATAATGGCAAATCCATAGAGTGTGCTTATTTGATGTCTATGCCATCTGCACTCAACATTCAACAGATGTTTTTAAACATCAACCGGGACTTAATTTATCCAACTAATTCTTGCTTGTGTTTGCCATTATGTTGAAAATATTTAGGAAGGTATCCAATTATATTGCAATGATTTCTGAATTAATTCTTGACTTTTATAATGTAAATATTTCATTCTTTTTAACAGTAAACATTACCGACTCAAATTTTCCTCTGTCTCTGGCTTCTGGAGAAATGCTTTTCTTTGATCTTTTAATAGAAAGAGCTATTAAAAAATAGCTCATTCAATCAGAGGCTACATTAGTGCAAGTACAGAATTCCAAACAAGGGAACTAACAGTTGAAGGAAGACAATGGGTCTCACCTTTGGTCAGACGCCATCTGGTGCAGGTCACTGTGGATGTCTGTTACTAAAGTGGGACACTGACAAAGTACTGGGCCCCAAGTGGCAACACTGCCATTTCCCATAATTTCCAAGCCGCTTTTCTAATTTCCATACCTCAATCTCACTACCATCCCCTTTATTGCTGCTGTCAGATGACTTGGCCTCAGAGAACTCATCAATTACTTAAAATCCCTTCAGATGTATTTGGCTAGTGGAAGAGGTGTTCCCTCTTCCTTTTCAAGACACATTCTTCCACTGGATGTCACCTCTTCAGCCTCCTCAGGAATCCTGTTTTACTGTTTGTTTACACTCTATTCTGTATCTCCTTTCACTTTTTCTAGGCTCTTACTTGTCAACATAGAAAGGAGGTCAAGTGTCCTTTATCTTTAAATAAACCAGGCCCGCCCTTTGCCCTCCAGCTTCTGCACTATCTTTCCTCCCCTCTTCACAGATTCTAAAAAGGGAGCCTCAGGCATTATCTTCCTCTCTAACCTCCCAGCCATGTTGCCAATCTCTTGCAATCTAGATTCTGGTCACTTTCACTACTCTGAAACAGCTCTAGCCCAGTGAGGTCCTAGTTGCTAAATCCCAAGAACAATTTTCTCTTATCCTGTTATAGCATTTGTGACTATTGACTTCTTTTAAAACTTCTCCTCTCTTAGTGTCTGGGACAGTACTATTTCTTGATTTTTCCTCTAACATGCCTGGACATTCTTTCTCAATTGACATTATGAGCTGTGTTAAAAGACAAAATCACAACAAGTTTTGCTTAAAGACTTTCATTGGCTTTTATTTGTAATTTTATAATTGAGCAACACCTCATTCTATAAAATAAGAATGAGTGTTCCGATGAGCTGAGCTGAGCAGAGGAATTTGGCTTTATAGACAGAAACAGGCTGAAGAAAGCAGAAACAGAGAACAAAAAGCAGATTGGTTGTTTCAAAGTTACTTTCCTTATAGGGTTAAAATAGAGGAAAATTCCTTAGCATGCCAACTCAAGTAAACTGGGCCCGTTTTGATTGGTTGCTATGTATTTCCTGCTTTTTTTTTTTTTTTTTTTTAAACTGGCCTGTTTTAGAGTTCCATTTGATTATGTTGCACCTAGCATGAGTAGCATGAGTAACTCCATTATGGTTTGGTCTGGTCTGCTGGGGTCCAGTGTACGAGGCTAGTCCAAAACAATGTCTCCTATAAGTTTTACATAACAGTGATTTGATCATCCCTTAATGTTGGCCATCCTGTATACACAATAAGCACGATGGCTTCAACTAACACCTGTTGACAAATCCCAAATCTGTTGCTTTGGGCCAGTTCTAGGCTCCTGATCTGAATATTCAAGTGCTTAGCCTTCTTGAAACTCAACATGTCTATAACTGAACTTATTGGCACCTTCCCCTCCATGCATTTTCCCTATGAACTAATGTCATCACCTTTTTTCACTTATTCAAGACACTCATTTGGAAATTAACCTTGATACTTCCTGTTCCTTTCCTCCTACATCTACATCTAATTGGTCATTAAGTCCCAATTCTCTCTTGAATCAGTCCCCTGCTCTCCTACATCACTGCCCTAATTTAGGACATTTCTCAGTGGGAACATAGTGATAACATTCTAACTGGTTTTCCCACCTTCCTCCTGCCCTTTGTCTGTACTACCGCCAGACTTTCCAAAGTTCAAAGTTTAATTGCGCAGAACCTTTTCAATCATTCCCCATTATCTTCATGACACATTCTTAGTTACTTAGGATGGCATCTAAGGCCATTTGTATTCTAGCTTTGCTGAAAATAGTCAATCTAAACTACTGAAGTCCCCTGAAAACACCATGCTCTCTAACCTCTTTCCCTGAGTTGCCTGTGCCTTTCCCATCCCCGCTATTTAGTCCTTCAACACTGAGTTCAGAGCTGTCCTCCTGTAGCGTTTCCTTAGCCTCCCCAGATACGATTAGGTGCCCCTCTGGTATATTTTCACAGCACCTTGTGTTTACTTCTGTTAGGGCATTCAAATCAACCCTGCAAGTGCTAATTTACATATCTGGACCCCAGCTTTATACCATAATAGGTAGCATTTGTTGAAAGCTGCGTATTAGGCTTTGTATTATGTGCACTGCATGCATTATTCAGTTAATCCTCATGACAAACCTTAGGAAGTAGGAACTACTACTACCTTCAACTTTCAGGTGAAGAAACTGAGCTTAGAGTGGTTAAGAAACTTCTTCCATGTTGCAGAATTATATCCTAATGTTTTTCGGGGGCAAAGATCACGTCCTATATGTGTTTGAGGAGAATGTGGCAAAGTCTGGCACATGGTAGCGCTTCAACAAATGTTTACGGGTTAAATAAATGAATGAAGAGCTCAGAGGACAAACCTGGGACAAACAAACAGAAATTAAGAAGTGGCAGATTTTTTTTTATTGCATTTTAGGTTTTGGGGTACATGTGAAGAACATGCAAGATTGTTGCATAGGTGCATACGTGGCAGCGTGATTTGCTGCCTTCCTCTGCTTCACCTATATCTGGCATTTCTCCCCATGCTATCTCTCCCCAACTCCCCACCCCCTGCTGTCCCTCCCCTATTTCCCCCCAACAGACCCCAGTGTATAGTGCTCCCCTCCCTGTGTCCATGTGTTCTCATTGTTCAACACCAGTCTATGAGTGAGAACGTGCGGTGTTTGATTTTGTGTTCTTGTGTCAGTTTGCCGAGAATGATGGTTTCCAGGTTCATCCATGTCCCTACAAAGGATGCGAACTCATCGTTTTTGATGGCTGCATAATATTCCATGGTGTATATGTGCCACATTTTCCCTGTCCAGTCTATCATCGATGGGCACGAAGTGGCAGATTTTAGTTTAGCATAACAAAAACCTTGGCTGGGTGTGGTGGCTCATGCCTGTAATCCCAGCATTTTGGGAGGCTGAGGCAGGAGGACTACTTGAGCCTAGGAGTTCAAAACAAGCCTGGGCAACACAAGGAGACCCTGTATCTACCAAAAATTACAAAAAAAATTAGCTGGGTATGGTGGCACATGCCTGTAGTCCCAGCTACTCAGGAGACTGCGATGGGAAGATTGGTTGAGGCTGCAGTGAGCCAAGATTGTACCACTGCACTCCAGTATGGGTAACAGAGCAAGGCCGTGTCTCAAAAAAAAAAAAAAAAAAAAAAAAAAAAAAAAAAAAAAATTTGAATTAAAAGAAAAGAGAAAGAACTTTATATTAGTTAGACCATCCAGTGGAATGGATTTGTCAAAAAACAGGTACATACAGCACTTATCATACTGAAGAGTATTTATACATTTGCATTCCCCCCTTGTGAGTAGTGGGTATTTCTTACTCAGCTTTTATTGCTCAAAGTCTAGCCAAGGGCTAGAGATGCTCAGCAGGTGTCTGTTGAACTGAATTGGTCTGAATTTAAAACCCCTACAAACTCAAAGTGGATATTTTTAGCAGAAGTTTAACTCTCATTGTTCTTTATTTCTTCCCACTATTATGCATTTCTTTCAAAAAACTTTGAGAATAAAGACAGGAAAAAAGTTTAGAGACTTCATTTGCTGCTAGTAAAATTTCTAATAGAAAGTCAGTGAGGGCAGGGAATGTGTCTTTTTATCACTGTATCCTTAGCCTAGCACATAGTAGCCAATCAATGAATACTTGTTGGATGAAACACATACACACAGAGACAGACACTCCCCAACAGTGTGTTCTTTACTCCCAGATGGGACCCATGGAAATATATGCCATAGAAGGAATGTCTATATTAGGTGAGAGATTGGACCAGATCAGTTTTATCACACTGAAAAAAAAAGTTAAATTATACACATTGGATCCCCAAAGTGAAAGACAAGAGAAGGAAAGAGAAGAAAAGTACTAAATCACAATTGTCATTCTCAAAGCTGAGGCAAGACTCAAGTAGTAGAAATCTTCCTCAAATATCCATAGGCAGGCAGGAAAGAAACAGCAGGCTGCATTACCTCTGCAGTCCCTGACAAATGTAGGATTATTTGATTCTCATTTATTGATCCTAAATATCCAACTGAAGGCTGTATTTCAAGACACTGATGGCTAGGTCCAGAATTCGTTCAGATTTATTCTCAGCACTAAGGATATAGCTGTAAAAAGAGACAGAAGCCTAGGTAACATAGTGAGACCCTGTCTCTAAAATATGTAAAAAAAAAAAAAAATTAGCCAGATGTGGTGATGCATGTATGTGGTCACAGTTACTTTGGAGGCTGAGGTGGGAGGATCACTTGAGCCTGGGAGGTCAAGATCATATCACTGTATTCCAGTCTGGGTTACAGAGTGAGACCTTGTCTCAAAAATAATAATAATAAAATAAAAATAGAAAGAAAAATTATTGACTTCATGGAGTTTATATCATTCTAATGGACTATGGGTGGGGAGACAAATTAAACAAGTTATTTTAGATAGAATGTCCACATAAGGTAGCTAGAGGCCAGGCAGTGGCAAGATTAAATAAACAACATGACAGTGGTTACATCTTAAAATGCTAGGCTCTGCAGTCATTGGTACTAGTCAACGGAGCCTTTGAGTAATTTTTGACACTAACTTGTTAACATTTCGAAGCTCCATTCCTTTCTGAGGGTCCTATTGTCTAAATTTCCCACATACGTTGTTTCTAACTGCTCCCACTTCTCCACTGGTTTCCAGCTTTCCTCTCCTCTGGGCATATAAAAAATGACGAAATTTTTCCCTTTTCAAAAACTGTCAAAAAATCTGTTAAGAAGCATACATCAATTTTCTATCACCTATCTAATTTTTGTTCCTGTTTTTATCTCTCTCAAGTCTATTGCTAAACTATTGCAACCATTCATTAGAGTCTTTCTTCTTCATTCCTTCAGTAATCTAGAATAATCTATTTTTATGTTTACCAATCACCCTTCCTCTCCTCGTTTAAAATATCCCAATTTTCTTTTTCCTCTATGAAATTTTTCCTAACTTAGAAATAAGGTTAAGCATTAACATATTAGCAATTATACAATTACAGCCAGAATTTGAAAGTTATGTCATAAAACAGCAAAACATGTATAAAAGGATTACATCTAGATTTTACATGTTTTATATTCAAATTGGTTTATTAACGTTTATATTTCTCTTTAGCTTGTGTACAGGACCTCAAGACATAGACTGTTTTTCTGAGCTATATTCCATGATTTCCAGCACAGGCCCTAATAAACATTAGATTTCTTGATAGGCTTCAGATCCAAATGATGGAGATAATTGTCTGCCATTGTGGAGTTAATATATAAGAATCACAAATACCTCCATGTGGTATTATTATCTCTCAAAGAACCATAAAGACTAATATTTGCTTTTAAAAATATAGCTCTTAAAGGCTTGTTGGCTACTCTGGGCACACTGTCTATGTGGTAGCCCTGCTCCATAAGGAGCAGTTAAAAAAATTAATTGAAAAAAGGCTTATCACTCACAGCAAAATAACGTTTTTAAAAGTCCAATGAGGCTGAACATTCTTTATGACCACCATATGTATATCTTCCAACCTATACCATTTCCCTCTAGGATATACTTTGAGTAGTTATCACTTCAAATTTAAGCAGTACTTTTTACGTAGGGTTAATCAAATACAGTAGAATATTTTTTCCCAATTTTAAAAAGAAATAATATTAGAAATATGAAATCACTCATTCAATATTTCAAAGTAGTATTGGAGCTAGTAAAATCCAGAACTATTTTTGTTTTGGACAACTCTTGTATATTTACATATTTACTATACTTAAATATTAACTATTACTATTGTATATTTAAATATTTATATAGAATTATTATAAATTATAATAACTACAGAAGAAACCATTTAAGCTCTAGGGTTTGAACATATTGAAATAAATATAAATCTGCTTACTTTATGCAAGGAGCATATGAGAAATATCCAAATGTTTTATAACATTTTCCTTTAACTGTAATAAATGTCTATGCTGGAAAAAAAACAATTATTTTATAGTACAGGGTCTTAGGGAACATTAATCTCATTTCAAGTAAAAGCATTTTAACTTTCTATAGCTGATTTAATAATCTATAAGTACTGGATGAAATACCTACATAAATGTGCCTGGCACAGGGTAGGTACTCTGTGCACATAATCAGATATAAATGTAGAGTCTATTCTTTACGTATAAGTCACATGATCCAGGATTTCTTCTGTTCAGACACCCAGATGCCATGATTGAATCCAGAGGTGATTACAGCTAGCTACCAAATCAATAAACATCCAAATATTTTCAATGTTTCTCACTACTGTGTATGTCTTAGCCAACTTCAAAACAAATAGTTACTTTTTCTTACACAATCATGTATCACTTAATGACAACCATATATTTTGAGAATTGCATCATTAGGCAATTTTGTCATTGTGGAAACATCATAGAGTGTACTTACACAAACCTAGATGGTATAGCCTACTACACAAGGGTATATGGTATAGCCTATTGCTCTGAGGCTACAACCTGTACAGCATGTTACTGTACTGAATACTGTAGGCAACTGTACCAGTATGGTAAGTATTTGTACATCTAAACATAGCTAAACATGGAAAAGGTACAGTAAAAATATAATAGTATAATCTTATAGGACCCTGCCATAAATGTGGTCCATAATTGACTGAAATGTCATTATGGGACACATGACTGTATATATTTGTCATAAATGATAGAAGTTTGCAGTTAGTTTCTGTAATAGCCTGCATTCTATCTGGCTCGAGTTCATTAAAAAAATACAATCATGCATCACTTAATAACTTTTGGCTTACATAAATTCAAAGATGGCTGACACCTTAGATTTATTTATTTGAAGACAAGGTCTCACTCTGTTACCCAGGGTGGAGTGCAGTGGCATGATCATGGCTCATGGAGTCTTGACTTCTTGGACTCAAGTGATCCTCCCTTCTCAGCCTCTTGAGTAGCTGGGATTACAGTTACACACCACCACACCTGGAAGTATTCACTTTTTGCAGAGACAGAGTCCTATTACGTTGCCCAGACTGCTCTCAAACTCCAGGGCTCAAGTGATCCTCCTGTCTTGGTCTCCAAAGTGCTAGGATTACAGGTGTGAGTCACCATGCCTAACCTATAATGCTTTAACACTCCAGTTAGGGTCAATCCAAGTACAGTTTTGTCAAAACATTATTAACCTACATAAACATGAACTTTAACAGATGACAGCATAGAGTGTTTTTGTTTGAGCTGTCCAGGCTGGAGTAGAGTAGCAGTGTAGCCTGGACCTCCCAGGCTCAAGTGATCTTCCTGCCTCAACCTCCCAAGTAGCTGGAACTACAGGTGGGTGCCACCAAGCCTGGCTAATTTTTCAATTTTTCTGTAGACACAAGGTCTCATTATGTTGCCCAGGCTGGTCTTGAACTCCTGGGCTCAAGCAATCCTCCTGCCTCAGCCTCCCAAAGTGCTGGGATTATAGCCATAAGCTACCATCTAACTTTAATAGTTATTATTATTTTTAAATTACCAAGTAAAGTATGCAACAGAAACTCCTCTTTGCTTCTCAAAATCGTGTTTCACTTTTTTTTTTTAAGAGATGGAGTCTCACTATATTGCCTCAGCTGGCCTCAAACTCTTGGGCTCAAGGGATCCTCCCACCTCAGTCTACAGAGTAGGTAAGACCACAGGCACGTGCCATGTGTTTCATCTTTTTAATTCAGGGATGCAGGGCAGCATGTGATGATCAGGGATAAGGAATATAAGAAGGGTCAGAGATTTTTTTAAGTGTGTATTTTAAGCATCCAAGTTGTTTTTTTGTTTTCGAGCCAGGGTCTTGCTCTGTGGCCTGGCTGGAGTGCAGTGGTGCAATCATGGATCACTGCAGCCTCAACCTCTCAGGCTCAAGTGACCCTCCTGCCTTGGCCTCTGAAGTAGTTAGGACCACAGGTGCATGCCCAGCTAATTTTTCATTTTTTGTGGAGATGGGATCTCATTATGTTGTCCAGGCCGGTCTGAACTACCGGTATCCAGCAATTTTCAATGCCTGGACTCCCAAAGTGCTGGAATTATAGGCATATTGTGCCTGGCCTAAGCAGTCATTTCAGAGGTCCCCAGTGGCAAAGGATCTACTGGAGTATGTCCTGTTGTGAGGAAGAATGACCCACACATAGAGTATGTTATGAGTCTTGGAAATTGGTCAAGTTCTCTCGGTTGTATGTCTGCAATATTCCTCACATCTACTCTCTGTCTTCTCATTCTGTTAATGAAGCCCTTGCCTCCAGTTTCCTGTTTTGTCATGATAGTGGTTTACTACATTCCTTACAAGTCACCTCCTGTTCTCAACCTCTGTCAAGACAACTGTTTTCACCAGTTGTGCACAAGTAATAATTTTAAAAGTCAAATATATGTTTAAACAGTCAAATCTGTATCTATCCGCAATTATCTACAGTAATGTAATTCCCCTTCACGTATTTTCGTATGCTTGAATCGGATGGAATTCACTGCAGAAAAGCCTAGGGCCCAGGAATTGTATATATCCCTGTACATGTGTATGTCTATCATTTGTGTAGTACAACAAAAATGACTGAAAATAATATAGCCTTTGGGAAAAAAGTCCAAATCCCAGATTGGCCTCAACACAGCTTTCTGGCTTCTTTTTCACCCTCACTCCCACAAAATGGGCTCATTCAGTGGGGCATTCACTATTTCCAAATCATGCCATATACTTTTGTGCCTCTGGGCCTTTGAATATCCTAGCCCTCCCTTCCCCCTTCATCATAAATATGAAATTCTTACTTTAAGATACACTATTCTTATAAAGCTTCTAGACTTCTCCAGGCAGAGCCAATACCTACATCACACTCCTTGATCATACTATAGTAGAATTACGCCTATGTCCACTCCTCCTTCCCACCACTCATGAACTCCAAAACTTAAGACACTGTGCGTTATCTTAGCACATTGCTTGGCTAACAGTGTTACATCCATGATAGTTTGAATGGAGATAGAAATAAATAACAGCAACAAAACATCTGGTTCAAAAGGATATTAAATAACTCTCCAGTTGTTTATAAGACTTACTCATTTAAGCTACTGCATGAACATCTAATTTTAAAAGTCCTTCAAGGATGGAAGTCTTGAAATTTCCATTAGCAACACTTTTCTGTATCAAATAGTCCTTGCTAAAAGTTTTGTTTTACAAAGAAAATTCTCATGATATTCTGCAAAAACGATGCTCAAATTGCCAAAATATGAGTTTCATACTACCTATTAAGGGTCTTCTAAAAAGCATAATAATCTAATTAAGAAAACATGTTTTACCAGACATTCCAAATGTGTCTATCTTTAAACTGATTTACTAATTAGACAGCAGTATTCTTGCCGGTTTTCTTTTTCCTTTAAACTCAAAGAATTCATTTATATATTTTCTGTTTCCTATTTGCTCCTAACACTTTATTATACTTTATGGTCTTCAGTATGATTAGATCCCCAACTACGATATACAAAACTCTTTGATTACCTTAAACATCCCTAAATCTCCAAGGAATCTGCAAATTTCTCTTTCTAATAAGAAAGATGGCAAAATTCTCTACATTCCCTATAAATAGGTATCATACTTGAAAACTGAGACTTCCCCAGATGTCTTTGTTTCAGGGGTCTGAGGATTTATTACTATTTGCACAGCAGTGGAGTTCCTTCATTTTAGTAAATATGTACTTAAATACTCTTTAGCACATCCAGTAAATTCTGAAGAACTCCAAGAAGCCTCTGACAGATGACATGGGAAACCTATGGGAAAGCATTTGGAGAAGCTCTATAACATGAAGTAACAGGAAAGAGTGGGAGAGATGCCTTAAATTTTGGGAAATGATATGAACTCGAGAAAGGAGTGGGAAGATAAGTAGATAAATTATCTTCTTGGGAGGTAGGGGTTAAGAGTGAAGTAGAAGCCTATGAAAAAAGTTTCAGATTCCCAGAGGGGTAAATGTTAAAGTGAAATGAAATGAATCAGAGTACCCCGATTTTATACCTCACATTTTTGAAATGCTTCATGGTTTATGAACAGATATTTTATATGATTAGGTCTACAACTTTTCAACAGATAAAAACAGCTGATCACCATCTTAAATATGAACTTGTAAAAATAGTGTCCTTTTAAAATATTCTATTTCTTTCAAGTATAGAGAAGAAAAACGAATATGCATGAAAATACACAAGTTATTTCATAATAATTAACTTTATCAAATCAGGAGCTTATTAGGTTTGCTTTAAAAACTGACTCTCAAGAATTACATTAGATTTATATTAACATATTGAATAATATATAATGAGCATTATATCAGTTATATGAGTTATTATATCAAGATGGGATTACAAAGAATGGGTATAGGCCCACATCCTCAAGGAGCTCACATACTAGTAAAGGATTGGGCACTTTTCTTTTTAGACACGTGTTCAATTTTTAACAATATGTAGACCAGCATTTTCCAATATTTTCCTTGAAACACCAATCTCAGTAAAAGGGTAGGTTGATTTAGAAAATAGGATATACCCAGAGGATAACATAGGAGGACATTAAAGGCACTGAGAAATTTTGTAGTAAAGAAATTTAACTTTGCTTAACTTGGCATTTCTCCAAGTTACGTAACTGTGTATTTTTTTTTTTTAACCCAATACCTATATGCAGATCATGGCACATTTTGGGAAATACTGGTTTGGGCACACAATTTAAAAGATGCATTTTTAAATGTTTCCAAAGGCACTGAAAACACAAACTTTTAACACCTTTCTCATTTTTGGAATACGAAAGAACAAGTTAGTAAATTCTTGGGAAAGTATTCTGAAATAATTTGTGGCATGGGGTTAAGGGATACAGAGGGAATAACGAATAGAATAGCTTTCCAAAACCACAGACAACTATCTATCTGTACGTTATGCTTTATGAAGACTAAAAATAGCCCTAACATTTTTGAAACAGATGACTGACATATATCATTTTATTAAAATGTTTTATCTGAATATAGACTGTTGAGACTGTTTCAAAGAAATATCTTAATCTGAGATATATTTTACTTATATTCTTTATTACATGTAAATGCAAGACATTATATGCTCCATGTTCCATTTGTTAGCATTATCTTTCTGTTCTTTTTTCTTTTCTGATACAGGGCCTTGCTATGTCTCCAAGCTGGAGTGCAGTGGTACGATCACAGCTCACTGCAGCCCTGAACTCCTGTACTCAAGCAATCCTCCTGCCTCAGTCTTCTGAGTAGCTGGGACTACAGCAGTGAGCCACCAGGAATGGCTGATTTTTCTGTAGAGATTGGGGTCTTGCTTTGTTGCTCAGACTGGTCTTGAACTCCTGGGCTCAAGCAATCCTCCTACTTCAGTCTCCCAAAGTTTGGGATTACAGGGATAAGCCACTATGCCTGGTCTTTTCTGTCCTTTTCTGAATTTTAAGTTTGTGCCTGCTCTTCTCTCTTGATGCTAGCTAATGGAAATCCGCTATTTAGATACTTCTAATTGTTTTTATTTTTAAATAAAAACAAACAGCATATCAAAAAGGGAAAATGTTCCCTCTTCCCTATAGCTGCAGAAAAGCAAATAGAATTCTGTATAATAAAACTGTGTTTAAAAATATTACTTCAAACAAAATAGGCTTCCTGGACACTTGGATTTGAGTGATGCTATATTCCATGAAAAATAACATAAGTTTAAAGTCTATAATTCTGATTAGTTGTCTAATTTAACAATTTGTTTTATTAATAATATTTGAAATAAAATTTTAATTCCTGAAAGTTGCCTTTGTAAATTTGTTAAACTGAGGGAAAAAAAGAATCATGGCACAACCCCTTTCTTGCAAATATATGGTCACACACATATTTTATTATGTATTATTTTATATTGAAAAAGTTTTGTTAAATCTTGTTCAAATGAGTAATTGGTGCTATGACTAAAACAAAACACTGTGTATAATACTGAAGAGGGAGCTGGCAGCTTGGAGAAAAAAACCAAATTGGCATCTAGACACGCAGTCTGTTCTTAAGACAAAGTAGTAAAAAGTTTTGCTTTCTCCATATTCTTCCTAGGTGGCAGAAAGTGCTGTCCTCACCTGAGATGATACTTTAACTTATCAAAAGTCATAAATGGCTGATTCTCCTCAAAATTTGGGTACTTCTTGATTGTAGACAATTGTAAAAACAATAAAGATTCCTCACTTCTAGAGGAGCTAAAATATCTAGTCCTTAGTCTCCTCTGCTGTGGGTATTACAAAATCACTGTTATTGCTACTAAACTAAGGCTGTGGTGGCTGGGGGCAGTGGCTCACACCTGTAACTCCAGCACTTTGGGAGGTCAAGGAGGGCGGATCACAAGGTCAGGAGATAGAGACCATCCTGGCTAACACGATGAAACCCCATCTCTACTTAAAATACAAAAAATTAGCCAGGCATGGTGGTGGGCGCCTGTAGTCCCAGCTACTCGGGAGGCTGAGGCAGGAGAATCACTTGCCTGGGAGGCGGAGGTTGCAGTGAGCACCAGATCGCACTCTACTGCACTCAAGCCTGGGCAACAGAGTGAGATTCTGTCTCAAAACAATACAAAACCAAACAAAAAACCAACAACAATAAAAAAACAACTAAGGTTGTAGTGATTTCTTCATGTTTTTATTTTAAATTTTATTCTGAGTGGAGACATAGTCTTGCTACGTTGCTCAGGCTGGTCTCAAACTCCTGGGTTCAAGGGATCTTCCCACCTCAGCCTCCCAAAGTACTAGGATTATACAGATGTCAGCGTGAGCCACTGCACTCGGCCCATGTGGTGATTTCTTGTTCATAGGCATTGTTGCTCTTATATTTATTAACTGATTTCCTCTGCTAACTCATTCACTTGTTACTATTAAGATTCCTATACAAAACTCACAAACTAAACAAAAATAATTAACATAATAAATAAAATCATCCCTCCTGGAAGCTCTCCGTAAATATTCAGGTAAATATCATATATGTGTTGTTCGTAAGTTTTAGTAATTATGTGTACTTTTGTAGGATGGGTAGAAAACATAACATATTTGAGAGCTGACACAATGAGTATTGGCAAAAGTCTTTATTTCTAGATTTGGAATAGCATTTTGCCAATTTATAATAACCAGGGAATAGACTTTATGAGATAGATTGTAAAAGTAGTTTATAACTCCTTGAGATTTTGCAAAGTATTTGCTACCTCTCCATCTAGAAACAATAGGGAAAGGATAACACCAAGTTGGGATTCTAAAGAAACTGAAGTGGCCAGGTACATTGTCCATTTTTCTTAAGAAATCTTCAGCAACAAGCATTGGATTTTGCAGGTTCATGAGTGGAAGACAGAGCATGAAATTCACCTCTAGGGGCCCTTTTCAAGTCCTCCTGAGTACTTGTCAGATACAAAGGTCTTCTGTCTGGAATCTATGCTTTATGTTTAAGATGTTCATCTTACCTATCAATTTCTTATTACTAATCTTTGGTTTCTCACAGTGTCTAGAAGAAAGGTTCCTGGATACTTCCCACTTAAGTCACCAGACTAGTGGTACAGCTTACAAATAGCTTCTGGTAGTGCTGAAACTAGAAACTATCTAGACAGCTAGTTGATCTTCAGTCCTATTCTTGGCTTGTAAGGAAAATTCAACCCCATGTTTTAGACATGTCCAAAAAACCTTCCAGACATGTTCCAAATGAGTCCATCATGAAGCAACTAAAATTTTCAGAAGATAGTATTTAACTTGCCCATCTATCAGTAAGGTCTTGCCTTTGACCTCATTTGATGGTTCCTAACTAGTAATTTGTCTCCCTTAAATACAGTCTAACTTTTACTTTCATGCATTGAGGATTGGCCTTGGCCACTTCTGAACTGGGATCCAGAGACTACATGAGTTTAAGGCAGATCTACTGATCTAAAAGTCTTCCTGGGGGGAACCAATTTAGTCATTTTCTTTCTGGAAAATAAATCCTTACTTGAGAACTGTCACTCAAAACAAGAGAAAGCAGGATTGTTAATCCCTCTTTCATAAAAGAAGACTGGCAAATGATCATCACTAGAATGATAGGTGCATGACATTAAGCAAGCACTGTGAGGGTTGCTTCTTGTTACCTTAGTCTGTTTGGGCTGCTATAACAAAATACCATAGACTAGGTGGCTTATAAACTTAACAAATTTATATCTCTCAGTTCTGGAGTTTGGGAAGTCCAAGATTAAGGCATTGGCAGATTTGGTATCTGGTGAGGTCCTGCTTCCTATATAATGGTGCTTTTGCCGTAAACTCACATGGCAGAAGGGGCAAACCAGTTCTCTGGGGTCTCTTTTATAAGGGTACTAATTCATTAGGGTTCTGCCCTCATGATTAAATCACCTTTCAGAGGTCCCATTTCCTAATGCCTTGATAGTTAGGATTTCAACATTCAGACCACAGCACTACCCTACCCTTCCTGAACTTTCTGGCTTTGTTACTGAGTCTGAATTAGAATCTGAGAAGTATCTACTATCAAAGGTTAACTAAAACTAACTTTACTAAAAATAATGGACTATACCTAGTTATTTCTCTTACATTCTTGAATATGGAAACTCAAAAGTTACAATAACAATACATTCCATAAATGCTAGATCTGTTGTCAGTTACCACAAGACACCAAAGGAGAAACTCCTACCATACCAGTGCCTTTACCTAAATAACATGCACAATGTTTGGACAGCTGGAGGTAAAAGACTTTAATGTTCAGAGTATGGCACTCATCTGTCACAATAAAATTTTTGGGACAATATGGAGGTAACTGCTTTACATTTGGTAAGTGATATCCCTGAATTCTTGCACTATGTTAATGGAAACTAAGCTGCGGATCCTAGGCTGCACTAAAATGCTACCTGGCACTTTGATTCTGGGTGAAACGTCCAGCTTTAACTTGTGACTTTAAGAAACAAAGTATGGACCAAATACACTGGCTCATACTTGTAATCCCAGCATTTTGGGAGGCCAAGGTGAGAGGATTGCTTAAGCTCAGGAGTTCAAGACCAGCCTAGGCAACATAGCAAGACTTGGTCTCTATAAAAATAAAAATAAAAAATTAACTGGGTGTGGTGCTGCATGCATGTAGTCTCAGCTACTCAGGAGGCTGAGGCAGGAGGATCACTTGAGCCTGGGAAGGCTGAGGCTGCAGTGAGCCATTGCACTCCTGGCCTGGGTTACAAAGCAAGACCCCTCCCTCTAAAAAAAAAAAAGAGAGCACGGTTAAGACACCTATTTCATCTGTTGATGCTCAGTCATACATATCAGGCCTGGCGTTTTTATCTTTCTTTACATCCTGGGGGAAACAGTCATAACAATCTGATTGAGGCTACATACAATATAGAAAGACCAAAAACTATTGAAATAAGGGAACAATGGGACTTCTCTAAATCTGCCTACTACTGAAAAGATGGCCACGGCACTAAGGTCCTATAGAATCACATAGCTTATCTAGCAAAGGAAGGGCATGTACTCAGCAAGGAATGATAACCCTATATTCCTGGCAATTCATATCAAAAATAATTTGCCAAGCTGCACCAGACAGAGCTATGACCTTTTTTACATAGGTGGGTAGCCTTCTATAGGCCCTCTAGCAGTTATAGATTATACAAGGTATTATTGTGAGGCTAAAAAAAGTTAGTCTATTATAAATGTAACAGTAATATTTATAAAATGTTATATAAGTTGTAGCCTTAAAAGACTCATTTCAAGTGTCTTACTTGGTTATTATTGCACACTGAAATAATATGTAAGAATAAGTGATAAGAAAGTTCATGTATATTTTTATTTTAAATCCAATTTTATTTTTTAAAAAATACAGATAGGGTCTTGCTAGGTTGCTCAGACTGGTCTTGAACTTCTGGTCTCAAGGGATGCTCCTGCCTCAGCCTTCCAAAGTGCTGTGATTACAGGTATGAGTGACTCACCCCACCTCATGCAGATTCTAATTTAATATAGAATTAAATATAGTGTTTGAGTAGCTCCAGACTCTATATTTAAACTCCATTTTCCGAATAATTCCCTAAAGAAGGGCCTTTTAGCCTACTCTAATTCTATTTTTATTTTGCTTATTTTCCATTGCTTTTACTGATCAATGATTTCTGTTTAAACTTTTATATACTTCTCCTTAAATTATAAACGAGTCAGATAAATTTATGGTTTTATGCATATTTGCTTAGCAACTAACTGGATTCCGAAAATTGGATTTTTTTTTTTTTTAGCAAGACAGAAAGAATGTTTAGTAGAAAAAGCACTGATTTGGGAGCCAGGAGGGTTAAAATGTTTACACTTTAAGAATGAGCTAAATGTATAACTTAAATCAAGTGCATCGGCCTAATTATTGGAGCCTGAGTAAAGCACATGTTTTCTCTCAAATATGCCCTTTTGCTTCAGTTCAGTTGGGAATGGGCCAAAAGGGAAAATCTGAATGTTAACATATATGTAAAACATGATGGGAAACTAACCTCTCTCTTCCACCAAAACAATGCATGGAGTTGTGAATTTTAAATAACAGTAATTATTCATATGAGACTCTAATTACCCCAAAAAGGGCACAGAAATAATTCATGTATTACGAATACTCACTGAGCAATTTGGAATATGCACAGATGAGGACAAAACTAGCATTTTTTTTTTTAAAGATTATGGTACACTGCCGTCTGAAGTAGTATCCTTAAAGTTCAAATCAAACATTGGGCCCACAGATAAGCTACAAAAACTGATTTGGCATAAATTAGCCCTATGGATGAGCTCTACAAAAGCAAGGTCTAGGCCAACACCTACATACACTTGCCAGAAACTGCGGCAAATAGAAGCAGAGCAAGTAAGCCAAAGGGGAACACGAAGGTGGCAGCGTAACCTGGCTACACCATTGAAAACATTCTGATGAATGCCATCCATGAACATGAGCACACACTACTACTCACAAAATGGTAATAAATTCATATACATCCACAGGCATTCCCAATTAGTAATGAATTATATTTGAAGCCTACTTTAATACGGGCTGACCACAGTGACTCACGCCTATAATCCCAGCACTTTAGAAGGCTGAGATGGCCTGATGGCTTGAGC
Organism: Aotus nancymaae; assembly: GCF_030222135.1. Taxonomy (NCBI): domain Eukaryota; kingdom Metazoa; phylum Chordata; class Mammalia; order Primates; family Aotidae; genus Aotus; species Aotus nancymaae. The sequence continues at coordinate 4,379,808 of NW_026988507.1, read as the reverse complement.
ACATGGATTGTTTGAGTTCAGGAGTTCAAGACCAGACCCGGCGACATAGCGAGACCCCTGTCTCTACAAAAATAAAAATTAGCCAGATGTGGTGCTAGCACCCCAGCCTGGGCATCAGTGAGACCCTGTCTTAAAAATAAATGAATAAATACATTAATCAAGGTAATCCCCCATCTATCAGTTTTCAATAGAGGACAAACCAAAAAAACAGTTATGCGCATTTAATCTAAATTCTTCTATAAGAATATATTGTATGTAGTTCTTTAGAAATAGATTTTTTGCTTATTTGCTGTAACTTTTTCAATTTGATGAACTGAAGTGGTATTCCTTCAATTTCAAAATGTTTTTCCTTAGAGGCCAACAACCCACAAAATAAAATGCAGCACCTGAAGTAATCCTCGAAACTTACTGTTATTAGCAAATACAGCTTTAATCTTTTGGGTATCACAGGGTCTTTAAGATGCCCATGCCTGAGGAGACCTTCTCCCTAGAAAAATGCAGTAAACACAACTTGTTTCATAGAGCTCATAAACTTGTCGAACACCATAAATAGGCCACAGATTGACTCTATTGTCTAGCTGGGAATATACTATTATTTCAAAAGTCTCTTAGGAATGGCAGCAAGGAGTGTATGTGCAATGGGTACAAATCCACCCAGGCTTTTGTAGTTGTGATATTACTACTATTTTTGGTGGCCTCAACTTTAATGGAGCAGAAAAACAATTGAGGTTAGCAAATAGTGTGTAAAGGATGGATTCAGTTCACTGGGAAGAAAAAAAATTCCTGCATACCCTAAAGAAAGAGAAGCTTTGCTTCAGTTTCCAGAGAACCAGAAGGACCATCATTTAACTTCGGATTAACATTGAGTCTGGTAAGTAGGAAATGTCTTTAAATGGGGTTAACATTAATAGACATGAGAAACAGAAACTATACTCTTATTTAAGCTATCAGTAATCATTGATGGCTAAATATTATTAATATTAGTATTGCTAATGAGAGGGAAATTTAGTTATACAACTATAGCACAATACTCTAAAATTTTCTTCTTTGTTTGAAATACCTGGAAGCACTATAGTTAACTGCAAAATGTCAGTTATTTTGTACACCTGAAGGACTGTTTATGTTTCTCATGTATGTTATCACACAAAGATTATTCTAGAATACTTTTGAGTTCTACATAATACAAATCATGTTAAAGAATCATAGCACCTTTAAAAAATTGTTTACACTGAACTGTTGTTTAGAGTTTCCCTTAATGTATAGCAATAAGCTTCAAAAATTTAGTGGTTCAGGTTGAATATCTATTTTGATGCTATATATGAATAATTTGATATGTTTTCAGAGAAGCAAAAGCTAAATAAATTATTATTAAGTCAACACTACTGACTCACGTAGTTATTAAGGAAAACTATATATACTTTCATAAAACCTAATTATTACACAGTTTTGCATTTCAGCTTAATTCCTATTTTATTGTTTTGTCAACAAGACTGCCAACTACTTAAACACTACAGCTAGTCAAGAATTAAATCTGCATTAAATACAGAATTAATTTGTCTTTGGGGTTTCATTTTTTTTAATTAATAGCAAAGTGCAACGTCAAGAAGAGTCAATGTACCAAAAAATTAAAACAGAAAATCAAAATTCATTAAAATAATTTGTTTGTTTGCTCAGTAGTATATTTTTTACATTCACTGAACATTCCCTTGCATTTCCCATAATTAAAAAGTTAATTATTGGAATAATATTTTTTGTAGATCCCAGTTTTCAAATAATGTGATTTAAATGCTTTTAATTAACATTATTACAACACTTTGAGTAACACTGATACTAACACTAAAGTGATGCTGTTTTGTACATAATTAAATTTGTTTCTATTATAAACAGAATTTTAAATTTAACTCTATGGTAAAGACCCTGCTTAAGTATTAAAAGTTAGGAACCCTCCAGTCTGAATATTTTTATAACCGTTTTTGGCTGGGCATGGTGGCTCACGCCTGTAATCCAAGCACTTTGGAGGCCAAATCACCTGAAGTCAGGAGTTCAAGACCAGCCTGCCCAACATGGTGAAATCCCGTCTTTCAAGAAAAAAATTTTTTTTAATTAAAAAAAAAAAAAAAAAAAAAAAAAAAAAAATATATATATATATATATATATATATATATAACCGTTTTTGTTTTAAGAGACAGAGTGTTGAACTCCTTGGCTCAAGGGGTCCTCCTGCCTCAGCCTCCCAACAAGCTGGGACTACAGGTGTGCACCAATGTGCCCAACTTCATTGTAACCTTTTAAAGCTAGCAGTTAACAAAAATCTAGTACTGAAGTACTGTTCCTTGAGGGTCAAGTAATTTTCCCTCCCCTCACCTCTTGTCTAAATATTCAAGAAATATTTACTCAGTGATTTAGTAATCTACATTTAGTTACAAATATATTTACTACTAAATATAGATTACCATTAATAAATAGTTCTTTGGTTTAGTATTTATGTTCTCTTAAAGTTTTCAGAAGTTATTAAATACTATATGCAGAGTATTAAAATACTATAAACTGTGTATAATAAGCACAGTTTTTAAACAACTTTTCAGTGATTGAAACAGATGAAATAAATAAGAATGGACAAATGTAGCACATTAAACTCATAAAAATTTTTAAAATTCTGGATTAAACAACCTAAACAACTATGAAACACTCCCTGTCAAAAGCACATCTGGGAATGCTTCTCCAAAAAATATTGTAATTGCCTAAAATTTTATTTTTTAGTTGTCTTATTAAAAAGTCTAATTGAAAATTATCACTTAAAAATCAAACTGGATTTAATATAAAAAGCATAATCTCTAATATCTACTGAAAATGATTTTTAAAAATCCCACATTTCTGATTTCTCTTTAAAAGAAAAAAAAATTAAAAATCCCCCAAAGCTTGTCAGACCCTTTTGGGCCAAATCATTCAGAAATCTATCTATAAAAATTCAGAATATATTCAGGGCATCAAAATTACCCTACTCTGCAATAGAATAAACTATTTCCTTACCTTTTAAAAGCTTAGTTATCAATACTGCTTAGAATTACCATCAGAGTATCTGCATTAAGATTACCCTAATCTGCAGCATAATAAACTATTTCCTAGCCTTTTAAGAGCTTAGTTATCAGTACTCCTCACATGTACCCCAAAACCTAAAATGCAAAAATAAATAAATAAATAAATTTTAAAAAAATTTTTTAAAAAAAGAATCACTGTAAAAATGGAACAGCTTCATCTAGGATTTAATATTGTAATCAAATTTTCAAATAAGACAAATCAGCCCACATAAAAAAGTATAGCAGTAGGTACAGGCAAGAGAAGCCATGAACGAATTTTTGAATCTCGCCAAAGTATTTTTCTTCTAACATCATCTTTAAAGAAATACCAATTTAACTTCAAAAGCCTTGTTTAACTAATCCAACTATTTTTTAAAATCTTAGAGTAACCTAAAATCTCAACATTTTCTCTACTGAGTTGGCATACCAAGTCCTCAATTAAGTTATTTCAGCTGTTGTAATCATACACCTGACATGCTTGATTTGAAAGTGGATACAGTTTTTAAAGGTTTCGTTGAATGAATTTTAAATTTATCACAATGTCCTAATATCAAAACTGATGGCAAGAATTAAAAGTTCAAATAAAATAACAGAAACCTCTAATTACGGTGGGCAGCGTTTGCAGTTACAAAAGCAACGCTTTACATTTTTCCCATCATAAGGGCTTTATCATCAAAACAGTAAACTATACAAATTGAATTGCAGCAATTTCCACTGATTGGTAATTTTTTAATAGGAATACTTTCCATTCATGCTTGAAAACTACCAACTACATTTTATTTTATATCTTGTCAAATTAGTTGGAGAATATCTACTGTAAAGTTGTCAGCACATCTCTTAAATTACTTTGCTAGGATCCACCTGCTCTATGCTGCCCACTATAGGAAATGCAATATGGTAATAAGAAATGTAATACTATGAACGAAGGTAACTTTAGTACAATCTCATAAAAAATATACTCAAACTCTACTTGGATGCTAAATGTGGTGTTCTTGCAAGAGATACAGACTGATTAGTGGCAATCAAATTTATTAACTCTAAAGGACATCAGTAAGAACAGACAGTACCAGAAATTGTATCTTGGTGATCCACTCGCCTGGAGTAGCAACCGGATGCGGCAGAGGATGGAGCGTGGAACTTAGTGATTGAGGCGCAGCCTGCAGAAAGCTGCACTTCTGCACTAGAGATTACATATGAGGGTCAAAATCAACAAACTAAACCCCTTTTTAAAAAGTCATGTAAGCACAAATGATTGCTGCAACTGGACAACAACATTTAAAATAAATTATTTGTGCGATGCACATCTGTTTCAACAAATAAACCTTTTCTTAAACCTTTACGTTACTCTTACAAGGAAATACCGTTAATAGCTTACTTTTGTCTTACATTTTTCTAATCACAGGAAAAGTGAAACATAAGTAATCTGATAAACAAGTTTTATGTTTATGCTTTTGACCACAGTGTATACAGTGTTAAGAATTTCAATTATATCCATCAGATATACTTTAGGACTCCATTTTGAAGACAGCCTCTTCTACAGAAAACGAATTTTCAAAAGTAAATTCTCCAGTTTCTCATCACATCTCATTTTTTTTTAAAAAAAAGACTTTTAAACGTTAGTATCACTCCAAGTCTTTAGCCTTTGATACTTGCTCTGAAAAGCAAAACACACTATTGTATATGTTTGTGTATGTACACACACACATTAATAACAGCAACTTAAAAGCGGCAACTGCCTCTTGAAAAGTACAAATATGTCACCCTTCCATTCTGCCCTTAAATGAGAAATAAAGACAACAGATTTGCCCACTGCAGACTGGGATACTAGAAAAGACGTTCTAAGTCTAGCCTGCGACAATATTAACCTGCAATCTTAAGTCCCAACTCGGACGACTTAAATTTCAGTGCCTCCGTTCCCACTCCTGCCCCATCAGCTCCATCAGCACCATCATCCCCGGCTCGGATCCGGGCAGCGACCCGCCAGGGCCGCCGGAATCCGCGAGTACCGCCCGCTCCCGGTAACCGAGCTCCCCGGCTCCCGGCCGACCGCGAGTTCCTGAGCAGCAGCCTTCTAGGGTTCCCGAAGCCCACCATTCAGGAGAGCGGTGCCGACTGGGCCATGGACTGTGGCATTTTAAAACTATCGAAAAGTCTCATTGCACGACTGGCGCGGCCGAGGTGGCCCAGGAGACCCTCCGAGAGATACCGGTCAGCTGCCGGGAGCGTGGAAGAGCAACCAAAGCTACCAAGGCGCCGCGGCAAGTCCCCGGAGCAGTCAGCTCAGCTTCTCCTTCTCCCTCTAGTTACAATTACCCCACAGGCTTCTGGCGCTTCTTTCGAGAAAATGAAAAAGTAAAAACGTGTAGAGGTGGTAGAAGTCGTTGACATTTTCCGTCTAACGTGATCCCCCAAGCTCCATCCCTTAAGTGGGATATCCAAACTCGGATGCATCCTCAGCAGAGGTATTCCATGTTGACAGATCGCTCGCCTCCCACAAAATGGGGCCGAAGAGGCTGCCGCTGTCTCCTCTATGGGCGCCGCCATTTTGTGAGGCGGCGGCGGCGGCGGCGCGGCGGCAGGAACCCGGGGTGTGTATAATGGTTGAATAGAATGACCCCCTCTAGGGAATCCCCAGCACTGCTGGTTACGTAAGGGGCTGTGCGCAAGTGCGGCATTTAGGGAATCCGAACCACCCGGGCCACGCAGCTCCGAGGCCCACATCTCCACTCCCCCTAAGAGGACCAGTGGGGGAAGGGACAGCTGACCGGGTCTCCCGCGGCCGCCGAGCTTCTCCACCTTCCCCGGCCGGGTCTCCGCCCCTCACAGGCTTCCGAGACATTTACTGGCCCTGGGTGTCAGAAACTTCCTAGCCATAACCTTATTTCGACCCCACTTAAGAGACAAACTTTAGTTGGGAAATATGTCCATTTCCTAGAGTGAGCACCGGGAGCATGCTGCACTATATTACATAATATTGCACCTCCAAAGCAATGTTCCCATTGGAACGACTACCTGAAATAATAATCTATCCAGACCCTTACTACCCTGTGACCTTGGGTTAGGCAGTGACTTTGTTCGTAGTGGCCGTCACTAAAATGGGAATAATAATACGCTTCACTTACTCTAATCTTAATTAACATTTGCAGCAAGAGCCAACTCCAACACCCCTCGTAAATGCAAATTTAGGTGATAGTATTTGTTGAGATGTTTTGACTTTTCCATTTAAGCAAAGGGATTTTTTTAACCTTCAAAAATATTTTAAACGAGGATTACATTTAAGACATTTGAAAGCAAGGAAAAACATTTTATTCATTTATTTTAAACGCAGTAATCTTTAAGAGACCTTACTATAAAAATATAAACGTTAATTATTATTGTCAAAGTTGGACAGATTGTTTCCTAACCAGTTTAATTAGTTTGCATAACTTTGGTAATAGAATAATCCAGTTTGATATGTGAAGCCAACCAGAGGCAAGATGAATTAAGAGCATTACTCTTATTTCCACAGAACTAGGACAGACAGTTCACATTATATTTAACGTACAGTTTGCTAAAGATAGCGTGTGGATAATTCATAGAAAATGTGCTAACCAGGCCCCAAAATACTAGCATAAGGCTCATAAAAACCGATTTCTTTAGACTTTACAAAAAGAGAAGGTAACAAATTGACTTTATTCCGATCTGTGAATGTTGCGTAGCGTGAGCTGCCCCGGTGAGCTTCCTTTCCCTCCAGAGCGCCACACCACTTCTGTCGGGCGGGCGGGGACTCCGAGGCGGCCCTTCCAACAGCCGAGCCAGGGACGCGAACATTGCCTCCACCCCTAACCCTGGAACAACCGGTAGTGGCCGTTTCCCCGCGCCGCCCCCCTTTCCGCCGGCTTTGTGTGCGTGTGAAATGTGCGGCACATTGCAGACGAACCCTAAGCCCGGCGAGCCGAGTCTATTGTTCCCCGCGAGGAGCTGCCGGGGCGGTGTGGAGCCAGGCGCAGTGCCGCGGCCGGCCCTTGGGGGTCGCTGTGCGGCACTGGCTGCCGGGCCGTGGCGGCGGCGCTGGCAGCGGCAGAGAGGAAGGCTGACGAGGAGGGAAGCGGGCGGGCGGCGCGCAGCGGCTCAGCTGCCGCCGGTGCTTCTGCCCGGGGACGCCCCGGCCTCAGCGGCCGAGGCCGCGCGTGAATGTGTGCGAGGGCTCCGCGGAGCCGGGGACGAAATACACGCTGTCACCCCGCTTTCTACAAACCACCACACAGACCTCCCCCTCCCCACCCCCAGCCCCGCCTGCCCCAGCCCTGCCGCCGTCGCCGCCGCTGCCGAAACTCTAGGGCCTCCGGCCGCCCCGACCCCTCACCGTTGGCTCGCCTTGCCCCTCGCCCGCTCGCGCGCCCCCGGCAGCAGCACCATGTTGAATCGCGTCCCCGGGCCAAGCCACCTCAGCCGGCGGCGCTGAGAGGCGGGCGAGAGCCGGGCCGCGGGGAGGGAGGGAGGGAAGGAAGGGGTGGGGGCCGCGCTCGCCCCGCGGCTTCGCGCGGATCCGGCAGTCGCCTGCCCCTCTAGTTTCGCTCCGATTTCTTTAAACTTTTTTAGAAATTCCCCTCCCTCGTTCCCTCCTCTCCCCCTGGCCTCCTGCTCCCTCCTTCCCCTCCTCCTCCTCCTCCTCCCCCTCCCTCCCTCCCTCCCTGCGCCGCCACCGCCGCCGCCGCCGCCGCCGCCGCCGCCGCCACCGCCGGCCCATGACTGAGCCCCGCCGCCGCCGGCCGAGGAATGGGCTCCGGGCTCTGGTAGGAAGCGCTGGGAGCGGGGGGCGCTTTTAAAACACCGATCTGGGTTTTTTAAAAACCTCCTTTGAAAAAATAATGGCAAACTCGACGGGGAAGGCGCCTCCGGACGAGCGGAGAAAGGGACTCGCTTTCCTGGACGAGCTGCGGCAGTTCCACCACAGCAGAGGGTGAGAGCAGAACCGGGGGGGCAGCGCCGGGGCGAGCCGGGGCGAACGGGGCTCTCCCGCCCGGGCCGGGCGCGGGGTCCCGGCTGACAAGTGCGGGTCTTTCTCTCTCCCGCAGGTCGCCTTTTAAAAAAATCCCTGCGGTGGGTGGGAAGGAGCTGGATCTTCACGGTCTCTACACCAGAGTCACTACTTTAGGCGGATTCGCGAAGGTGAGTGGAAGTTTTAATTTGTATTTCCCTCTCACTGGCCTCCTCCAAAAAGTCTCCTTTGACCCCGGAGTGGGCGCTTGGGGCTGGGGGGGTGGCCTGCGGGGGCAAAAGGCGTTCTTTTCGCTCCCAGCCGGTGGCACGGAGGCGGACGGCGGCGGGGCTGTTTTTGGCCTGGTGGCTCGCGTGCGCGCGGCGGGCGCGGGGCTCCCGCGGGCTGGCGGCCCGGCGCCGGCTAGCGCCCTGCCCGGTGCCCAGTCGGGCCGGCGGGGTCTGAGCGCCGCGGCGGGGAGTGCGGGCGTGCGGGGCGCCAGCTCGAGCCCGGCGCCCGCCCCGCGCCCGCACCGCCCGCCCGCTCGCTCGCTCGTTCGCTCGCTCGCTCGTCAGCTCTGCCGCCGCTGCCGCTCTAGCACAGGCGGAGACACAGAGACACACAGACTCAGAGCAGTTTTCGTGCAACTCAAAATTAGCGCGGGCAGGTTTAACATCGATAATCGGCTGCGAAATGATCCCGGCAGCCGGGGGCACAGCCTCGGCCCCGTCGCCCTCGGTTTATACAGCTAACAAAAGAAACCAGGACCTGTCTCCAAATAGCCATCTTAGGCTTCAAGGCTAGGCAGAAGCTGTAGGCCTCAAAGAAGGGCCTATGGAGATGGATAGATCTGGGAGAGGGATCGGAATCGGCCCCGGCCCCGGCCCCCCCAGAACCCGCGGACGTCGCTGTCCGGAACTGTATTGATCCTTTTGAACTTTTTTTTTTTTTTTTTTTTTTTTTTTTAGTGTAAACGGACCGCGTTGAGATTTAAAAGGGGGCGACAGAGGGACTTGCGATTGGTTATTGTCCGGGCTTCAAAAACAAAACAAACCCACCAACCCCCCCAAACAAAACAAGTGGTATTAAATACAGGGCTGTCTGGTGAAAACATAGTGATTCAAGAAGCCCTTGCTTAGTAACTTTTACCGATCGATCAGAAACAACCATTGATGCCTTAGGTATCTACAGATCTCTGTAGAATGGGTATTTATTTCAGTTAGGTTAAGGTTTTTTTAGATTGTTCACTTTCAGACAAGTGTGCCTGTGTTTTACCAGGTTTCTGAGAAGAATCAGTGGGGAGAAATTGTTGAAGAGTTCAACTTTCCCAGAAGTTGTTCTAACGCTGCCTTTGCTTTAAAACAGTATTACTTGCGGTGAGTAGTAGTGACTTTTCCATAGTATTTGGAAATAAGGGACTTATGGAGAGATTTGTTTTTAGCAAAAACAAAAGCAAACCTTGCACACCAACCAGTTCCTAATCTCTTGTTCATTTCAGACTAAGACACATTTAATATAAATAAAGTGAGATTGTAGGAAGGTGAAAGTTTTTCTTACCAATTTTAGGATCGTTTACATTTTTCATACAAAATCATTACAGGTGACACCCCAGCCCCCATCTTGGTAAACATTCTTTTGTGACATTGTTATTGATCGCTTGATATCCACTGAATGGCAGAAAGGTGATGCTTAGTAAAACAGTTAAGATAGTTAATGAAACTTTGTAATCTTTGGGAAATTTTTTTTTTCTTTGTTTTGGAAACTTCTTTAGTTTAAAAAATTCTGACTTTCAGATTTTATTTTTTAAATGAAACTTTTTGTTTGGAACAGTGTCATTGAATAGGTTTTTCAGTAGAATATGAACACATGGTATAACATGTTGGTGCCTTAGGTGACCAGGATTGTTTTAAGAATTACTTTTTGGTGAATTTCCAGTGACTTAAAAACGTTCAAAATGATTATTATGTCTCTAGGAAAATGGGGATGCTATGAAGTGGGATACTATACTTTGGATTTTCTTTCATTCTCCTTTTTTTTTTTTTTTTTGACTGCTTATTTAACAAAGTTCTTATTCTGTTGGTATGCGATAAAGTCTACATGATATATTTTGTGATTTAGTGTTTTTTTTCGCTTCTAGTTTTTCTTCTGGGAATCCTTTCATATAATTTATCGTGAGGCTGTGTATTATTTTTAATGCTTACTTTAGAGGATTCTAAGTTAGTTGGTACTATTTAAAACTAAAATGATATTTTTTGTATTTATTGCTTTTTAATAGTGATACTACAGGCCTTTTTTTGTAATGTGGTTTCTGCATAATTTGAGTTTTGCATTTATATTGCTTCAGATGCATTCAGTTATCATGTGTTACATTCAACATTCTGAAATAGGAAATGCAATAATTGCACAGGTGTACTTTCTTTTGGCTATCTTAGATTGACTTCAGGCTTGAAGCTGGAGTTCACAGAACTTTGTGGAGTAGTTATTGTGTAGTTATTGAGTTACACAGGAAGTCTAGAAAATATTAAATATGGTTAGTTGTCATCTGTTGTGTGTGATGGCATTTGTGTCAGAGCACATTTTAAAATAAAGGGCTGAATCAGAAAACAAAACCAACCTCCAAAACTGTTGAGTTAGTAGTGGGGTGAGCAACGAAGAGTTTTCTATTCATGGTGACATTCATTTGCTCATTTCCATTTATGATATTGAGAGGAACGTATTAATACATATTCTGGTTTTATGGTTTTATCAGTTTAAAACATTTGAGTTTTGGACTTTTAAAATACATATTTTTGAAGTTTTGCTTCATGTTTGTTAGATTGGTTGATTTAAATTTTATAACCAGAAAGTACTATAGAATATACATGGTTCGAGAGATGTATATTTTTCTGACGAATTTACATTCATGCTAATAGTTTTAGCATAATCAAAGTAATATCTAGGCTTCCAATTTTTTTTTTAACAAAAGCTGATTATAAATATTGTTTTTCCAGTTGTAATTTTTATCTTAGGAGCATATCATATGTTAATTTTAGGTACTGTTTTTAACTGTATAGTTTCAACATTGTAAGTGTTTACATTGTCTTCAGATCAAATTGCGCTTTATGCTCTTATTAGAAGCTGCTTTTTGAACTATGTCCTTAGTTAAACTTGTTTTTCCTCCATATGTCACTCTCCAGGTTTGTTTTTGCAGGGTTGTAGCTAGGCTACTAGGAAAAAAGTTGAAGCATTTGTTTTGGAAAATAAAACCATGTGAAGATTTGCATGGCTTGTAAAGAAATACAAAAGAAATGTGCTGGTCAAAAATTGGGTACTACCAACCTTGAAAGAATTTTTCCCTAATGGTCTAATATTGCACAGTGAGAGGATATATATGATGCTGCCTTTTACACCTTCCTTGAAAAATCTTAATTGGCAGACAAGATGCCAAGTAACAGTAATTCTGTTACTTACCCCTAAGATTGCCTCTTCATGGTAAGAAATAGTAGTCAAGTGACTTGTTAAGTTACCTCTTTGGTACATCAGATTGAGTATCATCATTACTGATAAGCAGATAATGCAGTGTGTTTTTTAAATTACAGGTGGAATAATTTTTTAATATCAGCTGCTTTTTCATTTGACCTATTGTAAGAGTGTTATTAAGTGTGTTAGTTCTCTTTTACTCTACAAGTTTAATTTGCTCACATTCCCCTGTAAATTTGCTATTAATTGAATGGATGGCTGTTAGCCTAGTGTTTTATGATATATCTTCATAATAGTACAGATATTTAAATTAGGAAGAGCAAGCTGGTATGCTGGCTGTGTATATTCTGATAGTGTTTTGTTATTTTTGATACAAATATTGACAGTCATTAAATATAGACTTGAGTATTAATGGTCTGCCAGAAGTTAGCTTGATTGTCTCAAACATACATTTATTCAGTAATAGCTTGTCTACAAAAATTTATCAAAAGTCTAAAATTGGAAATGCAGTTGATTGTTTTAACATTGGCATTTAATTTTTTTTTTTTTTTGAGATGGAGTCTTGCTCTGTCACCCAGGCTGGAGTGCAGTGGCGCAGTCTCGGCTCACTGCAACCTCCACCTTCTGGGTTCAAGCGATTCTCCTGCCTCAGCCTCCTGAGTAGCTGGGACAACAGGCGCCAGCCACCATCCGTGGCTATTTTTTGTACTTTTAGTACAGATGGGGTTTTATTATATTGGCCAGGCTGGGAACTCCTGACCTGTGGTCCACCTGCCTTGGTCTCCCAAAGTGTTAGGATTACAGTCGTAAGCCACTGTGCCTGGCTGGCATTTAATTTTTACAAATATAAGTGCTTGCCTGTATCAAAGTATCTCACTTACTCTACAAATATGTACACCTACTGTGTACCCTCAAAAATTAAAAATTAAAAAAAGTTAAGTGCCTACTGATAATGTGTAAAAGCAGTTTAAAAATTGGAGGCCAGGTGCAGTGGCTCATGCCTGTAATCCCAGCACTTTGGGAGACTGAGGCAGGTAGATTTACTGAGGTCAGGAGTTCAAGATCAGCCTGGCCAACATGGTGAAACCCCATCTCTACTAAAAATACAAAAATTAACCAGGCATGCTGGCACATGCCTGTAATCCCAGCTCTCGGGAGGCTGAGGCAGGAGAATTGCTTGAGCCCAGGAGACGGAGGTTGCAGTGAGCCGACATCGTGCCACGGCACTCCAGCCTGGCTGATAGAGCAAGACTGTCCTCCCCTGCCTCCCCCCACCCTGAAAAATTGGATGTTAATCATCTATGATGTTTATGTACTTTATTTTCATGTAGTTCCGTTTCTTGGCATGTACATCTCAATGTGTTCCACAAATGTTTATTATTAGGATACTCCTATAGTATAAAAGGATAAAGTATAATTTCCCACATTTTGTAGCTGGAGAAATTAAAGTGCAAAAAAAAAATTAAATGGCTCAAGAACATTCATTAATTGAACAGAAATACTGTGTTCATGACATGTGTTCAATAATATTTAATAATTGTGAGTTGTTTGTTACAAATGATTTTAAGAAATTAAAATAACATTGGAAATTACTTATGGTTAAATTTATGGTATGTCTTTGCCTTAATGCGTTCCATATTTACTTGATGGATTTTATTTTTTTGTTCTGTTTTGTTGTTGAAATTGGGGCACAATTTGCTGGTCTTATTTGGGTTAAGAATTTGAAACTTTGGTATGAAGATTTAGGTAAATATTTCATTACTTAAAAGTTTTGTTTCTGCTTACTGAGTCCAATATTATAGCCATAGTCAAGGTTAACTTGATGTTTCCTTTATAAAACTTGATTTTTTGGAAAAGGGGTGAAATATCTTCTTCATTAAAAGTTTATTGTACAAAACAATATGTTACTAGTTTTCTGGCACTGAAATATTAATTTCTTTTTATATGTACCTACCTTTGGAATAGTCAAAAACTTAAGTGTAGAGTTATGTTTACTATGGTAAATTTTCAATTGCATTGTAAATTTATTTTTTTTCTTAGGTATGTAAAGCTCTTTCTTAAATTACACCAATTGAGGGCGTTGACATTTGTTAAATGGAATGAATACACTCATGTGTTCTCTGTAGTTAGTGTCCACCATATAGATCAATTCTTTTAAAAGAAAGCCTTAAGTAAATAAAAACTGAGTTTGTAAATTGCCAAACAGAGCTGAATAAACTGATTGCTCTCCTTATTCAAGGAAAGAAAATAAAAGTTTATGGAGACTGGAAGACAAATATATCAATAAATTATTCATACATGTATTTCAAATTTAACTTTGTAAACGATATTGTGTGTGTGTGTGTTTATGTACGTATGTATGTGTGTGTACTCAGGGGTCTCGCTTTGTTGCTCGTGCTGGGTTTTTTTTTTTTTTTTTGAAACGGAGTTTCGATCTTGATGCCCAGGCTGGAGTGCAATGGCACGATATTGGCTCACCGCAACCTCCGCCTCCTGGGTTCAAGTGATTTTCCTGCCTCATCCTCCCAAGTAGCTGGGATTACAGGCATGCAGTACCACGCCCAGCTAATTTTATATTTTTAGTAGAGGCGGGGTTTCTCCACGTTGGTCAGGCTGGTCTTGAATTCCTGACTTCAAGTGATGTGCCCATCTCGGCTTCCCAAAGTGCTGGGATTACAGGTGTGAGCCACTATGCCCGGCCACTCATGCTGGACCTGAATGCTTGGCTTCAAGGTATCATCCTGCATCAGTCTTCCAAAGTGCTGGGATACATAAGTGAGCCACTGTGCCTGGCAATGTATCCGTTTTAAAAAACAAAAAACCTGATTTTGATATTTTCTGATATTCTGTTACAATTTTAAAGGGCATGTAGACTTGTTGAAAGGAAGAGGGAAAGTGGAGAAAGTTGACAGACTGATCAAAGCTCAGCTAGGTTAATGTTATGTCTTAGAATCCATGTTTTTAGAGCTTAAGTTGCCCAAAGTCGAAATATTTTGAGTTCTTTCCAAGGTAGATAGTTTTTACTGAGGTTACAAATTTTCCTGAGGATACAAACTGAGAACATTATAATTCCCAAAATGTTTATATTTCTTTTTGTATTTAAATTTTCTACTTTGGCTGTTAACTAAAAATACCTATTTCTGAATAGAAGCACTCTTTTATAATTCTATCTTTGCTCTGTTGTGGATTCAATATTTTCATAGTTGATTGTGTATGAAATCTACAATGTGTTTGATAGAAAAGTATGTCACTACTCGATCTTTTATATTTTCAAACTGAAATTGCAAGTTGGAAAGGAAGGAAAAACAAATGTTTTAACTGCATTTCACTAGTCAGCGAGCAGGTACTTAATATATATTTTTAGGTAAAGTAGTTAAGAGTTATTATTTTGTGAAGGTGCTTATTGGGCATTTTCCAGACCTAATAAAGTTTATTGGTAAAAATGAATTTGTCTCAATTGGGAAGGACAGAGGATAAATGGAGTAGACTAGGGTGGGGGCAAGAGGATTTTCCTTTTGCTGCTTTGATCACCATACTCTTTTGTATTTAGGGTCAGCTAGAATAGAAATTCCCAGTTTGTGCTCTAGAAAGACTAGTTTTCCAGAAACATTAAAATACTTCCTTGAAAAGAGGACCAGATGAACTTGAGCAAAAGGCTAAACTTGGGTTACTTTATTTTAGGACTTCTTTGAGACTTTATTTTGCTAATATGTATTGCGGATCTCTAGAAATTTGGGAGAAGTAACGGTTACTTCTCTTCCCTTCCCCATAGTAAATAATGTTTCACCCCACAGTAAATAGAGTAACACCATGGCCAAAACTGCAATTACTTTTGCACCAGCCTAAGAGATGCATAACTATACATTTTCTACTGTTTATAATGTGATAAATAACAAAAAATATTTTTCTGTTTTAAAACATAAATTTCACTTGTGCTTGGATACTTTTTGTGTATTATGTTGTGAATTGATAATTCATTTGACTAAATACATTGTAATTACCTTTTGCTGGAATGGAAATCTCTTGATGATGTCTAGGAATAACTATCATGTTCTGAATTGTTGACCAATAATGATACATCCATATTCCGTTAATATCTAAGTCAGTGTTTACAGGGTTTCAATCCTGTCTTACTGCCATAGAATTTTTTTTGGTGGAGCCCCAGGGAGAATGGTGCTGTTTATGATGTTTTGGCTGCCACTTTCTCCCAACCCCCTCCTTCCCCGCCCCCCGCCCCAATTATACCGTTGATTTTGTTGTCCTTTACTCCAACAAAAGAGCTAATCAATTTGTTCTTTAGACTGTCCTGAATTCTGGCTTTGGTTGCTTTCTTCTAGTGTCAATGAACTTGTTCCTCTATCCCTCATACTTATTTGCTGAAAATTGATTGATCTAAAGGTTAATAATATTCAGATGCAATATTTTAGGTATACATAATAGGTAGTGCTATCCTTTTCATATCATGAGGCATATAATGTTTATTTATCCCCGTTTAGCGATGATAAGATTGAACAGTGGTTTTAGGTGTTAATAACTTAATTAATATGTATTTCTAAAAAGAATGCTCCAGGTGATTCTTAAGTACTGAAGTTTGAGAACAGTTGATCTAAGTATTGTAATGAAACCAATTTAGTTGCTGAGATAACTAGTTTAACTTGGCGTGAGCATGTTGGCCAGGATTACATCCAGAACAAAACCTCTAGGTGACATCTGGTCTAGGGGCACCTGCTCAAGCTGCACCTGTCATCTCTGAGCAGAGCTTGGACACACCCTATTCTTTGTCTCAGGATGCCAGAGATGATAACAAGGCCTCCACTTTAGTTAAGGGAAAAAAAGAGTAAATGAATTACCAAATTCTAATCTATCCTAAGTGTGTTTATATTATTTGGATTTTAAAAAATTAATTAAAAATAAATTTTCCTTCAATTATTCCTAATCGGAGAATTTTCTTTTCTTTGTTTTTTTTTTTTTTTTTGAAATGGAGTTTTGCTCTTTGACCCAGGCTGGAGTAAGTGCAATGGTGCAATCTCGGCTCACTGCAACCTCTGCCTCCCAGGTTCAAGCGATTCTCCTGCCTCAGCCTCCTGAGTAGCTGGGATTATAGGCATGCGCCACCACTGGTGGCTAATTTTTTTTTTTTTTTTTTTTTTTTACAACGGAGTCTTGCTGTGTCACCCAGGCTGGAGTGCAGTGGCATGATCTCGGCTCACTATAACCTCCACCTCCCGGGTTCAAGCAGTTCTCCTGCCTCAGCCTCCCAAGTAGCTGGGATTACAGGCATGCACCACCATGCCCAGCTAATTTTTGTAATTTTAGTAGAGACGGGGTTTCACCATGTTGGCCAGGGTGGTCTCCATCTCCTGACCTCAGATGATCTGCCCACTTCAGCCTCACAAAGTGCTGGGATTACAGGTGTGAGCCACCGTGCCCAGTGAATTTTCTTTATATATATATTTTTTTTTCATAGAACTTTACAGTATTCTTTACAAATGGGGTACCATTTGTTTTACTGAATTTAATGGATGCTTGTTATCTTTGTGAGAGTTTGTTGGTCTCTCCTGGTATTTCATAGTGGAGTTGACATATATACATTTCTATAAAAGTACTACTAACAATAACCTGTTTTGTTTAATGTTCACTAGCTTTATTTGTCAAAACATTTTCACATGGGAGATTTTATTTTTATAATTCAAATTTCAGAAGTAATTGTGTTATTTAATCTTAGAAAAAATATCAATTAGGAAAACAAATTATCTTTTTTATTTATTTGTTTTTTCTTAAGAGCAAGGGAAAAAATTCTTTATGCCACCCAAACGTTTTTCTTCCTGGGGCATATAGGCTACTTTTTTTGTTTGTTTGTTTTTTGTTAAGGCTCTAGGTTTTATCCAACTCCTATCCTTAAGTGTCAGCCATAATTGCTAGTCAAAAAAAAATATTTTATGTATTTTCAGACCATACTTTCCCTGCTTTACCTTTCCATTCCCTTCCCTGCTGATAAACTTGCTATTCATATTACAGAGCATTGTCTTTTTTTTTTTGAGATGGAGTTTCACTCTCGTTGCACAGGCTGGAGTACAATGTTTTGATCGTGGCTCACTGCAACCTCTCCCTCTTGTGTTCAAGGGATTCTCCTGCCTCAGCCTCCCAAGTAGCTGGGATTTTGGGCGTCTGCCACGACGCCCAGCTAATTATTGTGTGTGTGCGTGTGTGTGTGTGTGTGTGTTTAGTAGAGATAGGGTGTCACCATGTTAGCCAGGCTGGTCTCGAACTCCTGACCTCAGGTGATCCACCCTCCTTGGCTTCCCAAAGTGCTGAGATTATAGGTGTGACCCACCGCACCCAGCCAGAGCATTGTTTTATAGATAATTCTACATTATCCATAGTTGCTAATCATCTTGAGGCAGATATATTCCATGTTCCAGGTGTGCCTGACTTTTATTTCAATCAGTAAGTAGTTTTTTAAATTACCGTATAATTGGGTTAAAATTTAAAGTTACTTTTTATGAAGAATTCAAATAAGGTTGTGTAATAATCTATTGTTTAGATATACATCTTATTATAAAATATGGCACGATTCCATAATTCTGGTCTTTCTGAGTTCTTGCTGTTGTACTTGATAAATATTTATGTACAGTGCCCAGTGGTCAATTGCTATGTGCACAAAGGTGATGTTTATTATATAGTACATATCTTTCATGGTGAAGTGTTACTGGGTGAAATTTTATTCTGTCTCTATGGTAGCTCAGTGATTAATTTTAAATAAATAAAATGTTAATATAAACATACATGAGATCAATGGGAACATTCTGTTAAAATAGGTCAAAGAAAAGACCATAGGTAGGGCTTTGTCCGGAAAATACCTAATTTGTAAATTTTAAAAATGGGAGCCGGGCACAGTGGCTCATACCTGTAATCCCAGCACTTTAGGAGGCCAAGGCGGGCCAGTCACAAGGTCGAGAGTTTGAGACTGACTGGCCAACATAGTGAAACCCTGTCTCAACTAAAAATACAAAAATTAGCCATGTGTGGTGGTGTGCACCCGTGGTCCCAGCTGCTCGAGAGGCTGAGGCAAGAGAATCACATAAACCCAGGAGGCGGAGGTTGCAGTGAGCCAAGATCATGCCATTGCACTCCAGCCTGGCGACAGTGCGAGACTCTGTCTCAAAATAAAAATAAAAAAGGATGAATTTAAATTTTTCAGTAATAAGGCTAAGGTTGATCACACTTTCCCTAATAGTTCATAGATTAAGTAAATTAGCCATATGCTTGAGCTCAGATCAGACTGCATAGAAAGAACTTCATAAATAGTAGTTAGTGCCTTAGAGTAAACTGTACCTCAAGTGTGCTTGCAAATAATAGGTGGTCTATCAAGAGTGCTTAAGTGGTTTGGTATAATTTTTAGTTTACACCACTAAAGAGTCAAACTTTTGAATTTCTGAGTTGTTTTTTCAGGTAGCTCCATATTGCAATGTAGTAATTCAATTTAGTAGTAAAAATGTATGTGATTTTTAAATATAGTCCAGTTGAGTGAGAAATGGTGTATCCATTATTTTGTTTCTTTCTTTCTTTATTTTTTTGCCATGTTTTTCCTTTTTTTTGTTTTTGAGCCTCTGTCGTCCAGGATGGAGTGCAGTGGTGCCATCTTGGCTCACTGCAATGTCCACCTCCCAGGTTCAAGTGATTCTGCTGTCTCATCCTCCCATGTAGCTGGGAATACAAACGCCTGCCACCACACCCGGCTAATTTTTGTATTTTAGTAGAGACGGGGTTTCACCATGTTGGTCACACGGGTCTCGAACTCCTGACCTCAGATGATCCACCCACCTCTGCCTCCCAAAGTGCTGGTATTACAGGTGTGAGCCACTGCGCCTGGCCTGTTTTTCCTTTTTAAGATTGTTAATTTTTTTTTGCTATCTATATATGAACTTCTGCTTATATTTCCTGTAGATCAACCAATTAATTTTTTCGCCACATCTGCTTTGTATTTTTCTTTTTGTATATGATGGTGTGCACACTCATACACACACATCATCACATATAAAAAGAAAAATACAAAGCAGATGTGGCAAGTATGTAATAATTGTCAGTGTTGTTTATTCATTTGCTATTATTATGGTATAATATCTTTTATTTATGTGTTATTACTTAAGAATAAAATCATTCTCTAATGTAACAATGGACAGTTATTACATTCAGAAGCCTTAACATGGATAAAATTGTATTCTCTATTATGTAGACCTTAAATGAAATTTTAACAATTGTCCCAAAGATGTCTTTTATAGCAGTCCTGTCTCCCCAGCGCATTCATTATCTTGTGTTGCATGTAGTTATCATATCTCTACTTCAGCCTTTTTTGTCTTTTGTGATGTTACCATTTTGTACTGTAGAGGCCAAAAGTACTATAAAGTTTGGATTTGTCTAATATTTTTTCGGGATTTAAGTTAGGCATTTTTGGCAAGAGGCATGTCATGTCACTTTGTCCCATTATTGCTGAGGTTAAGTGATATCCTGATTTCTCCACTGTAAAGTTACCATTTTCTCTTTTTGAATTAAGGAGTAATCTGTTGCAACATACCTTGAGACCATGTAACTATCTTGCTTACTGTTAAACTTTCACCCAGTAGTTTTAACCTCCACTGATGGTTTGGGCTTGAATCAGTTATTAATATACTTGCATTTATTTGTGCTTCAATCAGTTATTAATCTGATAGAAGCATTTTATGATGCTTGTTTTCTAACTCTGTCATTTCCTTTTACATTTTTTTGTTTTTTGAGACAGAGTCTCACGCTGTCTCAAAACACCCAGCTGGAGTACAGTGGCACAGTTACGGCTCATTGCAGCCTTGACCTCCTGGCTCAAGCCATCCTCCCACCACAGCCTCCCAAGTAGCTGGGACTATAGGCGCAAGCCACCCTGCCTAGCTAATTTTTTTTTTTTTTCAACCTCTGCCTCCTGGGTTCAAGCAATTCCCCACCTCCTGTGTAGCTGGGATTACATGTATGTGCCCCCATGCCTGGGTAATTTTTTCATTTTTAGTAAAGACGGGGTTTCACCGTGTTGGCCAGGCTGGTCTCAATCTCCTGACCTCGGGTGATCTGCCCTCTGCCTCCCAAAGTGCTGGGATTACAGGTGTGAGCCACTGTGCCTGGCCTGTTTTTCGTATTTTTTATAGAGACAGGTTTGTGCTGTTTTATTCAGGCTGGTCTCAAACTTCTGGGCTTAAGCAATCCACTTGCATTTGGCCTCCAAAGTGTTAGGATTACAGAGATCAGCCACTCCTCCTCACTTCTTTTACATTTATTAGTTGATAGTATCCAGTAAGGGAAATATTTTCATTCTTATTTCTTTATTGATTCAATTTTTACTTTATACAATGGTTAAAAACTGTCATTGTTATGCATTTGGTTGCTTAGATTTGGCCAGTGGGAGCCCTTTTAAGCTAGCTCCTTTTATCTTTTTAACATGTGTCTATTATTCTTGGGCCCTTCCTTTTTGATAAAATAAGATCTTCCAGGGTCATCTTGTATTTTGCCTACTCAGCTCTAGAATCATCCATTTCTCTGAAAATTCTGGTTCCATTTAGTATGGAATAGTATATAGAAACCAAGGTTGAGGTGATAGGTGTGCTCATTGCTATTGGGTTATTTTTTCCTCTAGCCCTTTTAGAGAAGAGAGCTGGGAAAAAAATTATTTTATTTGTAAATACATTTATTTTGAAAATCATGAGGCTATGCTGATACTTCTAATTGCAATCTGTACTAGCTAGTTTGTTCTTTTTCTTCTTCCATTCCACGTATCTCTCTTAACCTGCAGTAAGAATCCTAGTTTTCTACAATAGTGTATATATCTTCTCAGGTCTGGAGTACATATAGAATACTTCCAGAATTGTTATTCCACAACAAACAACAAACCTGCCAAGTAGAGCTACTGATTTGCTTGAAGTTCTTTTTGTGTTTAGACTGAAAATGTAAGTACAGACATGCACTACATAAAATGCTGTGGTCAGTGATGGACTGCATATATGATTGTGTTCCTGTAAGAGTATATTATTGTATTTTTACTGTACCTTTTGTGTGTTTAGATATGTTTAGATTCACAAATATTTAGCATTGTATTGTAGTTGTCTGCAGTATTCAGTACAGTAACATGCTGTATTGGTGTGTAGCTTAGGAGCAATAGAAGACTATGCCTTATAGCCTAGGTATGTAGTAGACCGTATACCATCTAGGTTTGTGTAAGTGCATTCTATAATGTTTGTTGAATTATGGAATTCAAGAAATTTTATTTATGAATATGTAAAACATGTAAGATTAAGATTGAGCCTAGTTTCCCTTCCTAAAATAAAGCTCATTAAAAATATATATTTTGCCTTTTTTCACTTCATATATCTTAAAAAATCACTAAGCTCAATAGAATCTCGTTATTTTCTTTATACAGCTGCATAATGTTCCATCATGTAGTTATTTCCCAGTTTATTCAACCAGTTGCCGACTTAATGGCACTTAGATTGTTTCCAATGTTACTGTAGTAAATAATGTCATCTGAATAATCTATAAATATTAGTAACCTTATGCAAACCTATTTTCAAATTGTAGCTGCTGTGTCTTTAGAGTTAATTACTAATGTGGGAATTGAAGCAGCAGTCAAAGAATAAATGCATATATAGTTTTGTTAAATAAGTAGTTTTGTTAATATTGCCAAATTTCCTTTGTAGGAGATAACTTTTTTGCATTTCTACCAACAGTGTATGAAAATACCTGTTTTCCACAATTTTGCTGTGTTGTCAGACTTGTTAAATTTTTCCAATATAGGGAATTAAGAAATGGTAACTCCCTGTATTTTAATTATTGAGGCATTTCAGCATGTTTGTTTTTTAAAGAGGCGGAGTTTTCCTGTGTTGCCCAGGCTAGACTGCAGTGGCTATTCACAGGTGTAGTCATAGTACATCATAGTATTGAATTCTTACTTTCAAGCAATGATCCTGTCTCAGCCTCCTGAGTAGCTGAGACTACAGATATGCACCACTGTGCCTAGCCTTTTTAACATGTTTTAGTCTTTGATAGTGCCACTCTCACCTCATTGTTCTTTTTTTACAAGGTTATTCTTTTGTGTTTATTTTTCCATGTGAACTTTAGTATCAAATTGTTCTAGTTCCAGAAAAAAAGCTTGTTGGTCTTTTTATGGGGGTTATGTTAAATTTATAAGTTGGAGAACTGATTTTGTGATGATACTGAGTTGACTATCAAAGAGCAGTGGAAGTCTTTCCAGTTGTTCAATCTTTTTTGTGTCATTCAGGAGCCTAAAGTTTTCTCTATATAAGGTTTGAACATTTCTAAGGTTTACTCTTAGGGATATCGTTATTGTTGTTGCTACTGAAAATGTGGTTTTCTTTTCCATGTTGTCTTCTTATTTGTTACTGTTATTTATATAAAAACTCTTGAACTTTCATATTTTCTAACCTACTGCCTTAATAAATTGTTTTATAGTTTCAATTTTATGATTGATTACCTTTTTTCTTTTTTTTAGAATTTTACATGTATACTAGTATGCCATCTGCAAATAGGGATTGTTTTACTCTTCCAAGTTATGCCTCAAATTACTTTCTTTTGTCTAATAGCATTGGCCAATATATCCATACAGTGTTAAATAATAGGGAAAAGGGAAACGTCTTTTCCTTGCCTTTTTGCTGACCTTAGTTTGATGCTTCTAACATTCCTCATTGAGTAAGATACTGCCTGCTATAAATTTTGATGTAATCTTAACTGTTGACTTTAATTGTAATAATCCTGTGATATGCTATTTATTTAATGAGTGATATTATTAGACTTATAAATCAGATTTAGTGATTTTTTTGTGTTATATACTAGATTTTGGTTTCTATTTTTTAATACATAGGTATTATCTATAAGAGAGGAATTGATGAACATAAAATTTTTAAAATTCCATTTTTGTGTCTTATATTTGAATATGAATGTTTCTTATGTTCCAAGAATTTAACACAAAAATATGAGTCAGCTACAGTGCTAACCCAAATTTATCTATGAAACAGTTTTTGCTCTTGTTCTTTGCTGGCCATTGATTACTTAATATACAAAAATAAGGCAATAATTTAAATTATTGCTTGATTTTTATATTCTTAAGGTAAGAAGTAGTTATTTTCATCTTATAAGTCTTCACTATAGGTTAATGAACCCCCTAAAGAAGAAAAGCAAATTTGTACTTTAATGACAGTTAGAAATCTTATGTTTGTTTGGGTGAATCCATTTAAATTCAGCAATGCTAAATTAAATGTGTTATGTTTTTACATAGTATATTTGATCTTCAGAGTTAGTCGTAATTTGGTTATTAAAAAAAATCTTGCTAGTTCTGAGAATTGCTTGGAGCATCCCTCCTTCTTTGGCCCCCTCTTTATAAACTATAGAGGTTAGCTTAAATGTGTGTGTGTGTGCAGGCACATGTGTGTGTGTGCAGCACATGTGTGTGTGTAAGCAGCACTCTTTAGAGTTTTAAGTAAATTGCTTGCTGATTTCTTGATCAGTTCTTGCCCATAACGAGTCTTATAGGAATTTACCAAGCCTTACATATTTAAAGGGGTAAGTTGAAGTAGATAGTAGCTGTTGTATACAAACTTAATGTTTTGTAGAAGCTCAGTAGCATAGATTTCAGAGCCTGAAAAAAGAAGTGTGTGGTTAGCTATAATTGGATATGGCTACTGAATCTATTTATTAATTTCTGGTATCATCAATCTTAATACTAGAAGAGATTTTAAGAAGATGTTCTAGCCCTCTGCTTTCTGGAAAGGTAGAAATAAGGATATTTTTTCAGGTAGGCCTGCATGGGGATAATTGACTTGCCTAAATTCATTACTATTGAATGATGGAAGGGAAAAGTGGAAACCAGATCACAGCTGCATTTATTACACTAACCACTCCATTCTGTTTTAAAAGGAATAATTGTAGAAGATTATCACAGATTTCTTTGCTATATAAAATGGGGCCTTTATTTATTATTTTTTTTTTGAGACAGCGTCTCACTATGTCTGTCACCCAGGCTGAAGTGCAGTGGTGCAATCTCGGCTCACTGCAACCTCTACCTCCCGGGTTCAAGTGATTCTCATGTTTCAGCCTCCTGAGTAGGTGGGACTACAGGCACATGACAACATGCCTGACTAATTTTTTTATATGTTCAGTAGAGACAGGGTTTCATCATTTGGCCAGGCTGTTCTCGAACTCCTGGCCTCAAGTGATCTGCCCACCTTGGCCTCCCAAAGTGCTGGGATTACAGGCGTGAGCCGCTGCACCTGGCCTGTTTTTATGTTAAGATGATTCTGCTGGCTTATACCATCTATAAGGCATAGGTATTAAATTGTTGGCCGGTAGAAGTGATAAATCTGCACTTAATAATCACTGGGAGAAAAAACACTTTTTACTGCAAATATTCTTTATTTTAAATATTTGACTTATAAAAACCTAAACTTGCATATTTGATAAAGCTTATATATTTGATAAATTCTTTTTTTTTTTTTTTTTAATAATCAAGGATACTTATTTAAAGTTTAGTCTGGTGCATTATTTTTTAGATGGAGACCTCTACTGGAAGTATGAAGTAATAGATAGATTCTATTTTTTTTTTTTCCTTTGGAGAGAGGATCTTATTCTGCCTCCCAGGCTGGAGAATGAAGAGTAGTGGTGCAATCATGGTTCACTGCAGCCTCAACCTTCTTGGCTCAAGTGATTCTTCTACCTCAGCCTCCCTAGTAGCTAGGATTACAGGTGTGTACCACCATCCCTGGCTTATGTTTAAAGTTTTTGTAGAGACCAGAGCTGTCTGTGTTGCCCAGGATGGTCTCAAACTCCTGGCCTCAAGTGATCCTCCTGGCTTGGCCTCCCAAAGTGTTGGGATTGCAGACATAAACCACCCACTCAGCCTGATTCTATTACTGTAAAATATCTAGACAAAGGGATGGTAGAGGGATATGTTTTAAAAACAGTCAATGTAACATATCCTAAAGTTTTTTTTAAAGTATTTTTCTTATGAAACTTTAATAATATACTTTTGGTTTATGACACCACATTAAATCTTTTAAAAAGCAGACTATTAAGTTCATATTTTTTAAGCTAACATTTATTTGCCATGTGCCAGGCACAGCACTGAGTGGTAACTTATTTCATCTTCACACCTCCCTATGACATAGATACTGTTGTTATCCTGAAATTATAGAGGAGAAAACAGGACAAAGGCATTTAAGAACCTTGCCCAGGGTCACACAGTAAATTCAGGACCTAGTATTTAAACCTGGGCCATCTGATTAATGCAACCTGGTTCTGGAACCTAGGCTTGTTGTACTATCTTCCCCCAATTCACATGAATATAATTTTATTAAAAAGTATTTGTAGATAAGTCTTGAAGGGAACAAACAAAATATGAAAATGGTTAGGGTAGTTATGGGATTGTGGCTTTTTATTTTAAAAATTCTTTAATGTATCTTTTTGCAATAAAATGTGTTGCTGTATATTTTATAGTTTAGTTTTACAAATATTCGTCTTAGTGGATTTTTGCAACAACTCTATGAAATAGGTATTAACCTCTTTTGTAGATCAGGAAAAAAGCCTGTAAGTACCATTGCTAGTGCAGAATTAGTGTTTAGTTTTGTGAATTATTATGTACCACTCCTATTTTACTATCAGAGTCTTGGGGTCAAGGACTTTTTTTAAAACGATGATGTACTTTTAGCATTTGATACATTGCAGCTGAATTCAGTTAGGATCTCCTGCCACTTGGGGAGCTTCTTATGAACTCAGGTAGGTGTGGTAGGCTTCTCAGCAAATGGGAAATCTAATTTGGGAAATTCTGATGGAATTGAAAATTTCTAACCTACAGAATTAATAGTATAGCATTTCATTGGTCTGGCCCTAAAGCTTAACTTTTTTTTGTGTGTGGTTTTATTAAACAAGCAGTAAGAGTCAGTAATAGTTGTGGAATATTAATTAACATTGTGGTAAATATGTCATTTTGTGCAATTTTACGCAGTACTTAAACTCTTTTTTAAGTAAAATAGACACGAATGTTTCCCTATCTGTGTTTACAAGCTACAGTATGAGACTAGAATCTTGTGTAGGGTGAGATTTGACAGAGTAATACAGACACACCTGAGAGATACTTCAGGTTTTATTCCAGACCACTCCCACCCACATTAAAATGAATATTGTAGTAAAATAAGGATGAAGTTTTTTTGTTTCCCAGTGCATACAGAAGTTATGTTTACATTATATTAGTGTTCAATAGCATTATTTCTCAAATAACAATGTACAGCCAGGTGTGGTGGCTCAATGGCCTATAAGCCCAGCACTTTGAGAGGCTGAGGCAGGAGAATTACTTGAGCCCAGGAGTTTGAGACAGCCCAGGTAGTCTCAAATTGTCTAATAAGTTTGAGACATAGTGAGACCCTGTCTCTACAAAAAAAATTATTAAGTAGCTGCTTATGGTGGTGCATGCCTGTGGTCCTAGATACTTGGGAGACTGAGGTGGGAGGATTGCTTGAACCTGGGAGGTTGAGGCTGCAGTGAGCCATGATTGTGCCACTGCACTCCCATCTAGCCAGGGCAGTAGAGTGATCCCTTGTCTCAAAGAAAAAGAAAATACCTTATTGCCAAAAAGTGCTAATAATCATCTGAGTTTTCAGTGAATCATAATGTTTTTACTGGTGAAAGGTGTTGCCTTGATATTAATGGCTGCTGACTGATCAGGGTGGTGGTTACTGAAAATTAGGGTAGATGCGGAAATTTCTTAAAATAACAATGAAGTTTGCTGCATCAATCAACTCTTCCTTGGACAAGAGGTTTCTCTATAGCATATAATGCTGTTTGGTAGCATATTATCCACAGTAGAACATAACTGGAGACAATCATCACAAACCCTGACACTGCTTTATCAACTAAATTTATATACTGTTCTAAATCTTTTGTTGTCATTTCAGCAGTGTTCACAGCATCTTCATCAAGAGTACATTTCATCTCAATAAACCACTTTCGTTGCTCTTCCCTGAGAAGGAACTCCTCATTCATTCAGGTTTTATCATGAGATTGCAGCAGTTCAGTCGCATCTGCAGGCTCCACTTCTAATTCTAGTTCTTTTGCCATTTGCACATCTGCAATGACCTCCTCCACTGTAATCTCGAACCCCTCTAAGTTATCGATGAGGGTTGGAATCAACTTCTTCAAAACTGTTGATGTTCGCATTTTAACCTCCTATGAATCACAGATGTTCTTAATGGCATCTAGAATGGTGAATCCTTTTCCGAAGATTTTCAGTTTACTTTGCTCAGTTCTATCCAAGGAATCACTATCTATTGTAGCTATAACTGTATAAGATGTATTTCTTAAATAATAGGCTAAAAAGTCAAAATGACTGCTTGTTCCATGGGCTGTGTTAGCAGCATGAAATCAACATTCATCTCCTTGTACATTTCCATCCGAGATCTTGGGTGGCCAGGTGCATTGTCAGTGAGCAGTAATATTTTGAAAGTGATCTTTTTTTTCTGAGCAGTTGGTCTCAACACTGAGCTTAAAAGATTCAGTAAACCATGCTGTAAACAGATGTACTGTCATCAGCTTTGTTGTTCCGTTTATAGAGTACAGACAGAGTAGATTTAGCATAATTCTTAAGGGACCTTGGATTTTCAGAGTGGTCATTGAGGATTGGCTTTGACTTAAAGTCACCAGCTTCATTAGCCCCTAACAAAAGAGTCAACTTTTCCCTTGAAACTTTGAAGCCAGGCATTGACTTTTCCTTTCTAGCTATGAAATTCTAGATGGCATCTTCTTCCAATAGAAGGCTTTTTCATCTATATTGAAAATCTGTTGTTTAGTGTAGCCACATCTGTCATTTACCTTAGCTAGATATTCTGGATATCTTGCTGTAGATTCTCTATCACCGCTTGCTGCTTCACTTTGCACTTTTATGTTATGAAGACAATGTCTTTTCATAAACTTCACAAACCAGCCTCTGCTAGCTTCAGACTTTCCTTCTGCAGCTTCCTCACCTCTCTCAGTCTTTGTTGAAGAGAGTTATGATCTTGCTCTGGATTAGGCTTTGGCTTAAAGGAATGCATAGCTGGTTTGATCTTCTGTCTACATCACTCAAATTTTCTCCTTACCAGCAATTAGGGAACATACATTTGTGTGTTCCCTGGAGTAGCACTTTTATTTTCCTTCAAAACTTTGTTTTTACATTCACAACATGGTTAAATGTTTAGTGCAAGAGGTCTGGCTTTTAGCCTGTCGTGGATCTTGAAATACCTTCCTCATTAAGCGTAATCATTTATAGCCTTTGATGTAAAGTGAGAGATATGCAACTCTTCCTTTCACTTGAACACTTAGAGGCTGTTGTGGCCTAATTTCAATGTTGTTATGTCTCAGGGTATAGGAAGTCCCAAGGAGAAGGGAGAGAGATGGGAGAATGGCCAGTCAGTGAAGTAGTCAGAACACACACAGTATTTATTAATTAAGTTTGCTCTCTTATATGGGTACAGTTCGGGGTGCCCCCAGACAAATAGAATAGTAGCATCAAAGATTACTGATCACACATCAACCTAATAGATATAATAATAATAATGAAAAAGCTTGAAATATTGGGAGAATTACCAAAATGTGACACAGAACTATGAAGTGAGCACTTGGTATTAAAAAATGATGCTGATATTCTTGCTTCAATTTGTTAAACCTTCAATTTTTTAAAAAAAGACAATATCTAGAAAGCACAATAAAATGAAGTACAATAAAATGAGTTATGCCTGTATTGACTTTGTTTTAAACTGATATGTGAAGATCCAACGACTTGGCAAAGTAACTACCATTTTTTGAGAAAATGGATACTATTTATACAAATGATGTGATTATTTGGTTGGAGGCATTTTGGAGTGGGGAATGTTGATTATCATTATAATAGATAACATTTATTGCACATTTATTATTTGCCAGGTACTGTGCTCAACCTGCTTTATTTTAATCCCCCAAACTACCCGGTAAAATTGATACCATCATCATCATTTTATAATGAGGAAACTAAGATTTAGAAGGGTAAACTAATTTAGAAAGTTTAAGTAATTTGTGACCCAAGTACAAAGTGGGGGGGCTGGAATTTGACCCAGGTCTTCTGCCTCCAGAGATCAAACTTTTACCAGCTCTGTAGAATATTGCTCTTTATTCATTAATTTAATGAATAATAATTGAACATCTATCTTGTGCTAGACTCTATGCACTGGACATATGTCAATGATGAGAAGAGAGGAAAATATTTCCCCTTTAGAGTGAGGGAAAGGAGACAAATAAGTAAGTATATTAACTAATAGTGCAAGGAGAAAAATAAAGCAAATAAAGGGAGATAGCTTTCACTTGAGTAGGGTGTTACATCTTTAGACAAATTGGACTGGAAAAGTCTTAGCAAGAGTCGAATAAAGACTCGAAGAGAAATGAGCAAACCAGGTGGATATTTGGGATAAAAATGAACAAACAGCAAGAGATATGCTTGGTTTGTTTAAGGAGCATTTAGGAGCCCATTATGGCTAGAATTAGTGAGCAGAGGAAAGCAGTTAAGAGATGAATAGATCAGAGAGGTATGATCTGGGATCAGTTCTTGTAGGGCCTTTGGAAGGTCTTTGCATCTACTGAAGCCATGGGAGGATTTTGAGCAATGAAGTGTTACCTCGATTTCTTTGGATGCTTTGTTGTATATAAATGTTGCATGCTCAAGGGTAGAAGCAAAGAGACTTGACAGAAGGCTAAGAAAATATAGTCAGGTGTTGCTTTATGACTGGGATACATTCTAAGAAATGGGTCATAAGGTGATTTCCTAGTTATTTGAACAACATAGAGTATACTTACACAAACCTAGCTGGTAGAGCTTACTATACACCTAAGCTGTATGGTATGGCCTGTTGCTTTAGGGTACAAACCTGTACAGTATAGTACATACTACTGCAGGCAGTTGTAACCCCATGGTAAGTATTTGTGTATCTAAACATAACTAAACATATAAAAGGTACAGTGAAAATATCGTATTGTAATCTTAAGGGAGCACCATTGTATATATGGTCATTTATCTAAATGTCATTTTCTAGTACATGACTGTAATCCAGTTGATAGCTTGTATGAGCAAGGTTCATAACTCTTGAGGTGGTAAAAAGTAGTCATATTTTAGATATATTTCTAAAGTTTTAAATATAAAACTTTGAGGACTTTAATTAGCAGAGACCTCAGATTTAATCCATTAGGTGCCAAGTTTTATACTTTTTTAATTTTAAACTTAATTTTCCTCTGTTATCCAAGTCTGTAATATGTGTTAATAGTACACAATTTAGAAGATCCATGAAAGGGAAAATATCAAGCAGTGTAATATCTTAGTATATGCAGATTAAAGTATTTAACACTGTGAACAAACATCTTGGCATATTTTTTCCTAGTCTTTTGGCATAGGATTGAACCTTAGTAAATGCTGTCTACCATAAGCTAGCTCTCTATCTCCCGTACTAAAATGTTAGCTACTTGAAAACAGGAACTGTGTTCTTTATTTCTCTATCTTAGGTACTGAGCACAGTGTCTGGTTCATGAGAGTTAATGCTGCTTTATTTTAGTCCCCCAAACTACCCTATAAGATTGTTAACCATCATCATAATTTTATAATGAGGAAACAAAGATTTAGAAAGGTTAAGTAATTTGTACAAGGTGACCCAAGTACAAAGTGGTGGGGCTGGAATTTGACCCAGGTCTTCTGCCTCCAGAGGTCAAAATTTGTGCCAAATGCTATATGGGATTCAATGATTTACGTTTAGTTAGGGAGGAAGTACTCAACAGGTATACCTATAAAATAATAAGGCTGAGGTTTTTTTTTCTTTTTTGAGACAGGGGCTGGCTCTGTTGCCCAGGCTGGAGTGTAATGGTATAATCATAGCTCACTTTAGCCTGAAACTGCTGAGCTCAAGCACTCTTCCTACCTTACCCTCATGGGTAGCTAGGACTCAGTCTCACACCACCACATCCAGCTACTTTTTGTATTCTTTTTTTTGTAGAGAAAGGATCTTAGTATGTTGCCCAGGCTGGTCTTGAACTCGGCCTTGATCAGTCCTCCTGCCTTGGCTTCCCAAAATGCTGGGATTACAGGCGTGAGCCACTATGCCAGGCCAAGGCTGATTTTTCTTAAGCAAACATAATAGAAATTAAGCTAAAACAACCACTGCAGGTATCTTGGGAGGAAGTCATCAGGGATACTGTTGTTCTATAAAGGCAATATGTAGTTTACTCTTAAGAGTCAGTTTGAGTCATGCTATAAAGTTAGTTTTATTGAATTTGTTCATTAAAAGTTTTTTTCCAGCCAGGTGCTGTGGTTCATTGTACTCATTGTACACCAATCAAGTACTAAGATTGGTGATGCTTCTGGCTATATCTGATGTTCTTTCTTTCTTTCTTTCTTTTTTTGAGATGAAGTCTTGCTCTGTCACCAGGCTGGAGTGCAGTGGCGTGATTTTGGCTCACTGCAACCTCTGCCTCCGAGGTTCAAGCAATTCTCCTGCCTCAGCCTCCCGAGTAGCTGGGACTACAAGTGCATGCCACCACACCCAGCTAATTTTTGTAATTAGCACTTTGGGAGGGTCACACACAAAAAAAAGTTTTCCCCCCTCATTATGGTCTGTAGCATAGTGATTTAGGAGTTGACTCTGGAGGCACACTATCTGAGGTGGGTGGATCACCGGAAATCAGGAGTTGGAGACCAGCCTGACCAACATGAAGAAACTCCATCCCTACTAGAAATGCAAAATTAGCTGGGCGTGGTGGCATGCCTGTAATCTCAGCTACTCAGGAGACTGAGGCAGGAGAATCACTTGAACCCAGTAGGCGGAGGTTGCGGTGAGCCGAGATCACACCATTGCACTCCAGTCTGGGCAACAAGAACAAAACTCCGTCTCAAAAAAAACAAAGTTTTCTCCCCCCTCATGGTGGTCTATAGCATAGTGATTTAGGAGTTGGCTCTGGAGGCACACTGTGTGGGTTCAGATTTCACCTTCCCCATTCAATCAGTTTTGTGACCTTGGGCAAGTTACTCTGCACCTCAGTTTCACTTGTAAAAAGTAGATAATCAAGTATGTGCCTTATAGAGTTGTTTTGAGTGGTAAATAAGTTAGTATATATAGTGCCTAGTATATAGTAAGTAATCTATAAATGCAAATTTTTATTATTTTCTGCTGATCCTGTTTAATTGATCTAAAACATAATCCTGGTTTTTTTTCTCTTTTTATGAGTCAAGTTCTCGCTTTGTCACCCAGGCTGGAGTGCAATGGTGCGACTGTGTCTCACTGCAACCTTCACCTCTCGGGTTCAAGTGATCCTCCCACCTCAGCTTCCCTAGTAGCTGGGACTATGCCTGTGCCACCATGCCTGGCTAATTTTTGTATTTTTTATAGAGACGAGATTTCCCTGTGTTGCCAAGTCTGGTCTCAAACTCCTGGACTCAAGCGATCTGCCCTCTTTGGCCTTCCAAAGTGCTGGAATTATAGACATGAGCCCCCATAACTTAACTTTCTACAACTTGCTTACTCACCTTATTTGCCAAATTTAGCTCTTAGTGACTTTTGCCATTTTCAGCATGATGAAGTACTAAGATTGGTGATGCTTCTGGCTATATCTGATGTTATTTCTTTTTTTTTTTTGAGATGAAGTCTTACTCTGTCACCAGGCTGGAATACAGTGGCATGATCTTGGCTCACTGCAACCTCTGCCTCCCAAGTTCAAGCAATTCTTCTGCCTCAGCCTCTCAAGTAGCTAGGACTACAAGTGCGTGCCACCACACCCAGCTAATTTTTGTATTTCTAGTAGAGACGGGGTTTCACCATGTTGGCTAGGATGGTGACATGACCTTGTGATCCACCCACCTCGGCCTCCCAAATTGCTGGGATTACATGGGTGAGCCACCGCGCTTGGCCTCTGATGTCATTTCTAAAGCAACTACTAAAAGGTTATTTTTAACTAATAGCAGCATCATTGAAATACATTTATGATTTCAACAAGGTGATTACTTGGAAAAGAATAATGTTTATTTGAATGAATAAATTCTGGTTTAGTTGTTTGAAAAAACAAATCTTTTAATCTTATAGAAGCATTTCATTCACTTGAAAGCATAAGTAATACTATCAGGCAAAAAATAAAAAGAGGGTTCAATGATGCAGATAAGTGCTTAAATTTCTTCAGTGGCTCTCAATTGCTAAAGAAGAAAGTCCAGATTTATTAGTAGGTCATACAAGGCCCTTCATTACTTTTCCATTCTTATCTCCTTGCCATACCCGTGCACATTTTTTGAGGACAGATACCATGTCTTTTTTCTGTTTTAAGGCTTGGTTAATAAACAGTTTGTTACGTATTGATAGAATTAGTTGGTAGAGTTAGATCCAGTCATGCTGATCTATTTATAGTTCTTCAAGCCTGCCAAGTTTTTCTCACTTTCCTGCCTTTGCATGTGCCATTTTCTCTGCCTGGAATTCCTTTCCCCTTTTCATTGCCTGACATACTCCTACCTATCTTTGAAACTTAACACAAATGTCACCTTTTCTAAAAAGCCTTTTCTTATCTCACCAACCAGCTTGAGGTGGATTCTTCTGTATAATCCCACTTTCCTCCCCATTTATATCTCTATTACAGACACTACTATAACAACTTTTTTCTTGTCTGTTTCTTTTGTGAACTGTGAGCCTGAGGAGGTAGGGACTTAGTATTGTATATTTTAGTAGCCCCAACATCATAACACAATACTAATTAGTGCATAGGAATTACCTGATATGTGGCTAATAGACTCAATGAATGAATGCTTGCAAGGATAATTGGAAATAAGAAAAGTAGGAAATCACTTTTGTTTGAGGTAGAGAGGAGTCTATGGAAGAGCCCTCAAGCTTGGCCATTGAAAGACTAGTTGGATTCAGATATAAACAAAAAAATAAAATGGAAAATGGAGGACTTTTTTGATATGAGGAAAATGGAAAATGAGAGTTTGCACAGTGTATTTTAAACATGTAAATGAACTCTGCTGCATCAGAAGCATTATCTATGTGATTGGTGGAATGTAAGACTTGGACCAAAAATTGACGTTAGACTGTGGAGGATTTTGAAAATCAAGTTAACGTATTTGAGCTTTATTCTACATGTAGTGAGGATGTGAGGTTTGGGGGAGATTTTGTAGTTGTTATTTGTTTGTTTTTTAGCAGAACACTGTTTTGATGAAAGTGATGTTTTTGGGAACATTAATCTTATGTTGGTATGTGGAATAGATCTGAGATAGGAGAAAGTAGTGGCAGGAATGGCAAACACACCTTTCTGGCTTAGTCAGAGAATGAGATTATTTTTTTTGAGACGGAGTCTCGCTCTGTTGTCAGGCTGGAGTGTAGTGGCACGATCTCAGCTCACTGCAACCTCTGCCTCCCGGGTTCCAGCGATTCTCCTGCTTCAGCCTCCTGAGTAGCTGGGACTACAGGTGTGCACTACGACGCCCAGCTAACTTTTGTATTTTTTATTAGCGATGGGTTTCATCACATTGGCCAGGATGGTCTCGATCTCTCCACCTCGTGATCCGCCCACCTCAGTCTCCCAAAATGCTGGGATTACAGGCGTGAGCCACTGTGCCTAGCCGAGATTGTTTTTATAGACTGTTAAGATAATTGTAAACTAATACTTCTTTAAAAACACTAGACAAGGAAGTCACATTCAAAAAGTACATCAGAATCTGTGATATCTTTAGGCTTATCATTATACGTGTCAGTTGTCATTGAACTGTTGATTTATCGAAGAGCAGGTTAATAGAGAATTCCCCTTACTAGAAAATTGGATAAACTAACTGTTCTATATTTTGAGTGTAGGTCCACCATAATTCATAATCATGTAAAATTTTGGATTATATGTAGCTTAGTCAGTTTATCTTCTACCTCTATGCTGGAAGGAAGTTTTTACCGCTTCATCTCTGAGCTCACTTTTTAAAAAAAATAAACTCTGGAACTCAGCACTTCTCTTTGAATAATGTGACAACATTGTCTTCTGTTCTTCTGAAGCCATGTGAGATAGGGCCTAGTGGGATAAATGTGTCTACACATGACAGAAACAGGCTGAAAAGAAGATAGATGCACATATATTTAAAACCTTCAAAGTTCTTTAGAGTACATTTTCTTTTCTTTCCTTTTCTTTTTTTTTTTTTTGAGACAGTGTCTCACTCTGTCACCCAGGCCGGAGTACAATGGTGTGATCTCGGCTTACTGCAACCTCTGCCTCCCAGGTTTAAGCAATTTTTCGTGCCTCAGCCTCCCAAGTAGCTGGAATTATAGGCGTGTGCTGCCATGCCCAGCTAACTTTTGTATTTTCAGTAGAGATGAGCTTTTGCCATGTTGGCCTGGCTGGTCTCGAACTCCTGGGCTCGAGTGATCCTCCTACCTCAGCCTCTCAAAGTGCTGGAATTACAGGCATGAGCCACTGCTCCCAACCTAGAATACATTTTCTAACTTTGGATATTCATGTACACACATTTGTGTGACTAGTGCATGTGATTAAGAAAAAGGGTCTCTTCTGGAAAGATAGTTGGGAATGGGGAGAATTGTCTAGTGGGATGTACTTAGCATCATATCTTATTAAAATTCTTCTGGAAGGGCTTTGCTATTTCTTGTAATCTTATTTTAACATTAAACTGATCTGATTTGGACATTTCTATATTTTTTCTTTTATAAGATTTTTAAATAGTTATTACAAAGATTGAGACTAATGAAAATTGCTTCTACCCTAACTCACCTTCGATTAATATGCAAAAAATATGTAATTGACAACATTGCAACTACAATTAGAGGACAGATATTCTCAAATGATGAAAATCCAGCATATAGAATGAAGTTAATTTTTCCCAAACTTCCCTACCTGTAACATCCAAGGCCTGGGTTTGCTTTTGCTTAGAAGAGTGGAGGAGGCCGGGCACAGTAGCTCATGCCTATAATGCTAGCACTTTGGGAGGCCAACATAGTGAGGCCCAGGAGTTTGAGACCAGCCTAGGCAGCATAGTGAGACCCCCATCTCTACCAAAAAAAAAAAAAAGCTGGGTGTGGTGGCATGCACATTTAGTCCCAGCTACTTGAGAGGCTGAGGTGGGAAGATCACTGGAGCCCAGGAGGTTGAGGCCGCAGTAAGCCCACATAGTGCCACTGCACTCTAGCCTGGTCAACAGAATGAGATTCTGTCTTTAAAGAGGGCCGGGCAGCGGTGGCTCAGGCCTGTAATCCCAGCACTTTGGGAGTCCGAGGCGGGTGGATCACGAGGTCAAGAGATCGAGACCATCCTGGTCAACATGGTGAAACCCCATCTCTACTAAAAATACAAAAAAAAATTAACTGGGCATGGTGGCGCGTGCCTGTAATCCCAGCTACTCAGGAGGCTGAGGCAGGAGAATTGCCTGAACCCAGGAGGTGGAGGTTGCGGTGAGCCGAGATCGCGCCATTGCACTCCAGCCAGCCTGGGTAACAAGAGCGGAACTCCGCCTCAAAAAAAAAAAAAAAAAAAAAAAAAAAAAAACCAGAAAAGAGCAGAGGAGGTTGTAATATGAACAAAATATGGAGCTCTTTTCATGGTATTCATAGCTCAGGAATAGTTCAGGAATAGTGTCCTTGCAATGCAAGGAGTATTCCGCTTTGTAAACTGCAGCCTGAATTAAGGAGAAAATCTCAGCCTATTCCTTTCTCTGAATCATTATTACGAGGAAAAGGAGTTTAAGCGCCTAATGAAGTATCAGATCCCCTTTCATTGTACAATTTAGGATAATTGACTAAGAACTGGTTTTCTTCACAGAGATCCCTAGGCCAGCATTCCCAAACTGTTAATTAGGTGGACTATGGAAAAGGTGTTCTGTACTTAAATACTATTTGGAAAAAGAGTTAAACATCGTTCTTTTCTGCAACATTTCTCAAACTAATATGCTTATAATGTGTCTTCTGACTGTCCACAGAATTTCCCAAACACATCTGAGCACATATTGTCCCATTTCTGCCCACTCCTGACCTCAGCAGCCCCTAGCATGCATATCACTCACAGGGTAAATGTGAGGTTTTAGGAAATGCTGCTGTCAGTACACAAACTTGCTAGATAAAATGGATCCAACTTGGATAGTCTTGAAAAATATTTAACTTACTGAGACAGACGTGGAAGTCCATTGCCCTTCCAGTTCTGGGATGATTGATCATGATCAGAGAGCTTGATTGAGAAAAAAGGAGAAACCAAGTTTTAGTGGATTTTATTTACAGTGCACTAGAAGAGTAAAAACAACTAACATTCATTACTATACTTGGGCAGAGTAGGCTGCCTTGAGAGGAGTCTTTTTAAAAAATCTGAAGATTATGAACCCTGATTAGTCAATTAGCAAACACTTCATACTGGTTAGTTGTTAGGATAAGATTTTAACGCTTCAGTGCAAATTCTTCACACTTTTGTCACGTGAATGCAGTTTGAGAATACATTTCAGTTAGCTCTGTAAATTGTTGAATTATCTTTTTTTCTTGAACTGATGGAATAGACATGTTAGTTGCATCAATTATCTCTGTTTTTTTCTTCTTTTTTTTAATTATACTTTAAGTTCTGAGGTACATGTGCAGATTGTTCAGGATTGTTACGTAGGTATACACATGCCATGGTGGTTTGCTACATCCATCCCCCCATCACCTACATTAGGTATTTCTCCTAATTATCTCTTAACTCTCCAGCATTTCTCTAAATATTTGCTCTCCAGTATTTTTCTAATATATTCCTTTAGGTGACTCTGCAAAGGTCACAAAAATGAATTGTCATTTATGAATTCTTTATGAAGACAAAAGGATTCTTTGAGACAACAAAGTGATTTTTTGAGACAACAAAGTTTTGTTTCTCTGGAACCTAAATAAGCAGGATGCTTACACCATTTCTTGGCATAGTACATATTCCTTTCTTGAGAAAAATGTGAAAGATAAATAGGTGGGCATATATTATGAAATTATTAATATGGAAAACAAACATTGAGGACATTTCATTAAGTCAGGGTAGATTTAGTCCAACTTCATAGACTTTCTAATACTCTATACAACAAGCTTGTGCAACTTGCACCCTGCGGGCTGTATGAGGCCTAACACAGGTTTGTAAACTTTCTTAAAACATTACGAGATTTTTTTTTTTTTGTAATTTTTTTTTAAGCTCATCAGCTATTGTTAGTGTTAGTTTTATGCATGGCCTAAGGCAATTCTTCTTCTTCCAGTGTGGCCTAGGGAAACCAAAAGATTGAACATCCCTGCTCTACAAGATAGCAGTTGGTGTTCCAAATGTTAGGATACAAGTTTCATAGCTCCCGCAAAAATTAAGTAACAATGGCTTAACACAGCTTAAATTTGTTTCTCTCTCATATAACAGTCCAAACATAAATAGTCTAGGACTGATAGTGTAGTTCTGTGGAGCTCTTGGGCCTTATTCTTTCCTGTCCTTCTCCTTAAGTGGTTTCCATCTCATGATCTAAGATGCCTGCGGTACTACTTGCCAGTACAGTCTTCTTCCAGGTAGCAGAACAGAGTAAAAGAGAGAAGAGGCACTTTTTCTAAGGATACAGCTTGAAAGTTGTGTATGCCTTTTCTATTCAAATTCCATTGGTCAGAACCTTGTTACACAATGACACTGGAAAATGTAGTCCTTGAAATTTCACAGAACATTCATAAAAATTGATCATGTAATAAGACTTAAAGGACACCTCAAAGAGTCACATCAGATATGTCCTGCTACACGCACATATGTGTGTATGTATATGTTAATACATTATATATATCTATAGAGAGAATATGTGAATGTAAAGGTAGTTAGCAGGCTGGTGTTATTAATTATTCTGATATGCTTTTCCAAATGCTGAAGTGTTTTCTATGTTTTCACAAAAATAATAGATTGTACTTTATAGAAATTCATTTTTAAGTACATTGTATTCTAGTTCTCTGTAAATGAATAACTTACGGGTCTCAGAATTTACAGCATATGAAGCATTCAGTTCACCAGGATGTCTGAATGTATACTGAGTTTTTAAATTAGTGATATGTATGTCTATATGCATATATAGGTACAAAATGAGCTAATATGATTTGACATGCACATACTTGATGTACAGACTTTATCCAAAATAAATGTAATAGCAAAGTAAAATCAAATAATGGTTTATTAAAATGAGTACTTTTGATTACACTTGTTTTCCATGAAAGGGAAAAATGATGACTTAATGATGCAGTGGTCCACTTGAATTGCAGTATGATCTAGGAGATTTTAGGTCTTGTTCCCAAATTCTCAGTTTTAAAATTGTAAAGGTAATTGGTGTATTTATCTTATTGAAATAGAGGAAAATATGTATGTTCAGCTATGTCCATTCATTTTTTTAAATCTCATATTTTTTGTATGTAAACACATGCTTAGGAATTAGTTCCATTTGGCATAATAATTTTATAGAGAGTTCCAAATAAAATTAAATTTAGGAAATTTTAATTGCACCAATCGATTGATTGATTGATTGAGATGGGGTTTCACTGTGTTGCCAGGCTGGTCTCAGTCTCCTGTGCTCAAGTGATTCTCCCACCTCGGCCTAGTGGCTGGGACTACAGGCATGCAAGTGCATGCCTGGCCTAAGTGCATATAAAAATAATATTTTACATTTGAGAAGGTAAAAAAAGGTGCTTGTTTTATAGTTTAACAAGCACCTTTTCATGTAGATGATATCATTTGATAATATCTTAAGTATGTTTTAAATGATTCTTATTTTCTGATCTTTTCAGATTAATTTTTCTTTAGGCTTAAGCTAGATTTTACATACTTTGACATGCATTTTTTGTTAACACTACACGAACAGCAAAGACAGGCTTTTTGTCATTCATTACAAAGTATTAGAATTCTCTCTTTCATTCACAGCTTAATTTCTAGATAAAATATTTTAAAAGTTTTCTTTTGGTTGTTGATTTTAATTTATTGCTGTATACTTTGTGTACACAGTCTGTATTTCATTGATTTGGGAAGATAATTGAAGTGTCTTTTTTTCTTAGATTCATTCTTAAATCAACTCTGTTCATTTTCTTATTCAAATCTTTAAAATTCTTCATTGCAATGTACATATATTTTTACAACTAGTATTTTGTTTTTCTCTTAACTGCTTATCCGTGCTTTGTATTTCTACTATTTTCCCATGTCTGTCTAAGGCTACTTATTATGACTGTTTAAAGTTCTTCTTTATTTGATTAGTTCTGCTTTTTCTTCAGTGAGGTTATTTCTTGTCCATATGTGTTTACCTTTCCCATATTATTACTTCTCAAATATCTCTTTAATTTTTCCCATTTGTTAATCTTCTATAATCCTGAAATGCTGGTACATTTAGAGAGAGAGAGAGATGGACATACACTGAGCTCAACCGTACTTAGCATTTTTCTCACACATGGCTCTCTCCTGTTTTGTAGGGACACTTGTCCATAGGCACTGCTTATATAAGTAGGGCATCTGCCTCTCTTCTATCTTGTTTTAGTCTGATATCTCACTGTCACTGCTGATTAGATTCTACACTAAAGTAGTGGTAACACAGGCAATAATCTGCATAAGAAAATTCAGCTTAGTAAAAAGTATACCCAAGTAGAATTTTTAACCCTAGTTTATAGTACCCATCAGTGAGTAGACTCTGGCTTTCATGTGCTCTTTTCATCCCTAAAAATGCTCTACCATTATCTATATCTTCAAGTGTTGTTGAACTGGTATTTGAGATATTACCTTAGCGTCATTTGTAGAGTGGGATTCATAGGAAAAAGCCAACATACCAGCAGATGGTGCTAGTCTTTTACCTTTTCAGAAACCAAAACCTTTATCTTATTTCTAAAGGTAGTAGCTGTAAATGATTAAATTTCTTTGGAATTCTCAGAACATCTTAGGGTATTAAAGTAATTTTACGAAGAGATAAGGGAACAAGTTTATCCTTAACAATTTCTGTCTCTTCATGCCTCAAATTAGGCTATTCTGGTTACAGTATATTTAAAAAACCTTTTCTGATAGAAATATAACTGACTTTTAAAGTATTGTGATCTATAACAGCTACTATTTATTGAGTGCTTATTGTGTCTTGGGTACTGTGCTAAGTGTTTTATGTATGTAATGTTGGGATAGGACCAGGATGGTTTCTCCAATGATAAGTTTTAACTTAATAGATTTATAAGAATTGTGTATTACTATTAATTCTTCAAGACAAAAATTATACTCAAATAACAGTAAATTCCATTAAAATCATGGGAGGCTGGGTGCAGTGGCTCACGCCTGTAATCCCAGCACTTTGGGAGGCTGAAGCAGGCAGATCATGAGGTCAGGAGTTCAAGACCAGCTTGGCCGACATAGTGAAACCCCGTCTCTACTAAGAATATAAAAAATTAGCCAGGCGTGGTGGTGGGTGCCTGTAATCCCAGCTACTTGGGAGGCTGAGGCAGGAGAATCGCTTGAACTTGGGAGGCAGAGGTTTCAGTGAGCTGAGATCGAGCCATTGTACTCCAGCCGGGCAACAGTGCGAGACTCCAACTAAAAAAAAAAGAGAGTCAAAACATAAAATGTTTTGCTTTTGGAAGAGGGAAATAATTGGAGGAGTTTGTTACTGTTACTGTTATTATTATTATTTTTAGACACAGACTCTCTGTCACTCAGGCTGCAGCCTTGAATTCCTTGGCTCAAGGGATCGTTCTGCCTCAGCCTCAAGTAGCTGGGACTACAGGCGTGTGCCACCACACCTGGCTAAGTTTTAAATTTTTTTGTAGACACAGGGCTTTTCTGTGTTGCCCAGGCTAGTTTTCAGCTCCTGGCCTCAAGCGATCCCCTCACCTTGGCCTCCCAAAATGTTAGGATTACAGGTGTAAGCCACTGTGCCCAGCTGATTGTTATTATTGAGGGAACTGAGACCTAGAGAATTTGTCACTTTTACATAGTTCATGGTTTTTGTTTGTTTTTTGGTTTCAGGGTTATGTTTGGGATGATTATACAGAGCCATTTAATTTTTAGAATATTTAATATTTATAGAAAATTGCAAATAGAAATGATCACTAAAAAGTTATTTATTGATTGTGTGCTTGTATGTTTTGCATTCAGATGTAAAAACAGAAAATAAATGAGAAATAATTCCAGCTTCCTAAAGCAGTTTATGTGATCACCATTTCTCAACTAGTTTTCTTTTAATATTAGACTTATCTATTGGCATAACTACTTTTTCATTTAAGACTAATATACTTAACTATTAAAAATTA
Organism: Aotus nancymaae; assembly: GCF_030222135.1. Lineage (NCBI taxonomy): Eukaryota > Metazoa > Chordata > Mammalia > Primates > Aotidae > Aotus > Aotus nancymaae. The sequence continues at coordinate 4,336,999 of NW_026988507.1, read as the reverse complement.
TTTTAGTAATTAACCTTTATTTTATATTACATAAAAAAGGCAAATTTTCTGCTCTTATCTTGTGCTTTCTGATTGTAGTTACACTTGCTGGTGGAACCCAAAACAATGATTGTGTGAAAGGACACAGATTAGAAAATTGTTGACTCTATATTGCTGGAGTTGTTGTTTTTTTGTTTTTGCTTGATATTATTTAAGCAGCGAAACCATTCCCTCCTTTTTATTAAATATAATTTACACACAGTAAAATTCACCATTTTATTACTGCTTTGCAAATTTTGACACATGCAAACAGTTGTATAAGAACCACCAGAATGAAGATATAGAGCAGTTCTATTATCCCTCACATTCCTATGTCTCTGTAGTTAGTCCAGCTCTCCATCTTCAGTCTCTGGCAACCACGAATCTATTTTATACCCTTACAGTTTTGCTTTTTCAAGAATGTGATATAAATGCAATCATATTATGTGTAGCCTTTTAAGCCTGGTTTCTTTTTCTTAGTACAGTACATCTGAGATTTATACATATTGCCTGTATCAGAATTCATTCTTTTGTATTGTTAAGTAGTGTTCTGCTACGTGGATATGCTGAAGACTCTTTATTCTTTTTTAGTTAAGGAATAATTTGGATTGTTTCCAGTTACTGGTGATTAAAAACACTATAAACATTCACATGTAAGTTTTTCAGAAATTTTCACTTAATTTGGGTAAATATCAACGAGTAAAATGGCTGGGTTATACCTTAAACATTTATTATTTATTATTTATTCATTACTATTTTTTGAGGTAGAGTCGTGCTCTGTTGCCCAGACTGGAGTGCAGTGGCATGATGTTGACTCACTGCAACCTCCGCCTCCTGGGTTCCAATCAGTTCTTCTGCTTCAGCCTCCTGAGTAGCTGGGACTACAGGCGAGTGCCACCACACCTAGCTAATTTTTGTATTATTAGTAGAGATGGGGTTTCACCATACTGGCCAGGCTGGCCTTGAACTCCGACCTCTGATCCATCCACCTCAGCCTCCCAGAGTGCCTGGATTACAGGTGTGAGCCACCGTGCCTGGCACCTTAAATATTTATTTGACCGCATAAGAAACAGCTAAACTGTTTTTGAGAATAGATGAACTATTTTGTGTTCCCATTAGCAATGTGCAAGTTCTAGTTGTCCCTCAACCTTGCTAGCACTTGATATTGTTTATTTTTAAATTTTAGCCGTTCTAAAAGATGTCTAATAATATCTCATTGTTCTTTTAATTTGCATTTCCCTAAATGACTAATGATGGTGAATATTTTTAATGTATTTTTTTCCCTTAATTACTTTGATGAAGTAACTAAATATTCAGATCTCATGCCCATTTCTTTATTGGGTTGTTTTCTCTTTCTTTTTTCTTTCTTTTTATTTTTTTGAGATAAGGTCTCACTCTGTCTCAAAGGCTGGAGTGCAGTGGCACAATCTTTGTTCATTGTAACTTCAGCTCCTGTGCTCAAGTGATCCTCCCATGATAGCCTCTCAAGTAGCTGGGACTACTGGCACACGCTACCAATCCTGGCTAATTAAAAATAAACTTTTTTTTAGAGACAGGGTCTCATCATGTGGCTCAGGCTGGTCTTGAATTCCTGGGGTCAAGTGATCCTTCTGCCTTAGCCTCCTAAAGTGTTGGAATTAGAGGTGTAAACTATTGAACCCAGCCTGTTTTTTTTTTTTCATTGAATTTTATGAGTTCTTTAAAATATTCTGAGTGGAAGTCCTTCATCAAGTATATGATTCGCAGGTATTTTCACATAAACTGTGATTTGTCTTTTTATTCTCTCTTCAGTATTATTGACATATATATAATTGATTTACAGTAAGCTGAAAATGTTCTTTGTACAATCTAGCTTATTGAATTTTATAAAGTATACAATTTGGTAAGTTTTGGCATATGTATATCCTGTGAAACTATTACCACAGTCAAGCTGTGAACATATTCATCACTCTCAAAAGTCTTTTCTTGCCACTTTATAACCTCTTGCTATCCTGATGCAGCCACTAATTTGTTAGTTTCTTTTCATAACAAATTAGTTTGCATTTTAGGATTTTGTGTAAATCATACAGTTTGTACTTTTTTTAGTAAACAAAATTATTTTGAAATTCATCTGTGTTGTTTCATATGACAACGTTCATTTCTATTTTACTGCTGAGTAGTATTCTATTGTATGATATACCATAATTTGTGTAGGCATTTACTTGTTGATAGGCATTTAAGTTATTTCCAATTTTTGGCTGTTAAAAATAAGACCACTATGAACATATTGTTATATGTTACATATTGAATATGTTAGGCATATATTTAACTTCTAAAGACTTGTAATCCCAGCTCCTCAGGAAGCTGAGGTAGGAGAATCGCTTTAACCTAGGAGGTGGAGGTTGTGGTAAGCCGAGATAACACCATTGCACTCCAACCTGGACAACAAGAGCAAAACTCTGTCCCCCTCAAAAAAAGAACATTTTACATTCTCACCAACAATGTTTGAAAGTTCTAGTTGATCCACATTGTCATTCAACATGGCCAGTCTGTTTTTTGCCATCCTCATAGTTGTGTAGTGATATCTTAGCTGGCTAGAATTTGCTTTTGGTTAGTGGCTAATCATATTGAGTACTGTAAAATTCTTATTTGCATTTTTTATATTTTCTTTATATATATATATTATTGCATTTTAGGTTCTGGGGTACATGTAAAGAATATGCAGGATTGTTGCATAGTTACATGCATGGCAATGTGGTTTGCTGCCTCCGTCCCCATCACTGGCATTTCTCCCCATGTTATCCCTCCCCAAGTCCCTACCCCCCACTGTCCCTCTCCTAGTCCCCCCGCCACAGACCTCAGTGTGTGATGCTCCCCTCCCTGTGTCCATGTGTTGTCATTGTTCAACACCCGCCTATGAGTGAGAACATGCGGTGTTTGATTTTCTATTCTTGTGTCAGTTTGCTGAGAATGATGGGTTCCAGGTTCATCCATGTCCCTACAAAGGACACTAACTCATCGTTTTTGTTTTTGTTTTTTTTGAGACGGAGTTTCGCTCTTGTTACCCAGGCTGGAGTGCAATGGTGTGATCTCGGCTCACCACAACCTCTGCCTCCTGGGTTCAGGCAATTCTCCTGCCTCCCTCCTGAGTAGCTGGGATTACAGGCACGCGCCACCATACCCAGCTAATTTTTTTGTATTTTTAGTAGAGACGGGGTTTCACCATGTTGACCAGGATGGTCTCGATCTCTTGACCTCGAGATCCACCCACCTTGGCCTCCCAAAGTGCTGAGATTACAGGCGTGAGCCACCGCGCCCGGCCAACTCATCGTTTTTTATGACTGCATAGTATTCCATGGTGTATATGTGCCACATTTTCCCTGTCCAGTCTATCATCGATGGGCATTTGGGTTGGTTCCAAGTCTTTGCTATTGTAAACAGTGCTGCAATGAACATATGTGTGCATGTGTCCTTATAATAGAACAATTTATAATCCTTTGGATATATACCCAGTAATGGGATTGCTGTGTCAAATGGAATTTCTATTTCTCGGTCCTTGAGAAATCGCCACACTGTCCTCCACAGTGGTTGAACTAGTTTACCCTCCCACCAACAATGTTAAAGTGTTCCTATTTCTCCACATCCTCTCCAGCATCTGTTGTCTCCAGATTCTTTAATGATTGCCATTCTAACTGGCATGAGATGGTATCTCAATGTGGTTTCGATTTGCTTTTCTCTAATGATGAGTGATGATGAGCATTTTTTCATATGTTTGTTGGCCTCATATATGTCTTCTTTTGAAAAGTGTCTGTTCAGGCCCGACGCAGTGGCTCACGCCTGTAATCCCAGCACTTTGGGAGGCCGGGGCAGGTGGCGGATCACGAGGTCAAGAGATCGAGACCATCCTGGCCATCGTGAAACCCCATCTCTACTAAAAATACAAAAAAATTAGCCGGGCATGGTGGCACACGCCTGTGGTCCCAGCTACTCGGGAGGTTGAGGTGGAAGAATCGCTTGAACCCAGGAGGCGAAGGTTGCAGTGAGCCGAGATCGCGCCACTGCACTCCAGCCTGGGAAGAGAGCAAGACTCTGTTTCAAAAAAGAAAAGAAAAGTGTCTGTGCATATCCTTCCGCCACTTTTGAATGGGTTTGTTTGTTGTTTTTTCCTGTAAATCTGTTTTAGTTTTGTAGATTTTGGATTTATGTCCTTTGTCAGATGGGTAGATTGCAAAACTTTTTTCCCATTCTGTTGGTTGCTAGTTGACTCTAATGACTGTTTTTTTTTGCTGTGCAGAAGCTCTGGAGTTTAATTAGATCCCATTTGTCTATTTTGGCTTTTGTTGCCAATGCTTTTGGTGTTTTAGTCATGAAGTCCTTGCCTATGCCTATGTCCTGAATGGTTTTGCCTAGGCTTTCTTCTAGGGTTTTTATGGTGTTAGGTCTTATGTTTAAGTCTTTAATCCATCCGGAGTTAATTTTAGTGTAAGGTGTCAGGAAGGGGTCCAGTTTCTGCTTTCTGCACATGGCTAGCCAGTTTTCCCAGCATCATTTATTAAATAGGGAATCCTTTCCCCATTGCTTGTTTTTGTCAGGTTTGTCAAAGATTAGATGATTGTAGATGTGTGGCGTTGCCTCCGAGGCCTCTGTTCTGTTCCATTAGTCTATATCTCTGTTTTGGTTGCATTTTTAAAATATATTCTTTGGTGAAGAGCCTGTTCAAGTCTTTTGTGTACCTTTGAAATTGAGTTGTTTTCCTTGTATTCAATTTTGGAGTTCTTTATATATTATCCAGTAAGTGATTTGTAAACATTTTCTCTCAGTCTGTGGCTTGTACTTTCATTTTCTCATGAAAAAAGGAAGAATTTTTAATTTTTATACAGTTGAATTTTTTCAGTTTTTCAAGATTCATGCTTTTAGTTACATGGTTACTTGAAAATAAAAAATATTTTCTATGCCTATTTATTTATAAGGAAATAAATCTCTGATGACTGGACAGGAATGGCAAGTCACCACAAATAGCAACAATCTTAAGCCGGATGGAGTGGCAGGGGCCTATAGTCCCAGCTCCTTGGGAGGCTGAGGCAGGAGGATCACTTGAGCCTGGAAGTTGGAGATTAGCCTGGGCAACATAGCAAGACTGTCTGTTATTGAAAAAAAAAACCAACTCTGGGTTCTGGGGAGAACAATGGTGTGTAGTATGGGATATATCTGTAGAACTGTAGTTTGTACATCTTCCTTGTTGAAGGTTTGGGGAAAAAATCTCTACTTCACACTGTTGCTGGTAGTTATCTCTGATTGTGGAAGAGGAAGACAGTGAAGGGGATGCAGTAAGAAATCATTAAGAGACATTTGAGTTATGCATTTAGTTGGAACAGTGTACCTCCAACAGGACAGTATGAATCTTTCTATAGACCCACTTTCCAGCGAAACTGGAAAAAGTAGTCATTTGAAGTCTTGGGAAATGGTCCTAAGAGCATATAGCAAATGAAAAGACATTTATTCAAGAAAATCTGCTAAAACTTGGTAAGAACATTGAATTTCTGTGGTATTGAACCAAGACCAACTTCCTTTTCCTCTTTCCCAGCTCATTGAGATAGAAACTTCACTACAAACTAGTGCAGCCAAGAACACAAGATTATCTGTTCCTTTATTTCCTATTTGGAGGCTCTCTTTCTCAAAGGACCAAGTTTTTTTTTTTAATCTTACTTTTCAGCGGCCTGTTGGTGAGGTCAAGTTCTGGATGAGTTGGGCTGAGAGGCAGGAACTTACTATTTCTTACTCTACAGAGGCTGTACCTGTGTACAGTACCACTAAGAATACTGAAGACACAATCACCCATGCTGCAGCTTGTAATCCAGCAGTTCCACACAGGGAGAGGCAAATTGAGATCTGAGGCTGTTGCCCCAATTTCACCAAGTGTTTTTGTCCTCATGCTGGGTTGTCATTCAAAGAGAAGTGCACCATTGTCCTCCAGCCCCAGAGCTAGAGACTTGCCTAGGGGGAGAAGTAGGCTATAAGACAGAGTCCTAAATCTTTTTCTAAAGCAACTAACTTCATTTGTACCAGTGTAGGGAGAAGTTGAAGCCTAAGAGTATTCAAAAACAGGAGGGTGTGGTGAGAGGCAGTTAGGAGGCGATTGGTAGATGCTTTGGAGATAAACTGTAGACAGGCTAGTTGGTTGGAGAGAACCAGGGACATAAAGAGCTGGGAGGAGTATTCTTGGGGTCAGAGCAAATCTCAAACATTGGCTCCTGAAACTATTACTTTAAAGGAACCCAGATTTGTTTTGATCTGCCTGTGAAGCAATTTATGCTTCAGCACATTGTTGAAAACAACAGAGTGACCAGCCAGCAATTGGTGATGCCTCACAACTGGATGTGATCGAAGAAAGAGAAGAAGAGTGCCCTGCTATACACTGCCATCTCATGGTGACTTCAGGACTACCCAAGGCTGTGCCTCCTGAAGAGGAACATGAAGGGCTTCACACAGAGGGGAAATGATGGGAAATACACTTCACAAAAACAATCCAGCCAGTGACTAAAGAAATAACATACCCCAGAGTGAGACAATCAGTATCCAGAGTGGCTATATTAAATAAAATGGTTGGTTTCCAACAAAAAAAGTGAGATATGCAAAGAACAGAAAAGGATAAGCTATACACCAGAAAAAAACGCAAGCAACAGAAACTGCCTGTAAAAGTGACCAGATTTTGGAATTAACTTCAAATAGCCATTGTAAATATGTTAAGAGAAATAAATAAAATAATTATTCAATAAGTAAAGCAAGGTATGGTGACAATTTGCATCAAATACAGAATGTCAGTAAAGATACAGAATTATTAAAAAGAACTAAGTGGGATTCTAGAATTGAAAAATGTTAAAGCTGAAATGAAAAATTCACTAGAGGGGCTCAGTCACAGATTTGTACTGACAGAAGACAGAATTAGTTAATTTAAAGATAGGTCAACAGAGATTATGCAGTGTGAAGAGAAAAAAAGAACAGAGAATATCAACAGAGCCTCACAGAAATATGGGACGTGGCTGGGCGTGGTGGCTCACGCCTGTAATCCTAACACTTTTGGAGGCTGAGGTGGGCGGATCACGAGGTCAAGAGATCAAGACCAGCCTGGCCAACACGGTGAAACCCCGTCTCTACTAAAAATACAAAAAATTAGCTGGGCATGGTGGTGCATGCTTGTAATCCCAGCTACTCAGGAGGCTGAGGCAGGAGAATTGCCTGAACCCAGGAGGCGGAGGTTGCGGTAAGCCGAGATCGCGCCATTGCACTCCAGCCTGGGTAACAAGGACGAAACTCCGCCTCAAAAAAAAAAAATTAGCTGGGTGTGGTGGTGCACGCCTGTAGTCCCAGCTACTTGGGAGGCTGAGGCAGGAGAATTGCTTGAACCCAGGAGGCGGAGGTTGCAGTGAGCCAAGATTGTGCCATGCCACTGCACTTCAGCCTGGCGCCTGGTGATGGAGTGAGACTCTGTCTCAAAAAAAAAAAAAAGAAAGAAATGTGGGACACTATTAAAAAGTATACCAACATACACATAATGGGAGGACCAGGAGAGAACAGAGAAAATAACAGAAAATGGAAGAATGACTGAGTAGTTTTCTATCATTGCCAAGTTTATTCACAAGTTTACTGAAAAACATTAATCTGTATGTTTTGGACCCTCAGTGAACTCCAAGTGAATAAATGCAGAGATATTCACAGACACATCATAGTATAGGTTAAGGATAAAAAGAAAATCTTGAGAGCAGCAAGATAAAAACATGTCATCACTTACAAGTAAACCCCTATAGAATTAAATTAATAACTGCCTCTTTTTCTTTTCTTTTTTTTTTTTTTTGAGACAGAGTCTTGCTCTGTCACCTAGGCTGGAGTGCAGTGGCGTGATCTCAGCTCACTGCAACCTCCGCCTTCAGGTTCAAGCAATTCTTTGCCTCAGCCTCCTGCGTAGCTGGAATTACAGGGACCTGCCACCACACTTGGCTAATTTTTGTATTTTTAGTACAGATGGAGTTTCACCATCTTGGTCAGGCTGGTCTTGAACTCCTGACCTTGTGATCCACCAGCCTCAGCCCCCAAAGTGCTGGGATTACAGGTGTGAGCCACCACGCCAGGCTATAACTGCCTTCTTATCAGAAAGAATGGAGACCAAAAGGAGTGGGATAAGATCAAGGACTTAAAGGAAAAAAAAAAAAACCTGTCAACCAAGAATCTGTATTCAGGAAGCCTATCTTTAAAAATGAAGGCAAAATACAATTATTCCCAGATAAACAAGACTCAGAGAAGTTGTTGCTAGCAGTCATGCCTTATAGTAACACAGGATTTTTCTTGGCTCCTTTGCCAGGCTCACAGTAGGGGGGTGCCCTGTCTACTTGTCACACCTGGGTCAAGGCTGGCTTGTGAACCAGCATCCCACAGCTCACCTGTGCTATAGCTTGTACCCACATTCACTGGTTCCCAAGCTCTTGTCCCCACATCCAAGAAGAATGGAGATACACTGAGAGTCGAAGAGTGAGGAGGGCAGAGAATAATTTTATTGAACGATGGAACAGCTCTCAGCAGAGAGGGGATGTGGGGGTGGTCCCTCTCCATTGTGGCTGAGTCTGGGGCTTTTATGGGCTCAGAATAGGGGAGTGTGTGCTAACTGGTTCCTGAGTATGCAAATAAAGGCTAAAGCAGAGGCACCAGGGTAGAAAACCAATTAGGAAAGAGTAGGTATATGTAAAATAGTTGAAGGGTGGAGATTAATCAGAGAAAAGTACACCAGATGGGAAAATGGGTTCTCACTCTGGTTCATGGATTTGACTTGTAGCTTGGCTTTCAGTCTTTAAACTTTGTTTGGCTTGAAGGTGGGGTTTTACCAGGGACCTGCCCTTGTCTGCCTGGGCATTTGACTGTCTCCTGTCACTACCAATAAGAAGTACTAAAGGAAGTTATTTGGACTGAAAGCCAGTGATCCCACATAGTAATTTAAATATACACACACACAAAATAAACAAAGAACACCACCAGCAAAGGTAATTATGTAATTATAAAAGATAGTATGAGTGCATATTTCTTTTCCATTTCTTAATTGATTTAAAAAGCAGGCCAGGCTTGGTGGTAAAATCTTGTTTCTACTAAAATACAAAAATTAGCTGGGTGTGGTGGTACACCCCTTTGATCCCAGCTACTCAGGAGGCTGAGGCAGGAGAATCGCTTGAACCCGGGAGGCGGAGGTAGCAGTGAGCTGAGATCGCTCCACTGCACTCCAGCCTGAGGAACAAAATGAGTCTCAAAAAAAAAAAGCAATTGTGGGCTGGGTGTGGTGGCTCAAACCTGTAATCCCCGCACATTGGGAAGCTGAGACTGGTAGATTACCTGAGGCCAGGAGCTTGACACCAGCCTGGGCAACATAGCAACTGTTTCTACAAAAAAAAAATTTGAACTAGCCAGGCACAGTGTTGCCTGCTTTTAGTCCTAGCTACTTGGTAGGCTGAGGTGGGAGGATTGCTTGCTCTGAGGTGGGAGGATTGCTTGAGCTCAGGAGTTTGAGGCTGCAGTGATCTGTGGTTGTACCACTGTACTGTAGCCTGGGCAACAGAGCCAGACCCTGTCTTAAAAAGCACCTGTGTAAAACAATATGTATATAATGTATTTGGGCCTATATACATTAAAATGCAATATACTTGCAGTTACAGTGTAAGGAGATTTGTTGGTACAAAACTGTACTAAGCTGAGGAAGTGACTCTTGATGGTTTGAAGCCACAGGAACAAGGAGAACTGGAAACAATAAATATGAGGTTAATATAACCAAACTCCCTTTGCTGTTTTTATTCTCTTCACTTTTAAAAAAGTTGTAAAATTATGTAAAGTAATAACTATACAAGTATTGTTGAGCTTATAATGTTTATAAATGTATCTAACAATGATATCACAAAAAGGAGGAAAAGGAGATAGAGCAATATAGGAGTAACATCTTCACATCTCAGTGTGATTAAGTTAGTATAAATCTGAAGCTGAATCTGATAAGATATATATGGGAAGCCCTAGAGCGAACATGAAGGAAAATGAATGACAAAATACTACATTAGGAAATACTGATGTAATGCAAAAAGAAAGCAATAAAGGAAGAATGCAGAAACAAAAACATGAGATGCACACAAAACAAAAAGTAAATTAGCAGGTGAAAAATCTATATCAATAATGACAATAAATGTAAATGGATCAAATAATTCAGAAGTTAGAATCCAGGTGTGGTAAAGTACACCTATAGTCCTAGCTACTCGGGAGACTGAGGTGGGAGGATTGCTTGAGCCCAGTAGTTTGAGCTGATTGGGTAACATAGCAAGACCTTGTTTACAAAAAAAAAAAAAAAAAAGACAGAGACTGAAGATTGTCAGACTGGATAAAAATTACAGAACCCAACTATATGCTCTCTACAGGAGGCACACTTCAGATTCAAATATATAGATGGAAAATAAAAAGATGACAGATAATATTATTAGCAAATCATAACTGTAAGAAAGCTGGAGTGGCATATTAATATCAGACAAAATAGACTTTAAAACAAAAGCAGTTACTGAAGATAAAGAGGGACATTTTATATTGATTAAAAAATTGCAGTCCATTAAGAAGACATAACAATTGTAAATATATCTGCATCTAACAACAAAGCTCCAAGATAGTATGAAGCAAAAACTGATAAAAATAAAGGGAGAAATGGATTATTTAAAAATAATGGTTGCAGACTTTAATACCCCTCTTTCAGTAAGGGATAGAATAACTAGGCAGATGGTCAACAAGGAAATATAAGACTTGAACAGCATTATAAATCAACCAGACCAAACAGACATTTATAGAACAGTATCCAACAGTAGCAGAATGTATGTTTTTCTGTAGTGCAAATGGAATATTGTCTAGGAAAACACCATATGCTACACTGTAAAAGAAACTTTATTACATTAAAAAAAAACACAAAGCACAATAGAATGAAATTAGCAACCAACAGAAAGAAATTTGGGAAACTTAAAAATATGTAGAAATGGAACGTATTCCTGAAGTAACCAGTGGGTCATAGAAGAAATCAGAAGTTAGAAAATACTATGAGATTAATGAAAATGAAGAAACAATATACTGAACTTATGGGTACAGTTAAGGTAATGCTTAGAGGAAAATTTATAGTTATAAATGTCTGTTAAAGAAGAAAAATGTCAAATTGACATAGTCATCTACCTTAAGACACTGAAAAAAGAATAGTAAACTAAACCTAAAGCAGAGAAAGAAAATAATAAAGGTTCAAGAAGAAATTAATGAAATAAAAGAAAAACTAGAGAAAATTAGTTAAAAGCTGGTTCTTTGAAAATATCAATTTTTGACAAAATATTTAGCTAGATTGTGTAAGAACAAAGAGAAAACACAGATTACTAGAATTAGAAATGAAAGAGGAGACATTGCTACCAATCTTACAGAAATAAAAAGTAATGTAAAAGAATAGTAGCAGTTGTATGCCAATAAAAAGATGAGATGGACAGCTTTCTAGAAAGATACAAACTGCTGAAATTGACTCAAGAAAAAGATAATGTAAATAGACCTATAACAAGTAAAGAGATTGAATTAATTATTTTTTTTAAAGAAGCCACCTTCGAGGTAAAGCAAAGGCCCAGATGGTTTTACTAGGGAATTCTGCCAAACATCGAAAGAAAAATTAGTACAGATTCTTCACCAATTCTGGCAAGAAGCGGGGCAGATGTAACTTCTTACAGCAGTTGGTGTGGGAATGGGTAACAGGAGCATTAGGGAAGTGGCAGTAAGTTATTTATCTTCCCCTGTGACTGGAAATTAAGATCCTTGCCTTGAATGGAAACTTTTTTTCATTTATAGTAGCTTCCTGCATTCAATTATCTTGTAACTAGTTTATAAAACTTTTAACTTCCTTAAAAGACATTGTATTGCCTGAGTGAGGGAAACCTTTTGAAGGTATATTATTAAATCTGAATTTATTTAAAAATAGTGGGGTTTTGAGTTTACAAGATTATACCAAATACTAGTTGTATTTCTAGGTTCTAATATAATAATGTCAATTTAAAGACATTACTAAATTTCTCATATTCAGGTTTTTATTTACCTAATTTTTAGTGTTAAGGTCAGTTACAAGAATAAAGGACCCTTACATGTTCCTTGAATCATTTCATGAAGGTTAAAGAGTATAAGCTGGGGCTGAATTGGCTGATTTTTAAAAATCACTTTTTCCTGGAAATCTACTTGTATATCATACCTGTCAGATATCATTTGTATGAATCTCACTTGAGTATTAGAAATCTTTGAGGTTGGTAGGTCAACTTATAGCATCTTTTTCCCCTCTGTTTATGTGTATTCGTGTGTACGTATTTGTGTGTCTGTGTTTAATATGAATTGTGGCATACTTGTTTACCATTTGGGATCTAAATTATGGCTTTCCATTAGCATCCCAATATGCAGCACTGGTGGAATTCTAGATTAAGATGATGTTTCCTCCCTTCCAAGTTTCTAAACCTTTTTGTTAACTATTTCAGGAAGCGAGTCAGACTGCTGTTACTGCCAATAAATTAGGCAGCCATGTACATATACAAAATGATAATAATAGTGGCTAATATTTGTTGAGTACTTAAGTATCAGGCATTGTGGCCGGAGAATTGTTCCAGCTAAAACTTAGATTATTTGAAAACATTTTCAATTTACTGCTTGACAGTAAATGATTGATTGAGCTATGACTAGTTCTCAATGAGGGGCAGTTTTGCGTCACAGAGAACATTGGGCAATGTCTGGATATATTTTTGATTGTCATAACTGGGGAGTGCTGCTGGCATTTAGTGGGTAAGTGGCCAGGGGTTCTGCTGAATAATGTATAATGCTCAGGATGATCCTCCCACGAGAATTATCCAGCCTGAAATGTTAATAGTGCTGAGGATGAGAACTCCTGGCCTGGAGTGATTGTGCATTCATCCTATGAGCTGTGTTTTAGGGAAAATGATGCTTTCTTTTAGTGTTTGGTTGAACTATATTTTCATGCTAGTGCTCTAGGACATAAGCTGATCACCAGAATGTCCAATTCCAGAAAGGCTGCAGTGTTTGCCATCTCAGAGAAAACCTAAAACTATTTTTTGATCACTGCTCTCTATGCCTGACTCAGTCTTCCAAAATGTCTATTTCTATTTGCAATAGTGACATGATCTAAGGGGCTTCATTGCTCTTTTATGCCCTTGGGTTTTGGTTAGGGTATCCTTATTGCATCCCATACGACTCAATCATTGAATCCTGGTGAGAAAAAAATTTTAGTTTTCAAATTTTTTCTCTTTCAGAAATTCCTGGATTCTCTTTTGAAAATTTATTCATTGATATTCTTACAGTTTGATGCATTAGTAGTTTTATGGATGGGAGAATGACATTACAAAGCATTTTAAAGCTTTGCTATATTGGAACTCTCTATTATGTATAAGGCAGGAGAAACATTAACTCATTAGCTCAGCCAATGTCATGTGAGCTAAGTGGTTTGGTGAAGTCATGATTCCACTTTAGGTATGTCTAACATAAAAGTATACTATATTAATTTGACTGCCAGATGGATGCAAATAGAATTTAGTTTATAGCCGAGCATGGTGGTAGGCGCCTGTAATCCCAGCTACTTGGGAGGCTGAGGCAGAGAATTGCTTGAACCCGTGAGGTGGAGATTGCAGTGAGCTGATCGCGCCACTGCACTACAGCCTGGGTGACAGATCAAGATTCTATCTTTTAAAAAAAAAAAAGAGAGAATTTAGTTTAAATATATTAAGGAACTAATCTTTTCATTCATTTTATAAGTTATTCAGGACTCATATTTTTTTCTCTTCTGCTTGAAGTACTTTATTGCTGTTGCTTATCTTAGTAATTTCTAGCAGGTAAACTTAACCTTTTGAAGAATGTTTTAACCTACGTTATTGTAATAATTGGTGAAAATCCGATGGTACTATTTTTCTCTGAAAGAATTTACTTGGAGTAACGAATTAATACAGTGTTAGGCAAGAGAGTATTTGCTTACACATATTTAGATAGGTGTTTCTAATTAGAGAACTTTTGACATGTTACAATTTTTATTTCAGTGTACTTCATGAGACTCTAAAGCAGTAATTCTCTAAGTTAGGTTTCTCAGAACAGCAGGATCAGCATCATCTGGGAGACTGTTAGAAATGCAAATATTCATACTTACTGAGTCAGAAACTCCGGGGTTAGGGCCAAGCAGTCTGTTTTTAACAGGTCCTCCAGATGATTCTGAAGCTTGAAGTTTAGGAACTACTCTGCAGAGAGTGATTTGTTGAAATAAGTTCACTTAATTTTAATCCAGTATATTTGTTCTTGTTCTCTTTTTGTTCCTACCACATTTTAAACTTGTATTACTTGTGGGAAGATAAACTGTCCAAATTTCTGACTGAACTCACATAGCTCACATGAAGTGTTTAAAGAAAGACAGTTTGAGAAATATTATTTCAAGGGATCAGGATAGGTATTTATATAAATCACTATTTTAAAAAAGCCCTCAAGAGATTTAATTCAAAATCCTGTATTGTGGGAGTGTGATTGTTTGGTACTGAGGAGCTGCTGAGTTAAACAGATTCCTGAGACATGAAATCAAAAATTTTTTTAAAAAATCCACATGCTTTCATAGAAACTTGTACAGGTGCGGTGGCTCACGCCTGTAATCCCAGCACTTTGGGAGGCTGAGGCGGGCAGATCACGAGGTCAGGAGTTCAAGACCAGGCTGACCAATATGGTGAAACCCAAGTCTCTACTAAAAATACAAAAATTAGCTGGGTGGTACAAGCCTGTAGTCCCAGCTACTTGGGAGGTTGAGGCCGGAGAATCGCTTGACTCCGGGAGGTGGAGGTTGCAATGAGCCGAGATCGTGCCACTGCACTCCAGCCTGGGTGACAGAGCAAGACTCCATTTCAAAATAAACTTTAAAAATGGAGTCTGGGTGTGGTGGATCATCCTTGCACTTTGGGAGGCTAAGCTGGACGGATTGCTTGATCCCAGGAGTTTGAGGCCAGACTGGGCAACATAGTGAGATTCCGGCTCTATTTTTTTTTTTTGAGACAATCTTACATTGTTGTCCAGGCTAGAGTACAGTGGCATGTTCTGGGCTCACTGCAGCCTCAGCCTCCGAGGTTCAAGCAATTCTCATTCCTCAGCCTCCTGAGTAGCTGTGATTACAGGTGTGCACCATTGTGCCCAGCTAATTTCTGTGGGGTTTTTTTTTGTTGTTGTTGCTGCTTTTTTTAGTAGAGATGGGGTTTTGCCATTTTGGCCAGACTGGTCTCGAACTCCTGGCCTCAAGTGATCCACCGGCCTCACCCTCCCAAAGTGCTGGGATTACAGGCATGAGCCACTGTGCCTAGCCTCTGTCTCTATATTTTAAATAAAATATATAAAAAATGAAACTTTAAAAATGGAAATTAGGATGATAACATATGAGAAGAGGTAGTATGCTGAAAACTGCAACAATTTAAAGAAAAAAATCTTAAAATATATTCTAAAAGTTCATAGTATAGTATATATCATGGAGAAATGTTCTTTTAAATAGTAGTAGAAAAGAATTCCAGATCTGGATACCTATAATAGTACTGTTAGTCTATTTGGAAATTTAATTGTAGTGTAATAAGTATTAATTCTCTAATTAATGTATCCATAATGACTGAATTGCCATTGACATGATAGTGTATTATGTATAACATATAGAAGATACATCACATTAAATGTACAGAGCTGTGCTATTATCTATAGCTTCCAAATCTTTGGGGCTTGCTTCTTAGTAATACACAAGCAGTACATTAATTTTGAGATATTTCAACTGATGACCTTAATTTTTCTCCTTGTAAATCAAATTTTTTTATGTGCAGCTTATGCTACTAAAGTCTTAACTTGAGTCTCTCCCTAATCATCTTTCAATATAGGTGCTACATACTTTATTCTTGTTGGTAGACTAATTTGTATTTTATGTTAGTTTAGCTTACTATACATTAGCCTTTCTTAGCATTGTCTTAGATGATAGGGACTAAGTAAAAAGACTATTACCTTTAAAGTTTATATTATACTCAACAAGTAAAATTTTAACAAACTGGACTATTTAGTAATTTGGTTAATAAGAATGGTTAAAATCCCAGTTTATACCTGTCTCCCCTGCCCCCTAGAAAATGCTATAGATTTAGGATATAGATGGCAGAGTAGGGGTAACCTCTTATGGTATTAATTTGCTGTTTTTCACTTTACTCCCAACTTCAGGCATCTGACCTCATCATAACTCTGGATAGAGGCCAGGAATATATACATTCTGTGTAAAAAAGAATATATTCATAACTTAGATGTATGTTAGTACTTAGTACTGTTTTCGATAGTTATATGTATATAGATAGAGAAGGCAGAGAGAGAGAGAAATAATAAAAGACTTCAGAGAGTAATAAGAAAAAGACTGTAGGGCCTAGATCAATCTGTATTTGCTCTGAAGTTATATACAGTATATGGAGTTTACTTCACAGTGTGTTTACTTAGGTTAGTAAGAAAATCAGTCTATTCAGACTTTCTACTTAATTTTTCTTTAAATTAATTTAAAATTTTAAATAAATGACGTTCATTTACATGCTAATCTATTATACTTAAAAAATCATACAATATGTTATGTAATCTGAATTTTGGGAAATAATGGGCTGTTTTTTCATCCTAAAGCTGATACTTGTCAGTTATAGAAAACCTGGAAACATCTGAAAAAGTGTCTGGAAGAAACTGTAAATCTTCTCTGTGAACCTACCACTCAGAAATAATCACAATTAATATTTTGGTTTATTTCTTCCCAGTCTTTTAGAAAATAAATTTCTTAAGTTGGCATCACTTATATCTTCCTTTACTAGTTTTTTAACCTGTTATAAACACAATAACTTTTCCATATCTTTAGTTTTTAAATCATTTTAATAACTTCATATTTGTGTCATAATTATAACTTTTTTATATTGTCATACATTTAAAGTTACCCTTTTGCGTTAATGTTTTAATTTTGCAGTGAACCTTCTTGTTTATAAATCTGTCTATAAATCTGTCAATCTTTATCTGTGTCTGATTATTTCCTTTTAGATTTCTAGATGGTTAATTACTGAGTCAGGAAATGTAAATGTTTTCAAGATTCTTAACGTATATTGCCAAGTAGCCATCCAGAAACACTGATCCAATTTAACATCCACTAGCAGTATGTAAAATGTCTGTAGAGTAATACCTTTGTCAGCAGTTGGTATCGTAGTTGCATTTCAAAAATCTTTACTATTCTATTTGTGAAAAATTGTACTTTGTTCTGTCAAATATTGTCAAAATACTAAAAATGTTATTTTACATTATAGTTTTAAGTGGATTAATTGAATGTTTAAAAAATTATACCTGGACTTTAACAATTTAAATTAAAATGTGATTTAATAGAACATTGTCAACAACCAGGAGATTTGGAAATATTTGGTCATTGTAATGGTCAGAGAGTCCATTGGGAATCATCATTTGATTAATAGACTTTCACTTGAACTTTAGGTCTTGCCTCTGATGATTACTTTGATTTTTAGAGTAATTCTTGTTAGTTTTCTGTTATCTTTCAGTTTTGCCAAATCAACAAGACTTGACATACGGTCCTATTAAAATAATAACTAATTTATTCAATAATATTATTGAAACAAAACAGCTTTAAAAGCAAGAGAAAATTCTTACTGAGAAGTACTTTTTTATAGAAAAATAAGTCCTTGCTCTTTTATAAAGTTTTGAGAATGGCCGTTATAATGTAGGAATGTAAGAGTACCGCTTTGAAATTAGACTTTTTAGTGATTGATTAAGATTATGTCATTTGCTTACAATATTTATATTGGATAAGTTGTTTAACTTCTAGGTCTCAGTTTCCTTATCTATTAAATAAGGTTAAAAACAGTTTCTTATAAGGATTATGAAAATTAATACACATAAATTATTTGTTTAGCAGATTGCCTAGTAGTTGGTAAATGCTAAATAAATGCTGGTTACAGTTCAGCAGATTTTGATAGATTTATTTATTCAACCAGTATTTACTGAGCACTTACAGTGTGCCACACACTTTGTAGACATTGCTGATACAAACAGACAATCTCTAATGGAACTTACACTGCAGTTAGGGAGGAGGGGGTAGAATTTATATTGAAAATTAGAATAACCATAAATAAGAATTTAAAAACTTGGGATAAATTGCCTTATAATTAAAGAATGACTTCTGCCCTTTGGGGACGGAGTACCTTGCACTGTTTTTGTTTTCTGTATAAGTTTTATTCATATGAAAAGTGATGTGATTAGTATATGCTTTTATCTTTAAAAATTTTTTTTTTCTTTTCTTTTTTTTTTTTTTTTTTGAGACGGAGTTTCGCTCATTACCCAGGCTGGAGTGCAATGGTGCGATCTCGGCTCACCGCAACCTCCGCCTCCTGGGTTCAGGCAATTCTCCTGCCTCAGCCTCCTGAGTAGCTGGGATTACAGGCACGCACCACTGTGCCCAGCTAATTTTTTGTATTTTTAGTAGAGACGGGGTTTCACCATGTTGACCAGGATGGTCTCGATCTCTTGACCTCGTGATCCACCCGCCTCGGCCTCCCAAAGTGCTGGGATTACAGGCTTGAGCCACCGCGCCCGGCTTTTTTTTCTTTTTTGTTTTAGAGATGAGGTTTCACCATGTTGGCCAGGCTGGCCTCAAACTCCTGACCTCAGGTGATCCACCCACCTCGGCCTCCCAAAGTGCTGGAATTACAGGCATGAACCACTGCTCCCGGCCTGCTTTTTTTCACTTGGGAAACTCAAGCTGCTAGAAAATAAAGCATCTGATTTTTATATGGTAATACATGTTGGAATTAATGATACTATAATAATTTTTCTGAGAAGGGAAGAAGGAATTGCTTTGTCGGTAACTAAACAGCAGAGTACATTTACATTTTAATGTAAATTGATAGAAATTATCTTCCTTCCTTCCTTCCTTCCTTCCTTCCTTCCTTCCTTCCTTCCTTCCTTCCTTCCTTCCTTCCTTCTTTCTGTCTCTCTCTCTCTTTCTTTCTTCCTTCCATTTTTCCTTTCTTTCAACGGAGTTTTACTCTTGTTGCCCAGGTTGCAGTGCAATGGCACGATCTCAGTTCACTGTAACCTCCGCCTCCCTGGTTCAACTGATTCTCCTGCCTCAGCCTCCCCAGTAGCTGCGATTATAGGTGCCCGCCACCACACCCAGCTAATTTTTTGTATTTTTAGTAGAGACGGGGTTTCACTATGTTGACCAGGTTGATCTTGAACTCCTGACCTCAGGCTGTCCATCTACTTCAGCCTCCCAAAGTGCTGGGATTACAGGTGTTAGCCACCAGGCCCGACTGAAATTATTAATTTTCTTTGCTTAGCTGTTAAAATTGTCCCCCAAAATTAAAGAAAAATATAGCATTTATTTTTTAGAGTGTTTGTTTTAAAAATTACTTATGAAATAGTTTTGAGTCTCACTAAATCCCCCACTCCCATAAAAACAAAGCTGGAAGAAATTGTACTACTTATATATGGCTGCGTTACAAATTACCCTCAAACCCAGCGCTTAAAACAACAAGCATTTATTATCTTAAAGTTTCTGTGAGTTCTGAATCTGGTCACAGTTTAGCTCTAGCTTAGACTCTAGCTAAGAGTCTCTCACAATTAATCTGTTGCAACCAAAACTGCAGTCATGGTGTTGGCCTGGGTTTCAGTCATCTCATAGTTTGACTAGGGAAGGGTCTGGTTTCAAACTCACTCAGTGATTGTTGGCAGAATTCATTTCCCTGTGGCCCATTGAAATGAGGGCCTTAGTTTCTTGCTGACTGTTGGCTGGAGGCCTCCCTCAGTTATTTGCTTCTCCATGGAGCAACTCACTGTAGGGCAACTGTTTTTCTTCAGAATAAGCAAGTTGGAGAAAAAAAGAACAAGATGGAAATGAGTCTTTACGTAACCTAATCTCAGAAGTGAAATCTTATCACTTCTGTTGTATTCTGATCTTAAATCAAGTCAGTAGGTTCATCCTCTACTCAAGGGGAAAGAATTATTCAGTGATGTGAATAGCAGGAGTCAGGAATCATTGGGAGCCTTCGTAGAAGCTGCCTGCCTGAAGAGCAGAGTAAAACATCTACAAAAAACTAAATGTTAAAGTGTTTCTGTGAGCTCTAAATATAAGAGAATGGGGTCAAATCAGAAGTACAAGACTCGATGAGGGAGTAAGCATGGAGAAACAATGTATCATCTGTCGGACCAGAAAATATGAAAACCCCCAAATAATCTACTTACTAGAAAACACAGTGGACTGATATAAGAAAAGCAAGTGGAATTGGAATGGGTGCAAGTAGTATGTTGTAAGGTTGAAGGGGATACATCACCTGGTCATTATGAACTCTCAAAACTATGTAGCCGTAGCTCCCTTTAAGGCTAAAACCCAAACTAAGAGGAAATTCCTGGAATGCAGTCTAAATTGAGCAGTACAGGAACAATAGAGATAAAACAGAAGAATCAGATGAAAGTGGGAGAGGAGAACACAGCCAGAAAATCTGTGAAAACAAGCTGCTTTTTGAAGACCACACAAAAACAACAGAATGACCATGCCTCCATCTAGAAGTTCAGAAAAACTGATTCATTTAAAAATTAGCAACAGAAAATGGTAGAAGTAAAATCCAAGAGAAAGTTATCATAAAGGAAAAAAAAAGGAATAAAATAATATCTTAAAGACCGTGAATGCAATTCAGAAAGACATGTCCCCAAAACAAATGAGTACTATTACCTCCTCTTTCAAAACAAGCAGAAAGAAATTAAGAAAATGTTGTAATGAAAGAAAACATAAAAATATAAATTGGAATTTAAAAAATTCAAAAATAAGGCAATAGAACTCAGAAAAGAATAGGAAACGTGTACACAAAAATTGTAGTCCGGCCAGTACTTTCTATATAACCGTGACTCCTTTTGGGAATGGATACACTGCTTTGTTATATAGAGCAGGATTTCATAATCCCAGCACTATTTACATTTTGAGCTGGAAAATTCTTAGTTGTGAGAGCTGTCCTGTGCATTATATGATGTGTAGCAGTATTCCTGGTCTCTGTCCACTACATGCAGTATGTTTCATCTCTGTTGTGACAAACGAAAATGTCTCTTCATTGCCAAGTGTACCCTAGAGGGCAAAATCAGTCCTAGTTAAAGAACCACTGCTTTAGAGAAGTGTTAAATATTGCTACAGAGAGCCTGTTCTGTTGAATTTGATCAACCATGAAGACCCATCTTCAAATTGTAAGGGAATGAAAACCCTATAAAAGAAATAAATCAGCCAGAATAAGGCCATTACAGATTGGATTATACATTTCATTAAAAAATATGTACACACATATATATATATACCTATGTATACATACGTATCATCTGTGAGTAATTATACACTCACTGGATCAGTCCTGGAGTTAGACACAGTATGCTAATTTCAAAGTATCAGTATACGATATAATAAAAATTTTATTAAGAGAATTTTAATATGAAATATATTTTGTTCCATATTTTTATATTTACTCCTTAATCTTAGATTTCCCAAATTATTTTCAGTTTTTCCATGTTAATCTTCTGTACATTTTAGCATATTGAAACCTTTTTTAAAAGAAATATCTTCTTGATTGTAACTTGTACTACCATTTTTTTTTTTTTTTTGAAATGAGTATCACTCACTGTGTCTTCTGGGCTGTAGTGCAGTGGTGTGATCTCAGCTCACTGCAACCTCCACCTGCTGGGCTCAAGCAATTGTCATGCCTCAGCCTCTGAGTAGCTGGGATTACAGGTGTATACTACCATGTCCAGCTAATTTTTGTATTTTTCATAGAAACTGGGTTTCACCATGTTGGCCAGGCTGGTCTTGACCTCTTGGCCTCAGTTGATCCGCCCGCCTTGGCCTCCCAAAGTACTAGGACTACAGGCATGAGGCTCTGCGCCCGACCAACTTATACTACTACTGTAGAGAGACTTAGTTGTTTATATATAGGAAAGGCACCTTGCCAGTGCTTGTATATAAAAATCTAAGAAAATACTTACAAGTTTGTAGGAAAGGCACATCAAATTTTATCAGTTGAGTCCTCAGTACTTGCTTAGTGTAACTAAGCCCTTAAAGTATAACATGTTGATTATGCTTTGGAATAAAGGTCAGATTATCAAAGGTCATTACTCGCTAGCCTTCCAGTAAGTACCAAGTCTTAACGAGAGTAATGGATGTATTTTCACCCGAGATAAAAGACCTCCACTTGATCTGTTATGATTTTTCTTGGAAGTACTTTACTTGGATTGGTTTGAGGACTTCACTGTAACTCTGCTTTTCAGGCTTTTAAAAATGGAGCTGTCTTTGCTGGTTGAATTTCTCAGGACAGTATTTCACCAACTGCCTGTAAGATGTAAGGTTTGTGGGTGGGAGTTTCAGGAAGGATTTGTGAATCTGACAAAAGCTGCTTATTGTATCCTATAGATTCATAATGCACATTAACATACTTAAGTATTCTTAGCTAAAGGAACCTGTTTAAACCCATATTTCTCAGAGTTAATTGATATGGAATCTGTTTATGGTGCAGTATCTGTTAACATTTTGAAGAACAAATATTTTATGGCCAGTTGTGGCAGAACAATTCTGGTACAAGATAAAACTTGCTGTTTCCTCAGTAACTGTTAAATGACCAGTAAAGGGGAGGTATAAAAAGTATTAATATAAAACTTGTAGAGAATTAAGGGAAAAATTTGAGGATGAAGGAGGGACACTAGTATTTTTTTTTTAAATTAGAGAGTAGATTTAAAAAGACGACTTGTGAAAAGGGCTATAAATTGAAGTTGTGGAATTAGATTTGGCATATGCTACAAAATTTTATAAAAATAGAATATTCACTAGCAAAGGTTCTCTAGAAACAAAGTAGAAAACACAAATGTGCAACATTAGGTATCAGAAGAATACATAGCCATAAATTTGGAGGAGATTAAAAAAATGAAAAACCTGTGAAATAAAACTAATACTAATAAGTTTAAACATCTGAATCAAAAATTACCTTTTTTTTTTTTTTTTTTTTATTGCAGAGTCTTGCTCTCTTGTCCAGGCTGGAGTGCAGTGGCATGATCTCGGCTCACTGCAACCTCCCCCTCCCAGAGTTCAAGCAGTTCTCCTGTCTCAGCCTCCTGAGTAGCTGGGACTATAGGTGCTTGCCACCACGCCTGGCTAATTTGTTTTGTATTTTAGTGGAGACAGGTTTCACCGTATTGGTCAGGCTGGTTTCGAACTCCTGACCTCAGCTGATGCACCCACCTCGGCTTCCTAAAGTGTTGGGATTACAGGCGTGAGCCACCTTGCCCAGCCTAAAATTTACTGTTTTTAATGGGAACATTTAACGTGTTGAGAAAATAGCTGACAGTTTATTAGGGGTTAAATCACTTGCTTGATATCATATATACTAACCAGTGACAGAACTAGAACTTGAACTAAAGTCCTTTTTGTCAACAATGTCTGTAGGCTCACCTGTTGGGCTCTATTGTTTCATAATGAAGAGAAAGGAAACCTCGGAGAACAAAACTTAAGAAGTGAAAAATGGGCTGAGTGCGGTGGCTCACACCTATAATCAGCACTTTTGGAGACTGAGGTGGGTGGATCACTTGAGCAGTTTGAGACCAACCTGGGCAATGTGGAAAAGCCCCATCTCTACTAAAAATGAAAAAAATTAGCTGGGCATGGTGACACGCACCTGTAATCCCAACTACTAGTGAAGCTGAGGCACGAGAATTGCTTGAACCTGGGAGGCAGAGGTTGCAGTGAGCCGAGATCATGCCACTTTACTCTAGCCTCGATGACAGAGCTAGACTCTGGCTCCAAAAAAAAAAAAAAAAAGTGAAAAATGATTCTTATGATTGAAAAAAAAAATCCAAAGCTTAGAAAAAGATTGAAAGCAGTCTGATTAATTTTGTAATAAAATTTGACCAAGATTATGTCAAGATTTAAATCTAGACCAGCCTTAATCATAACTATCAATAACTAAATATAAAATTAGCTAATTCAGTAGCACTACAATGAAGAATATATTATAACACGTAGAGGGCTATGTTAGATTCATTGAAAATTAGGTGTGAAAAAATTTATGATCATCTTAGTAAATGAGGAAAATAAATTGATAGAATATTTAATCAGAAAACAAACATGCTCAATGGTGAAATGTTAGAGCAGTGGTCCCCAACCTTTTTGGCACTAGGGACCAGTTTTGTGGAAGACAGTTTTTCCACAGACTGTGGTAGAGGATGGTTTCAGGATGATTTAAGCTCATTATATTTATCATTAGATTCTCATAAGGAGCATGCAACCTAAATCTCTTGTATGCACAGTTCACTGTAGGGTTCACACTCCTATGAGAATGTAATGCCGCTGCTGACCTGACAGGAGGTGGAGCACAGTTTCGCTTGCTTGCCACTCACCTCCTCCTAACAGGCCAGTACCAGTCTTTGGCCTGAGGGCTGGGGACCCCTGTGTTAGAGTCCTTCCCACTGCGGTTAGAGAGATGATACGATATTCTGCATTATCTTTTTAAAATAACATTGCTTTGGAAGTTCTAGGCAGTGCATAAGGGAAAAAAGTATAAATGTTGGAAAGGTTCTGTGGTTTGATTTGTCTCCACCAAAACTCGTAAGTTTGATCTCCAGTGGGGCAGTGTTGGGAGCTGGGGTTTAGTGGGAAGCATTTGGGTCATGGAGGGTGATTAATAGACTAAGACTTTCCCTTGGGCATTGAGTGAGTTCTGCTCTGGGAATGGATTAGTTCCCAGTAAGGTGGGTTGTTACAAAGTCAGGACACCCCTCTGATTTTGCCTCTTCACAGTCTGCTTCTCCCTTTTGACCTTTCATCATGTTTTGACCTAGCACAAAATCCCTCACCAGAAGCTCATAAGATGCTGGTGTCATGCCCCGTGAAATTCCCATCCTGCAGAACCATTGGCTAAATAAACTTGTTTTCATTATAAAATACCCAATCTCAGGTGTTCTGTTATAGCAACGCTAAACAAAGACAAAAGAAGAGAACATTATCACTACTTTTAGGTTAAATAGAAAAGCAAAGAAACAATAGGAAAACTATTTGACCTAATAAGAGACTTCTATAAAGTGGTCAGAATCCAAAAAGATAAATATGCAAAAATTTTATTTAATTTTGTTTAGAGTTTGGGTCTCACTCTGTTGCCCAGGTTGGAGTGTAGTGACAAGATCGTAGCTTACTGCAGCCTCAAACTACTGAGTTCAAGCAATTCTCCTACCTCAGCCTCCTGAGTAGCTAAGACTACAGGCGTGTGCAGCCATACCTGGCTAATTTATTTTATTTTATTTTATTTTATGAATCGAGGGTCTTGCTGTGTGGCCCAGGCTGATCTCGAACACCTGGCCTCAAGTGATCCTCCTGCCTCAGCCTCCTGAGTCGCTAGAATTAAACCCAAGTCACGATATCCAGCCAAATATGTAAAACTTAGTATCTACTGTTTAAAAATATGATACCAGCAATTCCAATTAATATTAATAGAAAAAAGATCCAACTTAATGTATAAAAATAAACACAGTGGAAAAACATGTAAGACCTATATGAGAAAAATGAAGCTGGGTGCAGTGGCTCACCCTTATAATCCCAGCACTTTGGGAGGCCGAGGTGGGCAGATCACCTGAGATCAGGAGTTCAAGACCAGCCTGGCCAACACGGTGAAACCCCATCTCTACTAAAAATACAACAGTTAGCAGGTCTTGGTGGCAGGTGCCTGTAATCCCAGCTACTCGGGAGTGCTTAGGCAGGAGAATTGCTTGAACCCGGGAGGCAGAGGTTGCAGGAGCCGAGATCGCGCCACTGCACTCCAGCCTGGGTGACAGAACAAGACTCTGTCTCAAAAAAAAAAAGAAAAACTTAAATGAAACTATGGAAGAACATAAGCTATGCCTGCATAAATGAAATGTGTCTTATTCCTGATTGGGATAGCTTAATATTTTACATGATGACTATTTTCCTTATATTGACTGAAAAGTTTTAGGTAATTTCAACTGAAATTTCTTAGCACTTCATTACTTTGCTGTTTTCTAGTAGTTAGAAGAGTACCTTCTACATAGTTGGCACTAAGTTGTTTTTTAAATTAACGAATGCAAATTTATTCCAGGGAAATGACAGGAAAAATATGCAAAGAAGTATGTATATAGACATTTATAATAGTTTTGTTTGTGTTAGCAGAAAAACTAGAAGCAGTCTAAAATGTTCATTAAAAGGTGACTTAGAATGCTGTGCTACTACTACTAAAAAGTAGTATCAACTATAAATACAACACAGTATATAACATGCATGTTGACATATGAAATGACTATGTATGTGTGTGTAGGTATGGGTATTGAGTATGACAGAGGAAGGTGTAGAACAGTCATCCTCAAACTTTGGCTGCGCATGAGAAACACAATTTAAACCAAAACAAAAAGCAATAAAAACAAACAAAAAGTGGGGCCTTAGTGTGCAGGCCCCACTCCCAGAAATTCTGATTTCATTGCTCAGAAATAAGGCCTAGGCATTGGATATTTTTTAAAAGTATGTGGGTAATTGCAGTGTGCAGTTAAAGTTGGTCTAGAGAAATTTGCACTAGGTTGGCAACAGTAGCCAATTCTCAGTGGTGCAAGGTTAAAACCCACTGCTTCCCCAGCAACTGGTAAAGGACCAGTGGAGGAGAGATCTGAAAAGTAGTCATTTCATGAGGGCATTAGAAAAAAAATGCTAAGTAAGTAAATTCTTACTAGCTTTTAACTTATTTATACCTAGTGTTCCATTATTGGAACACTAAGCATATGGTAGTAATTTATATCCTACTGCTCAAGGACATCTCCAAGGTCTGATTGCAAAAACTCAAAAAATTGGAACCTCTCACATAAATGGGTTAATTTGCTAAAACTATTGAGGTAACTAAAATAAGGAAATGAAAAATTTATGTTGAAACTTATCTTTGGTTTTGTAAGTGTGCCAGACTTGGTCTTTGGTTTCCATATCTTTCATGGCAGAGTGGTCAATACATGGGATAAAATATTTTAGCTTCAAATAAGATCACCATACAAGTAAACTATGCTTTTTGCTTACTTTATTGAGTCAGAGATTCCTTGTGTATCTTATTACATGGTTGTAAATTAGTTATTTACACCTAGTGATCTTACATCTTAAAGCTACTGAAATACTATGTAATAAGTTAAAAAGATTACTAAAAAATAAATCTTCACGAATATGTATAACCTATTTTATAGATACGCTTTGAGGCGTTAAAAACAGGGAAATGGGACAACTTAGTTATGACTTACAAAATGAAAAATAAATGTTTGGAAATTGCCCAATATAAAATTTATAAATTATAGCACTGATTCTCTGTTATTTTATTTATTTAACAAATACCTATTGGGTGTTTCTATGTACTAGACAATTAAGATGACTTCTTTAAAATGTTATGGACAGGCATGGTGGCTCATGCCTGTAATCCCAGTACTTTGGGAGGCTGAAGCATGAGGATTGCATTGCTTGAGCTTAGGAAGTCGAGACCAGCCTGGGCAACATAGCAAGATCACATCTCTACAAAAAATTTTAAACATTAGTCAAGTGTGGTGGCCTGTGCCTGGGTACTAGCTACTGGGAGACTGAGGTGGGAGGATCGCTTGAGCCCTGCAGATCGAGGCTGCAGTGAGCTGTGGTTGTGCCAATGCTCTCCAGCCTGGGCGACAGAGCAATATACTGTCTCAAAAAAAAAAAAAAGTTATATCCCCTCTTCATGTTTTAGTTCTTCATCTATTCAGCAAATATAAACTATGCCCATATGCCCATTTTGCCTAACATTATAGATACAAATTTCTGAGTTCATTTAGGTTGGATTTTGAATTCTAACTCTGCTCTTCCTAGCTTTGTGACCTTGGGCAAGTTACAAGTCTTTCTGTGTCTCATTTGCCTCATCTGTAAAACGGGAATAATAATGGAACTGGTCATAGAACCAGTACTGTTATACATGTAAAGTGCACAGAATAGTGCCTAGCTAAGGAAGAGTGACTACCCAATAAATGTTAGGCACTAATATAAAACACAATACCTGTTCTCTAGAAGCTTACCAAGAGAGTGATATATGAATAGTTATAATGCAGTGTCATCAGTGTATTTGTTTACTTACTGCTACATTTTGAATTATCATATGTTTTGTGTCCACCAAATCTTCATTTCCTTCGTTATAATCTAGATTAATTTCTACTGATAAATTTTAAAACCCAGTTGAAAATTGTGAGGTGCAGTGACTCACACCTGTAATCCTAGCACTTTGGGAGACCAGGGTGAGTGGGTCACTTCAGCTCGGGAGTTCGAGACTAGCCTGGGCAATGTGTTGAAACCCCATCTCTACAGAAAATACAAAAATTAGCTGGGTGTGACCCAGCTACTTTCAGGGGGCGGAAGCGGGAGGATCACTTGAGCCCAGGATGTGTGTGGAGGTTGCAGTGAGCCGAGATCGTGCCACTGCACTCTGGCCTGGGTGACAGCGTGAGACTTTGTCTCAAAAAAAAAAAAAAAAAAAGTTGTGGAACATTTAGGTTTTGATTAATTCTTTGTAAGATGAATATCTTTTGTATATGTTTGTTTGATGATTTTGTTTGTGACTGTAATTTTCTTGACTAATTCAGAGTAAACCACATAGGAAGAAAACATTTATGTTTTAACTCCTACCTACTATGTGAGGTAACGCATTTGTTAATTAGCCAGGTTTAACCATTCCACAATGTACATATACTTCAAAACAGTATGTTGTACATGACAAAAACATACAATGCTATCTGTCAATTTAAATAGAAATGAATGAATGAATGCTTGCCAGATTAGAAAAGCAAGAGGAGTGAAAATATATTTCGAAGAAATTCCTTTTCTTTTGTATTCTCCAAACTGAAGGTTTCTACCACCCTTTTTCTTTCCCAGCAGTGAAAGATGGAATTCTGAATTCTGAAAAAATTAAAAATTACTTAAAGTATTTCAAACTTTATTCGAGAACTTTGGAAAATAAATTTAAATTAAACGTAATATGAGAGTGTGAATAGGTGTTCACCTGTCCAAAAGCAGTCTCCTTTTAAGGTCATGTATGTTAAATAAATGTGCTAAACTGTTCTAACCTAATGTATCAAAAGAACTCTTTTATCCTACAAACTTAATCAGAGTAATGCACGTCAAAAATGTGATCTGTTCATTTGCTCTTAATTCTTCTGACCTGATGTTCAGACAAGCCTGATAATCTATTATATCATTAACTCATCTGACAAACATTTATTAAGGTCAAAAGAGTGGATAAGTTTGTGAGTTCTAAAAACAGGCAGTGTGGATTCAAATCCTAGTTGTAAAACTTACTACCTTAAGCTTCAGTTTCCTTATCTGTAGAATAATGACAACCTGTGATGCCCAGCAGAACATCTTCCTTCTTACTCAGATGCTCCTTGGGAGTAGTGGTGCAAGGTTAATTATTTGTTTGCCTGGTAGAACACTGTGGTGCATTTTGGGTTGTATTTTGTCTGTGAGATCTTAGGTTGGTTCCTCAGATGTTAACCTTCTACTGGGCAGTATTTCTTTTTCTGTGTTTATTTGTTGTTATTGACTTCTAATATAATTGCATTGTTGTCAAAAGATGTGGTTTGTGTGACTGTAGTTCTTTGATATTTGTTGAGAGTTTCATTATGGTCAAGTTTTGGTTAATTTTTCTAAATACTCATGTGCTTGAGGAGAATTTGTATTATTGAATTTAAATATATATTAAATTAAGCTTGATAACCATTCTAGTCTTCTGTGGCTTTATTAATTAATTTTTTTGGTCTGCCTGAAATACCAATGCATAAAAGAAATATGTTAATCTCTCACTACAATTCATTTGTCAATTGCTCTGTGTTATTCCAGTAACTTTTGCTTCATTATTTTGTGGCTGTTTTAGTCGTGCATAGAAGTTTTTCAGAAGCATCATATATTTCTGGATATTGAATCTTTTATCATTATGATGTGACCCTCCTTAAACCAATTAACATATTTTTTAAAACCATTTTAAAGGCTGGGTGCAGTGGGTCATGCCTGTATCCTAGCACCTTTGGATGCTGAGGTGGGAGAGTTGCTTGAAGCCAGAAGTTGGAGAATGGCCTGGGCAACATAGCAAACTCTTCTCTACCAAAAATACCAAACCAAAGCAAAACAATTTTGTCTCTTATTAATAGAGCAGCTCCCCATTTATGTGATAAGAATGGAAGTAATACAACCTTTTCCATTCCTTTAATTGAAACTTTTCTCTGTACTTATAAATTAGATATCTTATAAATCGCATATCTTTCCACTTTTAATTATTCAGTTTTATTATCCATGAACTCTAAAGTTTATTAGTAATTATTTTTTTATTTGTGAGTAGTGGTATATTTGGACTTGCTTTTACTACCTTTAAATGTTCGTCTTTTTTTATATGATGCATTAAAAATACCTTATGTTTTAGTTTTTTTTTAATAGAATCAAATAATTGTTTCTATTTCCTGCCTTATGGTTCTGTAACTTTATTTATATTTGTATGATACAGATTCAGTGTTTTGTGTTCTAGTTTTAAAAAAAACCTGTTGGAATTTAGATTTGAACTAAATTTAGGAAGAACTGACAACTTTATAATATTAAGTCTTCTAACCCATGAAAATTTTTAATTGTTTATTTGGTTCTCTCAGTACTGTTTTATGATTTTCTTTGTAAAGGTCCTATACATTATATTGTTATATTCCTGGATACTTAATTGTATGCTCTTATTTTATGTTTCCTGTTATATGTAGAAATACAACACTGTATCCAGCAATCTTGCTGAACTCCTTTATTAATGATAATAAATTAATTAATGTGAATGCTGCTGTTTACAAATAATGACAATTTTATTTCTTTCATAAAAAACTTTATCTTGGCTAGCGTTTCTAGGACACTTCAACAGAAGTTATGGTAGCAGGTATCTGTGTGTTTCAGGTTCTAAAAGAAAAACTTCCATCATTTAGATATGTTTGTTTGTTTTTAGTAAATACCCTAGATCAAATAAGGAAGTTCTGTTCCTACTTTGAGAAAAAGTTTTTCTTTGTTTTTTTTTTGTCTGTTTATTTGTCAATGGACACTTGGGCTTATTCTTCCTGTTGGCTATTGTGAATAATGCTGTTATGAACATGAGTGTACAAACAATCTTTTGAGTCCTTGCTTCCCATGTTTTTTCTTTTTTCTTTTTTTTTTTTATCAGCAACTGCATCTGCACTTGCTTCCCATTTTATAAAGATATTTACCCACAAGTGAAATTGATGGATTGTATGGTAATTCTATTATTAATTTTTCGAGGAACTGCCGTACTGTTTCCCATAGTGGCTAAACCATTTTAAATTCTACCAGCAGTGCACAAGGGTTCCGCTTTCTTGAGTTTATTGCTATCACATTTTCTGTTTTTGTTTTTGTTTTTTTTTTTGATAGTACTCATAATAGTATGAAGTACTAGCTTTGTTTTCTTTTAATTAAAAATACATACTGAATTTTATCAAATACTTTTAATGCATCTATTATCATATGATTTGTCTTCCATATTTTTTAATGTAGCAAATTACATTTTAGAAATGGTAGGCCAACCTTAAATCCTGGCATAAACTCAACTTTTTCATAAAGTTTTATCTCTAATATATGTTCTTATATTTGATTTGGTAATATTTTGTTTACAGTTTTACAGCTGTCTATTAATATATGTGATTTGACCTTTTCTTTTTCTGAAATGTCCTTATTAGGTTTTAATATCAGTGTTCTGATGAACTCTTTTCTTTATTTTTGGAAAAATATATGTTAAGATTGTTATAGATTGATTGATTGAGACAGGGTCTCATTCTGTCACCCAGGCTGGAGTGCAGTGGCCCAATCATGGCTCACTGCAGTCTAGACCTCCCTGGGCTCAGCTTACCTCAGCCTCCCAAGTAAGTGGGACTCGCAGGCGTGCATCACTGCACCTGGCACAGATTGTAATTTATTTCTCAACTGTCTGATACAATTCCCACCAGCAAGGAAGTCATCTACCATATAGATTTGTGGGATAGTTTGTGTTACAGATTGAATTTCTTTTTTAATTATAGCACTAGTCAAATATTATAGTACCAGCAGGAACTATAATTAATGTCTCCTCTTTCATTCTTATGGTAATTAGTGCACTTTCCTTTCCATCCCCATCAGTCTTACCAGAAAGTAATCAATTTTATCAGTGATTTCTGATAAACTACTTTGGAATATGTTGATTCTCTATATTGTATTAATTTTCTGTTTCACTGATTTCTGCATTTGCCTTTTATTCCTTTCTACTTTAACACTCTTTGTGACATGGATGTTCATAATTAATTTTCATTTTTGCTTTTTAATATTTTTGTTTTTGGAGCTGTACATTTCTGTCTTAAGTACTGCTTTTAGTTCATTCCCACAAGTTTTGCATGTTCTAGTTTATTATGATTAAGTTAAAATGTTTTTCTACTTTCTACAGTATTAGGATTTTTTGTCCTTTGGGTTATTTCAAAATATATTTCTTAATTTCCAAACATGGGGCGATTGCCTAGTATTTCTGCTATTGTTACCTAATTTGCTTGTATTGTGGTCAGAGAACATAGTATGTATGATCCCAATTGTTTGAAATTTATGACTCAATATATGGTAATTTTTAAAATATATTCTATTCGTGCTTAATAATATTGTGCATTGTAACAGTTCAGTGCTTTATATACAGTATGTTCATTAGTTCAAGTTTGTGAATAATACAGATAAAGCTGTATCCTTACTGGATTTTTTTGGTTTGTTTCTTCAGTTGTTAAGAGAGATACATTTTAAAAATGAAACTAAGCCTGGCGCGATGACTCACGCCTATAATCACAGCACTTTGGGAAGCCGAGGCAGGCAGATCATAGGGTCAGGAGATCGAGACCATCCTGGCCAACATGGTGAAACCCTATCTCTCTACTAAAATACAAAAAATTAGCCAAGTGTGGTGGTGCATGCCTGTAGTCCCAGCTACTTGGGAGGCTGAGGCAGGGAAATTTCTTGAAGAGGCAGAGGTTGCAGTGAGCCAAGATCACACCACTGCACTCCAGCCTGATGACAGAGCAAGACTCCGTCTCAAAAAAAAAAAAAAGAAAGAAACTATTATAATTATTAATTATGGATTTTTCATTTTTTTAGTTCTGTCAATTTTGCATTCTGCATTCTGTATTATTAGGTCAAAGGTGAAATGATAACTTCCTGATCAATTGAATGTTTTTAAAATAAGTTAAATATGTTATTATAAAATTTGCTTTATCATTAATAGAGGTTTTTATGTTAAAGTGTGTTTTGTCTGATATTAATATAGCTACTTCAGCTAATTTATTAGGTTAATATTTACATTTAAAATTTCAACCTTCTGGATAAAAAGCATATAGTTGAATTTTTAAAATGTAATTGGAGGATTTTTTTTTAACTTAGTCTGTTTATATTTAATACAGCTGGTGTTATATTTGGGTTTAAGTCTTATTTTGGGCCAGATGTGGTGACTAATGCCGGTATTCCCAGCACTTTGAGAGGTGGATCACCTGAGGTCAGGAGTTTGAAACCAGCCTGGCCAACATGGTGAAACCCCTTTTCTACTAAAAATACAAAAATTAGCTGGGTATGCTTTTGGCTGCCGGTAGTCCTGTAGTCCCAGTTAATCAGAAGGCTGAGACAAGAGAATTGCTTGAACCAGGGAAGCAGAGGTTAGAAGGAGCTGAGATCGCACCATTGCACTCTAGCCTGGGCAACAAGAGTGAAATTTCGTCTCAAAAAAATATATATCTTATTTTGTATTTTTATCTCTCTGCTTTTTTATTTATATATTTTTTCCTTTTTGTCTTGTTTGAATTAACTAAGGATTTTTTTGTCTTTATTATTTTTTATTCATGTGTGTATTTACACTCACCCTTGACTTATCAATACTTGGTACTTTTATCCCTTTCCCATAAATCAAAAGACCTAATTGAAAGACCTTAG
Source organism: Aotus nancymaae (assembly GCF_030222135.1). Lineage (NCBI taxonomy): Eukaryota > Metazoa > Chordata > Mammalia > Primates > Aotidae > Aotus > Aotus nancymaae. Next base: position 4,302,882 of record NW_026988507.1, on the reverse strand, counting down.
AGTACTTTAACTACATATAACTGGCTCTATGTAAAAAAATATATATACACACACACACACGCACACACATATATAAAATATATATGCCATATATGTCATAAGCATTGTATATGTCTATTGTCTATATTTAAATCCCAGAGTACAATATATATGCATATATGTACGTATCAACAAGATATTCTACGTATTTTTTTTATGGCTTTTCATTACATCTCCATACCTCCATTTAGAAACTTAATTTTTTAGTACAGGTCTGCTGGTTTAAAAAAAAAATGATCATTTCTGTTTTTTAGGAAATATTTTTTTTTTTTCTATTCCTGCATTTTTGAAGCAAATGTTTTCTTTTTCCTCTGGCTACCTTTAATAATTTTTTTTGTCTTTGGTTTTTCATACTCCTACATTATAAGCAGTTATGAAATTTTGCCTGGGGTTTCAATCTGTGTTTGATAATCCCAGCATCTAGAGAGCACTTTTGAGTGTGTTTTTATGGAAGTTTCCCTTTATCTGTGGAGGGTACGTTCCAAGAACCCCAGTAGATACCTGAAACTGCAGGTGGTATAGAACCCAGTTGCCGTCAATCAGAACACATTTCTGTTCATCTTCCACCCATACATTTAATGTCTTTTCTATCTTAACTAAGCACCACACACTGTGGCTGTAATGTTTGCAGTTTCAGGTTCAACAGCAAAACAGGCACAATTTTTTTTCCTTCTTCATAATTTCAGGGATGGAATATTTGTTCTTTCCATAGAACTTAGCAACCTCAGCATATAATTTTTTCTTATTAATTTTCAAAAATTATTGGAAAATATGAAGAAAACATCTTGCATAAATGACCTACATTGGAACCCTTTGCTCTATCTCTATATTTCATGCAGTTCCTAATAAATTTTGGAGGGATACACTTAGGGAGGCACGGGTAAGTGTATAATTTGCAGAAATAAGACTAGTGAGATTCAGACAAATAGGTCATCATAGAAGTAATAGACTTGGACTGAGTGTTAGAAAAACTAGTCTTTAGGTTAGGTCTTAGGTAGCTAGGGCTGATTGCAGCATCAGGGATAGCTCCCAGTATGTTCTATTTTGTAATGGTGTTATCCTAATGGTAGAGGGCATTTGTCCTATGTACTTTCATTAGTTAAAAAAGCCTAGCTTCCCTGGTGGTAAGAGATTTTTCTTTTTCATTTGGTCAGGGCATTCAGTTTTACTGTCTGAGGTCACAAAACAAAGTATGGTTGTTAAATAATGAATCTAATTTATAAATTATGGGGTAGAACTGACTCTGGAAAAGAATTTGTTAATATTTTGCCTACTTAGCTATTATTTTTGTCTTTGATAATTTAGCAAGATAATATTTTACGCCCCCATCCCCTTCAGCTTTCCAGGGTACTTTCCCTACAAGTTTCTTTATTTCCATTTCACTCTAAAACTTAGTATCTGGTAATTTTTCGCTCCTGTCCTTTTTTTGTGTGGAATTTTTGTATTCTGCAAGGGTTTTTCTTTTTTTTTAAACCTGGAAGAGTTGTTAGATTATTCAAGAAATATAAATAAATTTTTTGTTTTCTAATAATTTTAGAAATATGGGTGTATATATATTATATCTTTTGCACCCTCCATGTGCCAGTGTCAAAGTCCCATCTAGAATTTTGACCCTGTAGGGGATCATTTCTACCCAGTGTACAGTCACCTCAAGTCTACTCCTCTTCTCATGAGGTTGCTACTTTCCAGCTGATGATACTATGCCATAGGAGTCTCTGGATAACCCTTTTGATTTATGATAACTCTCTTATATTGTCAGTTTTTTTTTTTTGTGGTACTCTACCCTGCTTTTTTCCTTCATCTTCCTTTTTTTCCTTCCTATTTCTTTACCCCCTTCTCCTCTTTCATACTTCCCAGTTTATTTCCTTCATGTCTCCCTCTCAGTTCTTTTCTTTTCCTCCTATCTTGTTTGTTCTTCTCTTCTTTATTTTCTTCTGTTTATATCCCTCCTATTCTTTTACCTACCTGTCCTACCCACTTCCTGTCTCTTCTGTCCTCTTTTTTCCAAATTGAAGTTTCTTTTCCTATATAACACTACTACTGCCTCAATAAATGACCACATCCCTCCTCTTTTATTCTTATAAAAGCTGTTTTAAAGATTAGTTATTTGCTTAAATTTCCCAGTTTCCACTCCTGTCTTCTGTACTCCTTTTAGATATCTTTCTAATGTACTAAGAAAATAGAAACTGGCGTTTAGATTTTTTTAAACTACTTTCTCTACCACTTAAAAAATGATTCATATCTTAACTAAGTTTTTCTCCTTATTCAAAACTCAGAAGGAATAACTTCTCTATGTTTACTCCTTTATCCTTGATAAAATTTTTAAAAAAATTAATATATATTTTACATGTATTCATTTATGAATATTTTAAATAGAATCATACTGTAAGTTTTTGTCTAATTTTTACATAGTATCTGAAATGTTTTTATATGTCATTAAGTATGCCTTTACGTCATCATTTTTATGGGTCACATGTACTTTTCTTGCATAAAACTGAGTACAGTAGTTCTCTACTGGACAGTTGGGTTGTTTTTCATCCTTATAAGCAGTTTGATTCTTTTTGGCAAATCTTAAACTATATATCATCTATATGTAATGATGTCTTTGAATGAATCTTTTGAATAACATTTTTATTTTATTTCATTTTGGAGATGAACTCTGTTGTCCAGGCTGGAGTGCAGTGGCGCAGTCTTGGCTCACTGCAATCTCCGCCTCCGGATTCAAGCAGTTCCCCTGCTTTAGTCTCCGGAGTAGCTGAGATCACAGGTGCATGCCATCATGCCCAGCTAATTTTTATAATTTTAGTAAAGATGGGATATTGCCATATTGGCCAGGTTGGTCTAGAACTCCTGAGCTCAAGTGATCTGCCCTCCTGGGCCTCCCAAAGTGCTGGGATTACGGACGTGAGCCATTGCGCCTGGCCAACATGTTTACTTTCTTAGAGTTATTTGGTAGGAGAAAGATCTCTGAGATCAAATGATACTCATATTTTTAATGCTTTTAAAGAGAATATTGTTAAATTATCTTTCAGAACTGAGATAACACTATATATTTCTACTCTGTGTATGAGTTTCTGTTTACCTAAACCTTTGCCAAAACTGGTTATTATGATTTTTCAAACACATTTCACATTTGTGTTTCTCATGTGCATCAAATATTATTTTGTTTTAAAAAATCATATCATTGTTCATTTTAAAAATTATAGTAGTCCTTTTTGTAATTACTTAAAGTAGTTTAAGATATGTACTTATACACACACACACAAACATATACACATAGTTTTCTAGGTTATTGTTTATCATTTAGCATTGTGTTATATTTTGCCTAAGAAGTTATTAATTTTCTTTTATTATTTATTTTTTGACACTTAGCCTCTCTCTGTCGTCCATGCTGGAGTGCAGTGGCACAATCTCAGCTCACTGCAACCTCCACCTCCTGGATTCAAGTGATTTGCCTTCCTCAGCCACCTGAGTAGCTGAGATTACAGGCGTGCGCCACTATGTCTGTATAATTTTTGTATTTTTAGTAGAGAGAGGGTTTCGCCATGTTGGCCGGGCTGGTCTTGAACTCCTGACCTCAGGTGATCCACCCTCCTCGGCCTCCCACAGTGATGGGATGACAGATGTGAGCCACCATGCCTGGCCATTTTCAAATTTTAATGAGATAAATATATTAGTCTTCCTTGGGATAATGACTTCTCATGCTAAGAAGTGCCTTCCTCGCTCTTTAATATTATAAATATATTGACATATTTTCTTCTTTTAAAAAAATTTTACATTTAAATTTCTTACTAACCTAGAATTTGCTTAGATGGCATAAGGTAAAACAATTAATTTTTTTGGTTTTACAGTAATGAGTTATCCCAGAATTAATTATTGAAAACACTAATGATCCCTGACATGTATATGAAATACTACCTTTTTATATTGGATAATTCTCTGCTCTATTGATTGATCTTTTCATTTTTTTAAAAATATTGTATCTTTTAATATATTATTTTTAAATTTGTCCTTTTTGTTGAAAAGTCATCAAGCACATTCTTAAAGGAAAAGACTCAAATAATGTAAAGGATGAGAAAGTCTCCACTATGAGGCTAACTGCTATTATAGTTTCTTCATTCTATTCTAGAAATACTTGGTTCATATGCAAACATAGAGTTGATCTTTTTATTACCTAGATAGAAATACATCAAGTACACAGTTGCTCTATACTCTTTTTTATTACCAAGTACAGATGTAACTCATTTTTTACAGCTATATAGTAATCCAACTTAAGAATCTAAAACAATAATTTATTATAGTTTGAACATGTGTTTTTTCTAGTATTTTATTGTCAAAAATTACTGTAGTATTCCACATCCTTATCCTATTCTTTGCCAACATGCAATATAGGATAAATTTCTCAGAGTGGAATTTATTGGGTCATAGACTGTGACCAGTTACAAACTATGTAAATCTGTCCTGACAAATTTCAGAAGAAGAGATATTTACAGGAAATCTGGAAAACCAGGAATTAGTCTCTCACCTCCTACTGCTGCTGCTTTGAATAACCTATGTTTGTTCTTCCCTAAAAATTCAAAACTTCAGGTAGGAGAATCCATCTGTTATATGTTCATGTTTTAGCTGCCTAGAAGTGGAGAGTAGGCTTTTTTCATGCTTTTAGCATTTTAATGTAAGCCAGACTCTAATGCCCATCACTTAAGCAAGTTCTTCTAATAGTAAGGTACTTGAATGTGGGATATTAACAAACAAGCAATAAAGTTCTCGTTTTTGGTTGCTTAATATCTATATGCAACCCTTCTTCTCATACAGACATTTGAAGTAAACTGTATAAGAGCTCTTCAACCTAGTAAATTGTAATGTTTCTACTTATACCTGTAAATACTTTATTCATTCTCTAAGGGGAGGCTCCCATAAGTTCATAAGTTATTTCTTCCATCCAGGTTTAAATCCAGGAACTCCTGGTGTTTTCCTCTAGAAATCTATTTTCTTCAGACTATAATTATATTCTTAACAGTGAAAAATTGAGGAATACTCCCTAATATATTAACCTGTATATTAGAATAGAAATATACAAAAAAATTTTAATATTGTGAATAAAATGAAATAAATTCTATTTAAAACTTTGTTTTAACCACATAAAAAGCTTTTATGATCTTTTTAAAAAGTATTTTTTTATTATTATTGTTTGTCTCTCCCAATGAGACTGTTAGCCTCATGGGGATGACAATATTTATCTGCTCTGTTTACATAGTATTCTAAGCGTATGAAACAATGTCTTGCACATAGTAAGTGCTTAATAAGTATTTGTTGCATGAATTGTGGTAGGCTTCAATTTAAAAAAAAATACTTTAATAGTTTGTCTTGCATTGATTTAAACGTCTGCTTCTAGATGCAGTTTATTTTGATACTTGCTTTTCCTTAGTGGAAGAGCAATACATGGATTGTATGGAACAAATGCATCATGGAACGTGGAACAAATGCATCATTATGCACACTTAGTAAATCATGATCCCTTATTTTAAAATCCATCTGTTAATGTTGCACATTTTTTGGTTAAAATTTATTTCTGTCTTACCCATCCATTTTTCTTGCAAAATTTGTGTCAGTATAATATGTAAATCTGTTATGTTTTTACAAAGTAGAAATAATGCAACTATAAAGGAAGAAGTAAAGAGAAAAATAGAATAAACCTTCATTGTTATAGAAGCAGTAGTTGGGAATCAGAAGATAGTACTGAAAGTTGACATGCCAGATGTCAAGATAAGAGACTGGGTTAAGGCATTGCAAACGTGTAAATATCAAGGTAATCAATATAACAGAAATACAGACTTTACTAAATACCAAAAGATACAGAAAACAAAATAAAAGAACAAAGCAAACATATTACATAAATTATCCCATCACGACTTTAGATGAAACCCATAAATTTAGTTTTATTTTCTTTTTTCCCCTTGACACAGGGTCTCAGTTTGTTGCCCAGGCTGGAGTGTGGTAGCACAGTGATGGCTTACTGCAATCTCTACTTCCCAGGCTCAAGTGATCCTCCCACCCTTGTCCCCTGAGTAGCTGGGATGATAGGTGTGCACCACCACACCTGGCTAAATGTTAAATTTTTTGTAGAGATGGGGGTCTCACTAGATTGCCTAGGCAGTCTCAAACTCCTGGGATCAAGCAGTTTACCCACCTCAGCCTCCCAAAGTGGTGGGATTACAGGTATGAGCCTCTGTGCCCAGAAAATATAGTTTATGTAAGTAATAATAAAATTAAAAAGATACAGTAATGTGGCAGAGTAAACCTAAAATGGAATAAAAATAGAAATGAATTAGTGCTTCAAATAATATGCCGTTTATCTAAAGAAAAAAAGAACTGTAAAATTCATATTAAATTCTAGGTTTGTTTACTTTAGGATTGAGCAAATGGGCAATTTTATTGAGAATAACATGAGCCATGTTTCTCAGTACTGGAGAAAAAATTTAAAATATGAAAAGAGATAACTGTGATGTTGAATTGATATTAGAGGTGTTACTATGATTTCATCCTTTTAGAGATAAAGAAATAAATTTATAAACGTGTATGCATGCATTTGTTAATATTCCTTAGTATTGTATAATGAAAGGTCCTAGAAGTAAAGATTCTTCTTTAAGCAATGAGCATACTTGTCTAGATAAAAGAAGCAGTGTTTCTTGGGGAGAAAGAGGGATTCTAGGGCTGAAGCAGGGAAAATACAAGCTAAGCCTGGAATATCTTATTGTGCTATAAATATAACGTAAGAAACTGCTAAAGAAAAAAATGATAAGGACACATCAAAAAGATACAAGAGCCAGCTTAAAAGAGATCCTAGTGACCAAATCTGGGACAATGTCTAAATGATACAGATACCAAATCTAGGATAACTTGAACATTTGACTGAATAATGATAGGAATGTAATATCCATGAAATAAGAGGAGACTCTCTGAATCCATGGTGGTAAAAATAGTGAATAAATAAACAGGAGAGGATGGAAAGTACTCACAAGTAGAATGCTAACTAATAAATGTTGAAGGAATAATGGAGTTAGAAAAATTGCTTTCACAGTGACATAGTCAAGAATCATCAGTGGATGCTAAAACTAGCAGGTACAAGTTTTGATAAGGAATAGGATAGTTAGACTTAAAGTGTTGTTCTGTAAATTACTTAGTAATTTCTAAAAGGAAAAGGATAACTTCATAGTGTGTTAACCTACCAATCCCAACCTTAACAAAATAATTAAAGTAAAAGCACCACTATGAGACAAATATACATGATGTCCCTCTTAATATATATACTAGGGTAACAGTTCACATCTGTAGTATTCCTTCAAAAAATACATTCTCTGTATCTAATTTAATGGACATTCTACAAAATAACCGCCCTATACTCTTGAAAGATAAGATGTCAAGGTCATGAAAAACAGGGAGGAACAACTTATTTTTAAGTGGTTCCCAAAAAAATATGTGTGTATAGAGGGTGGAGTGGGGGGGGGGAAGAGAGAGAGAAAGAGAAAGAGACAGAGAGAGAGAGAGAGAAAAAAAGAGAGAATGAATAGGATAAGGTAAATGAAGCAACATATAAACAGTTGGTGTGTCTGGATCTGGATGAAGGATATATGAATTCTTTGTATATTACTTTAACTTTCACGTATGAATCTGTATCAGTATAAAAGTTGTTGTTAAAAGGTTTAAGGCCTAAGAAACTTAAGGGAGGTTTTTACCTTTTTTGGAAAATTCCTTTTTCTGGTTCAGTGTAGATACAAGAGTTTTGTTTTGTGTGTGGTGTTTTTTTTGTTTGTTTGTTTTTCCTGAGATGGGGTCTCACTCTGTTGCCAAGGCTGCAGTGCAGTGGCACAATCACAGCTCACTGCATCCTCAACCTTCTGGGCTTAAGTGATCCTGTTACCTCAGCCTTCCCAGTAGCTGGGACTACAGGCATGCACCACCACTCTTAGCTAATTTTTTTATTTTTTGTAAAGATGGAGTCTCACTATGTTGCCCAGGCTGGTCTCAAACTCTTGGGCTCAGGTGATCCTTGCACAGTGGCTTCCCAAAGTGTTGAAATTACAGGCATATGCCACTGTGCCTGCTGAAGAGTTTTATTTAATAGATGACATTTGCACAGTATTTTCAGCCATAAAGGAACATGATAGAGAGAAAAATACTTTTTTTAAAACGCCCTTTAAAAAAAATATTCCATATTGCATGAATTTCTTTTAAAAGTAATTACATTGTATTTATTGTTAGAATTTCACCTTTATGGTAATGGGTAGATTGTTGTTATTGCTTTGTTTTCTAAATTATCTGCTAGGTGAGATACTGCTCATCATCTAATGTTATCACAGGAAAGTTAGTAATGTTGGGGGTTTTGAGAAGTAAGGCATATAACTCTTCTCAAGCTTGTCACCACTTATAAGTACTCTTCAGCAAGAGTACTTACACCACCAAGAAACACTGTGGTAAAAAAAAAATTTTTTTCATGAGGCAATTCATTATGTGATCATAAAAGTCATTATGAAGTAAATTTTGCTGTATGTCAGAAACCTTGTTTTCATATAATTTACTACATTGAAATCATCTTGTAACATTTTTGGCATTGCCAACTTCCAGCTTCTTTGCTACATTGGTCTGTCTGTGAATGACTAACAAATGATTTTCACATGTCTAATCTTACCCTGTAATCTTTCCTTCTTTTCCCCTTCTATTTACTTTCCCTCTTTTTTCTTTTCTCTTCCCACTATCCTATCCCTTCATTTTCTTTTCCAGTTAAAGCACCTACTAAATAATTGTGTTTTAAGTAGAATTAACATGTTTTTCTGAAAAGTCTTTTTTTCTAAAAAAATTTATTTGCTTATGGGAACATATCTTCCATGGTACAGCTTTCCTTTAATGACTCATTAAAAAGTAGTTCTCTATGAATTTTGTTTTTGAAAGAGAATCTAGTAAATACCATAAACTCAGACATGTTAAAAAACATCTGTACTTGGATTCAGCTATATAGAAACCTCCCACACAGTCTAATTTGCTCTAATACTTGTATCTTCAGCTCTTCAGTAGTGTTTTCTTATCATTTTCTAACAGTATTTGTTTTTTGCCATATCTTCCATCTATTAATTTACCCATTTTTTATCATGAGAAAATGAAGAGATTTTTCTTCAATGATACAGAAGTTAGCATGTCAAATGACTCTTGTAAATATTTATCAGTATCCTTGCTTGAAGTAATATTTCATGTTAAATTTTAACAAAGTACTTAAGCTTCAGTGCTTGAAAAATATTGCTAAATTTAGAGGTTTGTCTTCAGCTTCTGGATACTTAGTTGTAAGCATATTGTAAACCATCAGGTAACAAAAAGTATAGCATTAACTTAGGACAAGGTTAATCATTGTCAAGGCATGTAAATTTATAGTTTAGATCTTCTTTTGGTAATATAGAAATCTTTTGGCCTACTTCTTTTATATCTGATTGCATTGTCATTGTTTTTATTTCATAGTATGGTTGACAGTAAGTTCAGGTGAGAAGTGTATATTCTGCCATTTTATTGTTTAGTTTTGTTTGCATTATTCAAACTGTGGTTTCTTTGGAGGAATCTGTTTAATTTAGTTGTCCTTTTTGTGAGAGATGGTTTAATTAAAGTTCAGTAATATATCTTTAAGGTGACTTAACCTAGACACACAAAGTAATGGAAATATTACATTAGTAAATGGAATATGATGAATGAGTAAAGGTTCCACTGTCAAAAGCTAACAAATGAGTGAAGGTTCCTCTCTTATGCCATCTACATTGTCTGAAATGGGATGGGTAACATATCGAGTACCTGATATATGGAGTGAGGGAGAGAGGAGGCACTGTCAATCTATAAATTAAATGTCTTTCCCTATTGGAGTATGTTATGTGTGTGGCCTACTTTGAAGGACATTCTTCTGCAGAGGCAAGTACTATGGCTGAAGTTGGCTTGTGAAATCCTGAGAAGGCTTGTACTGGAAAAGGAGTTACATTGGAAATTCTCTAAATTGCACAACAAAAGAGTCACAGGAGAGATACAAAAGTAGTATTCTGAGATTCTTCATTAATTAAACATTTTTTTCCAGTCAAGCATGGAGGCTTCATTTTCTTAAATTCTTTTTGGTATCCTTTGTTTACATAATGCCATTTTTCTTCTTTGATCTATAGATTATAGTTTAATTGTTATGAAATTTTCAATATTGAACTATCATTGGATTTCCACAATAAAATCTTATAGAGTCTTGAGTTGGGGTGGTTGTGTTTAATAAATAAATTAGTGTTTCGTGTGGTGTATGTATATGTGTGTGTATCTAGTCTTTTTTTAACCAACTTTAATGAAGTTTATCAGAGTTTTACTAGATTACAATTTTCAGAGTAGCTTCCAATCTTTTTCTGTAGTTGGATACATTTTACATAGCAATGGAGATGTCTGTTCTTAGAATATTTGAAACAATTAACTACTTTTTTTTATGTTAAATTTTTTTAAAATTTTTTGACGTTAAAAAATTTTTAATTAACATGTTTTAAGCTTTTTTATATGTGCATGATATATTTCACAATGTCAATCCATAAATTAAATGTCTTTCCTTACTAGAGTATGTTATATGTGTGCTCCACTTTGAAAGACATGACATATTTCACAATTAAATATATCATGCACACACAAAAAAGCTTAATACATGTTAAGTTTATCTAACCCCCACCTCCAAAAAAAATTTTAACCTTACTAATACCTTTGAAGCCTCTCTCTATAGAAGGACAGCCTTTAGCCTGTCTTCTAGGTGATAATCATTATATTGCTTTTCTTTTTACATTATGTCATTTTACTACATACTTGTCTATTGCTACAAATATATTCATTTTTTTGCATGCTTACGATTTTAATATAAGTGGAATCATAATGTATTCTTCTGAAATGGTTTTTTTAACTTACCATTTTGTTGTTGATGGCTATTTGTATGGGTCCATGTCAGTTTGTTAATTTTTGCTGCCATATAGTATTTCATTGCCTCAATATGCCACAATGTTTTTATTCTTTCCTTTATGGATGTTTGTGTTGTTTTCAGTTGTTTTTATTTTAGGATATATGTCTGAGAGTGGACTTGCTGCGTCATAGGATAGTCTTTATTTTCTCCTTTTTTCTATATGTTTATATTTGTTATTATTTTTATTTCCCTATGGTGATTTTGAAAGTAATGATCCTGATTTTAATTTTTGTATTAAGCACTTGAAAAAAATTTAGAAACACAGCTGATGACTTATTTACCTTAGTATTAACTGTGAAAATAAACCTTTTTTGTTCAGTCTTCCTGCACAAGTAACACACAGATTAGAGCTTTAATTCTTAGTACTTTTCTTTTCCCATTTATGTGGAAAAGTTCTTGAAATTGAGATGAGGAGTATTGTTCTCAAATTATTTTAATAGTTTTACATTTTTTATTCTTACCAATCACATTTGTGTTCTCTTGTATATATAACAGTTATTATTGAGAGTTAATATCAGAGTTTAAATACTTTCTGTGCTTGTTATTAGTCATCTGTATTGCTACTTAACCATTCCTTAATTTAAAAAAAACTTCCAGCTTTATTGAGGTATAATTGACAAATAAAATTGTACGATTTTAGGCTATACAACTTGATGGTTTGGTGTATATGTTTTGTGCAATGGTTACCATAGTTAAGTTAGTTAACACATCCCTTACCTTACCTAATTACCCTTTTTGTTTTGTGGTGAGAACATTTAAGCAAATTTCAAGTAGAGTATACAATTCGGTATTGTTACCTATAATCTCCGTCCTGTTTATTAGATCCTCTGAACTTATTCATATTGTAGCTGAATGTTTGTACCCATTAACCCACATCTCCCCTTTTCTCCTGCCCCTTTGCCCCTTGGTAATCACCATTCTATTCTGTGTTTCTAACCATTTCTTAATTTTGTTTCATCTATCAGACTATCTGAGTGGCTTTTTTGTTTGCTTGTTTGTTTTTGTCCAGAGAGCTATGTGACTTTATTCATCCTGAGTCTGCATATCTGAAAATGAATTTCTGTTGTCTTAGGTGAGAAACATGATTGGGTAGGAAACTCCACCTTTCTTCTCAAAACTCTGATATTTGTTCATTATTTTATGGCAGTTAATTTTGGAGAGAAATGAGAGCCTGATTCAAATGTTCTATGTAACTTTTTTTTGGTAGGGGGGATGGTGGTTCTGGATAGTTCTAAGAATCTTCTCTCTCTGTTTTTGAAGCTTAAATCTTTGATCAAGATGTGTCTATTTTTCTATTTTCTTTAAATTTTGCCTGGTGACCCATGTGCCTGGACACCCTAGACCCAGGGAACTTTTTGATGTTTTTTACATCTTTTCATGCCTTTCAGTTGAAGAAATTCTTCTGTTTCATCAAGGATTATTACTTCTGTTACATTTATTGTGGTCTCTCCTATAGGACTACTGGTTTTCAAATTTTTTCTTTCTGTGTTTGAGCTTCTGTTTATCATACATATCTTTCATTTTTGTCCACCTCTTATTTCCATTAGTTTTTTCCTTTCCATGTAGAACAGTTTCTCAGGCTTACCCTGTACATCACCAATGTGATTTACATTGTCAGATTTACTCTTTAATGCTATCTCTTTTTTTCTCTCTCTCTTTTGGAAATCTTGACAGAGAAACTTTGTTATTTTTATGGTTTCCAAGCTGCTGTACTTGATTTTTTGCCTAGTGTTTCATCTTGAAGTTATCACATCAGTGTAGGTCTCTGTCACTGGATGACACCAATCATTCCATGCCCATACTTTTCATAGTTGCTTCACATCCCCTTGGTCTTTGGGCTCATTTTGACAAAGAAGTTATAAGTCGAAGTGCATAAAGGACCTTGCTTTCTTGGAAAACCATCTATTTCAACCCAACTTTCAATCAATCTTTTAAAAAAACAGTTGTTACTTTGTGGGTCCCATTTTGAAAAACACTCACTTTCTATAGCTCCTGAGGAGCTCAGGGAAATCCAAATTGAACTTGTCTTTTTAAGTGTTTGGGCCTAGGATATACCAGACCATGTTACTCTCTCTAAATGTGTTTTGCAAGTTGGCCTTGTGGATCCTTGAATTGTTTTACATGTATCAGAATTTATAAAAGTTTTAACTGAGAAATAATGCTAGTATCGCTTTATTTTTACTCTTTAAAGTTCATTCTAATTGGATTTAAGAGGAGAGATGAATATGAGTCCTTATCCTACCATCTTTTTTGGGTAACATTTCAAAAGGTTTTGTTAATATGTTAAGTGTTTCTATCATACAGTCTTATTTTTTTTCTTTGATCCAAGAATAATCAAGAGTTTTCTTGATTTGTGGTAGTGGTTGTTACTGTTTTAGTTTCTAAGTATTCTACCAAAATATTTATATATGACGTTATGTGATATCTGAGAATTGCTTTAAAAAATCTGAGAGAGATTTGGTTGTGAGGATGGGTAATTGTGGTTGAGGTGAAACAAGATTGACCATAAATTCATATCTGTTGATAGATACTATTGTATTAGTCTCTATATTTTTGCACGTGGGTTTGGAATTTTGCATAAGGAAAAGTTACTTCTAATTTTACAAGGATTTGATTTGTTCTAAGAAAAAAGTTTCTTGAATTGCATTGTAGTTAGAAAATGTGCCCTAAGGCCAAGTGTGGTGGCCCACGCCTGTAATCCCAACACTTTGAGAGGCTGAGGCAGGCAGATAACAAGGTTAGGAGATCAAGGCCATCCTGGCCAACATGGTGAAATGCCATCTCTACTAAAATACAAAGAATTAGTTAGGCATGTTGGTGCATGCCTGTAGTCACAGTTACTCGGGAGGCTGAGGCAGGGGAATCACTTGAACGTGGGAGGCAGAGATTGTATTGCACCAATGCACTCCAGGCTGGCAACAGAGCGAGACTCCTTCTCAAAAAAAAAAAAAAAAAAAAAAAAATTAGAAAAGAGAGAGAAAAGGAAAATGTGCCCTATACAACATATAATTTTAAATTTAATGTAGTTTTTTGTGTGAATTGATATAGGATCAGTTTTTAAATTTCTATTGAGATTCTAAAAGAAGGTCATTACATGTCCAATAAATCAATCTTCTTAGTGATGATATTCAAGTCTTCTGTAACCTAATTTATTATTTTGTCTGCTTAATCTGTTGGGTATTGTAAGAGATACATTAAATTTCCCCACATTCACTATGATAGTACTCATATTATTTGATGTTGTTTTGAATGGACTCTTTTCCCACCATTGTATCAATCACATTTAAGCTTTCTGGATTATAATATTTTACCAGTTTTGAGTTAAATATGTAATGTACTAGGTTGATCACTATAGGAGCTCAGCAAATACTTGTTTGAATACTGTGTTAACTATTCAAAGTTGTATCATTGATTTTTGAGGAGAAAGAAATGTGCAGTCTAGCATTTGTAGTTTAATGAGTGAACACGGTAGATCTGTTGATGTGTAAACTCAAGGTCATGTTAGAGAATTAAATCAGAACACTTGCACTTTGAAATGTAACTTTTTGTATTTTAGCTGTGTTCTCTGGTTTGTTAATACTTTTTGGTTTTTAGAAGTATAACTGAAAAACCAGTTTTTGTGCTTATTTATTGAGAGGGTGCCAAAATCTTTTTGCATCTCAGTTGGAAATATTTAATAATGGCAGTGAGAACAAGTACTGGCCTTCAAGCCAGGGAAGTAAACATTTCAGAATTATAACAGCCTTAATCATAAATTTCTGAAGATTGGAATTGTGCAAAGAATCTGTTGGAAGAATAGCATTAGTCTATTACAAGGGACCAGAAATGATGTATTTTTAAAACCTTATGAAACTTTGAATTATATAGGGTTTTATGTATATAATAATATATATGGTTTATTATGAGTATATAGTGTTGTCAGTTCACTTCACATCTCTTATGTTCCATTTGGGGTGTTCTGGAAGGGACGAGTTCATGTTTATAGCCTTTCTTTACTAAAAATGTTGCTTTTTCTCCTGACTGTGATGTAAAATGTGTGTGTGTGTGTGTATGTGTAAATTTTTTTTTTGAGACGAAGTCTTGCTTTGTCACTCAGGCAGCTGGAGGGTAGTGGCGCAATCTTGACTCACTGGACTCCTGGCCTCCTGGGTTCAAACAATTCTTGTACTTCAGCCACCTGAGTAGCTCGGATTACAGACATGTGCCACCATGTCTGGGTAATTTTTGTATTTTTTAGTAGAGATGGCGTTTTGTCATGTTGGCCAGGCTGGTTTTGAACTCTTGGCCTCAAGAGATACACCTGCCTCGCCTCCCAAAGTGCTGGGATTACAGGCGTGAGCCACCGCACCTGCTCTAAAAAAAATGTAAATTTTAAATCTGCTGTACTAAATGATGAATAACAAACTTATGAAGAGCATCCTAAACCTATTATTTAGTGGTATGATTTTGATTTTAAAGTTCTAAATCTTTGATGTTATTTTGATTAGATAACAATTATTTCATAAAGATTCTTTATCTGTAGTCTGTTTTAACCATTCCACAATGAAGTTCAAACAATTCTAAAAGATTGTACTGTCTAAAATACCTCCATGAATACTGTTATCCAAGTGATTTTATATGACATATATTTTCCTTCATTTACAGAAAAGATATCACATAAATTTTGAGCAGCTGTTTTTCCAATTTGCTTTTTATGTCTACATTTATATATTTTTTTCGTTCTATTGTATCTGCTTTAGCAATTTAAAAAGAACGGGTTTGATTCATTTACCTATTTAAGTCCATTGTGGGTTTATACTAGAGAGAGACTGTCCCTTTTTAATAATCTTTTTGTTCTGTTTTATGTTTTTAGACTGTAAATTCTATCTGCAAGGAACATACCCAGAGTCAGGTTGAAATGTGTACACTTGCCTACTGTTTTCAGTGCTCAAGGATTATATTTGTATATATGTCTCTGCTTCAGTATGCTTTATCTACAACCATAAAGAAAAATATTGGATTCATTAGCTATCAAGCTACCTGCTAGGAAAGAGTTTCTTGCTCAAATTAGGCTTATGTGGGGAACTTGGAAATAATGGAAAGGGACAGTTTAATTCTTTTCCAGGCTCAAGGATGTGAATTATTGTGCCTTGTAAAGCTGGAAGGGGAAAATGAGGAATGATAATGATTTTCCATGCCATTAGTTTTTATATTAATAAAATTATAGCTTCCATTCATCCCTCCTTGAAATTTAAGATTTGGTGCTAAAAATAATACTTCCAAGATAATCTTACATGTTCACTGATACCCATCTCCCCTACCTCAGCTATTTTAAAAAAGCAGAGGGTAGGTACTGCTGAACTTTTAAAGTAGCTCCAAATGGACTTAGCACCTGTCTAGATCAGGAATGAAAGAAGGATTGATCTGTAAAATAATCACATGTAGAACTTTTCTTTGGTAAATGTAAATTAGTATATATCAATTAGTTTAACTTCCTATCTGTCAAGTATAGTAACAACTGCTTTAGAATACAGTGTTGTGTTTGACATGGTTTTGACCAATTGTTTCCCTGTTTTAAAATCACATCTTACTTGGGAATCTTACTATAAACTGGTAGATGATGAGGTATCATGAATGAAAATTCAATCCTAGTTAATATTAAGATTGACTGTACTCAGTAATGGTGATACAGTGGGGGATACACTATCATAAATTGGTCGGAATGTCTTAGGCATAATACTTTTGGATTGCAGTTTGACTATATTGATGTTTAAAATGAATATACCTTTCTAATATCTATTAAGAGAAAGTATTCAAATAAGTGTGCAGATTGTTTATTGCAGAATGATTTGTGATACCAAAAAACAAAACTGAAAATGGCCTAAATGTATTGCTAGATAACTATTTAAATTATAATGTATCGATAGGATCAAATACTATATAGCTGTTACAAAAGAATGAGGTAGTGCAATATGCATTGGTATATTTAGATCTTTAAAATATATTATTAAATAAAGATATTCTCGGAAAATATACTCAGGTTTGCACGTGAACCAGTGGTTATTGCTGATAAGTGAATTTGTAGAGGTCAAGAGTTAGAGAATCTTCTAATTTTCACATGGTTTTTATGACCATATGTAATTATTTTTTAAATCCTTTTTTCTAGCTTACATACAAGTGGTTTTTTTTTTTTTTCCATCCTGGATTTTAAAAAAAGTTTTTATATTTTTATTATACTTTAAATTCTGGGATATATGCACAGATCGTGCAGGATTGTTAACATAGGTATATACACATGCCATGGTGGTTTGCTGCATCCATCCACCCATCATCTACATTAGGTATTTCTCCTAATGTTATCCCTCCCCAAAGCCCCCACCCTTGACTATCCCTCCCCTAGCTCTCCCACTGCCCAACAGGCTGCGGTGTGTGATGTTCCCTTCCGTGTGTTCATGTGTTCTCATTGTTCAACAACCACTTACGTGTGAGAACATGCAGTGTTTGGTTTTCTGTTCTTGTGTCAGTTTGCTGAGAATAATGACTATATATAATTTTTACAGACAAAGGTACTATTCAACTATTCATCTACATGTAGTTGTCATCTGATAATTCTCATTTTTATATTTTTGAGTAGAGGTATGGTCTTTTCTGAAAATAAAATACTTTTAGAACCATTACATTGAGTTTTATCTGTGGTTTATCTTACTCTAAACTGAAGTTACTATTCTAATACAAGAGGTTTATCGTATTTTTATTAATTATTTTTTAGATTCTTGTTGAGAAAAGGAAAACAAATAGTAAGAGTTAAAAAAAATAAGATATAAATCTATTTTTAAATTTTTGCTGTGCTGTTTTTCTGTTTCAGTTACCTAGAAAAGTACGAGAAAGTTCATCATTTTGGGGAGGATGACGATGAGGTACCACCAGGCAATCCAAAGCCACAGCTTCCTATTGGTGCAATTCCATCTTCCTACAATTACCAGCAACACAGTGTGTCAGGTAAGTATCACTGAAAATTAACAGGGTATAGGTCTGCAGTTTTGAATTCTGAAAACAGACATCATTCAATGAATTAGTCCCTTCCTTTTGCACATGAAAACACTTAAGGCCTTGAGGTAATGCAGCTTTCAAAGATTGACATGTAATTGGTATCAGAGCCCTTTCTATCACAGCTTGCTTGAGAATTTTAGGTGCAGGAATTTTTAGTTATAAAATACTTTCACTTTCAAGTAATGATTTTTTCTTATTCCTTTGACCAGTGATCAATTTATCCTAAATAGTCACTAAAATAAGAAGAGAAAGATCCTGTTAGAATTTAAGAGATCAGGAATTTTCTTATAGAGTCTATTCAGTTTTCTGATATTAATGAGATTTCCAGCACCAGAATTCTCACAAATGTTTCTAATTACTCTATTTTCCTGCCATGGTAGCAGGAAGATTTTTTTCTTTACTTGTCATTTTTGTAATGGTTATAGAGGAATCCACTGCTTGAAAAGAGCTGGACTCAAATTGGAAAAAATCAACCTGAGTGTTGATAGTTCTTGAGTGGAGTAGACAGGGGTTCCAGTTTTTAGTGGCTCTGGAGGTTAGGACCGTGATAACCAGGAAGAGAGGTCTAAGTGAGGAAATGTGTTCTCTTTCTGGGTGCATGATGGGGCCTAGTTTTAAGGGCAAGAATTTCGCAGCACAATAACTCCCTCCCATCTCTCCACCCGGGAGATTTAAGGGTTTATGTTTGAATTTCGAGGGTGCAGGAAGAAACATAACAGTCAGTCACCCCAGTGGAAGTTTAAAGGGACTCCTTTCATTGGCCGGAGGAACTTGGGAAGGTGGGAATTTCTCCCAGGATAAATTCCCCTGCTCCTTCACCCACACTGGATTTCCAGCTCTCTGGAATCCCCTCCCAACATGGTGGGAGCTCCCTTTCCTCTCTGGGATTTCCCCTCTGGAAACCCCTTCCACAGTCTTTGTGGAAGTCTTTCTCTTCTCTTTTGTCTACCTAAATAAAATCACCTTTCTGCAACACTTCTTGGGTGGATATTTACTTTTACGAGCCTACAGCGCACCTGCAGTGGTCCCATCACTTACTTATTTTTTTTTTTTGAGACAGAGTCTTGCTCTGTCGCCAGGCGCCAGGCTGGAGTGCAGTGGTGCGATCTCGGCTCACTGCAACCTCCACCTCCCAGGTTCAAGCAATTCTCCTGCCTCAGCCTCCCGAGTAGCTGGGCCACCACGCCCAGCTAATTTTTGTATTTTTAGTAGAGATGGGGTTTCACCGTGTTGGCCAGGATGGTCTCGATCTCTTGACCTCGTGATCCGCCCGCCTTGGCCTCCAAAAGTGCTGGGATTACAGGCATGAGCCACCGTGACCGGCCCCATCACTTATTCTTTAAGAGATTGGAGACCAAGAACCCACAGCATTCTCTCAGGGGAGCTGTGCCTCACCAGCACCCAAGAAAAAACCCAACTGGTTACATAAGGAGATACACAACTTTGTTTTTTCTACTCATCAACATTTGACCTAAATAAAAAAGGAGATATTTCTTTTTTTTATAAAAATACAATTATTCTAAATATTTACTATTATTATGTACTGGTACTAGTTCTATACTCTTACAGGTTATACTTAGATTTATGTGGTCTCATTTGTGGAATATCATTAGTATCATCAACTTTTTTTTTCACATTATTTGTTTTCAAAGTTTCTTAAAAGTTGAATTTGACTTCATGTTTCTTCCCTAATCAGTAGTAACTGAAGAAATAGAATCTTCTCTTAGAATCTGTGATCTCCATTAGAATAGGCTTCATCTGATGCTTTTGTATAATTGAGGTAGGGGTGAAACAGGGAGTGCCAACCAAACCTAGCTTTATTTTTAATGAATCGCTTTTATTGCAAGAGCCAAGACTAAAGGAAAATATTGTAAGTCACCTTTAGAAATGCTTGCTAATAGTTTATGCTGATAAGATAAAATGGGGTGACTTGTTAGGTGATATACTCCTTGTTTCTAAAAAGAGCTAATGACCATTATCTAATTCAAGAATGTTAGAAAAGGTATTCCTACATTGAATGAGATGTTGTACCAATGACCTTTAAAGATGATTTTCAACTTACAACTCTGTGTGATTCCTGTATTACAGTAACAGCAGAGCTGTTCATCCTTGTAGCTTAAATAGAGTTTGGTGTCTGCTACTGCAGTTTCCAAACAAACACTTTTCTGTGTTTGGTATTGTTTAAAATAGATTTTTTTCTGAATCTGTTTTTTTCCCCCCTTTTCTAATTAAAATTGATCTGCTTTAAGAAAGATCATGTGAAATAGTGTTGGTATTTTGAAAGCCTGTAATGAAACTTACTGATAGAGCTACACAAATTACAGGAATGATAGAATTGCTTAACCTGTTGTTATAACAACCCTTTTCTGATATGCTATTATATGTCTGATTTGTTTTAAGAAAATCTGAACACTTATGTAATATATGTGACATGTTTAACAAAGTCAGGATTGGAGATTCATGAAGAGGAAGAAACAGGGAACTGATGGGAAACATCAGATTACAGAATATCTAATTCAAACTGAAAAGGGGTAGTGTTTCAGGGCAGCATTTAAACTTTGTGTTTTTCTAGAAAGAGCCATAGCAACATCATTGACAGTATTCTTTTTTTTTTTCTTTTTTTCTTTTTTTTTGAGATGGAGTTTCGCTCTTGTTACCCAGGCTGGAGTGCAATGGCGTGATCTCGGCTCACCGCAACCTCCACCTCCTGAGTTCAGGCAATTCTCCTGCCTCAGCCTCCTGAGTAACTGGGATTACAGGCACGCGTCACCATGCCTAGCTAATTTTTTGTATTTTTAGTAGAGACGGGGTTTCAACATGTTGACCGGGATGGTCTCGATCTCTTGACCTCGTGATCCACCCCCCTCGGCTTCCCAAAGTGCTGGGATTACAGGCTTGAGCCACTGCGCCCAGTGACAGTATTCTTAAAATTGACATGATTATCAATATATAAAGCAAATAAGTCATTAATGATTTTTATCATGTGTGATTAAGGAAAATAGAGTAAGCTCCATGTGTGTATGTGTGTGTGCATGCCTGTGTTCTAAAATTTAAAAAAAAAACCCACCAAAATGAAATTATCTAATGTTAGATTGAGTATTTAAAAAAAATTATTTAGAACTTTGAAAGGATTTATGTCTGTCTACATCTTTGATCATACAGCCTTATTCCCCTTGTAGCTTTGGATAAAAGTATTTATCCAGAGATACTTTTATTGTTGACATAAAGAAAAACTCTTCTAAAATAGTTTGAATGGTAGTATAATAAATTTCAGTATCAGTAGTGCTAGGATATAGAACATCGTACACTGATAGAATGTGGTCCTGAATTTGCCTTTGAGGATATTGACTACTTTTGCCCAATGACTTTAAATGGCAAAAAAATAATTGTAGATTTTGCTTTCAGCTTTAAGATTCTTCAACATTGGCATCAGTACATGGTGGTTTTTTTGTCATTCATTTGCATAGTTTTTCATACTGTTTTTGACATTAAATACCTGATATGTTGGTTTCCTTCTTTCTCTTTTTTTCTTTGTATTGATTGGATACAGTCATTTCTGCAAAATTATTGGGTGAATTATTATTTTTTTCTTATTATTTAATCCAACTTAATCATTTTAATAAAGGGAAGCCAAGTACCCTGTCCATTTGCATTTTTGGTTTTGGGTTTCATACAGGAAGATAGCAAATATTGGGTTTCATGCAGGAAGATATAAAAATTTTTTATTAGCTGTATTTGAATAAAGATTTTCTTTAAGTGTTACATATGCTAACAGACTTTGGAGTACAACAATCACTGCCAATATTGATGGACAGAATATATGGTAGAATTTCTACAGTGTATATAAACAGCAGTCCAGAACATATCTGCCTTTCTTCTAAATTGAAAACAGAGAAGTGACTGCCTCAGATTAAATTTGTCAGTAGTGACCCAGTGTATAAACTTTGAATCAAGAATGTTGAAAATATGGCCGGGTGCAGTGGCTCACACCTGTAATCCCAACACTTTGAGAGACTGAGGCTGGTGGATCACCTGAGGTCAAGCGTTCAAGAGCAGCCTGGCCAACATGGTGAAACCCTGTCTCTACTAAAAATACAAAAATTAGCTGGGTGTGGTGTTGCACACCTAGAATCCCAGCTCTCAGGAGGCTGAGGCAGAAGAATTGCTTGAACTCAGGAGGCGGAGGTTGTAGTGAGCCAAAATCACACCATAGCACTCTAGTAGCCTGGGCAACAGAGCAAAACTCTGTCTCAAAATAAATAAATAAATTTTCAGTCTCATTCCAGGTATAAAATTGTAGCTACTCAACCATATCTCCTTGAGGGAATGAAAGGAGAATCTTAAAATTTTGTAAGCATTCTCTCCTACATAATTATCTTAGGAATCTTTACCAAGCCTTATATAATTATATTTCATAATTGTTATGTTTATTTATCTTATTCTAATTGAAGATGTCTTTAACAAAGACATTCGGGTAATGATGTATCGAATGGAGTATCTGTCATTTTACAGTAGGAAGTAGAACAATTCTAGGATCATATTGAAAGCATATAAACTTCAGGACTGTGACAGATAAAGAATATGAGTTCCACATTTTTTTCTGTTCAGATTTACCTGAAAGCTATGTGGAATCTAAAAACTTAAATTAATTATTGCTAAAACTTAGTTTAATCATCATTAATTCCAGTTTGCAGTATAGAATATAAAAATTGCTCTTATATTCATAGAAGTTTCATTACTTTTTCTTCAGATATTTATTTTGTGTTATTTTGAGAAATTTTATTTATAAGGATTATCAAAAATGAACAATCTATTCTTATTGTACAGCTTTAAATATTGTAAAGAATCTGTGTCATAGCTATTTATAACTGTGTGGTGGAATTTCTTCATTATGTTGGAGACACTTCTAGAATAGTTTAGAATTGAAGAGCTATGTCTCTTCAACTGTCTGCATTTGGAAATGAAATTCTATACTTAACATAATTTTCTTCTGTGGTATGTTGTGACAGTAGATTTCTACTTGCATCCTATTTAAAGAGCTTATGTTTTTGTTTGTTTGTTGGTTTCTTTGTTTGTTTGTTTGTTGTTTTGAGACAGAATCTCACACTGTCGCCCAGGCTAGATTCTGTCGCCCAGAATCTTGCACTGTCGCAGGGGCGTGATGTTGGCTCACTGCAGTCTCTGCCTTCTGGGTTCAAGCAATTCTCCTGCTTCAGCCTACCGAATAGCTGGGACTACAGATGTGCACCACCATGCCCAGCTAATTTTTTTGTATTTTTAGTAGAGACGGGGTTTCAACATGTTGGCCAGGATGGCCTCGATTTCCTGAACTTGTGATCCTCCTGCCTCGGCCTCCCAAAGTGCTGGGATTATGGGCATGAGCCACTAAAAACTCCAGCCTGTGTTTTTGTTTTTGTTTTGTTTTGTTTTTTTAAATTTCTAAAAATATTCAAATATTTCTGAAATATTCTTTTGGTACCGTTGTTAAGAGACAGGTCTTACTCGGTCACCCAGGCTGGAGTGCAGTGGCTTAACCATAGCTCACTGGAACCTTGACCTCCTGGGTTCAAGCAGTTCACCTAGCTCAGCCTCCCAAGCAGCTAGGATTATAACACACACCACCACAACTAGCTAATTGTTAAATTTTTGGTAGAAATAGCATCTCATTATATTGCCCAGGTTGGTATTGAACTCCTGGCCTCAGGTGTTCCTTCTGCCTCAGCTTCTCAAAGTGTTGGGATTAGAGGCATGAGTCACCATGCCCAGCCTGAAATATTCTTAAATGTTTAAATTTTAGTTTTTTGCCTTTTCCCTTAACTTGTTACAGCTTTATTTGAAAAATGTGCTTGTAATATTTATCCCAGGACATAATTGCCAATGTCTAAACTGCCCCAGTTAGGATTCAGTATTTCTAAAATTGCAGCATTTTATATGTGTGAATTATGATTATACAGTATTTTAGTGTTCTGTAAGCCCATTTTATCCCATCTTCAAAGTTTTGTAAAAGTTTTAATTCTCCTGTGGAAAATCTTAGTTGCTTTGGTTTAGGCACAGATTTCTTAGGACACAAAAACATGAACCATAAAAGTAAATATTTGTAACTCGGACTTCATCAAAATTAAAATGTTTGCTTAAAGACACTTAAAGAAAATGAAAAGACAAGTCAGTAACGGAGAAAATATGTGCAAAGCAAATATGAAACAAAGGACTCATTTAGAGTATTTAGAACTAACAATATTAAGTACTGGCCAGGATGGAGAGCAGTAGGAACTCTGTATGTTGCTGATGGAAAGCCACTTTGGAAAACAGTTTCACAGTTTCTTACAAAGTTAAGGACACATTTATGTGTGACCCACACTTCTAGGTATCTATACAAGAGAAGTGAGTAAAATATGCCCCCACAAAAATTCTATCTATGTTTATAGGGAGATTTATTAGTACTCACCAAAAATTGAAATAGTCTACATGTCCCTCAACTAGGGAATGGATAAACAAACTGTGTTTAAAAAGGTATGGACTACTGATGCACACATCAACATAGATATGAATCTCAAGAGCATTTTGCCAAATAAAAGAAACCAGACAACAAAAGGCTATACTGTGTGATTCCATTTATTTGGCATTTTGAAATAAAATGATAGGAAAGGAAATTTGATTTGTAGTACCTAGTGGTAGGGGATGGAATTGACTACAAAGGAGTATGAGAAACTTTTTGTAGTGATAGAAATGCTCTATATACACCATGGAATATTGTGCGGCCATCAAAAACGATGAGTTCACGTCCTTTGTAGGGACATGGATGAACCTGGAAACCATCATTCTCAGCAAACTGACACAAGAACACAAAATCAAACACCACATGTTCTCACTCATAGGCAGGTGTTGAACAATGAGAACACATGGACACAGGGAGGGGAGCACTACACACTGGGGTCTGTTGAGGGGAAATAGGGGAGGGACAGCGGGGGGTGGGGAGTTGGGGAGAGACAGCATGGGGAGAAATGCCAGATATAGGTGAAGGGGAGGAAGGCAGCAAATCACACTGCCACGTCTGCACCTATGCAACAATCTTGCATGTTCTTCACATGTACTCCAAAACCTAAAATGCAATAAAAAAATAAAAAAAAAAGAAGACATACAAATGGCTCACAGGTATATGAAAAAATCTTCAACCTCTCTAATCATTAGGGAAATGCAAATCAAAAGCACATGAGATATCATCTCATTCTAGTTAGAATAACTATTATCAAGAAGATAGAAAAAAATAATTCTAGTGAAGACGCAGAAAGAGGGGAATGCTCATATACTGTTGGTAAGAATATAAAGTAGTACAGCCATTATGGAAAATGGGATAGAGGTTCCTTAAAAAACTAAAAATAGAACTACCATCTGATCCAGCAATCCCACTGCTAGATATGTATCCAAAAGAAAAGAAATCTCTATATGGAAAAGATATCAGCATGCCAATGTTTATTGCAACACTATTTGCAATAGCCAAGATATGAAATCAACCTAACCTCATGGATGAACAAATAAAGAAAATATGGTACATATACACAATGGGATATTATTCAGCCATAAAAGAGAACAAAATCCTATCATTTCCAGCAACATGTATGGAACTGGAAGTCATTATGTCAAGTAAAATAAACCAGGCACAAAAAGACAAATATCACATTCTCACTAATATGTGGGAACTAAAAAAGTGGATCTCATGGAACTATAGATTAGAATGGTGGTTACCAGATGCTGGGAAGGAAAGTGGCTAGGAAAAGATGAAGAGAAGCTGGTTATGGGTATAAAAATACAGTTAAATAGAAGGAATAAACTCTAGTATTCAAATAGTATAGCAGGAAAATTATAGTTAAAAATAACATGTTGTACATTTCAAAATAGGTAGAAGAGAAGAATTCTATTGTTTCCAACACAAAGAAAAGATAAGTGTTTGAGGTGATGGATATCCTAATTTCCCTGATTTTATCATTGTATATCATGTACAGGTGTCAAAATATCACATGTAGCCCTAAAATGTTTATAATTATTACATACCAGTTAAAAATTGTGAAATAAAAATAAATGTGCATTATTAAAGAAAAATGAAATGAAAAAAAGAAATGCTCTGTATCTTGACTATGATGATTAAAACTATACATTTGTCAAAACTTAGAATTCTAGAACTAAAATTAGCATGGCTTTTACTGTGTTATGATATTGCAGTAATTTAGAACATGTCCTTTGAAATGCAGTAGTAAAAAGTGTAGGTTAGTCTGGGCACAGGGCTCACGCATGTAATGCAGCACTTTGGGAGGCTACAGCAGGAGGATTACATAAACTCAGTAGATGGAGACCTGCTGGGCAATGTAGGGAGACCTGTCTCTACTAAAAATAAAATTAGCTGGACATAGTGGTGCCTTCCTGTAATCCTAGATACTCAGGAGGCTGAGGAGGGAGGATCACTTGAGCCTGGGAGATTGAAGCTGCAGTGAGCTATAATTGCAACATTGTACTCTATCCTGGGCAACAGAGTAAGACACTGTCTCAAAAAATAAAAAAAGTGAAGATAGGTCAATTAAAATACTGATTCAAAAATATTTTGGCAATGATGGCCAAATGGTATGTACATTTTGGTATTTTAATATCTTTTCAAGAATGTAATTTTAATGATTAGTAAACCTAAGAAGTTTAGAAAGTTGAACTTTTGAACCTCTAATCAGTATATATTGTGTGTATATATATATTTAAAGCTGTGTTCTATATTCAAGGGATATTCACCATAGAGGTATCTGATCTTTGATATACTTAACGTGTTCTTTTTTCTTTGTTAGATTATCTGCGTCAAAGTTATGGGCTGTCTATGGACTTTAATTCGCCAAATGATTATAATAAATTGGTGCTTTCACTGTTATCTGGACTCCCAAATGAAGTGGACTTTGCTATTAATGTATGCACTCTCCTATCAAATGAAAGCAAGCACGTCATGCAACTTGAAAAAGATCCTAAAATCATCACTTTACTACTTGCTAATGCCGGGGTGTTTGACGACAGTAAGTTTTAAGCTGAACATATTATATAATTATTCTGTAAAAGTTTTTTTAAAAGATTTTTTAAGGAGAAAGTACTTTTTGTCAATATAATAGCTTTCTTTATTTTCTCTTTTGATATTAAATGCATTATTTAAAATAATGAATGCTTGGGTTTTTTAACCTTAAGTATTTGAATAGTAATTTTGTCTCTATGTTTTTGAAGTAAAAGTCCTGGTTTTTAAATTGGAGTAATATATAGGTTTCCTGAGTTGAAAAGATTGCATGCTACAAGATTCTGACAAAGAAAACTAGGATCTGGAAGAAATTGTTTTTTGAAGTCTATTTCTGCTAATGTGTGGCTATAATTTTTAACTAAAACATTTGAGGTCAATGCATTTGAAAATTTGCCTTCTAAATAATCAAAGTAAGGTTTATCAAAGGCTTCTTATCATTTTTACTTGTAGGGTTTATTTGTTTTGGGTTTTGATAAATCAAATACTTCATCTCTTCTGAAATTATCTCTTATTAAGGCTCAATTACCACATAGATCAGATTAGTCAGTTTTCTCTTGCAGTTTAATAGAGATTTAGAAATAATATTTCTAAATATCTCAGTTTTTCTTGCGTAAAATATGTATGTTAGTTGAAGTTATTGACATAAAATTATTTCTTGCTTTCCGACTCCCCCACTCCAATGCTATTTTTTTTACCAGAAACATATCCTATTAAAGTATATGGTATTGACATATGTTGAAAATATTTTTTCTTTTAGGAAATTATATATATAACACAGTAAGCAAGAGTCTTTGAAATAACTTGTTATAACATTTTATGACTTTTTGTTTTTGTCTTTAAATAGATGTTTGCAAAAGAATTTTTTTTTTGCAATTCGATTTGGGTCAAGTGGTGTTTTATTTGTGATTGTTTAAGTAGGATTCTTTGAAATTTGACACATATTTTACATTGAAAATAATTTTGAAATTAAATAAAATAAAAATTAGTTTCTTAACTTGCTCAGAACTATTCTTGGTTACATGGGTGGAGATAGGGGAAGAAAGATGCTTTACCTCTCAGTTTCTGTCATAATTTTGAAGATATAACTTTGTTGGCTTTTGACCTCAGTTTTATATTCTTTGATTTCTGTTATTTTATTTTGATCTTTCAAATATAACTTTCAGCATTTAATGTAGAACGGAGTTGAAAATTGTTTCACATTTTTAGAAACCTTAAAATGAAGCCTTCGAAAAGAATGTATATTCTCAAACCAGAATAATTTTAAGCCATAACATTTAATAATTAAATAAGATTATGTGTAAATAATTTCAGTTGAGTATGTGATAGAAGTAATCTTACCAGTTTTGGTGCACTAAGACAAGACCTTCTTTAGACCCAATTTGTCTTCATGAATTCTTCAGGCATTTTATTTGTTTGAAAGACTAAAAGTAATGTAAAACAGCGTTAATTTAGCAAGTGCCATTTAGGTATAGTTTCTATTATTTGAAGTCATAGAAAGTTTAGTTCCAGAGTACATAGAGACTTTATGAAGACCTTATATTTAAAACAATAGTTTTACATGATAAAAATAATCCTGGTTGGAGTTTGAAGGTTATGGATATATTTTATTTGGTTAGACTTTGAGAGGCTTTGATTTGATTTTTAGGGCATGAGACTTTAATTGAGAGAGAAATGTAGATGCTACTTCCTTTAGAAAGTAGAATATTTACATATTTTGTGTGTTTGAACAAGTATAATAAAAATTTTATGTGACAAAAAATTTTATTTTTCAATTTTATGATTCTGCCCAGTATGATTCTCCCAGGAACGTTGTTTGCTTGGTGTTTTTTTTTTGCGGGGGGTGGGGGGGGCATTTGAGGAGGTTTTTTTTTTTTTTTTGGAGACAAGAGTCTTGCTCTGTCCCCCAGGCTGGAATACAGTGGTGCAATATTGGCTCACTGCAACCTCCGCCTCCCAGGTTCAAACGATTCTTATGCCTTAGCCTCCCAGTTAGCCAGTACTACAGGCAAGCACCCCCACATCTGGCTAATTTTTGTATTTTTAGTAGAGACAGGTTTTCCTCAGGTTGACCAGGCCATTCTCAAACTCCTGGCCTCAAGTGATCTGCCTGCCTCAACCTCCCAGAATGCTGGGGGATTACAAGTGTGAGCCACCATGCCCAGCCCCCAGGGAAGTTTTTTATAAGCTTTCTTTTTAGAACAAAGAAAACCTTATCTGTCTTTAGTGGTGTCTGGGCCTCATTTTGCTGGTTAAGCTGCTACTTACATGTAAGTTTGATATTTTATGAAATGTTTTTTGATGTCACTATAGTTAATTTGTTTATCCAGAACATTTACATCTGTTGTTCATATTATTTCCTCACGACGCTAATGTCACTAGTAAAATCATTAGTAAATATAATTTATGTTTAAAATATTGCTGTTTCTCACCCTTTTAAATATTTTTTTAAGATGAAAATTCTTATTCTAGCCAGAGTACTTTACAAACTTTATTTTATTCAGTTTTAACTAAATACTACTTTCATACTTAAAGGATAATAAGACTGCCAAGATTCCATAAATTTCTTATGGGAGAAAACATACCTACTTGTTATGCTTGTCATAACATGTCCAATAAGGACACATAAACTTTTGTTTTTTAAAGATTAACGTTCATAACATCTAGTTTTTCTGTTAACAGTTGTCATTATATAATTTTCTTTTTGTTTTCTAAAAGCAGTAGCTTTCATTGTGGAATTAATGTGATAGTTCATAAAAGATTTACCTAATTTTTAAGGGGAAAAACATACTGTATCACAGCTTAGACATTTGAATCATACAGCACTATCGTCTGATCCCATATTGACAATTAGAACTAGCAGCATAAAGGAGAAGAAATAATGCAGCATGTACCTATCTATGTGCCTTAAGCTTTTTGGTGAAGCAGTAAGGGCCACATGTGGATTAGAGACAGAGTGTTATTAAGAAGAAACTTACAAAGATCGATGGTTTGACTTTTCAAAAATCATAGTTGTGGATAAAACAACCTTATCAAGAAACACAAACATGATGTAGGCCCGAGTATTTTTCTTAAAGGAGATTTAAGGGAATTGTGGGAATTATTTCCAAGGAGTGCCTTGCTGTCTCTGTTTTTTGAAGTGTGAATTACAGAAGTATTTCTGAAATTAATATGAAGATTTTAAATGAAAATCTGAAAATCTAATGGCAATAACATCAGTTTGATTAAAAAAAATTTTTTTTTATGTATCAATGAAAGCCAATGTGGAGTAACTCTTAAGTACTCAGTACTTCTTTATTGTCTATATAACTATTATGAAAAAGAGTCCTTATTGTTAATTTGTAGGAACACAAATTTTCTTTAAATCTAAAAAAATGTATTTCAAAAGAAATTACCGTGACTGTCTATCATTTACTGTAAGACAATTTGTAGTTAACAAGATATATTAAAATGTAGTTTTACCGTTTTTCCAAGCCTACCTATTATTAAATAATTCATTGAAAGAATTTATTGCATTATATTGAATATATATATTTTTTAAGCTTTAGGATCCTTTTCCACTGTATTTGGAGAAGAATGGAAAGAGAAGACTGATAGAGACTTTGTTAAGGTAAATCATTTTAATTAAAATGTTGAATCATTGATTTACATGTAGCTAAGCCAACAAATAGATTAGTGGTTGTTTATCTTATATACATAAAATATACTTTTATCTTTACCTAATACATATGCAATAGTTTTTACACAATACAATACAGTTTTTAAAGTTGTGAGTGAGTTGAGTAAAAAATCTTTTAGAATACCCAGGAACAGACATAAAATTCTCATTGATATCTGTGAATAGTAACTTATAACAATAGCAGTAAACAATTGAATGACCCTCTTGTCAACTGGGATTCTGAGAATGGGTTTCAGGAACTTTTTGTTTTTATGTGTGTTCTGAAACTCAGCAATTCAGAAAGGAATGAAGGGCCAGACCTGCCATCAAATGCTCAAAAAAAAATAGGTCTAAAAGATTAGTAAGTGTCCATCTAGAAGAAAATTTCTGGGAATATATTTCTGAAACAAATGTAGTTGTGAATTTCAAGTGAGAAACTAGAAAAAGACTTGAACAAATTGTTTTCTCACTTACATTTGTCTAACTCTACTGTCTTTCAAGGAAATATAGGATGCTGCTTTTATTTACTAAGGGTACATTTTATAGTGTTACTACTAATAGAGTATGCACATTAGACATTGCTTGAATACCTTTTTTTTTAAACTCATACATGAGTAACATTTAAATATGATTGCTCTTCATTTTTGCTGCTACTTCCAGTAAAATATCTACATCTATCCACTTTGTTTATTAAAAGTAGCTCTCTTGGGCTGGTTGTGGTAGCTCACACCTGTAACCTCAGCACTTTAGCAGGCTGAGATGGGGAAATCGCTTGAAGCCAGGAGTTCAAGACAAGCCTGAGCAACAAAGCTAGACCCCATTCCTACAAAATATATATATATTTTTTTACTTCATTATACAAGACATTAAATAATTAGCTGGGTGTAGTTGTATGTGCCTGTAGTCCCAGCTACTAAGGAGGCTGAGGTGGGAAGATTGCTTGAGCCTGGGAATTTGAGGCCGCAGTGAGCTATAATTGTGCCACTGCACTCTAGTCTGGGTGACAGAGCAAGATCCTATCTCTAAAATTGATAGATAAATCAATAAAAATAAATAAAAAAATAAAATGATACCATGGTGTTTTAGGGAGCTACTTTATTTTTTGTTTTCATGTATTTACTGGTGTTTGATGAATCACTTAAATATTAGAAATTAGTTGTCAGAATTTTGATATTGTTCAGACAAAATAGACTAAGTCACAAAACAAAAAGAGACAAAAAAGGTAATTACATAATGAAGAAGAGGATCAATGCAGCAAAAGAATGGGTGTAACATCATATATGTGCTCAACACTAGAGCTCCCCAGATACATAAAGCAAATATTAATAGAGCTAAAAAGAGATAGACCCCAATACAATTATAGTTGGGGACTTACCCACTTTCAGCATTGGACAGATCATTGAGATAGAAAATCAGTAAAAAAAAATCAGACTTAATCTGCACTGTGGACCAACTTAACCTGAGACATTTACAGACTATTTTATCCAACAACTGCAGAATACACATTCTTCTCATCAGCACATGGGACATTCTCTGGGATAGACCATATAGTAGGCCACAACACAATCTCAACAAATGTTTAAAAATTAAAATCGTATGAAATGTCTTCTTCTATCACAATGGAATAAAAGTAGAAATAAGAGGAACTTTGGAAACTGGAAATATTAATACAAGAAAATTAACGTGCTCCTGAATGACCATTGGGGGTCAATGAAGAAGTTAAGAAGGAAATTTAAAAATTTCATTAAACAGACAAAAATGGAAACACAACATCCCAAAACCAATTGGATACAGCAAAAGCAGTCCTAAAAAGGAAGCTTATAGCAATAAATGGCTACATCAAAAAAGTAGAAAGATTTCAAATAAACAACATAATGATGGACCTTAAGGAACTAGAAAAGGAAACCAAACCCAAAATTAACAGAGGAAAGAAATTGTAAAGATCAGAGCAGAACTAATTGGAATGGAAACTAAAAAGACAAAGGATCAACAAAACAAAAAGTTGTTTTTTGATAAGATAAACAAAATTGATAAACCACTAGCTAGAATAGCCCAGAAAAAAAGAGAGAAGACTCAAAGTCAGAAACATAAAAGGAGACATTACAGCTGATAACCACCGAAACAAATATAAAGGATCATTAGATACTATGGTGAACTATTATGCTAATGAATTGGAAAACCTAGAAAAAAACAGATAAATAACTTGGACACATACAGCCTATCAAGATTGAACCAGGAGTTCTTCCCACTGCCCAAGATGGCCAAGGGGAAGAAGGTGGCTCTGGCCCCTGCTGTCGTGAAGAAGCAGGAGGCCAAGAAAGTGGTGAATCCACTATTTGAGAAAAGGCCTAAGAATTTTGGCATTGGACAGGACATCCAGCCCAAAAGAGACCTCACCCACTCTGTGAAATGGCCCCGCTATATCAGGTTGCAGCAGCAGAGAGCCATCCTCTATAAGCGGCTGAAAGTGCCCCCTGCAATTAACCAGTTCACCCAGGCCCTGGACCGCCAAACAGCTACTCAGCTGCTTAAGCTGGCCCACAAGTACAGACCAGAGACAAAACAAGAAAAGAAGCAGAGGCTGCTGGCCCAGGCCGAGAAGAAAACTGCTGGC
Organism: Aotus nancymaae; assembly: GCF_030222135.1. NCBI lineage: Eukaryota > Metazoa > Chordata > Mammalia > Primates > Aotidae > Aotus > Aotus nancymaae. Next base: position 4,269,506 of record NW_026988507.1, on the reverse strand, counting down.
AAAGGGGACGGGGATGCCCCCACTAAGAGACCACCTGTCCTTCGAGCAGGAGTTAACACCATCACCACTTTGGTGGAAAACAAGAAAGCTCAGCTGGTGGTGATTGCACACGACATGGATCCCATTGAGCTGGCTGTCTTCTTGCCTGCCCTGTGTCATAAAATGGGAGTACCTTACTGCATTATCAAGGGGAAGGCAAGACTGGGACGTCTAGTCCACAGGAAGACCTGCACCACTGTCGCCTTCACACACGTTAACTCGGAAGATGAAGATGCTTTGGCTAAGCTTGTGGAAGCTGTCTGCACCAATTACAATGACAGATATGATGAGATCCGCTGTCACTGGGGAGGCAATATCCTGGGTCCCAAGTCTGTGGCTCTCATCGCCAAGCTCGAAAAGGCAAAGGCTAAAGAACTTGCCACAAAACTGGGTTAAATGTACACTGCTGAGTTTTCTGTAAATAAAAATAATTAAAACAATGCAAATTTTCCTTAAAAAAAAAAAAAAAAAAAGATTGAACCAGGAAGAAATAGAAAGCCTCAACAGACCAATAAAGAGTAACAAGATTGAATCAGTAATAAAAAGTCTCTCAACAAAGAAAAGTCCATGATCGAATGACTTATGGCAGAATTCTTCCAAACTTACAAAAAAGAACTGACGCCAGTTCTTCTCAAACTATTACAAAATACTGAAGAGGAGAGAACTCCTCTTAACTCATTCTTTGAGGCCAACACTACTCTGATACCAAAACCAGGCAAGGACACAACAGAAAAAGAAAACTACTCTGATGAACATAGATGCAAAAATTCTCAACAAAATGCTAGCAAACCAAATCCAACAACATATCAAAAAGACAGTACACCATCATTAAGCTGGATTTATGCCAGGGATGTAAGGATGATTCAACATAGGCAAATCAATAAATGTGAAACATCGCATCAACAGAATGAAGGACAAAAATCATATGGTCATCTCAGTTGTAGATTTGTCATATATGGCTTTTATTGTTTTGAGGTATGTTTCTTCTATGCCTAATTTCTTGAGAGTTTTTATGAAGAAGAAGTGCTAAATTTTATCAAATGCTTTTTTTGCATCTTTTGAGATAATCATCATACCAAATGGGGGAAAAGCTGAAAGCCTTTCCTTGATAAACTGGACTAAGACAAGGACACTCACTTTCACCACTCTTATTCAACATTGTACCAGAAGTCCTAGCCAGAGCAATCAAGCAAGAGAAAAGAATAAAACGAGTAAAGTTGCAGGATGCACTTCGTAAAAGAAGACATACAAATGGCCAAAATATATATGAAAAATTGTTCAACATCACTAATCATCAGGAAAACGTAAATGAGAACCCCAATGAGATATCATTATCATCTCTCCCCAGTTAGAATGGCTGTTGTCCAAAAGGCAAAAAAATAACAAATGCTGGTAATAATGTCGTTAAAAGAGAACTCATACACTGTTGGTGGAAATGTGATTTTAGTACAGCCATTATGGAAAACAGTATCCCATCATGGATATTTATCCAAAGGAGGGGAAATAGTATAGCAAAAGGATACCTGTGACCCCAATGGATTGCAGCATTATTCACAATACCCAAGATAAGAAATTGATCGAAGTATCCAGTAACAGATGAATGAATAAAGTTGTATACAATGAAATACTATTCAGCCCTAAAAAGAAATTGTGCTATTTGTAGCAACATGGATGGAACTGGAGGTCATTATGTTAAATGAAATAACCCAGGCACAGAATGATAAATATTTCATGTTCTCACTCATATGTGGGAGCTGAACTTGTTGATATTGTGGAGGTAGAGTAGATTGGTGGTTACTAGAGGCTAGGGAGGGTGAGAGGGTGATATACCAAGAGAAATTGGCTAATGGGTACAAATACCTAGTTAGATAGAAAGAATAAATAATAAATTGTAGTGTTTTATAGGACAGTAGCATGACTATAGTTATCAATAGTTTATATTTTGAAATAGAAGATTTGAAATGTTCCCAGCACAAATAAATGATAAATATATAAGGTGATGGATATTTTAAATACCATTATTTGATTATTACACATTGTATGCATGTATTAAAATATCATATGTACCCCATAAGTACATACAGTTGTTATGTGTTTATAAAATTTGTTATTTAGTTGTCTTGCAGATAAACGAGAGTCATTTTAGGAAATAATAACTGTTAAGTAGTATTAAGATTTTTCTAGTAGCATTTTACCTTTTCTTTATTGCTAGATTTTAGGTTTATTTAGCAACAACTGCTAATAATAAGCTTCAACTAATCAAAACCTTTATTCTTTAGCAGTCTATTTTAAGCATTATAAATTGTCTTAATACATCGAGACTTGTTTGACAATTTTGGAGGCCAAGTAAGGAGGACCGGTTGAGGCCAAGAGTTCAAGACCAGCCTGGGCATCTCTACAAATAAAAAAAATAATTAGTTGGGCATGGTGGTGCATGATTGTAGTTCCAGCTACTTGGGAGGCTGAGGCAGGAGGATCACTTGAGCTCTGGAGTTAGAGGCTGCAGTGAGCTATGATTGTGCTACTGTACTCCACCATGGGTAATAGAGCAAGACTATTTTTAAGGAAAAAAAAGAGATGGAAGAATATATATTCTGTTTATTTGGGGTGGAGAGTTCTGTAGATGTGTATTAGGTCTACTTGGTCCAGCTCTGAGTTCAAGTCCCAGATTTCCTAGTTAATTTTCTGTCTTGTTCATCTGTCTAATATTGACAGTGGGGTGTTAAAGTCTCTCACTATTATTGTGTGGGACTCTTAAGTCTCTTTGTAGTCATTAAGAACTTGCTTTATGTATCTGGGTGCTCCTGTATTGGGTGCATATATATTTAGGATAGTTAGCTCTTCTTGTTGCATTGATACCTTTACCATTATGTAATACCCTTCTTTGTCTCTTTTGATGTTTGTTGGTTTAAAATCTGTTTTGTCAGAGACTAAGATTGCAGCCCCTGCTCTTCTTTGCTCTCCATTTGCTTGGTAAATCTTCCTCCATCCCTTTATTTTGAGCCTGTGTCTTTGCACGTGAGATGGGTCTTCTGAATACAGCACACAGATGAGTGACTCTTTATCCAATTTGCCAGTCTTATGTCTTTTGATTGGGGCATTTAGCTCATTTACATTTAAGGTTAGTATTGTTATGTGTGAATTTGATCCTGCCATTATGATGCTAGCTGGTTGTTTTGCCAGTTGATGCACTTTCTTCATAGCTGAATATATGCTTACCTTATAACCTAGCAATTAACACTCCTCAGTTAATTACCCAACAAAAATACATACATATATTTACCAAAATACATATATAAAACCCTTCATAGCAAAATTATTTGTGTCCAACCTGGAAATAACTAAATCCTTACTGCAATGGACAAATTGTTTCGTATTTATGCAATGTAACATTATACAACAATAGAGATGAATGAAGTACAAATACTTGCAAAGATATGCGTGAAACTTTCACAAACATAATATTGAACAAAAGAAAAAAGAGAAGTAGAATAAGGAGGAAAGGTTAACAGATGAGGGAGTGAATGAAGTGACTGAAAGGGGGAATGAACAGGCATACTTCTGAGGGGTTGATAATGTTCTAATTCTTCATCTGGGTAATCATTACGTTGGTGTATTCACTTCACAAACACATCTTGAGGTGTATACTTATGTATGTGTTATATATATACATTAAGTATGTGTTATAATTTAAAAAGTACTTATAGGAGTTCAAAAAAGATAATATATTGAATTCAAAAGCCAATGCATCCTGAAGCTTAGTTTTAATACATATAATAATATAATTAGCCTATCTTTTTGTCATTAATTAAAATTTTCTGTTAACTGCATAGTCATACCTAAAACAGGCACATTTGTTTGCTACTACTTTTCCTTTTGCTTACCATGGTCCTGTCCTGCACATAAGCATACTTTCTGCACCTCAAACTAAATTTGTTCTCACCTCAGAACATTTGCATTTGCATTTGCTATTCCCTCTGCCAGAAAGACTCTTTCTCTGCAATGCTGGTCACCTAATATCATTCAAACCTGGTAAAAATCATCAGATATTACCTCCTGAGGGAAGCCTTTCTGGTCATATTATCTAATGTTACCATACACTCACACATCTTGTAACTCTATCACATTGTCCTGCTTTATTTTCTTCACAATACTTGCAAAAGCCTCAAATCACATTGTTTACTTTGTCTGTTTTCCTACAATAGAATGGAAATTTGCTGAGGATGGGGACCTTGTTTTCCCAGTATCTGAAAGTATTGGCACATAGAAAATAATCAGTAAATGTATTTTAAATAAATGAATTAATGTATAAAATATCTTAACCAAATAAACAAGTTCAAATATTTTTTCTCTGAAATAAAGTGATTTAAAGCTATTAATCAGATAATTTTTATCAGCTATTATCAGATAAATGTTATAAACATTTTACTGATTATACAGTACTTTATGTAGCAATAGGCCTAGCTATTTTGAGCTACAAACTTCATTTAGCATAACAACATGAAAAGTGTAACTTTGGTCGGGCACAGTGGCTCACGCCTGTAATCCCAGCACTTTGAGAGGTAGAGGCAGAGGTGGGTGGATCATGAGGTCAGGAGTTCAAGACCAGCCTGACCAACATAGAGAAACCCTGTCTCTACTAAAAATACAAAAATTAGCTGGGTGTGGTGGTGCATGCCTGTAATCCCAGCTACTTGAAGAGGCTGAGGCAGGAAAATCGCTTGAACCTGGGAGGCGGGGGTTGCAGTGAGACAAGATCGTGCCATTGCACTCAAGCCTGGGCAACAAGAGCAAAACTCCATCTCAAAAAAAAAAAAAAAAAACGAAAAAGAAAAGTGTAACTTTGCCATAAAATTCAGTTAAGGTGGTATACTTTTTGTGAATGATTTAGTATGCTCTGACTCAGAAATTTTTCTTGGAGTTAACCTATTCCAAACAATACAAAAAGAGGGAATCTTCCCTAACTCATTTTATGAGACCAATATTATCCTGATACCAAAACCTGGCAAAGACACAACTAAAAAAGAAAATTTCAGGCCAATATGCATGATGAACATTGATGCGAAAATCTTCAGTAAAATACTGTTAAACAGAATCCAGCAGCACATCAAAAATCTTATCCATTACGATCAAGTTGGCTTCATCCCTGGGATGCAAGGTTGGTTCAACATGCACAAATCAATAAACATAATCCATCACATAAACAGAACCAAAGACAAAAACCTCATGATTATCTCAATAGTTGCAGAGAAGGCCTTTGACAAAATTCAACAGCCCTTTACGCTAAGAACCCTCAATAAGCAAGGTATCAATGGAATGTATCTCAAAATAATAAGAGCTGTTTATGGCAAACCCACAACCAGTATCATACTGAATGGGCAAAACCTGGAAGCATTCCCTTTGAAAACTGGCACAAGACAAGGATGCCCTCTCTCGCCACTCCTATTCAACATAGTATTGGAAGTTTTGACCAGGGCAATCAGGCAAGAAAAAGAAATACAGGGTATTCAATTAGGAAAAGATGCAATTTAAAACCCAAAAAGCAGTCTTTTAATCTTATTTTTTTTGTCCTCATTCTTTCTTCCTTATTCCATCTTCCTTCTGAATATGTGTTTTTTTCATAGTATAACACATTCTTAACTAGATTTTTCAGTGAAAATTCGGAGTTTTAGGATTGTCTTTATTTTTGTCCACATTCCATTTATAGAATTGTAGATTGTAAGTTATATTTTTCTTGTATTATTGTTCATTCTATTGTTTTCTGCCTTTTTTTCTAGGCTTTTTTTTTTTTTGTCAATTTCTGATCTCTTAATTCTGAGCAGCATTCTGGGTAATTTCCTTAGGCTTGTTCCTTAATCATTTTCAGCTATGTCTAATATGTTACTTGACCTATTTGTTAAATTTCTATTTTAGTAATCATGTTTTAATTTCTAGAAATTCTCTCTCTCCTGTTTCAGATTTTCCCTTTTGAACTTCTTTTTTTTATGTTTTTAATAATTTTGAATATTTTAATCTTTTAATTTATATGAATTCTATAAATGAAATATTTATATGATATAGAAACAAAATATATACATATAATATGTAAATTAAAAATTAAATACTCACACTTGATTATTCTAATATCTAAAGCTGTTGTGACTAATTTTACTTACTCCGACTCATAGTGGAATAGTCCCTTCTGTTTTATAATGTTGGTTACAAATTTTAGCAGTTGTTTTTGTAGGGTTTTTGTACAGATTGGATTGCAAGTTTATTCTTCTGTTACTCTGTTGTACTTGCCAGTCATCTAAAGACAAAAACTGATTCAGAATGACTATATTCATTTCTTCATTGATTTTCAGGTGACTCGAGTAGTTACTAAAACCAAACTGAGGGAGATTAGGGAGTAGGCCAGTGGTACAAATTTAGGGCATTATTTTTAACCCAAAACTCAGGTAGAGACCGTCAAGCCCTTTTGCCTCCTTTTCTTTGAAGGTATTAGATCTTTAGAGTTTTCATCATGATATAGAGCCACATTCCTAATTCACCACTTCATAAAGTGACCCAAGGTCCTATATTCTGTCCTCAGCACATTGCATTAACAGCCAAACTATTTGGTTATAGGATTATATACTTTTTTTTAACTCCAGAAATTTGGTGAGGAAAGTGTAAATTGCACAAAGTGTTTAATAAATACATAGTCACAATGGGGAGTGGAGATTGTCAGTATAATCACTAATCACGTTAAATCAAGAAGACACGAATGGTTGGGCACGGTGGCTCATGCCTATAATCCCAACACTTTCACTTTGGGAGGCCAAGTTGGACAGATCACTTGAGGTCAGGAGTTCGAGATCAGCCTGGCCAACATCGCAAAAGCCCATTCTATTAAAAACACAAGAAAATTAGCCAGGCATTGTGGCAGGCACCTGCATTCCCAGCTACTCGGGAGGCTAAAGCAGGAGAATCATTTGATTCCAGGAAGCAGAGGCTGCAGTGAGCTGAGATCGTGCCACTGCACTCCAGCCTAGGTGACAGAACGAGTCTCTGTGTCACAAAAAGAAAAAAAAGACCTTAGAAGAAGACACAAATATAATCGAAGAAGATTAGATATTTCCTGCTGTTGTATATGTTTTCATTAATTTCTGCTCTTCATATATCTTTCTATTGCTGCACTTTTTCTAACTTCTTGTTAGAAATTAGAGCTGGTGCTTACATGATTGATTGTTGTTTTTATTTTTTTAATATGTACACTCTAATACATACAATTAAGATAACAAAATTCCCTCTAGCACAACTTTAACTTTATTCTACTAATTTTGATATGTCATGTGTTCATTACAACTGAGTTTAAAATATCTTCTCATTTCCACTATGATTTCCTCTTTGATACCTGGATTATTTATTTACATTTTTATGGATATGTAGTAAGTACATATGTTTATGAGATACATGAGATATTTTGAAACAGGTATATACAATGTGTCATAATCACATCAGGGTAAATGGGGTATTCATCACCTCAAGCATTTATCATTTCTTTGTGCTATAAACATTAACTTACACATTTTTAGTTATTTTTAAATGTACTATAAATTATTGTAGTCACCCTGTTTTGCTATCAAATACTAAATCTTACTCATTGTGTTCAGCTATATTTTTGTACCTGTTAACCATTCCCACTTTCCCCCAGCCTCTGGTAACCATCATTCTACTCCCCATCTCCATGAGTTCAGTTGTTCTACAATTTCCTGAGATAAGAGTGTTGAAATCATCAACTTTAATTATGAATGTTTATATATCCTTTCAGTTCTGTCTGTTTTTACCATATGTATTTTGAACCTCTATTAGTTGCATATCTATTTACAGTTGTTTTATTTTCCTGGCCAATTAACTTTTTAAAAACATTATGTATGAAATTTAGCTACAACTTTCTTATTATGTTATCATAATATATTTTTCCCATCTTTATAGTTTTTATCTGTTTTTACGCATAGTGTTTCTTATAGACAACATCTAGTTAGCACTTGAAACTCCTCCCCACAGTCTGCCTTGTTGGCAATTTCTGCCTTTAAGTAAGTGCATTAAGCCTATTTACACTTTAGGAAATTAATGATGTGATTGAGTTTAGGCTCACAACTTTTATCTAAAAATTTTATTTTGCCTTCATATTTGAAGGATATTTTTGAAGGATATAAAACTGTAGGTTTTAGGGTTTTGTGTGAACAATTTAAAGATAGCATTGTTATTGACAAGAAGTCAACTGTGTTCTTATTGCTCTTCTATATGTGTTGTAGTCTCTCACTGCCTTTTTTTTTTTTTTAAATAGAGACGGGGTTTTACCATGTTGGTCAGGCTGGTCTCGAACTCCTGACCTTAGTTGATCCAGCCGCCTCGGCCTCCCAAAGTGCTGGGATTACAGGCGTGAGCCACCACGCCCAGCCTCTCACTGCTTTTAATATGTTCTCTTTATTACTGATATTTAATTTGGTTATGATATGTCTTGCAGTTTTCATTGCTTATTTTACTTGGGGGTTCATTTAGTTTCTTGGATCTATGGTTTGGTATCTTACGTAAAATTTGGAAAGTTTTTCACAATCACTTCTTCAAATTTTTTTCTTTCCCCTCTTGTTTTTTGTTTGTTTGTTTGTTTTAGAGACAGGGTCTTTCTTCGCTTCACAGGCTGAAGTGCAGTGGCTCAATCATAGCTCACTGCAACCTTGAACTCATGGGCTCAAGCAATCCTCTTGCCTCAGCCTCCCAGGTAGCTGGGACTATAGGACCACCACACCCAGACCCCTCTTCCTTTTCTGGTGCTATATTTATAGTCTGCCCTCTGAATTCGTGGGTTCTGAATCCATAGATTTAACTAACCACAGATTGAAAATATTTAGGAAAAAAGCAATTTAAAAAAGAGTGAAAAGTAATAAAAATAAAAAATAGAAGTATAAAAAGTATTTACATCACATTACATTGTATTAGGCATACTGTATTTAAAGTATTCAGGAGGACGTTTGTAGATTATACTATACCGCTACATCATTTTACATGAGGAACTTGAGCATCTGTCAAATTTGGTATCTTTAGAGAGTCCTGGAACCAGACCCCATGGTTACTGAGGGGTGACTGACTATGTATATTAGATCATGATGGTGTTCCACAGGTCACCGAAGCTCTTTTCATTGTTTTTAGACCTTTTTTGTTTTCTGTGTACTTAATTGTGGATATTACACTTTCATTTTTTCTAATTAAGCAAATCTTGTGAATTTTTTTCATTTTCAGATACAGATGGTCCCCAAGTTACGATAGTTAAACTGACAGTTTTTTGACTTTACTGTGGGTTTGTTGGGGTGATTAAATGCATTTTCAGCTTATGATTATTGGGACATAAATCCCATCATAAGTCAAGGAGCATCCATATTACATTTTCCAGCTCGAGAAACTTCATTTGATTGTTTTATATTATCCATTGTTTGCTAATTATGTTCATATTTTTATATCATTGAGCATACTTAATAATTAAACATAATAGTTTTTTAATGTCCTTGTTTGTTAATTTTCTTATTATCTTTATTGTTTCAGTATCTTATTTTTCTTGAAACTGATTTTTGTCTTGGTTATGGGTGATGTTTCCTCATTTCTTTGTAGGTATGGTAATTTTTTGTTAGATGTGAGTGTTGTGAGTGTGACATTGTTGAGTGTTTGAACTTTGATATTTTTCCAGAATGTTGAATTTTGTTTTAGCTGGCTGTGATTTCGTATATGGATTATCATAGTAGGGTTGTTTTAAAGCTTTGTTATGATAGATGTAGATTAGCCTTTACTCTAGGGCTTGTTTATTCTTTCTACTTAGGTATGACATTTTGGGAATTTCTCCTGAATGAGCTAGGTGTATATGAGTTTTCTCTATTCTAGAAATTGTTTAATTACAGCTCCTTATAATTGTTCTCGCCATTTTTTTGCCTAGCATTATGGAGTTTGAGCATACATCTATGTAGCTTAGTACTTAGCAAGTAACTCAAAGTATATGTATGTAGATTCATGGAGCTCTTTCTCTTCATAACTTTTCCCTTATTGAAAATTTGCTCTCAAATTCTAGCCTCCTTAGCTTTGGGGTGCTCTTTTCAGTGTTTTCAGCGTAGCAATCACTATGATATCTTAAGTTTCTCTTTACTATGCTTTAGTTTAGAATTAATGTCCAAGTAGAAATATCAGTCAATCATTGGAATAACCTCATTTGTTTCTCTAGTTTAGTGATTACTATCTTGCATTACCTGTTTTTCAATCTCTGAAAACAATTTTTTCATACATGTTGGTTTTTGGTAGGATGACTACTCTAGTACCATAGTCCACATGGCCTAAAGAAATGGTCACTTGGAAGCATTTTTCTAAATTTTAAACTTACATTTTTTTTAACCCCATGACTTTTTTAAAGTGTTTTAATTTGGCTTAACCACATTTACCTTTATCATTTTTTCTTCATTAGATTATAGATAATGAGCTTTTTGATTTTAATTTGTCAGAAAATGTTTCTATGTCACCTTCATTCTTGAGGAATAATTTCACTGTTTAAAAATTCTATGTTGGCAGGCTGGACACAGTGGCTCACACCTGAAATCCCATGTAATCCCAAAAATTAGCTGGGCATGGTGGTGCATGCCTGTAATTCCAGCTACTGGGGAGGCTGACACAGGAGAATTGCTTGAACCTGGGAGCCAGAGGTTGCAGTAAGCCGAGATTGCACCATTGCACTCCAGCTTGGGTGATAGAGTGAGACGCTGTCTCAAAAAAAATAAAACAAAACAAAAGTTCTACATAGGCAGCTATTTTCTTCCATCATTTTGAAAATATCCCATTATTTGCTGCTATTTTGATTGTTCTTTTTAAGTTACTCAGTTTTTTTGTTGTTTTTCTTCATTTATGATTTTTCTTTTTGTCCTTCAGGAGTTTTATGATGATGTTACCACACATTTTTATTTATCTTTCTTGGAGTTTGTAGTGCTTCTTGAAAATATATGCTAACATCTTTGAGTTGTTTTAGACTATTCTCTGCCCTTATATCTTCACATATTATATCTGCCCTTTCTTTCTCTTCTTCAGGAACTCCAGTTTGTATGTTAGAGCTTTTCACTGTGTGCCTAATGTCTCATACACTTTTTACCCTTCTTCATCCCTTTTTCTGTTTATATTTCAAACTTAATTTCTTGTCCTCTCTTCTTGTTCATGAATTCACTCTTGGGATGTTTCTAATCAGTTCTTAAACATATCCACTGAATTCTTAATTTTAGTTATGTTTTTCAGTTGTAAAATTTCCTTTTAATTTTTTCATATGGTTTTCATTCCTTTGCCAACATTTTTAGTATTTTATTTCTTTGAACTTACTATTCATAGTCATTTTAAGTTCTGTGTCTGATATCTTTAATATCTGAATTCCTGTGGCCCTTTTTTCTTGGTTATTGAATATTGTCTTTTAAAAAAAGTGTGCCTACTTCTTTTTTATTGCTACCAAAGATTGTTTGTCATGGATTTTTTGTGCAGTGGATTTCTTTGATGATCACATGAAGCCAGTAAGCCTTTTTCCAACTAATGGTTTTAAATGCCTGAGAACTTTGATTCCAAAAAAAACCCAGTTGTTTTGAAATATACACGTCACAGCTACTGTATATTAATATTACTATAGTTCATTGTTTAATATTCAGAGTTGAAGAAATTCTAAAGAAATGTTAAATATCCAGTAATGTTTAATGTACATAGAGATGTCATTTTTCCCCATCCAAGTTCACAGATTTTCTGATTTCTTTCACAGTTCCTTCAGGGGTCTGTGGCCCTCAGGTTAAGAAGCCCTATTCATAAAAAGATGCCTTTTTACATAAGTATCTGAAACTATAGACAATCAGGTATTTATATCAAAGAATTAATTCCCTAGAATGTAGCAGTATCCACATGAACTAAAAATAAGTGTGACTATTTTTTAGAAATTACTTTTAAATATAATTTTCAGATGGGGTCTCACTCTGTTACCCAGGCTGGAGTGCAGTGGCACAATCACAGCTCACTGCAGCTTTTAATTCCAGACCTCAAGTGATCCTCCTGGCCTCAGCCTCCCAAGCAGCTGGGACTACAGGCATGTGCCACCAGTCCTGGATAATGTTTTTAATTTTCTATTTTGTGGAGTTAGGGTCTCGGTTTGCTGCCTAGGAAGGTCTTGAACTCCCAGCTTCAAGTGATACTCCCACCTTGGCCTCTTAAAGTACTAGGATTACAGGCATGAGCCACCATACCTGGCTTGTGTGTGACTATTTCTAAAGCAATAGAATAGTTGTTTCAAATTATGAGAATTAAATATAATAATTTCTCATTACAGTTTTGGAAAGACATCGTTGATGATAATGAAGTTCGTGACCTCATTTCTGACAGAAACAAGTCTCATGGTAAGTTAGTGAAAGCAAAATTATTCAGAACTTTTAAAATGTTAATAATAAATGAAATATCAATTTAAGTGAAATACTTATTTTCTGTTATAGAAGGAACATCAGGAGAATGGATTTGGGAGTCTTTATTTCATCCACCTCGAAAACTGGGCATTAACGATATTGAAGGACAGCGGGTACTTCAGATTGCAGTGATTTTGCGAAATCTTTCCTTTGAGGAGGGCAATGTTAAGCTCTTGGCAGCTAATCGTACCTGTCTTCGTTTCCTATTACTTTCTGCACATAGTCATTTTATTTCTTTAAGGCAATTAGGCCTTGACACATTAGGAAATATTGCAGCTGAGGTAAGCATGTGATGGTACCTTAAACTAGTTTTTATAGTTAGTGACATTTATTTTAAAATTTTAGGCTGTGGCATTTTATAGTTGCTATATTTATAGACTATTAAATGCTTACATGTATTAGATGCTAAAAATGGTGGTTTAGAAGTATCACACACAGAAAAAATTATTTGAAATGATGCTTTAAATTCAGTGATGGCTATTTTTACAATAATTACATTTTTTTTAAAGTTATGCAACATTGTCCTGTTTTTTATTTTTATTAAATTTGAAATACACAACTCTGGAAGAAGCATACCTCAATAGTAGTGTTGTTTCTTTTTCCAGCTTTTATTGGACCCTGTTGATTTCAAAACTACTCATCTGATGTTTCATACTGTTACAAAATGTCTAATGTCAAGGGATAGATTTTTAAAGATGAGAGGTGAGTTTTCATTGAAGTATTTATTGTCTAAAGTAAACAAACTATCATTTTAAAAATATATATATTTGTGTATTTTTTAGGCATGGAAATTTTGGGAAATCTTTGCAAAGCAGAAGATAATGGTGTTTTAATTTGTGAATATGTGGATCAGGATTCCTACAGAGAGATCATTTGTCATCTCACTTTACCTGATGTGCTGCTTGTAATCTCAACACTTGAGGTGCTATACATGCTCACTGAAATGGGAGATGTTGCTTGCACAAAAATTGCAAAAGTAGAAAAGAGCATAGGTAAGACTGGACCAAAAAAACACTTAAATTATTTTCTTTATTGAGGAAAAATGTTGAATATGGTACAGTACAAAATCCTCATTTATGTTTGGGGTTTAGTGTTTTATTTTGAAGAGTCATTACCTCCTCAGGCATACTTGTTTCCCTTTTTCTTTCTGCCTGTTTTACATGAGCAAGAAGCATCTGTAATTTAGAGACCAGGATTACATGGCTATCAGTAATTCCTCTTTCATCTCTTAATTTCTGTTGTTACGTATTAAATTCGAAATTGACAAAACTGCTATATCTAACTTCATGAGAGTAAGTCTTTCTGTTTCATATGGCCAGCTATTCTATTAAACAATGAAAATTAAGTGAAACAAGTTTCCTTCTATTCCTAGAAGTTGCTGGTAGTGCTGCAGTCTTTAAAAATCAATGAACTTACCTCTATAAGTGCTGTCAGTTTTAAATATACTTAGACATGCCATGTTGATGTTTTACTTAGTTATTAAAATGACATCTTTCTTATATGTAATAAATACTCAAATCAGAGTTAATAAAGATTCATAGCTTGAAAACTGTTATCATTGAGAAATTAATATGTCACTTTTCATATCAGTGGTTCTTAAATCTGGCTAAACATCAGAATCACTTGAGAATCTTTTCAAGTATATAGATATCCAAGGCTGGGCATGGTGGCTCACAGCTATAATCCCAGCACTTTGGGATGCCAAGGCAGGAGAATTGCTTGAGCCCAGTTCAAGATTACCATGGGCAACATAGTGAGATCTCATCTGTATGAAAAATAAATAAAATTAGCTAGATGTAGTGGTGCATGCCTGTAGTTCCCAGGGAGGGAGGCTGATGTGGGAGGATCCCTTAAGCCTGGGAGGTTGAGGCTGATATCCAGCCCCCACTCCAGAGCTACTAAATCAGTCTTCAGATATTGAGGCTAAAAATCTTTTTTTTTTTTTTTAAGATTCACAGGTAATTACGGTGATTCATAGACTAGCATTTAAGAAGCAGTATTCTGTACAACATGTGTTTCACCAGTGATGACATTGGTTTATAATATTGTTGACTAATAACTATTGCTTTTTATTTATTTTAGACATGTTAGTGTGTCTGGTTTCTATGGATATTCAGATGTTTGGCCCTGAAGCACTAGCTGCGGTAAAACTCGTTGAACACCCAAGTTCCAGTCATCAAATTTTATCTGAAATTAGGCCACAAGCTATAGAGCAAGTCCAAACCCAGACTCATGTAGCATCTACCCCAGGTTAGTGTTTTTACATATTCTTTTTCAATGTTTATAGGTATATAAGATTTGATCCTAAGAATAAATTGCAATGTGCAGTATAGAGAACTAATAATTGTACAGTAGAGTAGGCCAAAGGAGAATTTGGACATGTACTCTGATTTCTTAGATATTACACATTCCAGGAGTAGCAGGATCAAGGTGAGCTCAGAGGAAGAATAATGTAATAGGAAAATTAAGTTGGGCAGGATGTAGAGTAATGTGGTGGTGGATTAAGCATTCACAGTAAGATAGCTGTAAGAATCCCAATAGGCATATTATTTGTGATTTTGGTCATGGAAAATTGACATGCCAAGAACAGATTATTCATATATTACCTTATAATTTTCTCAGGTGATCAACAGGATACAGAATACTAACATTCCTAAATCTTGGAACCAACACCACAGAATCAACAGCCTAGGAGAAGACACATACACATATGTATACACACACTTACAAGCATGTATACCTGCATTTATGCACCATTCCTAGTGTCTCTTAGCTCAATTTTCTTTAACTTAACTGTAATTATAGTGTAGACATGTCTAATAACCAGACTTCTCTTCAGTCCTTGAACTTCTTTCTCCTGGCTCATTATGAGTCATCATTTTTTATATTTTACCACTCTCAGCCTTTTTTTAGAGTGCTTTCTCTACCTTGGTTTGTCCTAAAAATACATCTTTCATCTCACCTACCCTTCCATTTCCTATCCTCTCACCTCCTGCTGTCCCCAAGACAATTCTCTTTCTTTGTATGTTTTGAATGGAGGATGCTCCTTTTCTTAACTGATCTGAATTCTCACTTTTCAATTAATACAGAGGCTGTGTAGAATCAATTTCTTCAACTTCTTACTCCTTCAGTTACAAACTTAGTAGCATCTGGACTCATTTTCCTTCAGCCTCTGCTTATTTCAGAAAGAGATGCTAATTTCTTCTGAAACTTGCTCTGAATATCAGTCTTTCCTATCTCCTTGATCCTGTATCTTAAACCTCTTTTTCTTTACTTACTTTTCCTTTTCAGCTAGAAATGCATTTAGTTCTCTCTCATCCTCCTTTGCTAGCCCCAAACCAGAAATTTCACTCTCCTTAATCTTTAGCCATCACATCCATTCACCAAATCTTGTTGAGTCTTCCTAAATACCTAGCCTTTACAATTGCCAATGCTTATGATTGAACTCTCATCATCTCTAGCTATCTGTTCTCACATTCATTCATGGTCCCAGTTTGTCTTCTACTCCAACTTGTAGTATGAAAATTATACACTTTATGCAAAGTATGTAATATGTTTCATATATTACATAGATTTCTATTTTGTCCTTCTGAAGTGTATGGTAGATTTTTGTCAGATGTTCACTAAACTAACTTGGATCCACCTAACAGAAGTGGACAAATAGCAGAAGGCACAAAATAAATAATTTTGACTGCCAGTTATTCAATGAACTTTCAACTACAGGTAATAGATGTTAAGCAGCCAATTCATATTGAGGAATCTTTGGTCAGAATATTAATGGTTTCTTAACCTTGATGAAGAAATGAAACAGTTCATATTGCTAGTTAAGTGGGTGGTGGGAATGTTTTTTATTATCAAAAAAGAAACTGAAGATTAAATTAATTGAGGGACACAAAGGAGCAGTGTTAGGGAAATTTATAAAACATCAGTGAATACTCAAAGGTAATTTGATGAAGACTATTTTTTGCTGTGTGGTTAGCCTTTGACCTTCACAGTTCTTTTGACCTCAACAAATGGACCTATTTCCCAACCTAAAATTTGGTCCTCATTTGGCAAATGAATGAATTTAAGCCTTGAGAGTTTATGGCTATTCATTTATATAGTAGTTCTTCATAGAGATGAGACTAGACCTCTAGGGATTGAAAAGAGTTAATTTCCAGCTGGAGAGCACTTTATTACTTGTGCTTTTCCTGAATGACAACTTTAAATTGTTTGATTGGTTATCCTTTGTGGTTTAGTTATTCCCCCACATAGTTTAATGCTGCTTTCTTATGGAATTATCATCTTTAAACTTTTTGCTCACTTCCCTCAGTCCCTTTGAAAACTTTTATTTATTTATTTTTTTACCCATTTTTAGGTTAACATCTAAATCTCTATCATAATTTAAATAGTTACAAAGTATGTATTTTCTTCATGTATATTAAACTACATTTTTAAAAGAAAATAATTACAGTGCTTTTTGCAACCAGTGGAATCTTGATACCCTCATTCATTTTTTAAAATACACAAACTTTAACCTCAGAAATTTTGCAACGTTCCTCTTTCACCTTTAACTCATATTCCAATATCCTCACAGAGTTTTATACTGACATAATACATTTTGTGTTTGATATTCTTTCATTCATCACCCTATCAATACCTTTTAGCTACAAAATAGACATTTTTAAAGTTGTCCAATTCTTTGTTCTATAAAGATCTAAATTTTTAAAATTTCATTTGGCCAGGCACTGTGGCTCACACCTGTAATCCCAGCACTTTGGGAGGCCAAGGCAGAAGGATCACTGGAGGCCAGGAGTTTGAGACTAGCCTGGCAACATAGGGAGACTCCATCTCTATAAAATCAGGGAAAAAATCATCTGAGCATGGTGATGCACATCTGTAGTCCCAGTCTGGGCCTAGGGAGTCAAAGACAGCAGTGAGCTATGACTGTGTCACTGCATCCACCTTGGGAAAAAGAACAAGACCCTATCTATCTATCTATACACACACACACACGTTTATATATGTGTGTGTATATATATATATGCATACACATATATTTTATCATTACAGGTTTTAGTAATAAATGTTACATCAAAGAGTAAATATGTTGTAAGTTTTTAAAATAATTATTAAAGAAGGCCAGGCATGGTGGCTCACACCTGTAATCCCAGCACTTTGGGAGGCTGAGGCAGGCAGATCATAAGGTCAGGAGTTCAAGACCAACCTGGCCAACATGGTGAAACCCTGTCTCTACTAAAAATGCAAAAATAAGCTGGTCATGGTGATGCGTGCCATAGTCCCAGCTACTCGGGAGGCTGAGGCAAGAGAATCACTTGAACCCAGGAGGCGGAGGTCACAGTGAGTCAAGATCACACCTCTGCACTCCAGCCTAGCAACAGAGTGAGACTCTGTCTCAAAGAAATAAAAGAAATTATTAAACAAAAATTTACTTGAAATCTGTCTCTTAATAAGATGAAGAAGACTCTTATTCTCTAGAAGCTATTAATTCAGTATATGTCTCAGTGACTATTATTGCTAGAACGAAACTGGAGTTAGTGTTAATTATATCTCTATTTCCCTTTTTATAGAAATAAATTTAAAAATCTAGTTTGCATCATTAAATAGATGAAAATAGACAGTTTGTTGAACTTCAGAATTAATCCAAAAAGTATTAAAGTTATTTTTTTACAATCATCTGAAAACTTGAGTTCGCCTTTGTTTTTGTTGAAATCAAAGAATTAACAAGTACCTGACTTGCTTGAGTATTTGTTGCTCAGTCATTAGAGGCTTTTTTTTTTTAAGTTTCTGGAAAATATATCAAAAAGATATTAACAAGATATAATTATAAATTATACTTGCTACTGTTTTACTTAGAGGCATCTTGTGTACCTGATACATTCAAGAAGTTTTAGCACAGTGATTCTCAAACCTTAGGGTGCATCAGAATCATCTGATAGACTTATTAAAATAAAGATTTCTGGGCTGCATACCCGAGTTTCTGGATCAGGTGGGACCTGAGATTTTTTTTTTTTTTCTTTTTTAAAGACATGGTCTCACTCTGTTGCCCAGGCTGGAGTGCAGTGGTGCTGTCTCAGCTCACTGTACCCTCTACCACTTGGGCTCAAGTCTCCTTCCACCTCAGCCTCCTAACTGGGACTAGAGGTAGCCACCACCACATCTGATGTGGTGGCTAATTTTTTTATTTTTTATAGAGATGATATATCACCATGTTGCCCAGGCTGGTCACAGAATTTTCATTTTTAACAAGTTCCCATAAGATGATGATGTTGCAGTCCAGGGACTGTATTTTGAGGATTATTGGGTTAGGAAAATTGAAGTATTCTTCATTTCAAGACCGGTACAATGTATTTGATGTTTAAGTGCTTTTTATCATATACTTCAAATATATTTTTGTGAAAATCTTAACACTGCAGATTTACCTCAGCTGATTTATGGAAAATGTCTGCCACGTAACCTAGTAACGATTGTTTTTATTAACAAAAGTCTCTTGCTTAATCAGACTCTTTCTGTTACTTTAGAAAAAGTCCAACTTTGTTTTTTTTTCAGTTCAAGGAAGTATGTTAGTATGTTACTATGACACCTTCTTTCCTTCAGAATTTTAACAGTTAAATGTGCCATGAGTTTGTAACTTGAATGAAATAAGATACCACCACCTTGTATACTTTTACTTTCTTTTTTTGTTGTTTTTGAGAAGGGATCTCACTCTGTCACCCAGACTGGAGTGCAGTGGTGCAATCACAACCTGGCTCACTGCAGCCTTGACCTCTCGAGCTCAATTGATCCCCCTACCTCAGGCTCTTGAGTAGTTGGGACTATAAGTACATGCCACCAAGTCTGGCTAAGTTTTGTATTTTTTGTAAGGACAGGATTTTACTATGTTGCCCAGGCAGTCTCAAACTCCTGGGATCAAGCAGTTCACTAACTTCAGCCTCCCAAAGTGCTGGGATTACAGTAACGAGCCACCACGTCTGGCCCACCTTTGATAATTCTTTAAAATATTTTCTGTACTTTATTTACACAGGATTCTGCCTCAGAAGTAATGCATTCTTTGAAAGTAGTTGAGGAGGCAAGGATATTAAGCAAAATTATCATTACTCTACAATATATCTGAATTCAGAACAAACCAAAGAGCCAGAATACCTAATTTCTAATGTCCAGCTTTGCCCTTAATTTTAATATATAAATATTGGAATTGACAGGAAGCTATACCAATAATAATTTGGTTAAGAGGCTACATGGACACTAATGTTTCTGATTCTCTCGTTAGTGTTCCACATGTTGTTACACCATAAGAATAATGTAGCTAACATTTATATAGTGCTTACTTTGTGCTAGACATTACTTTAAGTAACTTGTACATAATCTAATCCTTAACAACATATGAGGTTACTGTACTGTTACTTTTCTCCTTGTATAGAGAAGTTAAATTAATTTGCTTATGGTTACACAGCTAGCTAGTGAGTGATGGAACTCGCTGGCTTTAGATTTAACCATAATGCATAATACTGTAGGGCTATCAAAGATGGGTGAGAATTAAGTCATTTGATTCCAAAATAAGAGAAAAACAGTTATCAAAGAGGAGGTGATATTCTCGCAAATCAGTTTTAGGGAGAATACATAAAGTTGAGTGTCTGGAAATTGATTCAAAGTATAAGCACCTTCATTTGGAATGTCTTCAGGTGTCCTGAGGGCAGTGCCCCTCAGTTTGTAGCTACTTTTTATAGTAATTATGTTTCCAGTTTAAATTCCTATTTGTGATTTTATTCTTCTTTCTACATTGTTTATAAAGGCTTCTCACGATTTCAGTGTAATTTCTAATGTTTCATGAAATTGATTGCTAATTCATTCAGAAAATTTCAGTCTGAGTGGTATAAATGAAAAGTAAAGGGAAGATAGATTTCTACATAGTTTCAGGTCCTAGAATGTATTTTCTATATTAGTATTGTCAAGTTAGGAGAAGAAAAGAATAAGCTAAGATTGTCAACAGGAAAAATTGTTTTTGTTCTAACTGTTGCATTATCTCAAGCAGCATATAGTAGTATGGCTCTGAAATGTGACAGTCCTGGATTCAAATCCACACTTTTAAAAGAAGGCCTTCCAAGTATACCCAGGTCTGCTATCTCCACCATGTGTTCCTGCCTGAACTTAATCTCTGAGCTTTAGTTTTGTAATCTGTAAAGTAGGGATAATTAAACTTAGACTTAAAAGATTAAAATAAATAATGTAAATATAAATGTATTTATATGGAGTATGTATTTATTAAGTGGCTGCAATTAGCTGTTACCTCAAAAGAAAGCATGGGGCATTCATCAAAGGTCTTGATTGCCTCAGATCATTCACACATTTGGCTGTGCTATGGAGCTTGTCTAGTTCCAATAATTTAGAAATGAATTTGTTCTATTTGAGGGTTCTGAGAAGCTTTGCTAAAATATCATCTGAGAAAAATTGGGTATATTCTGTATGGTTTTTTGTTTGTTTGTTTGTTTGTTTGTTTTTGAGACGGAGTCTTGCTCTGTCGCCCAGGCTGGAGTTCAGTGGTGCGATCTTGGCTCACTGCAAACTCCACCTCCCAAGTTGAAGTGATTTTCGTGCCTCAGCCTCCCAAGCAGCTGGGACTACAGGTGTGTGCCACCACACCTAGCTAAGTTTTATATTTTTAGTAGAGACAGAGTTTCACCATATTGGCTAGGCTGATCTTGAGCTCCTGACCTCGTGATCCACCCGCCTCAGCCTTCCAAAGTGCTGGGATTACAGGCGTGAGCCACTGCCCCTGTCCTGTTCTGTATGTTTAAAAACTACATTGCAGGCTGAGTGTGGTGGCTCAAGCTTGTAATCCCAGCACTTTGGGAGGCTGAGGCAGGCAGATCACCTGAGGTCAGGAGTTTGAGACCTGCCTGACCAACATGGAGAAACCGTGTCTTTACTAAAAATACAAAATTAGCTAAGCATGGTGGTGCATGGCTATAATCCCAGCTACTCGGGAGGCTAAGGCAGGAGAATTGCTTGAACCCAGGAGGCGGAGGTTGTGGTGAGCCGAGATTGTGCCATTGCACTCCAGCCTGGGCAACAAGAGCGAAACGCTGTCCAAAAAAAAAAAAAACTACATTGCCATGTCACATAACAGGTTTTTTTTAAACCTACAAAGTAATGCTGATCTATAGTGATAAAGGATAACTAATTTTAATTTTAATTTACAAATATATGATTCAGACTTATAATTTATGATTTTTACTTTGTATTTTTCATAGTTTCTTTAGTTCCTTTATATAACATAGTAGAGAAGAAAAGATACCATACATCATTTTTCTACAGAGCTCTTCAACATGTTAGAAAATAATAAATGATTTACTTCATTTATTCATTGACCTTGAAACTTAAAATATGTCATAGATAAATTTGAGAAATTGTCTTAAGATTAATAGTTAGTACATTTTTATACAACCATGTTGCCTCTTTCAGAAAAAAAGTACAACTCAAATTTATTATTAAACAGATAACTTCTTTTTTTCCTCCTCAGAAAAATTACGGAAATCCTTTTTTGAATATAGGACTTTAAATTAGTTCACCTTTTGTTCACTGTATTCCAAAAATTTTATATGTGCCACTTACAGAGTTACTAATTTTTTTTTTTTTTGAGATGGAGTCTTGCCCTTTTGCTAGGATGGTGTACAGTGGTGCGATCTCAGCTCACAGCAACCTCTGCTTCCTGGGTTCAAGCGATTCTCCTGCCTCAGCCTCTCAAGTAGCTGGGATTATAGGCGAATGCCACCATGCCCAGCTAATTTTTTTTTTTTGAGACGGAGTTTCGCTCTTGATACCCAGGCTGGAGTGCAATGGCGCGATCTCGGCTCACCGCAACCTCCGCCTCCTGGGTTCAGGCAATTCTCCTGCCTCAGCCTCCTGAGTAGCTGGGATTACAGGCACGCGCCACCGTGCCCAGCTAATTTTTTGTATTAGTAGAGACGGGGTTTCACCATGTTGACCAGGATGGTTCGATCTCCTGACCCTACAATCCGCCTGCCTTGGCCTCCAAAGTGCAGAGATTATAGGCATGAGCCACCATGCCTGGCCTATTAATTTTTTAAATTAAGAAGTGAAGTTATAATTTCTGATGCATTCTGCTTCCATAACTAAACTAAAAGATGCTCAACTTACTTATGTGTTGAACTGTATGACCCTGAGCTAGTTTTTAAAATCACTTTGAGTATCAGTTTTCAATCTGTACCTACCTCACAGAAGAATTAAGTAAGCAGATATTATAAAGTATTTAGATCAATGTCTGGCCCATGGGAATAATAGAGGCTATATTAGCTCAATCATCCATATTAATTGTTATTGTTTGAATAATTGTGAGGTTAAACAAAATAGTTCATATGAATCTTCTAAGACAGTCCTGGTATGATATGTACTCCATTATATATTAGATTTGTTCTTAAATGTGTATACTTTCATATGTTTATGTACCTTTTAAAAAGGTATTCATTGTATTCATGGTTTTAATATACATAAAATAAGTATGGCATATAGTGACTAAGTTTTAAGTAATGATGTAGCTAATGCATTTTTTTCTTTAGCTTCCAGAGCAGTTGTAGCGCAGCATGTTGCTCCACCTCCAGGAATAGTGGAAATAGATAGTGAAAAGTTTGCTTGTCAGTGGTAAGTGGTTTATTTCTATTAAGGATTTATCCTTGGGAAGAGTAAAGCAAAGATAAAAAGGAAATGTATCGTACAGACATCCAGAATGTTTTATTCTGTGTTTCTTTTTAGTAGAGTAGAATATAATTTATAGAAAGAAAGGACACTGTAAAATCACATTCCTTGTATATTGAAATAATTTGAAAGAAAAATATTCGTCAGAATTTTCAGAATTAAAATAGTATGACAATTTCATTAAATTATACCATTTAACTTTTTTCAGAGTAAAATTTGTGTTAAAAAGTTACCTTTCACTTTGTAGAAAGTACAGTTTGTCAGGTTACCAAATTTGTTCTTCTAAAATTAACATTTTGTTAAAACTGAATTGAACTGACCTTAAGAAAATAAAGCCAGGTAGTTTTCAATGTCTCTTCTCTTCCATCTAAAGCGAAACTTCTTATTTATTAACAATTTTTTGGCTGTGTGAATAGTAGAGGGAAATTAATCAAATGATAGAATAAAAATAAGTAGCTTGACAATAATATTTCCTTGAAAAGATTGTATAGTCATATCTCTGCCACTTTCTGAAAAAAAACAAATGTAGAGTTTTAAAAATTTCACTTGTTATGGATAGTTGTCTCAGCATTAGTATGAAATTCAACTTAAATTCTTTAGGAGATTAACAGATTGAAGTACACAATCATTTCCAATGATATATCAATTTAAAAATTTCTTTTCTTGATTCCTTTTCTGCCGTTCTCTAACATTATTTTCTCCCATTTCATGCTCATGTCACTCTCTGTTCCGTATTTTTGGTGCTTTCATACATGTCTTTGTTCCTGTGACAGTTTTCTCCAGACTTTTCTACGGTTTATGGTTTTAAATATCTCTAATTGTTTGCTTTTTCCTCACCTTCTATATTTTTAAACATTGGTCCCTTATACTTGAATCTTTTCCAATAATATTTGGAAATGTTTGTCTTCTCCATTGCAACCAGAATGAAGTTTTTATATCTATTCTTTTTGCAATTTCAGTACAGACAGAATTATGAAAGTTGGAAAGAATACACACCGTAACCACTATAAAATATGTGTGTGTTAAGCATAGATACAGTCTTATAAATCCCAGTTGCATGCTCCTGCTAGTTCTTGGAAAAAGGGAAGGGAATCATTTTATAGGTTTTTTTTTTAAATCATAATTACTATTTGATTTAGTTTTTCAGCAACAGCTAAGTTTGGCCTATTGTACATAGTGAATTATGGAAAGAGCCTATCAGGGTAATTAGGCCTCCATTCCCAATTTATAGGTAAAGTTCATTTTAAGAAAAAGACAAAATGAAGTTTGAATTCGTTTGTAATGGATTAGCAAATTAAAAGTGTTTTTGAAGCCAAGCCCAGTGGCTCACACCTGTAATCCCACCACTTTGAGAGGTGAGGTGAGTGGAAGGTCAGGAGATTGAGACTACCCTGGCTAACATGGTGAAACTCCGTCTCTATTAAAAATACAAAAAAATTAGCTGGGCATGCCTGTAGTCGGGAAACAGGAGGCTGAGGCAGAAGGATCACTTGAACCCAGGAAACGGAGGGTGCAGTGAGCCGAGATCACGCCACTGCAGTCCATCCAGCCTGGGTGACAGAGCGAGAATCCGTCTCAAAAAAAAAAAAAAAAAAAGTGTCATTGTTTTAGGAAGTAGCTGAAAAGTTTGGATACATTTTCTAAAGGAATTTGATCCAAAAACCAAGAAAAGTTTAACCTTACTTCAGTTTCCCCCATTTTCTTCAGCTCTAATGCAAATAGCTCATAATTGGGAACTTATTTTATGATTACTATATGACAGGATCCCGAATAGATATTCACTAAATAAAACTATTTCTTGTAGAACATTTGTTGCTGATCAGGTGCTCACAACCCTGCTCTCACTGGGATGTGAACATAGTTTTTATATTTGTTGTCAGTGACATTTTTAATACTAAAATAAGTGTGTTAATCTCTTGATTTAATCTGAAATTTAGCATATATCCTTGGTACTAACATATGAGTCAGTGAAATTTGATTAGAAAGTACTAACGTATGACTCAGTGCAATTTGATTAGTTGGTTTAATTATTAGTTTTAACACATTGCTTCCACATGGCTTTAGTAAATTTAAATATAGACTTTCCTAGAATGTATTGTATAATGCTTAATTTTCTCCTCTTTTAGGCTAAATGCTCATTTTGAAGTAAATCCAGATTGTTCTGTTTCTCGAGCAGAAATGTATTCTGAATACCTCTCAACTTGCAGTAAATTAGCTCGTGGTGGAATCCTAACATCAACTGGATTTTATAAATGTCTTAGGTAGGATGCTTAGTTCTTTAAATAAAGTCCATTTACATCACTTACAACATCTCTTACTCTTTAAAGAAAATACCAAATATGTATCTAGTTTTAAATATCTCTACTACTAGAAATTTTGGATGGATAGGTTATATAGTGTGGTGGAGGTTTAAATAAAAAGCAATTTCAGAAATCACATCTGGTGCTTGTATTGGAACATTATGGGATTTATCAAATAAAAGGAAGAAATGAAGTTTACTTTTTCTCCCTACTTTTTCACGTTAAAGACATGACTTTATATCTTTTTAATGTTGCGTAATAGTATAAAATATTATCTTCAATACAAAGACTTTTTGATATTTTGCAAAGTTCATAAAAATAGGTATCTTTTATTAGTTATAGGGTGGAATTGTTTAAAACCCAGCAACATTGTTAATAAATAGTGATTTTTTTAATTGGAGGAGTAATCTTTTGTATTTCTTTCTCTGCTTCCCATCCTTGTAAAATATAACTATGAATCATATTGATTCATACATAAGTAAACGTACTGCTATTGTTCATGTAAACATAATGTTAGAAGTCAGTGTGATAGTCATCAGAACTTACTGATTATGTATGTACTTTACAGAACGGTCTTTCCGAATCATACAGTGAAGAGAGTGGAGGATTCCAGTAACAACGGGCAGGCTCATATTCATGTGGTAGGAGTAAAACGGAGGGCTATCCCACTTCCCATTCAGATGTACTATCAGCAGCAACCAGTTTCTACTTCTGTTGTTCGTGTTGATTCTGTTCCGGATGTATCTCCCACTCCTTCACCTGCAGGTGTTAATTTTTATTGTATTTTTAAAGTATTACTGATTTAATAATAAAACTGAATGAAAAATATATATTCTATGCATTTTAAATGTGTAAGTTTACTTTGTTTCTCCAGTAGCATTTTCTTACTTGGTCTATTATTTTATCACATACATATGATTCAAAATTGTTGCATGTTAATTTCTTAAAACTATTTTCTCTTAAGTAAGGTAATTCCTACTTGTGGCTTTTCAGTCATTTCATTTGGAATTTTGATGTTTTCTTCATATTTTCAGGAATCCCTCATGGATCACAAACCATAGGAAACCATTTTCAGAGGACTCCTGTTACCAACCAATCTTCAAATTTGACTGCAACACAAATGTCTTTTCCAGTACAAGGTGTTCATACTGTGGCACAGACTGTTTCAAGAATTCCACCAAATCCTTCAGTTCATACCCACCAGCAACAAAATGCTCCAGTGACTGTCATTCAAAATAAAGCTCCAATTCCTTGTGAAGTAGTTAAGGCTACAGTTATCCAGAATTCCATACCCCAGACAACAGTTCCTGTTAGTATTGCTGTTGGAGGAGGACCCCCACAGAGTTCTGTGGTTCAGAATCATAGTACAGGGCCACAACCTGTTACAGTTGTGAATTCTCAGACATTGCTTCACCATCCATCTGTAATTCCACAACAGTCTCCATTACACACAGTGGTACCAGGACCGATCCCTTCAGGCACTCCTGTTACAGTAATTCAGCAAGCTGTCCCACAGAGTCATATATTTGGCAGAGTACAGAACATACCAGCTTGTACTTCTACAGTTTCACAGGGTCAACAGTTAATCACCACATCACCCCAACCTGTGCAAAATTCATCTCAACAGACATCAGCTGGTAGCCAGTCACAAGATACTGTTATCATAGCACCCCCACAATACGTAACAACTCCTGCATCCAATATTGTCTCAGCAACTTCTGTACAGAATTTTCAGGTAACTACAGGACAAATGGTTACCATTGCTGGTGTCCCAAGTCCACAACCCTCAAGGGTAGGCTTTCAGAACATTGCACCAAAACCTCTCCCTTCTCAGCAAATTTCATCAACAGTAGTACAGCAGCCTATTCAACAACCACAGCAGCCAACCCAACAAAGTGTAGTAATTGTAAGCCAGCCAGCTCAACAAGGTCAGACTTATGCACCAGCCATTCATCAAATTGTTCTTGCTAATCCAGCAGCTCTTCCGACTGGTCAGACAGTTCAGCTAACTGGACAACCTAACATAACTCCATCATCTTCACCATCACCTGTCCCAGCTACTAATAACCAAGTCCCTACTGCCATGTCATCTTCTTCCACCTCTCAATCACAGGGACCACCTCCTACTGTCAGTCAAATGTTATCTGTGAAAAGGCAGCAACAGCAGCAGCATTCACCAGCACCCCCACCACAGCAGGTACAAGTACAAGTTCAGCAGCCCCAACAAGTACAGATGCAAGTTCAACCTCAGCAGTCGAATGCAGGAGTTGGTCAGCCTGCTTCTGGTGAGTCGAGTCTGATTAAACAGCTTCTGCTTCCGAAACGTGGTCCTTCAACACCAGGTGGTAAGCTTATTCTCCCAGCTCCACAGATTCCTCCCCCTAATAATGCAAGAGCGCCTAGCCCTCAGGTGGTCTATCAGGTGGCCAGTAACCAAGCCGCAGGTTTTGGAGTGCAGGGGCAAACTCCAGCTCAGCAGCTATTGGTTGGGCAGCAAAATGTTCAGTTGGTCCAAAGTGCAATGCCACCCACAGGGGGAGTACAAACTGTGCCCATTTCAAACTTACAAATATTGCCAGGCCCACTGATCTCAAATAGCCCAGCAACCATTTTCCAAGGGACTTCTGGCAACCAGGTAACCATAACAGTTGTGCCAAATACAAGTTTTGCAACTGCAACCGTGAGTCAGGGAAATGCAACTCAGCTCATTGCTCCAGCAGGAATTACCATGAGTGGAACGCAACCAGGAGTTGGACTTCCAGTGCAAACGCTTCCAGCCACTCAAGCATCTCCTGCTGGACAATCATCCTGTACTACTGCTACTCCCCCATTCAAAGGTGATAAAATAATTTGTCAAAAGGAGGAGGAAGCAAAGGAAGCAACAGGTTTACATGTTCATGAACGTAAAATTGAAGTCATGGAGAACCCGTCCTGCCGACGAGGAACCACAAACACCAGCAATGGGGATACAAAGGAAAATGAAATGCAGGTGGGAAGTCTTTTAAATGGGAGAAAGTACAGTGACTCAAGTCTACCTCCTTCAAACTCAGGGAAAATTCAAAGTGAGACTAATCAGTGCTCACTAATCAGTAATGGGCCGTCAATGGAATTAGGTGAGAATGGAGCATCTGGAAAACAGAACTCAGAACAAATAGACATGCAGGATATCAAAAGTGATTTGAAAAAACCGCTAGTTAATGGAATCTGTGATTTTGATAAAGGAGATGGTTCTCATTTAAGCAAAAACATTCCAAATCACAAAACTTCCAATCATGTAGGAAATGGTGAGATATCTCCAATGGAACCGCAAGGGACTTTAGATGTCACTCAGCAAGATACTGCCAAAGGTGATCAACTAGAAAGAATTTCTAATGGACCTGTATTAACTTTGGGTGGTTCATCATCTGTGAGCAGTATACAGGAGGCTTCAAATGTGGCAACACAGCAATTTAGTGGTAGTGATTTGCCTAATGGACCTCTAGCTTCCTGTTTGAATTCAGATGTGCCTCAGCAACGCCCAAGTGTAGTTGTCTCACCACATTCTACAACCTCTGTTATACAGGGACATCAAATCTTAGCAGTTCCCGACTCAGGATCAAAAGTGTCCCCTTCTCCTGCCCTATCATCTGACGTTCGGTCTACAAATGGCACAGCAGAATGCAAAACTGTAAAGAGGCCAGCAGAGGATAATGATAGGGAAACAGTCACAGGAATTCCAAATAAAGTAGGAGTTAGAATTGTTACAATCAGTGACCCCAACAATGCTGGCTGTAGTGCAACAATGGTTGCTGTGCCAGCTGGAGCAGATCCAAGCACTGTAGCTAAAGTAGCAATAGAAAGTGCTGTTCAGCAAAAACAACAGCATCCACCAACATACGTACAGAATATGGTCCCACAGGTAAGTTATTCTATGATCGCATTTCTCTTATTATAAAATTTCTGATCTGTAAATAAGGTTTTAGAGAGAAATGCACTGTTTTTCATGTCTCACCTTGAAAAGTTACTGTATCAGCTCACTTGTATCCAAGCTCTCCTGTTCTTTTTCTCTGGTTATATAATATTAGTTTTCAATTTTAGCACATGATTTAAAGAATCTTTCAATTTTGTTATAGATTCAAACTAATAATTTTGTAGGCTCAAGGTAGAGAAGCAGTTGCTAATCTAACATCTTTTGGAGAATTTAAAAAATGTATATTAATCTCTTTTGTGAGTATACTGCACAGGGGTTGGGGGAATGGTGGTCCTAAGAGTACTCTAAATGGGGATTTCTGTATTTGATTTTGACCTGAGTGTGTTTTTGTGGCCCCTTTAACAGTACTTTTTGTAATAAGGATGAATCTTGTAATAACTTTATCAATCGTATTCTTTTTGCATTTATGTATTGAATTAGCCTCCTTTAGTGTTAAAAAAGTATTTATTGTAATTTCTGTTTGTTTCAGGTATTCTGATACTTTTTTCTGTTTCTTACTCCTTTGCTTTACTGTCATATTCCTGCTCTTCTCTTTTTAATGCCTAATATTCCATCTCTGCATGCCTTAGTAAATACAAGTATTTTCTAAAATCAGCACTACTAAATTGAGGGTCCAATCAGGCTATAAAGATTTTAACTACAATCTCATATGCTCTTTCTACTGAAATCATGGATTCTCTTAACAGTTGTCACCACCTATTTCCTGGATCACTTTCACTCTGTTTTTTTTTTTTTTTTTCATTCCTGCCTAGCCAGAACCTTCTGTGACTACTGCCAACTCTGCTAGCACAGTTCTGGCTTGAGTTTCTTCTGTATGCTTACGGTGATGACAGCAGATATATATGGCCATTGTTGGCATTAGTACCAAACCTAGGTGTGGGCAGCAGCCAAATGGAAAGTACAAGAACAAAAGGAAGAGCCCCTTGCTTCAGAACAGTTATTGCTGTTGCAATTGCTGATGGATATTACTAATATGCATCTTTCTTCATATGAATGAATAAAGTTGCCTTCTTGAAGTGAAGTTCCAAAAAAAAAAAAAGGATAAAGTTGGTCAGTGCTGCTGTGGGGCATAATAAGATTTTAATTTATATATTTATATTGTCTGGATCTAATTTAGAGTGACTAAACTGTGTATTCTTTAGGGCAGGGGTCCCCAATCCCTGGGCCACGGACCAGTCCGTGGCCCATTACGAACCGCGCCACACAGCCGGAAGTGAGTGGCAGGTGAGCGAGTGAAGGTTCATCTGTATTTACTTACAGCCGCTCCCCATCACTCACATTATCTCCTGAGCTTTGTCTCCTGTCAGATCAGTGGCAGCATTAGAGTCTCATAGGAGCACAAGCCCTGTCATGACTGTGCATGTAAGGGATCCAGGTTGCGTGCTCCTTATGAGAATCTAATGCCTGATGATCTGTCACTGTCTCCCATCACCCCCAGATGGGACCATCTAGTTGCAGGAAAACAAGCTCAGGGCTCCCACTGATTCTACATTATGGTGAGTTGTATAATTATTTCGTTATATATTACAGTATAATAATATAAATAAAGTGCTCAATAAATGTAATGTGCTTGAATCACCCCAAAACCATCTCCTCACTTCCTGGTCTGTGGAAAAATTGTCTTCCATGAAACCAGTCCCTGGTGCCAAAAAGGTTGGAGACTTCTGCTTTGAGGGATGTTATATACCTGGCAATAATTAATCCTGAGATGGAAAATACTATATCATTTTTCTTCAAACAAGCTTCCACATGTTGAGTTTTTCACTTAAACACATTTTTTCAAGTAGTGCATGCAATGTCGAGTATATAGTAGACATTCCCTAGTTAGGTTTTTCCTCTTATATTTAATAATTTCCCATTTCACCTTGATTATGTGCCTGTCTTTCCTCTTAGAGACCTTTACAATCCTAAATAGTTATAACAGACCAAATTAGAGAGAAACTATATCACTATGGAATCGTTTGATCAACACTCATTTTTTTGTGCCCTTAATCTTCCATTGTGGTTGTAGTCAGTAATATCACAATTACAAAGAATGAACAATAATACTAGCTAAGATGAGGACATGTGGTAGGGACTTTATACTAGAGCAGTTTCTCGTTTAATCCTCACACAACCTTATTAGGTAAAAATTATTATAAAGATGAGGACTCAAGATGGCTAATAACTTACCCAAGGTTACCAACTAATATGAGGTGGTATCAGTACAGAAACCTGGGTGTATCTGAAACCAAAACTCATGCTTTTAACCCATTAACCTTTCTTCTCTCCACTATTCTAGAAGATTTCTTTATAAAGCTCTACAAAGCCTTTTTTTTAAAATCTAACATATTGATGATTTGAGCTGTTCTGTTAGAAGATGTTAGTTCTATTAAATGATCATTTTAGGACATTAGTGCTAAAACTCATTGATTATTTGAACTGTAGTGTTAAAGGATGTTCTACTAAATAATTTTAGGACATTAATGCTAAAATGCTTTACCTAGCACATTGGACATATATGTAGTTAAGTCAGGCCAAACAATCAATACATTTTGTTCCTAATCTGAAAAAATGTCTATTAAACTTCCTTACATTCTCACAAAGAATATAGTTTATTTAAAATAAGTACATTCTTTATTTCTAAAACTGTTATTTTTTTGTCTTGTAGAAATTAAAATCTTTGCAAAGGAAAAGATGTAGCATGCATGGTGTCTATTAGAATGAGAATAACAAAAACAGCATTCTTATATATACCACTTGGCCCCGTGCCTGCTCCATATATGGGCACTTAGTAATGGGGAAGATATGCTTTATCTTTATATAAAAGATGAAGTACCTATTGGGGCTAAATATTTTTTAACAGACAAAAATATTAACTGTTCAAGATGGCATTAAGTTTCTTTGGAATAGAAGGCTGTTGGGCCTTCTGAAGAGCATGTGAATTAATAGAAAGCCATTTCCATTATTGCTCCTATGCTTTAAATTTCTTTCTTTTTCGGGTGGGGAAGACAGCGTCTCACTCTGTTGACCAGGCTAGAGTACATTGGTGCAATCACAGCTCACTGTAGCCTCGACCTCCTTGACTCAAGTAATCCTTCCACCTCAGCCTCCCAAGACTGTAGCTGGGAGCACAGGCACATACTGCCATGCCCAGCTAATTTGTTTTATTTTTGTAGAGATGGGATCTCTCTCTGTTGCCCAGGCTGGTCTTAAACTCCTAGTAGATGTGAATGATTCTCCCGCCTTGGCCTCCCAAAGTGCTGGGATTATAGATGTGAGCCACAGTGTTTAAATTTCTTTATATACTCTTTTTTTTTTGAGATGGAGTCTTACTCTGTCGTCCAGGCTGGAGTGCAGTGGTGCGATCTTGGCTCACTGCAACCTCTGCCTCCTGGGTTCAAGTGATTCTTCTGCCTCAGTCTCCTGAGTAGCCGGGATTACAGGTGCCCACCACCAAGCCAAGCTGAATTTTTGTATTTTTAGTAGAGACTGGGTTTCACCGTGTTGGTCAGGCTGGTCTCGAACTCCTGACCTCATGATCTGCCCACCTCAGCCTCCCAAAGTGCTGGGATTATAGGCGTGGAGCCACTGTGCCCAGCCAAATTTCTTTATATACTCTAAAGTTGCATGTTAGACCTTGGTTTAATACTGTTTTATTCACTATTTGAATTGATAGCTTAAAGGAGTAGAGGATTTTAAATGTGATTTTTGGAGAAAACTTGTTATTTTACAATTTCAAGGGGTCTAGGGATGTTAAGGAGGTACTTGCACCCCAGTAAGGAATTTCCAGACTTGAAGAATGCTCAGGGCTGGAAAGAGTGCAGGAAAGTGTCCCTACCAAGAAGGAACAACAAGTAATCCTTTCTAATGCCATTATAATTCATGTTTTTTCTTCTCAGTTTTGTTTCTTCCATCCTCCATTAATCAGCTATATTAATTTTATTACAGAAAAAAACAGCAACAAGTAAAAAGAATATATGTGAAAGTAAATGATACAGCCATTGATTTTATATTTAAGTAGTATTTAGCTGGACAGTTGATAAAAAATATAAAATAAGTTGTACTTATTTCAGGGCACATTTCTTTATTGGTATTTCAAATGTAATAATTGCAAGTTGAAGCACAATTTATAGGATATTGGTTCCAGAAGCCCTGCCCTGTTCCTCTTTCATGAATTGGTATCTCTTGGAAACATATTGGCTAAATGGCATATTAAAAATCAAAATGAATTTACAAAATGAAAGAAACTTAGATATAAAAACTTAAGACTGGTTTTTTTTCAGGATCATACAAAATGTGTGTTGAACATAATCTGTCAGTTATCTGTTAATCCCATAATCTGATAACATGCCAAATTCTTACACATAAAAATAGTTTACTTAAGGATGTACATATTTATGATATTTAACATATGCCTTGCCTCAATTCAGAATGTGAATCATTTCTGATAATGGTACTGTGTAACATGGAATATTGGTATCTTACTGGTAAAGAGCTTGAGAAGGTTACTCAACCCATCAGAAAGCAGATTGGTAGCCTCGGGGCAGCATTTAGTTGTAGCCATAAAAGAACAGTTTAGCAAGACCCATAAGAATATCATTTATGTTTTTCTAAGAGTACTGCCACTCAGATTTGCAGACCAGTAGTATATTATAAAACCTAGGAAAAGTATTACGTAACTTTTTTGTTTGTATTTTAATGTGTTCTTATAAAGCAGGGTTGGCATATACTGATGATCTAAATTTATACTTAATAAGAGGAAAAAACTTGGCAATTTAAGAAAACGAGGGAATATTAGAGCTGAAAGGGTCTTTGATACTATCTTGGCCAAAACTCCTACTTCTAAGAGTTGAAACAAATTGCCCACATTCACAAAAATTCTCTTTCCCAGTGATTTCTATTAATGCCTTAATTTTCTTCTCTAAAGACTTATACATTTAGCTAAATGCATCCCTGTCTCCCTCTCTCTTTTTTTATATATTTTTAATTATTATTATACGAAACCTCTCTCTATTGCCTAGAGTGGAGTGCTGTGGTGCACTTTTGGCTCACTGTGACCTCTGCCTCTTGGGCTTAAGCAATCCTCCCACCTCAGCCCCCTGGGTAGCTGACACTACAGGTGCATGCCACCACACCTGCCTAATTTTTGTATTTTCTGTAGAGGCAAGGTTTGACCATGTTGCCCAGGCTGGTCTCAAACTTTTGGGCTCAAGTGATCCTTCTACCTTGGCCTCCCGAAGTGCTGGCATTACAGGCATGAGCCATCGTGCCTGGCCTAGCTAAAGGTATCTCTTTTATATCACAGTCAGAGTAAATACAATTCTTGTTCCTTACAAGGTTTTGGAAAGTGTCTTTCCTTCTCACCTCTTCTTTAGAATGCTCTTTCCCAGTTCCTTCAATTTAATTTTAGGTGTCATGGTGTCTGGTTTATTCACCATCCTATTTATCTCGACCACAGAAGATACAGCTACTCAGGAGGCAGAGGTGGGAAGATTGCTTGAGCCCAGGAGTTCAAGGCTGCAGTGAACTGTGATCACGCCATTGCACTCCAGCCTGGGTGACAGAGCAAAATTCTATCTAAAAAAAAAAAAAAAAAAGAAAGAAAGAAAGAAAGAAAGAAACCTTCCCCTTACACTTTCCTTGCTCTTCCTCTTTAACCCCTCTTCCCACACTACTTTCTCACAATCAGACTTTTTTTTTTTTTGAGACGGAGTCTTGCACTGTCGCCCAGGCTATAGTAGTACAATGGCACAGTCTCTGCCTCCTGGATTCAAGCAGTTCTCCTGCCTCAGCCTCCCAAGTATCTGAGACTACAGGCATGTGCCATCACGCCCAGCTAATTTTTTTGTATCTTTAGTAGAGACGGGGTTTCACCATGTTGGCCAGGATGGTCTTAATCTCCTGACCTCATGATCTGCCCGTCTTAGCCTACCAAAGTACTAGGATTACAGGGGTGAGCCACTGAGCACCTGGTCCAGATTTTTTATGGCTCTTAGAATTTGCAGGTGAATGGTTTTCAGATTTATTTTTCCAACATTAACTTCTATTGATAGACATTTTTAGTTGGTTCATCTGTCATTGTTGCCAAACTAAACTGATCATTTTTCCTCCAAAATATGTTTTCCTATTATTATTACTATTTATTGAGAATCTCGAGTTAGGCTTTTCATGTATAGTTTCTTTAGTCTTCCCAGCATCTCTTAAGTTAGTTTTTATTACTTACATGAGAAAACTGAGGATCAGAGAGGTTAAGCAGGTAGCCCAAGATCACATGGCTAGTTAAAAGTCTAATTGAAAATGTGAGTCCTGATATGTCAA
Source organism: Aotus nancymaae (assembly GCF_030222135.1). Classification (NCBI taxonomy): domain Eukaryota; kingdom Metazoa; phylum Chordata; class Mammalia; order Primates; family Aotidae; genus Aotus; species Aotus nancymaae. The sequence continues at coordinate 4,233,708 of NW_026988507.1, read as the reverse complement.
GTTGGGAAATCCTCATCCTATCTGTGTGACCTTTGTACTGCCCTAAAGTGTTTTTGGTGCATGTATAAGAGTGGGAACCTATTATAGAAACATCAATCTCAAAGTAGTTTTTTCCCTCAGAATTTGGAACTCAAAAGTTCTTATGACTTCCCATTTCTGATAGTTTTGTTTTTCAACACGTTAGTTTTCTTTCATTTATATGTTATAGTAGCCTTGTGTGCTTGCAATTTATCTGTTTTTTCCTGAAGAAAATTACCATGGCTTTTAATCTAAGTTCTCAGTAATTTTAGCTTACCTTGCCCACCTATTTCCAGTACAGTCATGTGCTACTTAAGGACATTTCTGTCAGGGATGGACCACATAATATAATGATAGTCTCAGAAGATTATAATATCATATTTTCACTGTACTTTTTCTATGTTTTGATACACAAATATTTAACCATTGTGTTACAGTTCCCTATAGTACTCAGTACAATAATATGCTATACAGGTTTTAAGCCTAGGAGCAATAGGGTATTTCATATAGCCTAGGTATGTAGTAAGCTAAATCATCTAGGTTTATGGAAGTACACTATATGGCATTCACAGAACAATGAAATGGGTCACCTAACGACCCATTTCTCAAACATATTCCTGTCACTAAGCAATGAATGACTATGTACCTTATAAATGAACAAGTATATTTGGTGTTTTCCCAGAGTTTTAATTTATGACCTTTAAGCAGTTCCTCAAAAATTATGTACTACCATTTCTATAAGAAATTTAATATTAATTTTTCCCTTTGTGGTATTTAAAGAAAATATATTGCTTAAAATTGATTTAAGGTACATTGTAATTATTAGTGTTTTTTTCTAAGAGAAAGGGTTGGGATTTATAGGTGACAGTGTGAGTCTCTAAAAATAAAAAAAAATACATAATTGAGTAACCTCAAAATCTAAAATTGTTATGCAGCTTGCTGCAAATTAGTTAATACAATATATTTATACGATTACATCATTTTTTGCTAACTAAAATTTTCATTGCTTTTTACCATATTGTTTCACTTTATATTCTTTACAAAAATCTAAAAGGAAATATACAAAGAAGTAGTAATTTGCAGTTGATCTGTTCTTGTGAAGAATTCACATAAGTAAATCCAGTGGGTACATTTATTTCTCATTTAAGTCTACAATTGTGTTTCATCCTAAAAATCTTCATTTTAAATAATATATATTTTACAGTAGTAATAATGTGGTATTGCCTTTATGGTTTCATATTAAATAAAAGAATCAAACTTTCTAAATATTTCTATAAAAGTAATTATCTTTTTAAACATAATCATAAACTTAAAATTACAAAGAGTAAATTTTATGGTCGAAATGCATAACTGTTAATGTAATCAAATTTATAAGACTGTACTATAAAATATAAATGTTTTTCAGCGTCATGTCACAAACTCTGCATTTGTTCTTTTTCACAGAACACTCCTATGCCACCTTCACCAGCTGTACAAGTGCAGGGCCAGCCTAACAGTTCTCAGCCTTCTCCATTCAGTGCATCCAGTCAGCATGGAGATCCAGTGAGAAAACCTGGACAGAACTTCATGTGTCTGTGGCAGTCTTGTAAAAAGTAAATGGCAATTTTATTTGATATATGAAAGTATTTTTTATTTTGGAATGCTTTTATATTTAAGTTTCTGTCATCTATAGTTTCATGAAAATTTTCCTTTAGAACCACTAACTTTTAGCAAAAATGTTTTGTGTTAAGAGTTATGTTTCTGTGGATCTATTATGTGGCCCTAAACTAAGAAATTTATATATAAGTGATGGAAAGAACTTCATTGCTTAATGGTACGTTGTAGAGAATATGGTTCAGTATTTATTTTTAGTAAAAGAAAATCAATTAAGAATTTGATTATATAATTGACTGTTAAAAAGAGTTTTTTTTTTTCTTAAGTGACTTGAATTTAGTGGCAGCTATAGTATTTCTGTATAGTAGAAGCTTAGAAGTAATAATCTGTTAGAAAGAGAATGACTTGTCTTGAATTTGAGTTTGGGGTGGATACCTACGAAAATTATTTTTAAAGCCATACCATCTTACAGTTTAATTAAGAAGAACTTTTAAAATAAACCTGAGACTTGAAGGAAAAGTTGAAAAGAATGTTGGTTAAACTAAAAATTTTAATTCCTTTGTTAGTACTCAGGTAAGACTGTTTGCCTTGAGTCATTTTTTTTTTTTTAGAGGTCTAGGACTAAGCATTTGTCTTTTTTTTTTTTTTTTTTGAGACAGAGTCTTGCTCTGTTGCTCAGGCTGGAGTGCAGTGGTGCGATCTAAGCTCACAGCAACCTCTGCCTCCTGGGTTCAAGCAATTCTCCTGCCTCAGCCTCTTGAGTAGCTGGGATTACAGGCATGTGCCACCATCCCTGACTAATTTTTGTATTTTTTTCACCAAGTTGGCAAGACTGGTCTCGAACTCCTGACCTCAAGTGATCCTCCTGGCCACGGCCTCCCAAAGTGTTGGGATTACAGGTGTGAGCCACTGAGCCTGGCCAGCATTTGTCTTAATAGACATAATACCCATCATTTCTTAGATATCAAAGATTCCATTTCACTCTTCGTAATTGATAGCAGAAATTTCCATATCGTTTACAATCTATATTTGCTATTCATATTTTTGTGATATGTTATAGATATTATACTTTATTGTAAACTTCATGTACAGATTTTTGTACGATTATGACTGCCTGCGTAGTATGCAAAGTATCTATAGGACAGCAATCATGAAACTTTAAATCTCAACCCAATAGTGGGACTGTGGATCATTTTAGTAGGTTTTTGTTTGTTTCTCTTTTCTTTTTTTTTGAGATGGAGTCTTGCTCTGTCTCCAGGCTGTAGTACAGTGGCATAATCTCTGCTCACTGCAACTGCCGCCTCCTGGGTTCAAGCGATTCTTCCACCTCAGCCTCCCAAGTAGCTGAGACCACAGGTGCAGGTCACCATGCCCAGCTAATTTTTGTATTTTTAGTAGAGACAGGGTTTCACCGTGTTGGCCAGGATGGTCTTGAGCTCTTGACCTCGTGATCCGCCCACCTTGGCCTCCCAAAGTGCTGGGATTACAGGCAGGAGCCACAGTGCCCGGCCTGTTTTTCTTTTCAATGAAAAAAAATGAATAAAATATATCATAGTTTACCATGTTAGTGAGGGTAAATATTGTTTGCAGTTATTTTATATGTGACCTATATATGTGTACTTGATCATAGTATAAAATCTATTTGTCAAAAATGTTCTTTAAAAAATCAGTGCTTTAGGTTGTTTCTGATTCTTTCCTTCATTCATTTAATGTGACCATCTCTTTCTATTTAGTGTATGTTTGTAAGTTAATTTGGAACTTTCTTCACTGCATGTCAGTTTTACTCTCTCCATTTGTCTCGAGATTTTTGTTTGTTTTTTTCACGGCAAATAGTAGCTGATGGATGGGTAGTGTGCTAAAGTTGTTTGTTGACTTTTCAAAAAGTTTAAGAAGCTTGTCCGCAGTGGTGCACTCCTATAGTCCCAGCTGCCCAGGAAGGCTGAGGCAGGAGGATTGCTTGAACCTAGGAGTTGAAGTCTAGCTTGGGCAACATGGTGAGACCTCATGTCTAAAAAGATAAAAAATAAACAAGTTTAAGAATAACTGCTTTAGATGAAGTGTTTAGATTACTTCAAAATAAACAAGTTGCTGGAAGAGTTAATGATGTCTGACAGTTTCCTATCTTGCTAATAGGATCAGTGTTACATAACTTGATGATTTAGCTTTTTCTTGGTAGTCTTTTCTGAATAAGACAGATTGAATAAGTCTTCTTAGAGCATGCCATTTTTTTTAAGCGATAGCTTTTCACTACAGCATTGCTAATTAGTTTTAGTCTGCAAATATTTATTGAGCATCCTCTAGGAGGGTACATGTGCTAGAAGATAGAAATACAAAAATCACTCCCAATCCTGAGGGACACAGACCCTAAAAACAAATAAATTACAGTATAAATAAGTACTGTTATGAAAGGTAGTTTCATAGTGCTGTCGCAACATATTGGACAGTTTAACTCTGGGATGGCTGGAGAGTTTTACTACAAGCATTATGTTTTAGTTGAGTCTTGAAGAATGGGTAGGAATTTGTCATGTTAAAACAAACCTGTCAGAATGTTAAGAGCAAGCTCAGGAGTATAAAAGGACCCCATATGTCCAGGAAACTGTGAGAGGTTAGGATACTACAAGCATAAGGACATGAAAAGAGAAATGGTTCTTATTTATATTTAGTTCCGATTCCAAGTAGGAACATATATATGATACCTATTGACCACTAAGTGGCTATTCTAATTTCTTTAATATCATATCAAAAATACTAGTAAATAACTTTATGCTGGGCATGGTGGCTTGAGCCTATAATGCCAGCTACTCAGGAGGCTGCGAATAGGAGAATCTCTTGAGCCCAGGACTTCAAGGCTATAGTGAGCCATGATTGCATCACTGCACTTCAGCCTGGGTTATAAAGTAAGACACTGTCTCTTTAAAAAAAAAACAAAAAACAGAAACTTTCTTTGTTTCCGTCAGATTTAAAGCTAAAATTATTTTCTTCACCTATATATTATTGTAAAATGCTTTGTATTTAAAATTGAAATAGTTATCTGCTCTCTTCCTTTTAAGGACTTAAAAGTGATTTTGAGTATACATTTAACCTATTCTTAGTTCTGTATTAGCACCACATTTTACATGGTCTTTTTGTATTTATAATTCTTCTTCTTTTTTTTTTTTTTTGGAGACAGGGTCTCACTATATCACCCAGGCTGCAGTGCAATGGTACTATGTTGATCTTGGTTCATTGCAACCTCTGTCTTCCAAGCTCAAGCCATCCTTCCACCTCAGCCTCGCAAGTAACTGAGACTACAGGTGCATGCCGCCACACCCAGCTAATTTTTGTTTAACAGAGATGGGGTTTTACCATGTTGCCCAGGCTGTTCTCAAATTCCTGAACTCAAATGATCTACCTGCCTCAGCCTCCCAAAGTGCTAGGATTACAGGTGTGGGCCATAATTCTCGTTTTAGATGTACAATACAGATTCTTTTCAGTAAGCCCAGTCCCTCTCATATCATCACATATTGATGCTTGGTTTTTTGTTTTTTGTGGTTTTTTTATGCTTGGTTATTTTAATCTGCAAGCATCTCTAAAAGTTAGGGACCTCACTCTTTAGGTATAACTAACCATACACCTACAGAAAATAATTAATTCCCTTCAATGTTATGATTTCTTCATATATCCTATCAGTGTGTACATTTTTCCAGTGGCCTTTTGCTTGGAGCTTGAATTGGAATCTAAGGTGCAAACATTGCTTCTGGTTGATAAGTCTTAATCCCTCTTAATTCTTTTTTTCTCTTTGCAAGTTTTTGTTGGAAAAAAGAAAACAGGTTCATTTGTCCCGTAGAGCATTATAATCTGGATTTTCCTGGTATTGTTTAGCATGTTACTCTGACCTTGTATTTTCTGTACATTGGTAGTTTGGTCCAAATATTTGATCAAGTTCTGGTTTCACTAGATGAGGACCACTTTAGAAATGATACAGTCTACTTCCATCAGAAGATAGGTAATATCTTCTTATCTCTTTTTGTGATGTAAATAGTCTTTGAGGATCATTGTTCAGAACATCATTAAGGTTTGTACAATATAAAAGGCCCCCTTTTATCAGTGATTTGCTTTCTTTGAGAAATAGTTCCTACAGGAAAGGCAAGACAGATGCTTGGATATTTTCCTTATTTACTAGTTTTTAAAATAATGAGTTTCTTATTATCGCTCTGTAAAAGTTACCATTTGGTTTGGTTTTTGTTTGTTTGTAGTATTACTGTGAACTAACAGGAATTTAAACATACTTGAGATATTTTAGTCCCTTGAGGTTATTATATCCTTCTTGGTATACAAATTGTGCCATCTTTGGCCAGTGAAAGCCTCTTCAAGTGGATTTCCCAAGTCCTTTGGTGCTGACCTTATTATAAGTATTTGATAGCTTCCTTGCTCTCTGTTAGGCAGCACGGTCTATGTGTTTATACTGATTCTTGGAATTTAAAGTAAATACAACAAGGTTTTTCCTTCATTTTATCATTTTCACACCTGTATCTTCTTTCTCCCACACCAAAAAATCCCATTTCTCAATATTGTTAACAATTTATCCTTTGTCCTACATCATACTCCAAAAAAAACCTTTACAAGTTACTCCTGTGGTGATCATCATTTGTCTTTTTACTTTACTCTTTGTTTTTTGTTATTTCGTTTGTTTTTGTCATAGATGAAGGGTTTTTTTCTTTGAATTAATTTTTCTGTAAAAAAATTCATTAGGTTTTTTATTATTGCTTCTGGATCTGGATTATAGTTAGGAAGGCTTTCTCTGTGCCCAAATTGTAAAACTCCCGTGTTTTTATTTAGAACTTATGTGGTTTTATAGTTTCCATTTAAATGTAACATTTTGGAATTTTTCCCTGTTTCAGTAATCTGGTCTTAAGAAAGGAAATGAGGGTAAGTCAGTGACTTTTTTCTTAAATTGGTCACTGTAACTTTCTTTCCTCATACTATAAGCGTAGTTTATTCTAAGAAAAATAAGGGTCACAGTGAATATTTTGGGCATCAGCACTGTCCAGTGGGACAATCCAAACTAGTTTCATCAAATGCTATTCAAGACTATTAACAAAAGTGATTCTACAATATTTTCATATAATTGTTTTTCTCATTTTAAAATTATACTTCTACCTTTTAAAAAAGTTAAATTCCAAAAACAGGATTATCAAAAGATAACCATGGTTATAAGTTTGGTATATATCTTTACAAACCTTTTTCATATATAACTATACTGTGTTGTACATGAAAAGTATACATGTATACTTTGTTTCTTATTTTAAACTATATACTGATCTAGAGCTTGCTTCAATAATATATGTAATATTCATTAATGTAGAATATATATACTTTTTATGTCAACATGTAGATCTACTCATTCATTGTAATGAATACCAAGAATTCCCTTTTATTGCACTGTCTTTGTTAGCTGTGTTGGTAGAACAGCAGTCCTAACTCATTCTTTTTTGACAGGATTTCTCTTGAATTATGAGGACACATTTCTTTCCATTAGATGCAGTGACCCCGTACTATAATCTGTTAACTATATCTCATAGTAAGAGTATTTGGGATTTTAGTTATTTGGTATTACATATGGACAGAACTGTGGTGAATAATTTTGTGTCTATAGCACATTTTCTACAAGTATTTCAGTGGAATAAAGTACCAAATTGGGAATTTCTGAGTCAATTGACATGTTTTTATTTTTATAGAAATTGACAAATTACCATCCAAAAATGTTAATTTGTAATTCAAATAATAGAATATGAACTTGTTTCCCACTACCTAGCTACTCAAATCTGAGGGGATATTTCATCTTTGCTGATCTGATAGCCTCAAAAAGACTGTCAATTTTTATTCTTTTGTTATTTTAATTTTTTTAAATAGACTTTTTTTTAGAGCAATTTTAGGTTTACAACAAAATGGAGTGGCAAATACAGAGTGTTCCTATGTAACTAGCACCTGTCCCCACAAACATGACATTTTTGTGGAATGGTACATTTGTTGCAACTCGTTAACCTATGTTGACACATCATTATCACCCAAAGTCCGTAGTTTACTTTAAGATTTGCTCTTAACATTGTACATTCTGGGAGTTTTGTTTAGTTGGGTTTTTGTTTGTTTTGTGGGTTTTGTTGTTGTTGTTGTTGTTGATTTTTTTTTGGACACGTTCTCGCTCTATCATCCAGATTAGAGTTTAGTGGTACAATCACAGCTCACTGTAACTTCTACTTCCTGGGCTAAAGTGATCCTCCCACCTCAGCCTCCTGAGTAGCTCCGACTACACAGGTGTGCCTACCATGCCCAACTATTTTTAACTTTTTGCCCAGCTTATTTTAAAATTTTCTGTAGAGATGGGGGTCTTACTGTATTGCCTTAGCTGGTCTTGAACTCCTGGTCTCAAGTAGTCCTCCCACCTTGGCCTCACAAAAAGTTGGGATTATAGGCCTGAGCCACTGCACCTGACCTCTCTATGGGTTTTGACAAATATTAATATAATAACATGTGTCCACCATTATAGTATACAGAATAGTACTGCCCTAAAAATCTTTTGTATTCTGCCCCTTCATCTTACCATTTCCCAGCTCCTGTTTCAATTTTTATTTCAAGTATTGAGTTAAATATCTTCAAATATGATTTTCTTCTGTGAATTATCTACTCATGTCATTTGCTCATTCTTTATTGCCCTTCCTAAAAATTTGCAATACTTCTCTGTATATTAATGATGTCAACTCTTGGCCAGGCATGGTGGCTCACAATCTCAGCACTTGAGATTGGCCAAGGCAGGCAGATCACTTGAGGTCAGGAGTTCGAGACCAGCCTGGCCAATATGGCAAAACCCCGCCTCTACGAAAAATAGAAAAATTAGCTGGGCATGGTGGATGCCTGTATTCCCAACTACTTGGGTGGCTGAGGCACGAGAATCGCTTGAACCTGAGAGGTGGAGGTTGCAGTAAGCTGAGATTGTGCCACTGAATGCCAGCCTGGGTGACAGAGCGAGACTCCGTCTCAAAAAAGATATCACCTCTTTATTATGTGTCCACCCCATGTCTTTACTTGAGACTTTAGCCATATTTTGCTATATGGAATTGAAATCTTCATGGTTTTTTATGTTGTGCTTAGAAAGACCTTTTCAAGTTTTATATCATAAAATACACATTTTTTTTGCTTTGTGATATATTAATATTTTAAGTTTTTCATTCATTTGTAATTAGCTTGATGTATAAAGTGAGGTTTGAGTCTAGCTTAATTATTTTCCAAATGGCTAACTTATTAGCAAGTTCTTCTTTCTCTCAGACATAGGAATTGCCACCTTTATCATATACTAAATTCCTATATCTGCTGTACCTATTTCTGGATTACTTGCCTTTATCCCTTTGATCTCTGTCCTTATTACACTGTCACTTTAAATGTATTTTAACTTTGGATATGGCAGGTTGCCCTTGCTGATTCTTCACAGTTTTTTTATGATTTGTTTGAGCAACTACCTTGTATTAGGCACTGTGCTGGGGTTTGAAATTAGAGTGATGTATAAATCAGATTCATTTCTCAAGATTGCCAAGAAGGCATGTTGGGATTTGGGTTGCAATTGCTTTTAATGAACAGGGTTTTTTGTTTGTTTTTTGATAATGAACACTTTTTTCAATATCAAGTCTTCCCTTACTGGAAAAGGCATTAGCCCATGGTGTTCCTTTTTTTTTTTTTCCCAATAGAGCTTCTAGCCTTTTCTTCACATGAATTTTGTACTTTATTAAGTTTATTACTAGGTGGTGGTCTTACGTTTTGTTGTTATAAATGATCTCAACTTCCATTATATTTTTCAACTGGTAGGTGTTTTCTATATTTATACTTCATATATTGTCTTATCCAATTATAATGTCCAGGTCAGGCGTGGTGGCTCATGCCTGTAATTTCAGCACTTTGGGAGGCCAAGGTGGATGGATTGCTTGAAGTCAGGAGTTTGAGAACAGCCTGGCCAACGTGGTGAAACCCCGTCTCTACTAAAAATGTGAAAATTAACCAGGTGTGGTGGTGGGCACTTGTAATCCCAGCTAATTGGGAGGCCGAAGCAGGAGAATTGCTTGAACCGGGGAGGTGGAGGTTGCAGTGAGCCGAGATTGTGCCATTGCATTCCAGCCTGTGCAAGAGAGCAAGGCTCCATCTCAAAACAAAACGAAACAAATTATAATATCTAATGTTTCCAGCACAATAATTGTGATAATATTCATCCATATCTTTTTTGAAGCTAATAAACCCTATTTTTGTAGAGCAGTTTTAGGTTTATGGAAAAATTGAGCTGATATTATAGAGTTCTCATATCTCCCTCCTCCCGGCACACAGTTTACACTATTATTGACACCTTGCATTAGTGTGGTACACAGGTTATCATTGATGAGCCAATATTGTTACATTATTATTAACTAACGTTCATAGTTTACATTCAGATTCATTCTTTCTACAGTTCTCTGGATTTTGACAAATGCATAATGTCATGTCTCCAACATTACAGTAACCTACAGAGTACCTTCACTACACTAAAAATCCACTATGCTTGATCTGTTTATTCTTCCTCACCCCATCCTCCACCCCCAATTCCTGGCAGCCACTAATCTTTTTCTGTCTCTATAGTTTTGACTTTTCCAGAATGTGATATAGTTGGAATTACTCAGTAATATCCTTTTTAGTCTGGTTCCTTTTACTTAATAAAATGCACGTTAAGTTTTCTCTGTGTCTTCTTATTGTTGGATAGCTCATTTGTTTTTATTTCTGTATAATATTTCATTGTACAGATGTACCATAGTTTGCTTATCCATTCATCTGTTGAACAATATCATAGTTGCTTCCAATTATTGGCAATTTTGAACTATGGTGTTGTAAACATTTATGTGTAACTTTTGTGTGGATGTAATTTTTCAGTTCATTTGGGCAAATAGCTAGGGTTATAATTGCTGGATCATATGATAAGACTATGTTTAACATTGTAAGAAATGGTGAATCTGTCTTCCAAAGTGTCTGTACTATTTTGTGTTCCTGCCAGCAGTGAATGAGAATCTTGTTGCTTCATATCCTTGCCAACATTTAGTGTTGTCAGTGTTTTAGATTTGAGCCATTCTGATAGGTGTGTGTTGGTATATCTGTTGTGTTTATTTCTAGTTCCCTAATGACATATGATGTTGAGCATCTTTTTGTTTGTTTATTTACCATATGTATATCTTCTTTGGTGAGGTGTCTATTCAGATATTTAATCCATTTTTAACTTGTTTGCCTAGAGCTTTTAGCATGAATAGATAATGGATTATGTCAGATGCTTTTCTGCATCTATTGCTATGATCATATGATTTTTATTTTTTAGCTTGTGAATGTGATGGATTACATCAATTAATTTTTTACTTGTTGAACCAGCCTTGTGTGCCTGTAATAAATTTTACTCGGTCATGGTATATATTTCTTTTTTATGCATTGTTTGATATGGTTTGCTAATATTTTTCATGAGGATGACCTCATCTATATTCATGCAAGATTCTGGGATGTAGTTTTCTTATAATAGCTTAGTCTTATTTTTGCAATAGGGTAATGCGGTTCTCATAGGATGAATTAGAAAGTGTTCTCTTTGCTTCTCTTGTCTGGTAGGGATTGTAGAAAATTGGTATCATTCCTTCCTTTAATTGTTTGGTGTGAATTCAGCAGAGAAAGCATGTGGTCCTGGTACTTTGTTTTGAAGGTTATTAATTATTGATTCAGTTTATTTAATAGTTACAGCGTTATTCAGATTATCTGTTGCTCCTTGAGTAAGTCTTGGCAGATTGTGTGTTTCAGGGAATTGGTCAATTTCATCTAAGTTATCAAATGTGTGAGCGTAGAAATACTTACAATGTTTCTTTACTGTCTATGGGATCAGTAGTGATGGTCCCTTTTTCATTTCTGATATTAGTGATTTATATCTTCTGTTATTTTTTCTTGGTTAGGTTTGCTACAGGTTTATGTATTTTATTGATTTTTTTGCCCCAAAGAACCAGCTTTTGGTTTTGTTAATTTTATTCTTTCTGTTGACTTCCTGTTTTCAATTTCATTAATTTCTGCTCTAATTTTTATTCTTTTTTTCTGCCTGCTTTGGGTTTAATGTGCTCTTCTTTGTCTAGTTTCCTAAGGTAGAAGCTTGTATTACTGTTTTAGATCTTTCTTCTTTTTTAGGATATACATTCAATGCCAACAGCCTTCCCTCTAAGTACTACTTTTACTATATCCAGAAATTATTAGTATGTTGTATTTTCATTTTCCTTTAGTTCGAAATATTGTAAAAATGCATTGTTTAAACTCCAAATGTTTTAGTATTTTCTAGCTATCTTTTTGTTATTGATTTCTGTATTAATCTGTTCTCACAGTGTTGTAAGGACATACCTGAGACTGGGTAACTTATAAAAAAATAAAGGTTTAATTGACTCACAGTTTTGCATGGCTGGGAAGGCCTCAGGAAAGCTACAATCATGACAGAAAGGGAAGGAAACACGTCCTTCACATGGCAGCAGGAGAGAGAAGTGCCAAATAAAGGGGGGAAAATTCCTTTAAAACCATCAGATCTTGTGAGAACTCACTATCAGGAGAACAGCAGCATGGGCATAACTGCATGGGTGGGGACACAGCCAAACCATATCAATTTCTATTTAATTCCATTGTGGTTTCAGAGTATACATATGATTTCTATTCTTTTAAATGTGCTAAGGTATATTTTATGTCCCAGATTGTGGTCTATCTTGGTGGATGTTCCATGTGAGCTTGAGAAGAATATATTGTTGGATGAAGTATTCTGTAAATATCAATTAGATCCAATTGATTGATGGTGCTGTTCAATTCAACTATATCCTTACTGATTTTCTGCCTATTGGATCTGTCAATTACTGATAGAGGTATGTTGAAGTCTTCAACTATACTAGTGGATTTGGTTCTTTCTCTGTTTGCAGTTCTCTCAGTGTTTGCTTCACATGTTTTGATGCTATATGTTCAGTGCATGTATCTTAAGGATTGATACATCTTCTTGGAGAAGATTGTTAGGTTTTCTTTATCATTGTGTAATGCTCCTCTTGCTCCATGATAATTTTCCTTGCTCTGAAGTCTGCTTTGTCTTAAATAATTATTGCCACTCCAGCTTTCTTTTAATTAGTGTTAATATAGTTTATCTTTCTCCATCCCTTTACTTTTAATGTCTTTATTTTTAACAATACTTAGTTTTTATTTTATTATCCTCTCTGTCTTTTAATTCATGTATTTAGATCATTCACATTTAATGTGATTATCACTGAAGTTGCATTGAAAGTTATCATATTTGTAAATGCACTTGTTCTTTCTTTTTCTGCTGTCCCATTTTTCTGCCTTCTCTGTTGTTAGCTGAGCACTTTCTATGTTGCCATTTTCTCCCCTTTCTTCAGATATCAATCATATTTCTTTAAAATTTTTATTCGTGTTTATTTTAGAGTTTGCAGTATACGTTTATAGTTAATTTAAGACCACTTTCAAACAACAATACAGGCATACCTCAGAGATAATACATGTTTGGTTCCAGATCACCACAAGAAGACAAATATCACAATAAAGCAAGTCACATAAATATTTTTGCTTACTAGTGCATTTAAAAGTTATGTTTATACTGTACTGTAGTTAATTAAGTGTGCAATAACATTTTGTCTAAAAAACAAGGTACATAACTTAATTAAAAATACTTTACTGCTAAAAATGCTAATGATCATCTGTTGAACCAGCCTTGTGTGCCTGTAATAAATTTTACTTGGTCATGGTATATATTTCAAGTCATCATCTTTTTTGCTGGTGAAAGGTCTTGCCTCGATGTTGATGGCTGCTGACTGATCAGGATAGTGGTTGCTGAAGGTTGGGGTAGTTGTGACAATTTCATAAAATAAAACAATGACGTTTGCCACATCACTGGACTCTTCCTTTCACAAAAGATTTCTCTGTAGCATGAGATGCTGTTTGGTAGCATTTTACCCAAAATAAAACTTCTTTCAAAATTGGAGTCTAGGCAGCAATGCATTCCTATACTCCCAGCTATTGGGGAGGTTGAGGGAGGAGGATTGCTTGAGTCCAGGAGTTCTGGGCTGTAGTGCACTCTGCTGATTGGGTATGGTGACTTCCTGGGAGTGGGGACCACCAGGTTGCCTAAGGAAGGATGAACCAGCCCAGGTCAGAAATGGAACAAGTCAAAACTTAAAGTCACCAGCAGCATTAGCCACTAAGCTTTGAAGCCAGGCATTGAACTTTTCCTCTCTAGCTATGAAAGTCCTAGACCTAGATGTCATCTTCTTTCAGTAGAAGGCTGTTGGATCTTTATTGAAAATCTGTTGTTTAGTGTATGTGATGTTCTTTATCAATGATATTAGCTAGGTCTTCTGGATAACTTGCTGCAGCTTCTGCATCAGCACTTGCTGCCTCACCTTGCATTTTAATGTTATGGAGATGGCTTCTTTCTTTCAACCTCATGAAGCAACCTCTGCTGGCTTCAGACTTTTCTTCTGCAGCTTCCCCACCTCTCTCAACCTATTAATTTAAGAGAGTTTAGGGCCTTTCTCTGGAATAGGCTTTGGCTTAATGAAATGTCTTGACTGGTTTGATATTCTATCCAGACCACTACAGTTGTCTCCATATCAACAAGCCTGTTTCACTTTCCTAACATTTAGGTGTTCACTTGAGAATCATAAATTTTCCATCAAGAATTTTTCCTTTACATTCACAGCTTGGCTGTTTCGTGCAAGAGGCATGGCTTTTAGCCTATCAGCTTTGCTATACCTTTCTCACTATACTTAATCATTTCTAGCTTTTAATTTAAAGTGAGAAACATACGACTCTTCCTTTCACTTGAATACTGACAGGCCATTGTGGGGTTATTAATTAGCCTAATTTCAATATTGTTGAATGGTGTCTCAGGGAGCCCTAAGGATGGGGAGAGAGATGAAGGTAACAGCCAGTTGGTGGAGCAGTCAAAAGACACATAACATTTACACTCCAAAACATTTACACTGGTGACATCAAGATCACTGATCATAGATCACTGTAACAGATATAGTAATAATGAAAGTGTTCTAAAAATATTGTGAGAATTACCAAAATGTTATAGAAACACATTTTGAACACATGCTATTAGAAAAATGGTGCTGAAGTCCACAAACCTTCAATTAAAAACAAACAAAACACAGTATTTGCAAAGCATAAGAAAGCGACATGCAATAAAATGAAATGTACCTGTGTACTACTATGCAAGTACTGTGGCCTGTTAGAAACCAGGCTGCACAGCAGGAAATGAGTGGTGGGCAGAAAAGCAAAGCTTCGTCTGTGTTCGCAGCCACTCCCATTGTTTGCTTTACCATCTGAGTTCTGCCTCCTGTTAGATCAGAGGCACTGGATTCTCATAGGAGCACAAGTCCTATTGTGAATTGTGCCTGCGAGCCATCTAGGTTGCATGCTCCTTATGAGAGAGAATCTAATGCCTGATGATCTGTCACTGTCTCCTATCACCCCCAGATGGGACCATCTAGTTGCAGGAAAACAAGCACAGGGCTCCCATTGATTTTACATTATGGTGAGTTATATAATTACTGCATTATATATTATAGTGAATAATAATGGAAATAAAGTACACAATAAATGTAATGTGCTTGAATCATCCCAAAACCATCCCCTCAACCTCTGGTCCATGGAAAAATTTTCTTCCATGAAAGTGGTCTCTGGCACCAAAAAGGTTGGGGACCGTTGCCTTATACTGTGTCCTTTACATGCTATCATTCATTTCACTTATCTGTAAGCTGTAATCACCAGATACAATATTGCTATTTTTTTATCTGTTAGATCAATTAAAAGTAAGAAAAATAAATATTTTACTCCCATTGATTTCTTCTCTAACCCTCTTTCTTACTCTGTGTAAATTCAAGTTTTGACCTCTGTATTTTCCTTCTCTGAAGGATAACGTTTGTTGTGAAGCAGATCTCCTGGTACATATGGCCTCAGTTTTTGTTTGTCTAAGAAAGTCTATTTCTCCTTTACTTTTGAAGAATTATTTTACTGGATACGAAATTCTAGGTTAGTGGATGTTTATCTTGCAGTTTAAATATATCATTCCACTCTTCTTGCTTGCGTTATTCCTAAAGAGACATCAGTGTATTCTTCTCCTTGTCCTTCCATCAGTAAGTTGGTCTTTTTCCCTCTTAATTGTCTCAAGGTTTGGCAGTTTGAATATGATATGGCTAGGTATTGATTTTTTAAATATTTATCTTGTTTAGTGTTGTCTGTGTTTCCTGGATCTGTGATTTTTTGTGTGACATTAGTTTTAAAATTTTCACTTCATTCTTCAAATATTTTTTGTGTTCACTCTCTTTTTCTTCTCTTTATGGTATTCCCACTGCATATGTTTGCAGCTTTTGTAATTGTCCCATAGTCCTTGAATATTCTGTTTCCTTTATTTTTTTGTTCCTTTGCTTTTCAGTTTGGGAAGTTCCTGTTGACATATTCTCCATCTTCAAGTCCACTGATTCTTTCCTTGTTTGTGTCCAGTCTGTTGATGAGTCTATGAGAGGCATTGTTTATTTCTTTTACAGTATTTTTCTTATTTCTAGCGTTGTATTTTGATTCTTAGCATCTCATCTCTGCTCACATTATCCATTTGCCCTTGATGTTCACTTTTTCCATTAGTCTTAGCATATTTATTATAATTATTTTAAATTCTTAGTCTGAAAATGTCAAAATTTGTGTAATATCTGAGTCTGGTTCTAATGTTATCTTTGCCTCTTCTGACTCTGTGTGTGTGTGTGTGTGTGTGTGTGTGTGTATGGTTGGTGGTGGGGGAGGGGTTTTTTTTTTTTTTTTTTACTTTTAGCATGCCTTGTAAGATTTTGTTGAAAGTCATATGGGATGTTTCAGTTAAGCATCTGAAGTAGATAGTGTGAGATTTTATGTTTATCTGGCTAGAAATTAGGCTATGTTTAATGTTTGCTGTAACTGTAGGTATCAGAAGCTTCAATATTCCCTGGTGTCCTTTTTTTTTTTTCCTTTTTTGTTCTTCCTTTTCTCCCTTTTTTTCTTCCTGGATTTTTTTTAGAAACTCCTTTTTAAATATAGCCTGTATCTTGTAGTTCTCTCAGTTCCAATATACTGTTATACCATACTGGAAACCTGTTGATATGGTGGTAGGGTAATAGGGAGGTGAAATATTCTATAATCTTATTATTAAATCTCACTTTTAAAAAGTGGGCCTTCATCTAAGGGCTGCGACTTTGGTAGGTTTCTCAGCCTTTATGTTTTTCTCCTGTGTAAGAAGTCTAGAGAGGGCCCATGTTTTGAAATTGCCTTTCTTGTAGGTCAGATAAGGCTCGGGTAAAGTTGTTTTCCTTGAGACAGGCATTTGTAAGGTGAAAAGAACACTCTGGACATATTAAAAATGGTTACTTATCCCCTACCATTCCTGGAAGAAGGGGGAAAGTTTTCTTCAATCTTCACTGTGAGATCCTGGTTTCTGAAGGTAATTCACACAAAAGTATGGGTTCTCCCCAGAGACTAACAACCCCCTCACTACCCCACCCACCAGGAGTTTTTAACTCTGAAGGTTAGCAGTTTGCCAATCGCTGTGTAAGGGTTCCTGCAAGTTACTATCTCCAGCAAGAAGGGCTGATTGTCCGTATTCAAGGGTCTCTCCAGCTTTCAGTGTGGCAGTTTGCCCTGTGACCTCAGTTCTCTGATAGATCTAAGAGGAATTGTAAATTTTCAGTTTGTTCAGCTTATTTCTTGTTGTGGGAATGGGACTGATGACTTGCAGCCTTTTGTCTGAAAGGAAACTGGAAGTCCTCATCCTTATCTTTATCCTTGTTTGTTTATCATCATTAAGCATTTATCTTTGAAATGTATAATTGTGTGATTATATAAAAAAGTAGTCTCCCTCAAAAATTTCCTTCATTTAAAAATATCTATGAATTGCTGTTTAAATTCTGTGTAATTGGAGGAAAGGACTGAGTAGTCAAGAGTTTATATGCATAGTGTTTTTCTTTGTTTTTCTAGGCTACAGTGTTCTTTGAATTAAGTGGTGTCAGGCAGAGTTTAAGAGAGACTC
The DNA here is from genome assembly GCF_030222135.1 of Aotus nancymaae. Lineage (NCBI taxonomy): Eukaryota > Metazoa > Chordata > Mammalia > Primates > Aotidae > Aotus > Aotus nancymaae. The sequence goes on along the minus strand of NW_026988507.1, from coordinate 4,215,989 downwards.
TCCAACTTGAGTTTAAACATAGGATTTCTACTTTTGTTTTATTTATAGGGATTTTAAGTAATATTTTGTTTGAAAAGAAGGTTCTGCTGCTAAAAAGACATTTGAAAGCCACTTTTCTGGAATATATTGTTTCTCATAGGTTTCTCATTAATAACTGCTACCGAAAGATGAAAATTATTTTCCCTTGAGGAATAACATTTGTATTATATTTATATTTAGAATTGCATTATTGAAAGTCAAACCAAGAATATAGAGGATCTCAAATATATTCTAAACAAATATTTCCTGTGTGAAAACTTGTCTGTCTATGAACCAGGGACTTTTGCTTGATACTGGTAAAATTGGTAATTCCCAACTGCTCAGGAATCTACTCAGGTCATGTTGAGGTTCAGATCACTGGGTTCTTACTGAACCTTATACAGTTACAATTTCTCCTAAAGCTTCTCTTGTAAGGTGTAATTACTCCTACTGTATAAGCCAGAATAATTTGTTTGTTTGTTTACTGGTTGGGTGACCGACCCAGGCAATTTTATTACTTTATCACTGAACCTCTGTTGCCTCATGGATAAGATGGGGATAATAATTTTATAATTATGAAGATTAAATACGTTAATGCAAGGAAAACACTTGAATATGTGTCTAGTACATGCACAACACTTAACAGATGTTATTTATACATGCTGATGTCTCGAACAGGCACAGAATGTTAAACACAGAAAACAGGAAGTTTTAGCCAGGCACATATTCTCTTAAGCTACCTCCACCCCAGTTTGTTCAAGCCTATCAAGATAGTCGTCCTTAATCTTTGCAGGTGTTGGATTCAAGACAACCATCAGATGGCTTTCATCTTCACAAAAGAATATAAAAGGAATTTTGACTGTTTAAGGTGACATAACACTAGAGTTTAATCTTCCAACTTGACTTGGAAGTGTTCCTGCCAATATAAAAGATTTTGTTTGAGGCAGTGGAGAAGCCAAAGCTTGCTCCTAGGTTGAACTTCCAGCTTATGTCCTAGTTGTAATCCTGCTGCAGGTTCTGCTGCAGGCTATTTGCTGCCTTCTTGCTGAGGGTCATGTTGGGCCTTGCAGTCATGCTAGAGGGGGCAGCTAAATGAAGGGTCAGATTTTTCAAGCCACCCATGTTTGAGAAATTTATGTTACTGATCCTTGTTCTTAAAGCCAGCAGTATCCCACTGGCCAGACTGGGTTACTGTCCACTTTCTGGTTTTAGAAGCTTCAGTTTTGCCGAACTTAAGATCAGTCTGTTGCAAGGCCTTTTGCCTCACCTGTTCAGTGTGCTCTTGTCCATGTTGCCATTCTTTTCCAACGTCACCTCTGTGTCTGTGTCCGTTTTCTCTTTCTGCGGGTTTCCTTCTACCCCACTCTCTTTTCTCTTCCTTTTTTCCGTTTCAGAGCCACATCCTCAGTGACTTTGCTGCTCTATGTTTTTCTTGGACTTCAGTTTCTTCTTTGCTGGGAACTTAGGGCCATCTCATATTGCGATGTGTTTTGGAGCCTCAATTTTGACTCGCTTCTTTTTACTTCGTTTCCTAGGGCTGCTCTTCATGGACCTGGACCATGGAGTGTGGCCTGGGAGAGTGTCTCCCTTCTGGTGGATTTTTTTGTCTTCTTTACTTTCCTGCTGTGTTCCCTGGGCCTCCCCTGCTTCCATTCTGCCCCAAGGCTGCCACCTTCTTGCCCTCCTTCTCCACTGAACAAATGCAGGCAGCATCCCTTTCCTTGCAGAATCAAGGGTCCTAGACTGAGAAGGCTGTGGGGTACTGGGCCCCTCTTTTTTCCTCTTGTGTTTTTTGAGCTTCTTGCCAACTCTGGTCTTTTCCTCACTGTGTCTGGGATCTGGGGAGGTTTTTCACCCCAGAACCATGGAACATGCCAGAGGTGACTTCTTTTTCTTCTTCCTGCTGAGGAACTCCGAGTGGCCAAGCACCTGCTTCTTGGGGCTGGGTGACTTCTCTGTCCGTCTGTCACACAACATGGTCCTAGGTTCTAGGTGCTCCTTAGAGTACTGAGGCTCTTCTTTTTCTTCACTAGAGGCATCTCAGCTGCCAGCCCTTGTACTGCACTCTTAGAGCAGGATGTGGCTCTTATAGGAGAAACATCAAAAAAATGATTGTCCTTGTTTCAAATTGAGATTAAGTCTCCAGTTTTTTGACCACCTTCTTTTTTTTTTTTTTCCTCTGGGATCCCAAAGCCGAGGTCTACTTCGTGGGCCTTGGTGATCATTCCTCTAAGTCAAATTTAGCTGCCTCCAGGTGAGAGCCTACTTTACCATGACCCAGAAGTCCTGAAATAAGACTTTTGTATAGAGCTTGCTAAGGTTTGAATAATGCTTTATCTGATAGAAAATGACTGAAAACAACAATAGACACCAACTTCACTATATTTTGCAAATGGTTAAAAACTTACAGGTAGCTAGAATTTGTGTTCTAGTTCAAAGGTAGATTGATTTCCATTATAACTTTTACTTCTTCCAAAACATTCCAAAAGTATTGAAGTATCTAAAGACTAGTTGAATGTTACACATAAAACTGCCATCTTGATGATGTGAAAATATTTGAAAGAGTTAAATATCCAAGTGGAATTTTGAAATTCATGTTAATGTGCCTTCAGCAAGGACTACTTAATTTTAGGTAAACTGCCAGTTTAGGTTAAAGTTAATCAGTAGTTAGATTGAACAATAGCTTGACTTAAATGTCAGTGGGAGAAAAAAATTGAAATTAGTTTTATAGCATCTTTTGTCTCAATTTTGTGGTAATAAAACCAGAAGAGAGAGATCTTCTGAGGGTTATATGTTGCTTTCTTTTTCTTTCCTTTCTTTTTTTTTGAGATGGAGTCTCGCTCTGTCACCCAGCTGGAGTGCAGTGGCACAATCTCAGCTCACTGCAACCTCCTCTTCCTGGGTTCAAGCAATTCTCCTGCCTCAGCCTCCCAAGTAGCTGGGACTACAGGCATGTGCAACCACTCCCAGCTAATATTTGTATTTTTAGTAGAGATGGGCTTTCACCCGTCTGGTCTCAAACTCCTGACCTTGTGATCAGCCCAGTTTGGCCTCTCAAAATGCTGGGATTACAGGCTTGAACCACTGCACCCAGCCTGTATGTTCCTTTCAGAAGTTTTATGGTATTAGCACAATGCCTGGCACATAAATTGCTTTTAACTAATATATTTTGGGTAAGTTAAATGAATGAAGTTTACCTAGCTTGATTCTAAAGTCATCAGTTCTTTGCTGACCTAGCCTATTGGCATCTTGTACTTCCAATTATCAGGATAACAGGTTGTCATCTTGCTCTATCTAGGTTTATAAAAGATTTTGTGTAAGCACACTAGAAATACTAGATATTTTGCTAATATTACTATCCTTATAATTTGAACTAATGAGCCTTTATAAGTATGAGCTTAATTTCATTTAATAATATATTTTTGGAAGCATTAGTTTGAGAAATATGGGTTCCTTAGGCCTTAACTACTGATTTGCCATAAGTAAATTTTTTTTAACTAGGAAATACCCTGATTTCTACCACACACAGTAGTAGAATTTTTTTTAACCCTGCTCTATTCTTTAAAACATTGAATACCAAAGAGTTTGGTTACTTAAAGATGTTATCAAATGCCAAAAGGTTATATACCATGAGAAGAATTTGTCAAATCATGTTGAAGATCTTTTTGTTATCAAATATTTATAATAGTTGGGAAAAGAATTTCCTACAGTGAGAATCTAGTATGTGGTTCAGCAAAAACAAAAACACAAACCATATTTATTCTTTGGAAACTTATGTATAGAATAATGAAAATTTTATACCAGTGCCAACCTCTTATCTAGTATCCTTTCCGAATTTATTTGCCAATATTTAAAAAATGATATAATAAATACTGTATGTAAAAGTATACCACAGTTTTTACCTAGTAATACATCTACGTATAGTACCCTGAGTAAACAATTACGTATTATGACATAGAAGGAAAAAAATCAGGTCTTTTGTGTTAGACATACCAGGTTTCAAATCCTAGTTCTGTTACTTAGCTGTATGATTCTGGAAAAGTTACTTTTTGAAAGCATATTTCTGGCTGGGCGCAGTGACACACGCCTGTAATTCCAGCACTTTGGGAGGCTGAGGCAGTGGATCACAAGGCCAGGAGTTCAAGCCCAGACTGGCCAACATGGTGAAACGCCATCTCTACTAAAAAATACAAAAATTAGCTGTGCATGGTGTCTCGTGCCTGTAATCCCAGGTACTTGGGAGGCTGAGGTAGGAGAATTGCTTGAACCAGGACCCGGGAGGTGGAGGTTACAGTGAGCCTAGATCGCACCACTGCACTCCAGCCTAGGCTACAGAGCGAGACTCCATCTCAAAAAAAAAAAGGAAAAAAGAAATGAAAGCACATTTCCTCAGCAGTAAAGGGATAATTTTACATTCAGAGAGCAGTTATGGAACTCAAATAAGATGCTGTATGTGAATATGCCAGATATATAGTAAGTTCTGAGCAAACATAAGTTTTGGGTAGAGAGGTACTTTGTGCAGTGTGCAGCTTTGTCAAGAACAGTGTAAAGTGATATACTACCATATCTTTCAAAGAGAGCAAATGAATATCTAAGCTAGAATTTAAAAGTTTGAAATTATTTGGTATGCTTTTTTCATTAAAACCACACAGATACACACAGCATCATTTATTTTTATCTCCAAGCTTATGTATAGCTTATTGAGAATAACATTGTTGGCCAGGCACAGTGGCTCACGCCTATAATCCCAGCACTTTGGGAGGTCAAGGTTGGCAGATTGCTTGAGGTCATGAGTTGAAGACCAGCCTGGCCAACATGGTGAAACCCTGTCTCTACAAAAAATACAAAAATTAGCTGGGCATGTTGGTGGGTGCCTATAATCCCAGCTACGGAACCTGGGAGGCGGAGGTTGCAGTGAGTGGAGGTTGTGCCACTGTACTCCAGCCTGCTCGACAGAATGAGTTTCTGTCTCAATAAAAAAAAGAACATTGTTATAATACCTGAATTGTACAAATCAATTTTCATGGCACTTTTCAAATGTGAACTATTGTTTCAGCCCAATATTCATGTTTTTTTGCAGGTACACATTTTAAAAACATTTTAAAACAAAGTCCCTGATAATTCATTTTTATATTTTACTATGTAAAATAAGTGACTGCTTCACAGACCAGTAGGTTAATATCAGTTGATGTGGGAAGTTCAAAGAGCAAACACAGAAATCTTTTCCTGTAATAATTATTAGGAGGAAAGGAAAGGAGTTAGAATGAAGGGCAGTTGGTTTGGGTCATTCATGTGAGCCCTTTCCTATATTTGAGATATTTCCTACAATTTCAGTCTTAGTAGGAGGCAGGACCTATCTTTGTGCAAAAGCCCCCCAAAAAGGCCAAATATTTGCTTCCTCTCCTATTTCCATTGGCATCTACACTAGTCAATCAGTTGTTCCCACTTTTGACTTTTACTATGGATTGACTGTAGCATAGAAGCTGAGGTTGGAGAATTCATTCTTGTAGGAACAGCAATATTTTGTTTCCAAGAATACCAGTACTGATTTTCAGTTTTTCAATTTGTATTTATATTGTGTTATTATGTATTAAGGAAATAAATTAATTCTCTTAATAGTGAAGTTAGTACTTTTTTTTGCATTTTGAACTTTTGCAACTAGATAAAATTGGGTTAGCCTCTCACCAAGGTTGTTGGTATATTTTTTCCCCCAAATTTTAGCAGCTTGTTACTAAATCTTATCTGAATATAAAATAATGCATGCTTGCATGCTGTTGATATTTCTTTTGCCATAGAATATATCTAAAACAGATGCAAAGGGTTGAGGTAGAAGTTCATGGTTCTATAACCAGTAAGAGAGCCTTTTCTTTTCAACTAAAATATGTTTGCGGTATGAATTTTTTGGATGTATAGTCTCACGTACACACTTATGTGCATTTATTAACATTTATGTGCCATTCTACTTTTAAACTAGAATATTCCTGCAAAAAAAAATCCCTTGCATTTTAAGTCAAGTGGGTTTGTTTGTTTGTTTGTTTGTTTTAGCAGGAAGGCTGTAAAGAAGGATATGGAATACTTTTTAGCCACTAAAGAAAAATAGTCTGCCAAGACCTTGAGTGACTAAGACAACTCCAAATGAAACTATCTGTATTGTGCATTCTCATGCTGCTGTAAAGAACTGCCCAAGACCGGGTAATTTGTAGAGGAAAGAAGTTAATTGACTCACAGTTCTGCAGGGCTGGGCAGGCCTCAGGGAAGCTACAATTACGACAGAAGGGGAAGCAAACATGTCCTTCTTCACATGGTGGCAGAGAGAAGTGCCAAGCAAACAGGGATAAGCTTTTTATAAAACTGTCAGATCTCATGAGTACTCATTGACTTTCACAAGAACAGCATTGGGGGTAATCATCCCCATGATTCAGTTACCTCCCTCTGGGTCCCTCCAGTGACACATAAGGATTATGGGAACTACAATTCAAGATGATATTTGGGTGGGGACACAGCCAAACCATATCATTTTGCCCTTGGGCCCTCCCAGATCTCATGTCTTCACATTTCAAAATACAATCATGCCTTTCCAAGAGTCCTCCAAAGTTTTAGTTCATTCCAGCGTTAACCCAGAAGTCCAAGTCCAGAGTCTCATCTGAGACAAAGAAAGTCCCTTCTGCCTATGAGCCTATAAAATCAAAAGCTGTTAGTTACTTCCTAGATACAGTGCGGTATAGGCATTGTTCCAAATGGGAGAAATTGGCCAAAACAAAGAGGCTACAGGTTCTATGCAAGGCAAATCCAATAGGGTAGTCATTAAACCTTAAAAGTTCCAAAATGATCTCCTTTGACTCCATGTTTCACACCCAGGTCATGCTGATGCAAGAAGTGGGCTCCTACCGCCTTGGGCAGTTCCACCCCTGTGGCTTTGCAGGGCACAGTTTCCCTCCCGGCTGCCTTCATGGGTTGTCATTGAGTGTCTGTGGCTTTTCCAGGTGCACGATGCAAGCTGTCTGTTTATCTACCATTCTGGGGTTTGGAGGATGGCAGCCCTCTTCTCACAGCTCCACCAGGCAGTGCCCCAGGGGAGACTCTGTGTGGGGGCTTGACCTACCCTAACAGAAGTTCTCCATGAGGGCTCCACCCTTGCAGCAGACTTCTACTTGGACATCCAGCTGTTTCCATACATCCTCTGAAATCTAAGCGGAGGTCCCCAAACCTCAATTCTTGACTTTCATGCACCCACAGGCTTAACACCACATGGAAGCTGCCAAGGCTTTGGCCTTGCACCCTCTGAACCCACAGCCCAAGCTATACCTTGGCCCTTTTTAGCCATGGCTGGAACAGCTGGGATCTAGGGCATGAAGTCCCTAGGGTGCACGCAGCAGGGGGTGCTTGGGCCTGGCCCAGGAAATAATTTTGTCCTCCTAGTCCTCTGGGGAGAGGCTGCTGTGAAGGTCTCTGATGTGCCCCAGAGACATTTTCCCCATTGTCTTGGTGAATAACATCCAGCTCCTTGTTACTGATGTAAATTATTACAGCAGGCTTAAATTTATCCCCAGAAAATGGGTTTTCATTTCAGGAAATTTGTACCTGGTAGCCTTTGTGAATATTTGTTCAGTTGAACCAAAAACAGTTCTTCACTGGAATAAAAGAAAATAGAATATGGCTGAAGGGAAATTAAATGAAAGAATAGAAACTAATCCTGAGCTTACACTACAATGATTTAAATAATAAGCAGGAAACTAATCATTATAAATTATAGTGATGATGTAATTGAAAAAAATATTTTCTTTAGATTGCCAGTGACTGAGAGAAAAATGTCAAAAACTGTTGTTACAATAACTATATTAAATAATACATTTTGCATTGTTTTGCCAGATATTGATAAATTCTGTTTCCTTTCTTTTGAAAAAGTAGCAGGATCAAAGAAAAAGTGTTTCTATTGTTGTTTCTGGTTAGAATAACTTTTTTTTATACTTAAGTGTGAGATTCAGTAGAAAGGAAAAGATGAAAGATGCAAAACAGGTTAATTTAGGAAGGAGCACAATAGAATCCAGTGTTGTAGGAAAAAGATTCTTGTCACACAGCTAGGAAAGATTAGGCTCATAGACACATAGAAGTGTGAGGAGTGGAATTTATTTGATGAGGATGGAAAAGGAAAAACAACTCAGCAAAGTGAGGAAGTCCTGCTAACCGGTTTTCCACCTCACAGATTGAATCCCAGGTTACCACACAGGAACAGGAGTGGCCACACATCTCCCCGCTGCAAATGGCACGAAGTTCCCAAGGCTCCACCCGCTCCTCCCAGTGCATAGGCTGGTCAGAGATTCTCCAGTGAACCCTTTTTAACTTGGCTGTCTCACCAATACACAAGTGAAGGAGTTAACCCAGGAAGTAGTAGCTACATTTGGCTGAGATCCAAGGGAAAGAAAGGATGAATAATGACTAAAGACATAATATAGAGAAGAAAGTTAAAGAAGCTCTAATAAAATAAACTTGTGTTTTCAGTAATAAAGCTTTTTTTCACAGAGACATAAATGTAAGATATTGTCTCTAAATTCACAAATTCTCACAAGTACAGAGGAAGACAAGCATGTAAAATAAGATTGAAGTTCAGTTTTTAACCGAAGTTGAATTGCAGACAGTTTCTGTGGAGAATATTTTCAGAGGGAGAAGTGAATAAAATTAGTTGTGAATGATGGTAAGTGTTGATTGCTAATGGAGGCCATTAATTTGAAGGTGGAACAAGCATTACTGAGCAAAACTTGGCAATTTTGTTATAGTTATGGAGAAGGTCTCAGAGTAGAGGATTAGCAAGATGGGCAGATGAAGAGACAAGAAGTTACCTGTACCACCACTACCCCTTACCAGCACTACTACTGCTACTACTGATCATGATGACAATAGCCGTTATTTATTTATGGCTTACTATTTTCCAAATAGATTTATAAATATTATCAAATTTAAGCCTCACACCCATCTTGAAAACTGGATTCTCAGTGAGTAAAATGAGTTTCAGAGGAATGTTTTTTTGCCCAGAGCTATTGCCTATCGTTGTACACATTAAAGGGGAAACTATTCACATAATATGTGGCATATGTTGTATATTTATTACAGTAATTTTTCAGCACAAGGCAGTAACGTATCTTAAGGAAGAGCATTTTAATTTGTACAAAGGGGCCAGGCATGGTGGCTCACACCTGTAATCCAGCACTTTGGGAGGCTGAGGCAGGCAGATTACTTGAGGTCAGGAGTTCGAAACCAGCCTGGCTGACATGGCGAAACCCTGTCTTTACTAAAAAATGCAAAAGATAACCATGTGTTGTGGTACACGCCTGTAATCCCAGCTGCTTGGGAGGCTGAGGCAGAAGTATCGCTGGAACTCGGGAGACAGAGGTTGCAGTAAACTGAGATTGTGCCACTGCACTCCAGCCTGGGCAACAGAGTGAGACTCTGTCTCAAAAATTACTATAATTTATACGAAGTTATATTAGCCTGGAGTGGCAGCAGTATATAAAATTATATCAGTATCAGTCCTAGTTTTGTTTAAAAACACATACATACTCAGAGAAAGCTTAAAGTATACTTAAATATTAGCATTCTGGCTATATCACAGGTAATTTTTATTTTTGTTATTTTTGGATATTCTTGAATTTTCCCAGTTTCCTTAAATGAAATATTGTTTATGATTTATGGGTTGGTGGTAGGGAGTGGAGATTACTGGTGTAGTTTTAGTAATAGTTTTGTAGACATGACAGTAAACAGTAGCATTCTGCTTCATCTCTTACTCTTCTCCCAACCCATCCAATAAAAATCCATAATGTTCAGAAAACTCAGTATCTGTTTGCTTTACATTTCTTTAGAGGTTAACTCTCCAATATTACATGTAAACTTTTAAAATTCAGGTATCAGCCAGGCGCGGTGGCTCACGCCTCTAATCCCAGGACTTTGGGAGACCAAGATGGGCAGATCATGAGGTCAGGAGTTTGAGACCAGTCTGGCCAACATGGCAAAACCCTATGCCTACTAAAAGTAAAAAAAAATTAGCCAAACCTGGTGGCAGGCACCTGTAGTCCTGGCTACTTGGGAGGCTGAGGCAGGAGAATCGCTTGAACCCAGGAGGCAGAGGTTGCAATGAATTGAGATGGTGCCACTGCACTCCAGCCTGGGCAACAGAGCAAAACTCCATTTGAAAAATAAACAAATAAAATAAAATTCAGGTATTTAATGGATTTGGAACCCTTAACTACTTTTCACCTTCATGTGATTATTGCAACATCTTCATTCATAGTTATATTAAAACTTTACCTTGAACCACCACCACAGTTTGTAGCTCTTATGACCAGAGTAGTTAGATAGAAAATAGAGTTGGAATGAAGGAAAGAGTAGTAGATGAGAGAGAAAAATAGACTCTTTTGGACAGATGGAATTATGAACACTTATATCTGTTGTCTTAAAATCATACATTATTGTGTATATTTAGTAATTAAAATTAATTTAAGGAAGTGCTATCCTTTTTCCTGTGGCTGCTAAAGTCACCATTTCTTTTTTCTTTTTTTCTTTTTTCTTTTTTTTTTTTTTGAGAGACAATCTCTCTCTGTCACCCAGGCTGCAGTGCAGTGGCACGATCTCGGCTCACTGCAACCTCTGCCTCCTGGGTTCAAGCGATTCTCCTGCCTCAGCCTCCCAAATAGCTGGGACTACAGGCATGTGCCACCACACTCAGCTAATTTTTTGTATTTTTAGTAGAGACGGAGTTTCACCGTGTTAGCCAGGATAGTCTTGATCTTCTGGCCTCATGATCCACCTACCTTGGCCTCCCAAAGTGCTGGGATTACAGGCGTGAGCCACCACGCCCAGCCCAAATTCACCATTTGTATGTGTTGCCAATAAACTTGATTAATTGTATGCATTGAAAAATAGAAATGGACATTGTGAATAGTGAGTAGTAGTACATTTGGATTTTGGTTTCTGGGTGTATGTGTGTCTAGGCAAGATTGTAATTAATGATTTAATAGTATCTAGGTAATATCTTACAAACACAAGAAATGCCTCCTTGTAGCAAAAACTAGTACATATAACAAAACTCAAGTTATATTTCATATTGGTGAAATAGCATTGTGAGTTCTGAGAATTAAACAAAATCCCAAAACTTAAAATGTATTTACTGATTTTAGTCTCACAATAAACTTTTGTAGGTATTTATATAGATGCATGTGAATGGAAATTAAGTATATAACTTACTCTTTCAGACATTCTGTTTTATAATTCAGTATTTAATTACTTTGTTGATTAAATTTTATTTTAAAATGTTAGTCCTTTCTGAAGGAATATTAATTTGGAATACTGGATATATATTATACATTAAAAACTGGTTCAAATATAGATATGTTTATATGACAGCCATAAAAAAATCAAATTCTAAGAGATCTCTACCATAGATCTTAAAAATACTGATTACACAAACATTTGAGTTACTAATTAATAATTGAAGCCTTTTAATACCTTCTTTGCTGTCGAGATTCCAGTGTTCTCTCTCATTTCCATATTGTCTAATTAATAAAAGAGAATGAAATATGACTTCCTTCAGTTTTGTGTCCTTTGCCACCTACTCACATCATAGGGTATATGCTGGAGAAGTGAGGGACGGGACTTAAAAACCTGGACAGACATATAAATGTAAACTTAAAAGGCAGACTTACTAAAACTTATAGAATTTGAACTGTTGGATTGGATATGCTTGAGTTATATGTAATATGAAATCTAGTAAATAAGCAATTTATAAAAGTATAAATTGAGTATAAAAGTATAAAAGTACAATAGAGTATGGTATTTGTTTATAAGATTTTGTTCTATGGTGTTTTTAAATGATACTTCATTCACTTTCAAGAGATTTTTAGTCAGCCTTCATTGAAGGTAGGGAATTAGGAATAAGGGATGTTAAAGCAAATTACCAAAAGTGTTCAGTATGACTGATGATTCTACTTGGAAATATAAGCAGAGAAATTTTTGAAATAGTTTCAAAATATACTTGAATACATCCAAGTGTCTACTACTTTTATTTTTCATAGGTGGTTTCAGACACCCTCACAGGTTTTCTACCATGCAGCAACTGAACATGGAGGAAAAGATGTATATCCAGGGCAGTGTCTTTGGGAAGGTTGTGAGCCTTTTCAGCGACAGCGGTTTTCTTTTATTACCCACTTGCAGGTACAGTTTTTAAATACTATTTGATCGGTAATTCATTGACTGCATTAAGGATTTTGATGTGCATTCTCTTACTTCCTCTTTCCCAAAAAGGATAAGCACTGTTCAAAGGATGCCCTGCTTGCAGGATTAAAACAAGATGAACCAGGACAAGCAGGAAGTCAGAAGGCTTCTACCAAGTAAGGAAAATGAGTTTATTTCCTTTTGTACATACAAAAAGAAACTAGGCAAAACACAAGAACAGTGAAATGCAACTTAGCATATTAGGATGCCAGAAACCTGGGTTCTAGTCCAGCTCTGCGATGAATCAGCAATGTGACGCTGTTCAAATTGCTTAAATTACCTTGCCATCACTTTTCCTTTTGACTGGACATTGTGGTCTGTAAAGTACCTTTAAGCGCTAACACTGATGCTGTTTTGATAAACTAGTCAGTCGTTGGAAGTAATAACAGATGATATATGAGAAATGCTTTGTAAACTAAAAGTGTGTTTGGTTCTTTGTCCTGTAAGAGAGTAATCATCTATTTGATAATGGCAAAGAGATTTCAAATCTTGTAATTATTAAAATACACACACACACACACACACACAACACTAGTTTACAGTTTAAAGATTGCTTTTATGAAGCCGGATGCAATGGCTCACGCCTGTAATCCCAGCACTTTGGGAGGCCAAGGCAGGTGGATCATCTAAGGTCAGGATTTTGAGATTAGCCTGGCCAACATGGGGAAACACCATCTCTACTAAAAAATACAAAAATTAGCCTGGGATGGTGGTGCACACCTGTAATACCAGCTACTTGGGAGGCTGAGGGAGGAGAATTGCTTGAACCTGGGAGACAGAGGTTGCAGTGAACCGAGATTGCACTATTGCACTCCAGCCTGGGCGACAAGAGCAAAACTTCATCTCAAAAAAAAAAAAAAAGATTGCTTTTATGTTACCTTATTTAATATTCAGAATTAGCTTAAAATAATTTAATATTCAGAATTAGTAAAAATGTATCAGAAATACCTCCACTTCTCAGATGTGAAAAGAAATACTGAAAGTCATACAGCCAGTTACAGTGTCAGAAACAGGGTTTTCTCATATATGAGTCAGTATTCTCCATCGCTGTCTCACCAGAGCACACAGATAATGATGCACTTTATCTGCTTGGCCAAAAAAATCTACAGTAGTTCGAATCTTATTTTACATAAAATCATCTCAGCACTTCTTTAATTCTGTGTCTTTCATAAAGAACAGAACTATAGGGAAAGAATTGACTGAAAGTATTAAGTAATGATGAAATTTAAGATATATAAGTAATAGTTTGAAATGTAGTATTTAGCATAATTCCATGTTATCATACTCTCTTTTCCGGGAGGACCAGTTATCAGTATGTTCTTAGGTAATATTACTTTATTCTCAGGTACCATTTAGAGAAATTTTGAAGCAAAATTTGTAGACTCTTTTCTTCTTTGTTAAAATCTTCACATTATATCCAAAGATGAGAAAGCTGTAACTTTGATGCTATGTTGAATTTGTCTTGATTGCATACTTACCCAGTACAATAACTTTAAAGATGGAATATCTGTTGTTTGCTTTAAAATTGATAGATTGGAAAATAGAAGGCTTGAAACTTCACCTTGATACTAAGAGCCCGTTCGCCTAGGCTGTCACAGAGCATAAACATTAATGCTAGACCATTGGACCTTTAATCACCCTGTAAACACAATTTTAAAGTAACCAACTTAAAGGGGTTGGCAGGATGGTCATAGTTGTCAGTCTGCTGCAGTATCATGTTAACTATCTCTCTCTCTCTGACCAATTTAGGCAGCCAGCTGTAGGGGGCACAAGCTCAACTCCTAGAGCACAAAAGGCCATTGTGAATCATCCCAGTGCTGCACTTATGGCTCTGAGAAGAGGATCAAGAAACCTTGTCTTTCGAGATTTTACAGTAAGCATGCCTTGAAACCCTTATCTGTAAAAGTCTGAGCCCTGTATGATTTAGATCTTATTCTTTCTTCCCTTTCTTTTTAAGGATGAAAAAGAGGGACCAATAACTAAACACATCCGACTAACAGCTGCCTTAATATTAAAAAATATTGGTAAATATTCAGAATGTGGTCGCAGGTGAGTAATCTGTTTTCCATACCTAAAGTGAATTTAGTTTATTTTATTTTTACATATAAGTTAATCAAATTAGATAACTGTATTTTCCTCATTGTTTTTCTCATCAATTTTGTAAATATGTCCAAAAATTTATGCCAGGGTCAGGCCATCATGAGCTCTTAAAAGTCAAAAATAAACAGTTAAAACAACCAAAAGGTGGTCCTTTAAGTTGTTTTATTAAGTTAATTTTTCTTACTGGTCATAGAATTTAGGACAAAGAGTAGCTCTACTAAAGAGGAAACTTAGGAGTTTATTGGGGGAGAACAAAGGAATTGATCATTTGAATCATGTGGAGTCCAAATGAAATTTAGTTTGATAGTTCGCATTTTCATGTACCCATCAAAGTCATAAATAATGTTAAGGTGTATGTGTTATACTATGAAGTTTTAAAAGTTAACTTTCCAATGGACTTAAAGCAACAGAAAACTGAGGATTTTGTCGATCTACAGAAACCAGGAGAGAGAACTCATTAATTCCTGAGAGAAAAAATATAGAATATTCTGTCAATTCCTTGTCTTCTTTAGTTACTTTTCTAGAATTCCTCCTACATCTTCAACTGACCTGTCTTGGGCTACATCTCTGAGAAGTTGTCCTCAGATGCATCTTGTGTTCCTGATAGTCACTTTCCATCTCAGGCTCTCCTTTCACATAATATTAGTTCCATCTCCTTAATGTATTTTGAATTCATGTTAGTCCTTTCCTACAACCCTGTTTTACCTTGTTTTAGATCTTTTATATCTGTGTGTCTGTGTATGTGTGTGTGTGTGTGTGTATGTATATATATATATTTTATTGCACTTTAGGTTCTGGGGTACATGTGCAAACATGCAAGATTGTTGCATAGGTACATACATGGTAATGTGGTTTGCTGCCTCCATCCCCCTGTCACCTATATCTGGCATTTCTCCCCCTGTTATCCCTCTCCAACCTCCCTACCTCCTGCTGCCCCTCCCCTGTTTTCCCCCAACAGACGCCAGTGTGTGACGCTCCCCTCCCTGTGTCCATGTGTTCTCATTGTTCAATACCCATCTATGAGTGAGAACATGTGGTGTTTATTTTTCTGTCCTTGTGTCAGTTTGCTGAGAATGATGGTTTCCAGATTCATCCATGTCCCTACAAAGGACACAAACTCATCGTTTTTTATGGCTGCATACTATTCCATGGTGTATATGTGCCACATTTTCCTTGTCCAGTCTATCATCGATGGGCATTTGGGTTGGTTGGTTCCAGGTCTTTGCTATTGTAAACAGTGCTGCAGTGAACATACGTGTGCATGTGTCTTTATAATAGAACAATTTATAATCCTTTGGGTATATACCCAGTAATGGGATTATTGGGTCAAATGGAATTTCTATTTCTAGGTCCTTAAGGAATTGCCACACTGTCTTCCTCAATGGTTGAACTAATTTACACTCTCACCAACAGTGTAAAAGTGTTCCTATTTCTGTACATCCTCTCCAGCATCTGTTGTCTCCAGATTTTTTAATGATCACCATTCTAACTGGCATGAGATGGTATCTCAATGTGGTTTTGATTTGTATATCTCTAATGACCAGTGATGATGAGCATTTTTTCGTATGTTTGTTGGCCTCATAAATGTCTTCTTTTGAAAAGTGTCTGTTCATGTCCTTTGCCCACTTTTGAATGGGTTTGTTTGTTTTTTTCTTGTAAATCTGTTTTCATTCTTAGTAGATTCTGGATATTAGCCCTTTGTCAGATGTGTAGATTGTAAAAATTTTCTCCCATTCTGTTGGTTGCCCATTCACTCTAATGATTGTTTCTTTTGCTGTACAGAAGCTCTGGAGTTTAATTAGGTCCTATTTGTCAATTTTGGCTTTTGTTGCCAATGCTTGTGGTGTTTTAGTCGTGAAGCCCTGGCCTATGCATATGTCCTGAATGGTTTTGCCTAGGTTTTCTTCTAGGGTTTTTATGGTGTTAGGTATTATGTTTAAGTCTTTAATCCATCTGGAGTTAATGTTAAAGTGTCAGGAAGGGGTCCAGTTTCTGCTTTCTGCACATGGCTAGCCAGTTTTCCCAACACCATTTATTAAACACCATTTACTAAACATGGAGTCCTTTCCCCATTGCTTGTTTTTGTCAGGCTTGTCAAAGATCAGATGGTTGTAGATGTGTGGCATTGCCTCCAAGGCCTCTGTTCTGTTCCACTGGTCTATATCTCTGTTTTGGTACCAGTACCATGCTGTTTTGATTACTGTAGCCTTGTAGTATAGTTTGAAGTCAGGTAGTGTGATGCCTCCAGCTTTGTTCTTTTTGCTTAGAATTAATTGTCTTGGCTATGCGAGCTCTTTTAGTTCCATATGAAGTTTAAGGTGGCTTTTTACAGTTCTGTGAAGAGTGTCATTGGTAGCTTGATGGGGATAGCATTGAATCTATAAATTACTTCGGGCAGTATGGTCATTTTCACAATACTGATTCTTCCTAACCATGAGCATAGAATGTTTTTCCATCTGTTTATGTCTCTCTTATTTCCATGAGGTTTGTAGTTTTTATGATTTTTTTACAATGACGTTTAAACTGAATTTTCTAAGCATAAAAACTGGTTTCAGTTATAAAAGAAGAAAATGAATTTGACTATATTGTTTTAAGATTTCTGTAACTTGAAGGTGAATAACGTTTAAAGCTAAAGTTTTAAAAGGTATTTGTAATGACAAATGTTACTGTATTTATTTTATCAAGTATAAATGAACAAGAAAAAATGTTTACACTTGAGTCAAGTTTTGTTTCTCAGAAAAAAGGAATGTAAAGGTTTAGTAACCGCATGAGAATACCAGTGTCTTCATGATTTAGTTCATAACATTTCTTTCTACTTTTCTTTATTTCCCTCCTCACCCCTTATTTTTGTTTCATAACCTACATTTCAGAGAAACTGAGCTGCATGCAAGTTCCTAATCACATTGGGCTCTTTCAAGTCACACTTTGTACGTTTGTTCCAATGCTCATACTATTCTCTCTGCCTAGAACGCCCTCCTCCCTGTGTTGCCCACCTATTGAATATCTGCTTACCCTTCATGATTCAGCTCAGACATGAGTTTCTTTGTGTAGCATTTCCTTTGCTCTATTCCCCTTCCCTACTGAGCTTGTTCTCCTCTATTTTTATAACATGTCTATCTTAAGACTTTTAATCTCATTGTTTTGAAAATGGTTTTTTATGTGGCTTTTTCAACCCTACGGAACTATGTGCAGAGACTTCCTCTGATTAATCTTTATAGCTTGAACACTTAGCACAGTGCCCAACACATTATAATCTCTACCTCCTATTCATCCTTTAAGATTCAACTCAGTGGTTACTGCTTCCTTTCCTGACATCTTCCTCGCTACCTTAATCCTGACCTGGAGTGTAGTACATTTTCCCTACTGCCCCATGCATTGCATGTTACCACCTTAGATGATGAGCTCTTTGAAGGTAGGGATTGAGTATTTTCATCTTTGTATCTTTAGTGCCTAGCATAGTGTTGGCAATATGAAAGTCATTCAGAAAGTATTTGATTGATAGACAGGTGGTGGGAAGTTCATTTTCTCCTCGCGTTCTGAGCTGGAATTTGTGTAGAAAATTGGAATTCTAAAAACAACTTTGCAATTTTTTTAAGGGCCTCTTCCTGACATTGAAATTGTATGTTCTTAGGCTTATAGCAAAGCTTCTTTGCCTAAATCTAATAAAATGTTGAGCCAAAAGTTTTCATTTCACTGGTTTTGTTTTGTTGATTTTGTTGTTTTATTTAGATCTAAACTTTTCAAGTATTTTTGGCATCTTCAGTTCCTGTGACGTTAGAATAGTAGAATCATATGAATTAAGACAATCCATTAAGTCTTTATATTCACTCTCCCAATCCATGTTGAAATCTCCAGTGTAGGACTTCTGTTGAACATCTCCACTGCTGGGGAGTTTTGCCTGAACAAGAATGCTGGTAGAAAATCTGGCAGAACCCACATGTGTGGAGAGAGTGTAAAAATCAGACAGCTGCAAAAGATAATTCTCTCTTGATATTTCTCTAGTGGAATAGTATGAGGCTGGCCGTTGTAGCTCATGCCTGTAATTCTAGCACTTTAGGAAGCTGAGGCGGACAGATTCCTTGAGCCAGGAATTCAAGAGCAGCTTGGGCAACGTGGTGAAACCCCATCTATACTAAAAATTTTTAAAATTAGCTGGGTTTATGGTGTGCATCTGTGGTCCTAGCTATTGGGGAGGCAAGGTGGGAGGAGCACTTGGGCCTGGGAAGTGGAGGTTGCAGTGAGTCGTGCTCACACCACTACATTCCAGCATGGGCGACAGAGTGAAACTCTGTCTTAAAAAAAAAAAAAGAAGTAATGTAGAATGTGATCTTTTAAACTAAAGAAAAAGTAGCTGGGTGCTGTGCCTGATGGTAATGCCAGCACTTTGGGAGGCCAAGGTAGGCAGATCACGAGGTCAGGAGTTCAAGACCAGTTTGGCCAACATGGTAAAACCCTGTCTCTACTAAAAATACAAAAATTAGCCAGGTGTAGTGCTGTGTGCCTGTATTCCCAGCTACTCGAGAGTCTGAGGCAGGAGAATTGCTTGAATCTGGGAGGCCTCCGAAGTTGCAGTGAGCTGTGATCATGCCACTGCATTCCAGCCTGGGCAACAGAGCAAGACTCTGTCTTAAAAAAAAGAAGAAGAAAAAAAAAGCAAATAAGATACATGGAAATATACCCTCATTATTATAGTAAAATATCCTGAACAGTAGGAAAATGTCAGCAGTTTTTTATTTGAAATTCAGAATCTGATAGTTTGAATAATGTAAAATGTTTAATGCATCTCATCTCCATTCTGATTAAGCTTGAGCTCTCAAAAAATGCATTATATTTGCCTTCTTTTGATGTATCTTTAGTGTGTAATACAGGGTCTTATTTAAAAATCAAATAGTACGTTTCTCTAATGAACAATACAAAAACAAAATTAAGAAAATGATTCCATTTATTTATTTGTTTATTGAGACAGAGTTTTGCTCTTGTCACCCAGGCTGGAGTGCAATGGCATGATCTTGGCTCAGTGCAACTTCCACCTCCCAGGATCAAGTGATTCTCTTGCCTCAGCCTCCCAAGTAGCTAGTATTACAGGCACCTACCACCACACCTGGCTAGTTTTTGTATTTTTAGTAGAGACAGGGTTGCACCATGTCGCCCAGGCTGGTCTTGAGTTTCTGACCTCCAGTGACCCGCCTGCCTTGGCCTCCAAAGGCCTGGGATTGCAGGTGTGAGCCTCTGTGCCTGGCCAGTAATTCCATGTACAATAGCATCAAAAAGAGTAAAATACTTAGGGATTGTATTAATCAAATATGTAGACGATTTATCCACTGAAAACTATAAAAGATTACTGAAAGAAATTAAAGAATGTATAAACAACTGGAAAGATTTCTCATATTCATGGATTGGAAGACTTAATTTAGGTGAGATGTCAGTACTCCCAAAGTGTCCTACAGATTCAGTGTGACCCCTGTCAAAATCCCGATGATTTTTGAAGAAATAGAAAAATTCAGTTAGGCGTGAGTGACACGATTTGAGGGTTGCAGATGCAGTTTACTGTTTTCATCATATAGACAGGGAAGCTCTACTGCAGAGATGGTCAACATACCTAAAACCCAAAGAACTTTCTGTAAGAAGTGTGGCAAGCATCAGCTTCACAAAAGTGACACCGTATGAGAAGGGCAAGGATTCCCTGTATGCCTAGAGAAAGAGGTCCTATGATTGGAAGCAGAGTGACTGTGGTGGGCAGACAAAACCAGTTTTCCAAAAGAAGGCTGATGTGGGTTGGCTGTGTCCCCACCCAAATCTCATCTTGAATTCCCACATGTTGTAGGAGGGACCAGGTGGGCAGTAATTGAATCATGGGGGCAGGTCTTTCCTGTGCTGTTCTCATGATTGTGAATAAGTCTCACAAGATCCGATGGTTTTAAAAATGGGAATTTCCCTGCAAAAGCTTTCTTCTCTTGTCTACTGCCATGTGAGATGTGCTTTTCACCTTTCACCATGATTGTGAGGCCTCCCCACCCACGTGGAACTATAAGTCCAGTAAACTTCTTTCTTTTGTAAATTGCCCAGTCTTGGGTATGTCTTTATCAGCAGCATGAAAACGGACTAATACAAGGGCTAAAACTACAAAGAAGATTGTGCTAAGGCTAGAATGTGTTGAGACTAATGGCAAATCAAGAAGATTCTGGCCGTTAAGAGATGTAAGCATTTTGAACTAGGAGAAGATAAAGAAGAGAAAGGGCCAAATGATCCACTTCTAAATTTGGGGATATTTTTCTTTTAATTTTGAAGAGAAAATGTTGAAGCTATAGAAAAATTACCTGTAGAAAAATAAATACAGGGATGATCTTACTCAAAAAAACAAAGAAAAATTTATACTAGAATTCATACGTAATCTCAAGAGACCCTGAATAGCAGAAACAATCCTGAGAAAGAACAATGTTGCAGGACTCCCACTTCTGATTTACTACAAAGGTAGCATAATCAAAACAATGTGGTACTGGCATAAAGACAGCCGTAGAGACCAATGGAATAGAAGAGAGGGCCTAGAAGTAAGCCCTCACATATATGGTCAAATGATTTTCCATAAATGTGCCAGTTCTTCATTCAGTTAGGAAAAGACAGTCTTTTCAACAGATGGCGTTGAAAAATTTGATATGTATATCAAAAGAATGAAGTTGGACACTTACCCTATGCCATATATAAAACCTAAACATAAGAGCTAAAACTATAAAACTCTTAGAAGAAAACATAGGGCAAAAGCTTCATAATACTGGATTTGGCAGTGATTTCTTGGGATATGACACCAAAGACACAGACAACAAAAGGAAAAACAGACAAACTGGACTTCATCAAAATTAAAAACTTGTACATCAAAGGACACTGTCAACAGAGTAAAAAGGCAACCCATAGAATTAGAGAAAATAATTGCAAATCACCTGTCTTGATAAGAAACTAATATCCAGAATATGTAGAGAATGCCTAGCTGCTATAGAAAACAGTAGGGCAGTTCCTCAGAAAAACAAACATAGAATTATCTGTTTGATTAAGCAGTCCCACTTCTGAGTATATTCACAAATGAATTGAAGGCAGGGAATTGAACAGATATGTATACACCAATATTCATGGCTGTTATTCACAACAGCTAAAAGTTGGTGTGGAAACAGTGTGTCTATTGATGATAGACAAAATGTAGTGTGTACATACACTGGAACATTAGTATTACAAAGGAAAAAATTCTTTTTTATTATAATTTACATATAGTAAAGTTCACTCTTTTTAGTGTACAGTTCTATGAGTTTTTGAGTTTTTTTGATCCTTGAGACAGCGTCTCACTCTTGCCCAGGCTGGGGTGCAGTGGTGCGATCATGGCTCACTACAGCCTTGACCTCCCTGGCTCAGGTGATCCTCTCACCTCAGTTTTTGTATTTTTAGTAAAGACGAGGTCTCGCCATGTTGCCTAGGCTTGTCTTGAACTCCTGGGCTCAAGCAATCCGCCTGTCTTGGCCTTCCAAAGTGCTAGGATTACAGGCGTGAGCCACTGTGCCTGGCCTACAAAGGAAAAAAGAATCTGACTTATGCTCTGCATGAATAAATTTTTAGGACGTCATGTTAAGTTAGCATGATACAAAGGACAAATATATGGTATGATTTCACTTCTGAGATTCCTAGAAGAGTCAAATGCATAGAGACAGAAAGTAGAACAGTGATTACCAGGGGCTGGGGGGAGTTACTGTTTAGTGGGTAGAGAGTTACATTATGAGTTGATGAAAAAGTTCTGGAGATGGATAGTGGTGATGGTTGTACAACAGTATGAATGTACTTAATGCCACTGAACTGTACACTTAAAAGTGGTTTAAAAAAAGTGGTTAAAATAGTAAGTTTTATGTTGTGTATGTTTTGCCACAATGGAAAAAAACAAAAACACAACAAAGGAAGGATTTGGGGAAAATGGGAAGTGACTGCTAATGGGTATTGGGTTTCTTTTAAAGATGATGAAAATATTCTAAAATTGATTGTGGTGATGGTTGCACAATTCCATGAATATACTAAAAATGAGTGAATTTTTGTTGAAATGAGTGAATTGGGCCAGATGCGGTAGCTCATCCCTGTAATTCCAGCACTTTTGGAGGCCGAGGAGGTCAGATCATCTGAGGTCAGGAGTTTAAGACCAGCCTGGCCAGCATGGCAAAACGCTGTCTCTACTGAAAAATACAAATATTAGCTGGGTATTGTGGTGCGCACCTGTAATCCCAGCTACTCAGGAGGCTGAGGCAGGAGAATCGCTTTAACCCAGGAGGCAGAGGTTATAGTGAGCACCACTGTACTCCAGCCTGGGTGACATAGCAAGACTGCATCTCAGATAAATAAATATGTAAATATGTAAATAAATAGATAGTATAGTGTGTGAATTATACCTCAATGAAGGTGTTAGAAAAAATAAATTTTAAAACACCAAATAGTAAGTGCTATAAATCTTAAAACCAAATAGTTACCTACTTCACCACCCCGCCCCACCTCCAAGAGCGTAGCCTGCAACAATCTGAGCTGATGCAATTGCCTTCATTTTTTAAAATAATATGCCTATGTTACTATTTCTTAACTTATCTAAGTTTACACATTACTTATTGACTCCCCTTTGAAGGAATTGGATACTCTTAAACCTCTCTTCTTCCTACTTTCCCTTTTCCTCATCATATTATTGTTCCATCACAGGCTTTCACTAAATCTTAAGTCAGATATTATTGTTGGATTGTTTGACGATGAGCCAAGTGCTATACCATTTTGTTTTTATTTCTCTCTTTTTTTTTTTTGAGACACAGTCTCTCTCTCTCTCTCTCTCTCTCTCTCTCTCTCTCTCTCTCCCCTAGACTGGAGTGCAGTGGCGCAATCTCAGCTCACTACAACCTCTGCCTCCTGGGTTTAAGTGATTCTCCTGCCTCAACCACCTGAGTAGCTCGGACTACAGATGCCCACCACCATGCCTGGCTAATTTTTGTATTTTTAGTAGAGATGGGGTTTCACCATGTTGGCCAGGCTGGTCTCAAACTCCTGACCTCAAGTGATCCACCCAACTCAGCCTCCCAATGTGCTGAGTACGCGTGAGCCACTGTACCTGGCCTCTTTATCTCTGTATTAGGCCCATACAAAGCATGAGAGCCATGCTTTTTGCTTGGCTTTTTATGGGCCTAATACTGATTTTGCCATATATTTTAATCAATATATTTCAAGCATGTCAATAAGCTGTCCAAATACTGAAACACAGTTATTAAACCTCTGTCAGACTTACGTTTTTAGAATTTTTTTCCCTTGCAAACCGCCCTTCTGCAGTCTAGAGCCTTCCTGTAGTCTAGACTGGTTACTCTATAGACCTGGTACACAGCTCTTCTCAGGAATTAGCTCCATGTTGAATCCCTTTTTGTTGAGTCCCATTTATTTCCTTTTCTTGGTTTACTCTCTCATCATGCAAAAGCAAATCCTTCAATATTTAAGACCCTACATACCTAAAAATGTCTGTAGTCTACCTTACTCTTGATAGTTGTTGGCGGCTATACATCACATTATAGATTGAAAAACCATTTTCCTTTAAAAATCTGAGAGCATTGCTCTGTTGTATTCTAGCACCAGTATTGCTGTTGAGAAAACTAGTGACATTAATCCTTTGCATATGATCTGTTTTTCCCCTTCTAGAAAGTGTTGTGATCTCTTTATTTCTGAATATTCTGAGGTTTCATGATGATGATGTGTCTTCAGTGGGTGTTTTGTTATTGTTTTTATTGAAATCATTTCATTTTGATGGGTCCTTTCAGTCTGGAGATTTATATTTCTTAGTAATGGGAACTTTTATGGTATGTTTCTTTTTCTTTTTTCTCTTACTAGCTTTCTGTTTTCTCTCTGTTTAATCTGTTTTTTGGAAATTTCCTTAATTTTTAAGAGCTCTTCATTGGTTGCCAGTTGCTACTATTTTATAACATCCTGTTCTTAGTGGTGCTCTCTCATCCCTCTGAGGATATTTACACTGGTATTTTTGAAGTTTTTTTCCCCACTCTGTTTATGGTTACTCTTTCCTTGTAATTCTTCAAATTTCTGAGGATTTGGGGATTTACTTCTTCCCCCACCCTGAGACAGAGTCTAGCTCTGCACCCAGGCTGGAGTGTAGTGGTGCCATCATGGCTCACTGCAGCCTCCAACCTCCTCAGCTCAAGTGATCCTCCCACCTCAGCCTCTTGAGTAGTTGGGACCACAGGCACATGTCATCATGCCCAACTCATTTTTTAATTTTTTGTAAGGTGGGGTCGGGGGGTCTCGCTATATTTCCCAGTCTGGTCTTGAATTGCTGATCTCAGGCCATCCACCTGCCTTGGCCTCCCAAAGTTCATGAGCCACTATGCCTGGCCAAAAAATAACTTTATTTTACCCTTGGTACTGTTTTGAGGAAAGAATGGAAATAAACTTGTTTAAACTTGTTTTCTTAGAAGCTGATTTGTATCCTAAATAGTTTTTACTAGTATTGTGTAGAAATTACTTTTATTATTTGTTAAGGATATTAGAGTTACTCAATGTTTATTCTTTGTCAAATTATCTCAAAAAAATAATGTGAATTTAGAAGTTGGAAGAATATCATTTTATAAAAAAAAGTAGGCATTTTTTTGTATTAAAACGAAGTGCTTAATTTTTTTAAACCTCAAAAAATTAAACATATTAATTTATATCAAAAAAATTATTAGTTACTTTAAAATCATCTTAGTGGTTTCAGTTTATTCTTTCCAGTTTTATCCATGCAGTATCCAAATAAAAGAATACTTTTTAATGTGACTATCAATTTGAAAAATATGATTTTGTTAACTTTTTGAAACTAGTCTTTTTTCTTTCTTTGTTAAAATGTTCATTGATTGTTGGGGACAACTGATTTCATTTTTTAAAGTTATTTTTATTTTGTGATTTTTTTTTTTTTGAGACAGAGTCTCACTCTGTTGCTGAGGCTGAAGTGCAATGGCGTGGTCTCGGCTCACTGCAACCTCCACTTCCCCAGGTTCAAGTGATTCTCCTGCCTCAGCCTCCCAAGTGGCTGGGATTACAGGTGCCTGCCACCACACCTAGCTAATTTTTTGTATTTTTAGTAGAGACAGAGTTTTACCTTGTTGGCTAGGCTGGTCTCTAACTCCTGACCTTGTGATCTGCCTACCTCGGCCTCCCAAAGCATTTTGTAAATTTTTAAATTAAGTTTTTTACAACTAAGTTTTCTTTTCCAGAAAGATCATAGAAATTTCATAGTTTTGGCCAGGCATGGTGGCTCACAACTGTATTCCCAGCACTTTGGGAGACTGAGGCAGGCATATTGCCTGAGCTCAGGAGTTCGTGACCAACCTGGGCAACACGGTGAAATCCCGTCCCTACTAAAAAAAAAAAGCCACACATAGCTGTGTACACCTGTAGTCCCAGCTACTCAGGAGGCTGAGGCAGAAGAATTGCTTGAACCCAGGAGGCAGAGGTTGTAGTGAGCCAAGATCGCGCCACTGCACTCCAGCCGGGGCAACGGAGTCCGTCTCAAAAAAAAAAAGAAAAAAAATTTATAGTTTATTTTAAAATTCGTTAAATAAAATTTTAAAGAAA